>NC_135343.1:32482282-33169282 GCF_023851605.1 Tamandua tetradactyla | reverse complement strand
AGAAAAGTGCTGATGTAGAAGCTGCAGTAGGTTAAACCAGATCTAGCTAAGTTCATTGATGAAGGTGACTTCACTAAACAATAAATTTTCAGTGTAAACGAAACAGCCTCCTACTGGAAGAAGGTGCCATCTAAGACTTTCTTAGTTGGAGAGGTCAATGCTTGACTTCAAAGCTTCAAAAGAGAGGCTGACTCTTGTTTGGGGCTAATTCAACTGGTGATTTTAGGTTGAAACCAATGCTCAGTTACCATTCTTAAAACCCTAGGGCCTTAAGAATTAGGCTAAATCTACTCTGCCTGTGCTGTATAAATGGAACAACAAAGTCAGGATGATAGCACATCTCGTTACAACCTGGTTAACTTGAATACTTTCATCCCATTATTGAGACCTACTGCTCTGAAAAAAAGATTCCTTTCAAAGTATTATTACTCACTGCCAATGTACCTGGTCACCCAAGAGGTCTGATAGAGATGTAACGAGATTAATGATGTTTTCATGCCTGCTAACACAACATCCATTCTGAGGCCCATGGACCAAGGAGTCATTATACTTTTAGGCCTAACTATTTAAGAACATTTTGTAAGGCTACAAAATGCCATAGGTAGTGACTCCTCTGATAGATATGGGCCAAGTAAATTGAAAACCTCCTGAAAAGGATTCATCATTTTAGGTGCCATTAAGAACATTCATGATTCATGGAAGGAGGTCAAAATACAATAACAATGATTTGGAAGAAGTTTATCCCAACCCTCATAGATAACTTTGAGGCTTTCAAGACTTCAGTGGAAAATGCAGCTGCATATACGGTGGAAATAGCAAAAGAACTAGAATTAGAAGTGGAGCTGAAGATGTGACTGAATTGCTTCAATCTCATGATAAAACTTGAACAGATGAGGGGTTGCTTCTTATGATTGAACAAAAAAGAGCTTTCTTGAGATGAAATCTACTCCTGGTGAAGATGCTGTGAACATTGTTGGAATGACAACAAAGGATTCAGAATATTCCATAAACTTAGTTGACAAAGCAGCAGCAGGGTTTGAGATGGTTGACTCAAATATTGAAAAGTTCTACTGTAGGTAAAATGCTGTCAAACATTATTGCATGCTAGAGTTGCCATGTGCCTTTTAGCTGAGAAACTCTGAACACCACTGGCTTTCTTGAGCCAAGGTATCTTTCCCTGCATGCCTTAATTTGGACATTTTCATGGCCTTAGAACTGGTATCCTTGCAACTTAATAAATTCCCTTTTTAAAAGCCAAAATCAAACAATCAAAAACCCCATATTATTGCATGCTACAAAGAAATCTTTCATGAAAGGAAGAATTGACATGGCAGATTTCATTGTCTTATTTTAAGAAATTGCCACAACCACCCCAACCTTCAGCAACCACCACCCTGATCAGTCAGTAGCCATCAACACTGAGGTAAGACATACCACCAGCAGAAAGATTACGCCTCACTGAAGGCTTAGCACTTGTTAGTAATAAAGTATTTTTGAATTAAAACATGTACTTTTTTTTAAAGACATAACACTATCGCACACTTAATAAACTATAGTATAGTGTAGATGTAACTTTTATACTACAGGAAAACCAAAATATTCATGTGACTTGCTTTATTGTGATATTTGTTTTATTCTGGTGGTCTGGAACTACACCCACAAAATCTCTTAAGGTATGCCTGTACTTCTATGGATAGTACCAAAGACTTAATTGCTTAACATATGTGTCCAGTTATTAGTACAGAGGATTCTGGTTGTCTGACACTGACCTCAAGGGCGACAGAATTTTGCCCTAGAATACTGACTGCCTCAAACGACCCTTTCATTGCAAGTGCTTGCTAATAATGTTTAATGATTCTGTATGAGACAAATCTGAGATGAGCTTTGCTTTCACTGTGGGTGAGTAGGTAACCCTCACCAACTTCTTTTAGTGGATAATATCCGCCAAAGAGTCTGCGTGGTAAATAACAAAATTGGCTGTCAGTTTTAAAAAATAACTAAATAAGGGTTTCTGGTACTTCTGAGTTCCTCCCAAATGATATCACTCAATCATCAACATCTATTTATCAAAGCGAGTTTATTTATTTATTCCAGACAAATAATGAGGTTCATGTTTACAACTAAGAAATAAGACAATCCAAATAAACACAGGAAAAATTAATATGCGCTACACAGACAGCTATCTAGAAAGGAACAGTAGCTGCATTCATTTTACATAATACTGTGGAGTGACATAGCACCATTTATGTCAAAGATATCCTAAATACTTCATAAGTTAATTGTGTGGGGCTTTGCTAAGATGCTGCAGTAACTTAAAAATTATCGCAAGCTTGATGGTAATTTTATGTTCAACTAATTTTAAATATAAATATGCCAGAAAAATTATTTCAGGAAAAAAACCAGGGAATCTGAGAACGATGTGACCTTGTACAATTCTTCTTAAAAATCTTAAGGAAATTACCGTTATTGAGACATGTTTGTTTCCATCTTCTGCACTATTTTTTGTTACTATCATCATGACCTAGATTCTAAACTCTGGGAGATTCAATAGTTATTTATTTAAACACAGTTTTATTTATACAAACTTTTTTTTTTAAACCAAAGCTCTTCTATTTATTGGTCTGTTCAGTCTGTTCTGGCCTGAACCACAACTGTAGAGGAATAAGAGATCTTTAATGCTACTGACCTCAAAGAATCATCTTTAATTCTACCATTTCTAATGTTAGTTCTAAACTATTCTACTCAGGTGGAATTTGTTGACGTAAAGTTTGACTGTTTAATGAATCTAAGTTAACATGAGAATATCTGTAAATTCAGCAGTAAGCATTATCTAAATTCTGACGAAATTTCACTTCTGAAGTTTAGATTTTAAAGAACCTTAGAGAGAAATTCAGTGTTCAGAACCCTCCATTAGCCTATTTCACTAGTTAAAAGCCACACTATATTTTCAGAAAAATCATAGAGAGAAAATTCTCAACAATCCATTATTATTGAATCCTGGAAAGCTGTGGTTCCTAGTCTTTTTTTAGGGATATGAATTACTCTGATAAGTTGATGAAAGCTATGAACTTTTCCCCTAGAAAAATGCATTTATACAAAAACGTTTCTGATACAATTGCAAACGATTCCTTAAGGGCCCAGGATCCTCTGAGTTAGGAATTCCTATTTCAAAGCTGTGGGACAGTGGAAAATAAGCTTAGCTCATTTCAACATTGCTCATCTTTACTTCATTGCTATTAAGCATTTTAGTAATGTTACTAAATTGCTGACAAGACAAAGTTATTTTTAAGCACCCACATTGTTTTTTAAATTAATTCTCTTGCCCCAATTTTATAAGGTTTTAATTTCAAATTGGGTCTCTAAGAGTTAAACTAGCAGATAATACTAATTTGATATATACTATTCTTCAGAGCTAGTCACTGAGTAATGAGCAGATACAAATTTAACACCCTTGAAAAAATGAACATGTGACTCTACATTTTGAAGAACAGGTTAATTGGCCTTTATAGAAAATATGTTTAGGTACAGCTTCACACTTGAAAACAAACACACGTGCTTAATGCCTCTGAACATAACAATCCCAAATCACACTGTCCCCTTTCACCTACTTGGAGCCGGTACAAACGGAGGTCTCCTAATATGGTAACAAAATGGAGGGAAAGTTCTACATACTGTTCAGGATAGAAAATACGTCCTTTCTTACCAATCCACCATTGTATAGCATCTAATCAACTGCCCAGTTATCAGACAGGTTAAAAAATGACAACTTGGAGGATTCTAACATTGAACAACTGACCATGTCTTAACCCCATGTTAAAATGGACCCGTAAATGGAGAGAAACAAGGGTTAAGCTTGTTTCTTTATAACTCTAATAGTCACTCCAAAGAATCTGTTTTATAATGGGGCAAACATGGATCTATTGGGGATTCTTAAAGACTCTCTGAAGACTGCTTTAAAAGCAGGGATATTAGCTAAAAATTAAATACAGAAATGCAAACACATCAAATATATAAAATTTAACCAAACAATTTAGTAAATAATTTATCAAAGTTTAAAGTCAGGTGACATTTATTCAATCCATTCATAATCATTTTTGCTCAAACAGAGCATTTGGAGAACAAATTCCAAATTATTTGAATAAGAGTTTCAGCTAGAACAACTTTGAGAAGTTCAATACAACTTGGTTATAGGATTTCATTCTTGCCTTATACCAGGTAAAAAGTGAATAACAGAACAACGATCATTTTCCTTTGCCCTTCTTTACTTCTGAGAAGTTTTTTCATGTTTTCCTTTGTGTAAGTTAAACCACTAGAATTTCCATTTCAGAGACACAGAGGTCAGGGAATAGGGGTGGAAGAGGGAGGATACTTTTCTCTGACAATCAGAATTCAGGTATTTCAACTCATTGGCAAGGGGCTTGCAAGAGACTATGGACTGCAATTACTCCACCACTCAGGTAGATGGTGTCCCATATTCCCCCCAACTAATCCAAAGTGTCATTTTGTGTTTTTACAACTGGACTACTAAATGCTGAGTGAAAACTGGAGAAGATAATACACGCTTGGCATTCTGGGTTGTGCAATCTGTACATTTCCATTTTAAGAATAATTCAAGCATAATCCATATTTAAAAATTAGACTAAAGAGAGACGGTAAAGGTTTTAAAGTTTTCTCTTTGAAAAGGTGGTATCTTACAGTACATACAAAAATACTCTGAAAATACATATGACTTCATTTACAAAACACTGAATCAAACATATTACAAGAATTACATGGTTATGGATTTTAATAAACTGAGCATGCATTCATAAAACTTAAAAAATATTAAGAAATGCATTGAAAAAAGCAGTGTAAAAAAAGACAACTTATACAGTTAAATAAAAATTACAAAGGTCCTGAGCCAATTAATGGTTCGTAACAATGTCATTCAAAAATGCCTTTAGGTTTCAATAAAACCCACTGCTTATTTCTGCATGCCTAGCCTGTGAAGAATCTGTTTGAAGTTGTGGGGTAAGTGATGGTAAGGAAATATCATGCCAGGTTAATTTTTACACCTCAAAAATACAAGTTTCTTATACTTAAAGGTATCTTATTGATGATGCTGGAATGAGTTGCTCCTCAGTAAAAAAATACCAGACAATTAACAAGAATGGCATGAGACGGGATATGTAATAATTTCACCATTCATATACTGACTTTCAGTATCCTGGTTATATTTTGATTTTTAAATAAAGATGCATTTCAAAGGCCTCCACAGGAGGCAAAATATAGAGAATTCATGGTGCCCAACTCTTGTATGTAATCACTGGACTAATAATCCTCCCTGTTAACTATGCAACATTTGGACAGAAAGGCACAAAAAAAATAAAAGTTTAAATATTCCATGTGCCAATCTGGAAAAAAAATAATTTAAATCAACAGGACAGACAGTAAGTACATCTACACAAATGAGGAAGGCAGAAATGATACCTCACATTCATTTATCGCAGGTTTCACAAAGTGGCTTCAATGCTTAAGTAAATGTGTTAACATCTGGAAAATTACAGGACAATTTTTTTGTTTGTTTTCAATTTTTTCAGCTCTATACAATGATTACAACATAAGACTTAAAAAAAAAAAAAAAAAACGAGTTCAGGACTTGTTTTATCAGTGTCCAAGTGGCCAAGAACTGGTTCCCATAACAGAGAAACAAGCATTGAAAGTTAAGGCAGTAAAACCTCCAAACACAAAGCCATAATACTGTGGATGACAACTTGACAGCAGGTGATCCTCAGAGAAGTGTATGTAGCAATCAATGAGAATGCTACAGCATCTCAGGTCAAAGTGTTAGAGTTCAAAATTCACTTCAAGATCGTGAGGCCAATGACTGTAACTTTCACTGTATTTTATGTATGACAGCCACTTCTATTTTAAAAAGAGTAGCTGCTTCTACATCACTAAATGATTGCATATTCACTTAAGTGAGGAGGCACTGCTTTTACCGATTAAGGGTCAGTCGAATGGAATTTTTTATGACCCGGATGTTATTTGTTGGAACTGGAGATGATGAATCTGGTAGTTCTTTACTGGGTAGTCTCTATTAGAAAAAAACAGAAATGAAGAAGGAAAAGCATATATAGTTATTATCAAGGCCCAATTATTGAATCAGTCACAAAACTATTTTTTTGGAGTTTTTCTCCAAACTCCTTAAGCTCTAAATACACAAGTGTGTATTGAATACCTTCCTCTAAGTGTTCACAGGCATTTATTGTTTTTGGAACTTTTTTTTTTTTAAAAGGCAGGAGAGAAAGGCAGAGAAGGATGGGAAAAAGGGTAGAAACGGGAAAAGTGTAGGTATATACAGGGAAAGTGGACTATTAATTTGATCACCATTTTTGGACTGTGAAATGCATAAAGTACACAGACCTCCTCAAAGTCAGGAATAAAACAAGAAATAGGAATAGCGTAGTTGCTAAACATGAAATTAATGTGTGTGGGGGTAAGTGATTGTATGTGAGTTATGGAGAGAAATTTGACATCTGATAGTTACATCTATCAGTTTCTGTAATGTTCTGTAATATATTCACAGAGAAGAATACTGTAACCCGACTGGTGAGACAGGTTTTCAGGAAAACTGAACCTTGTGGTCAGGTTAGATAACTTTAATAATGGCAAAATTCAGGGACACATGTGTGAGGGATTCTGAGGAAACCAAAGATTACGGTATGATGAAGGTAAACTCTAAAACAATGAGAAGCAAATACAGACCTCTGAAATACAGACAGTTGTGTGATGGAAACAGTATGTCAGATTCTCCTTAGGTGTTAACATGGCTAAACAATTATCTGTATCATACCCACACCCATTTGAAGAAATTATGAAAAATTTCAGATATATACAAAAATAGAGAATAGGACAATGAAGGCTTAGATGCCATAACCAAGGTTCAGTCATTATTAAAGTTTTGCCTCATTTGTTTTAGTTTATCCCCTCACCCTTCATCCATGAAATATTTTAAAGCAAAACCAGACATCATACCATTTCATTCTTTCAAATTTTAATATGCATCTCAAAAATTTTTTTCTTTCATTATCACATCTAATATAACTATTCAGCTGTATTTTTTGCAACTCTTCAGTTAGAACAGAGGAATTTTACAAATTCTACAATTCACAGCCTCTGAGGATACTTTCTATTTTGCTTTAGAATAGCCAATGCACCCTGAGGAACCTGGCAGGATGACAGGTGGTTGCAGTAAGTACTTTCTGTTTTTACAATGGTGAAAATAAGCCATTGTGTTTACTGTAAATTCTCAGGGGGACTTTCTCAGACTTACACAAAGTTGATTTTCGAGCATCTGCCAAAGACAAACATTTATTATCTAATTTTCAAAATCAAATTTATTACCTTTAAATTTTGTGCTTATGAGCTCACAGTTAATACTATATATTATTAGTTTCAATGACAATTCTTTGAAGAATAAATTTTTAAATTGAGGTTTAGAGGTTCTGTAGCTCATGTTTTTAAAAGTACTTACTATATATACGGCTACATTTGGTTCTTCCAAAATATGAACACGTATGGTTCCCATTGATCAGATCTAAATTTGTGACAGTAAGCAATGGTGTATAACAAAAAATACATAGTCAGAGATTGACTGGTAAGAAATTCCTGTTTTGAGTACTCAAATGATTCTTAAAAAGTAAATAAAAAACAAAGGGTGAAAATAATCTAAATAACTCATGAAATCTTCTGAAATCACTTCTTCTTTTACAGACTTCTGAGGTATGCACATTTAGGACCATACACTCTGTTTGCTATCTCCATCCTATCTCCAATCATATTTGGCAGGAGGGGGATCAGGGGCTTGAGAACAAGGACAAAATCTTACTCTTTTTTTCAGCCAGTGCTAGGTTCTTAATATGCTTTTTGTATCTGTAGATTACAAGTACACAGTATTTTACCTACGAATAAGACTTTTTTACCTTTTTGCGTGATGTGTCAATAGTAGGAATAGGCATAGATTCTCCTCCAATGGCATCCTAAAAACAGAAGAATGATATATGTGAGAACTTTTGTTCTAATATACCAATACCTGTGGATATAACTCAATTTCTACATAAAATAAAACATAACCAAAACTTGAGAGTAGATCTAATCTGAACTTTATTATATAGTATTTTTCCTGATAAATGGCTTTTTAAAAATTTTTATTGACAAAACATAACAACAAACATTCTTAAGATATGAACATTCCATTCTTGGTATATAATCAATGATGCACAGTATCATTACAGCTGTGTATCCATCACCATGATCATTTCTTAGAACATTTGCATCACTCCAGAAAAAGAAATAAAAAGAAAAAACTCATACATACCATACCCCTTATCCCTCCCTCTCACTGACCTCTAGTACTTCCATTTACCCAATATATTTTAACCCTTGTTCCCCCTATTTTTTTTTTCTATACCCCTTACCATTCCCTTTCATTGATCACTGGTATTTCAATCTACTCAATTTATTTTAACATTTGTTCCCCTACTATTTATTTATTTTTAATCCATATGTTTTACTTATCTGTCCACACCATAGATAAAAGGAGCATCAGACACAAGGTTTTCATAATCACAGTCACTTTGTGAAAGCTGTATCTTTATACCTTCATCTTCAAGAAACATGGCTACTGGAACACAGCTCTACAGTTTCAGGCACTTCCCTCTAACCTCTCTCTTACACCTTAAACTAAAAAGGGGATATCTCTATAATGCGTAAGAATAACCTCCAGGATAACCTTTCGACTCTGTTTAAAATCTCTCAGCCACTGACACTTTATCTTGTCCCATTTCTCTCTTCCCCCTTTTGGTCGAGTAGGTTTTCCCAATTCCCTGATGCTGAGTCCCAGTTCATTCTAGGATTTCTGTCCCATGTTGCCAGGGAGGTTTACACCCGTGGGAGGCGTATCCATGTAGAGAGGGGGAGGGCAGTGAGTTTGCTTGCCATGTTGACTAAGAGAGAGGCCACATCTGAGCAACAAAGGAGGTTCTCTGGGGGTGACTCTTACGCTTAATTTTAAGTAGGCTCAACCTATCCTTTGTGGGGATATGTTTCATATGAACAAACCCCAAGATTGAGGGCTTGGACTATTAGTTTGGTTGTCCCCACTGCTTGCAAGAATAACAGGAATTCTCCAAATGGGGAAGGCTGAATTTTCTTCCTTTCTCACCATTCCAGATAAATGGCTTTTTAAATGTTAATAAATATTTTGAAACACACTATTTAGTATATTTACCACTGATATTCTCTTTCTGTCTTCAGTAGCACGTGAGTCCTTAAATGTTGATTCAAGTCGAATAAACTAAAATATAAACATTAAAATGAATTACTATTAAAATGGATAAACAAAACCCATACAAATCTGTATGAATTGGGAGACTCATTAGTGATTAGGCTATATCAACAAACTACTGAAACATGGATTGGTAGAGGAACAGAATTTAAATTAGATCAAATTCAATTGCCACTCTTTATTTTTACAGTTTGAGCGATATTTCTGGTTAAATCAACTCAAACTCTAACAAATAAGACATAGTTTTATCACCATCTACTGGAGGCAAAGGATATCAATGTTATAAACAAAGTAAGTATCATAATTTAGTAATCAATATGACTTCTATGTAAGTCAACGAGAAACTTAGATCAATTGTTCAAGTTTTCAGACCCATTAGGTAATTTGAATGTAAGGTTAACATTTAGTATTTTCTTTAAGTGTTTGGGTAAATATTCTTTTTATATCTGCAAGCCCTAATGGAAGAGTAGGGATAGCTACAGAGAAATTTGAGTTTCTTAACTTTAAAAAAAATCAACTGCTAAATGACCACTAAAGCTAAATGACCACTTTACCTTTTCTATGTCTTTCAACCTCTTAGAGGACCCATCTATAGATGGTGAATGGGATCTCTTGGGTGTAACATTTTTAGTTATATTTGACATTCCGTTTAGGTGTGGTTGCCCCTGGGCAGGGTTGTGGGGTGTCGTAATTCTAGGAATAACATTTCGTCCTACTACAGTGGGAATGGTGCACACAGCTGGAGGTGATACAGCTTTCACTGTAGAGTCAACTTCTAAAAATGGGGAAAAAAAAAGATTTCAGTAATTAAATACATATGTGGTGTATCTTAGAGCAGCTAGAAGTAAAAACCTAAAATTCTGGAATTGTAACCCATACCAAATTCTGAAATCTATTCCACAACTAATTGTTGCGATGTGCTTTGAAATGTATTGCTTTTTTTGTATATATGTTATTTTTCACAAAAAAGAATTGTGTTTTGTAGACTGTTGGCTTGAAGACCGATTTCAAGATCATTTTTTTGGTAATTTAAATATGTGAAGTGTGCAGAGAGTGTTTTTATTAAGGAAAAAGAGAGTACTTTTCCCCCTAAAGTAAAATAACTGTTGCAGAATGAGAAACAGGAATGTATAGAACAAAATGGATGGATGGATACAGAAAGTTGTAGAAGTGTTTTTGGAAATGAATTTTATTGGTTGTGGTTAAGGATGGCTAAGATTTTATAGTTTTATAAGATTTTTTAAAGTTTTCTTAAAAGATATATCTTCACGAAAACAAGAATTTGGTTTTCACTCTGTTAAAATGACAATGTTTTCTTGGATTATTTGTTTGCACTTAACGAGAAGCTATAAAAAGTTTTTAATCATCTGAGCAATCTGCCTAGATGATTAAGATTCTATGTCTTATAAGACTGATAAACTTATTGGTATGTATGTGGACCATCTCCTTCCTTATTGTGTTAGACAGTGCCTCCTCACTTTAAAATATTTATGTCTTTTTAAAATCATGTTTACTTCCCCATTTACTTTCAAACTTTTATGTCACCTTGATTAAATAAAGAACCAAAAAAAAATGTACATATAGTAACAGATTAAAAATAAAATAAAAGTTCGATACCTACTTGCACCAATGACTGGAATAGATAGTCCTTGTGCTGGTAGAACACTCAGTGGCTTCTCCACAATTACAGCAGGTTCCTCACTGTTCCTATTAAAAGTGCTAAAAGTTATTAACACTTATTAAATTAAAACTGTTATTTATTTATTAAATTAAAAGTGTTATTGTCATTAAATTATTTAAAATATTGCTTATTTAAAACATTCTTATTTTAACATTTAATATTATTTCTTTAAAGCACTGCTATTTTAATAGTCCACCAAAGAGAAAAGAGAAAAAAGCAAAAGACCCATTGAGAGTTAAGAAAAAAATAAAAGCAGAAAGGCTGTGCATTTCTTGTACTTCTCTAGTATTTTCATAAATCTATCCTGTCTCTCAAGATTATCACAAATTGTCAAACATTTCTAAAAAAGAAACTGACTAGCAGCTGGTAAAATCTTTTATAAATTGAAAAAGGTATTTAGTAAAGAAATAGAAAATTTCACATTATTCTCAAACACTTAACAGAAGACTGAAAGAACAATTTTGAAAAAGAGACCTTTCTGTTTCTCCCACAGGAGGACTATCAGGCTTGGAAGGTTTGTTTGTAGACACTGGAGAGTTAAAAGGTGTTCCATTATCAGTGTCTCTGGAGCTATCCAAACAATTGCTATCCAGAGAAGATCTTTTGGATTGAAGTCCACCCAAACTTCGATTGACATCAGAAAGACTTTGCTGAAAGAGGGGAAAGCTTTTAGGACTTCAAAAGGCAAATGAGAATATAAACATTATTTTCAGTTCTGAAGTATATATAGGAAAATGATCTTTTGTTTTAATGAAGGTGAGATTTTAGTCCTAGACTGAATTTTCTGTACCTTCTCCCCCACTTTCCTAATGGGTTTGGGACCTGTAATACAAATTTGACCCCAGAATTATCTGAGAGAACTCTATTAGAGGGTAAGAATTACAAACTGACCTTTTTCTTTTTTTGAAGAATCTCTGCTGGAAGATAGTGATGAAGCTGTTTCTTCTTTACATGAGTTGCTTCAATTTTCATTCCCTCCTTTAGCATGTTTATATTGTTTGCCTGTCTGTACACTGTAACAATGTCAGTATGTTAAATGGGAAACTTCTTCCTGAACCAAGGGCTCTGTTATTTTTGAAATACATATTCCTTCAAATTTCCCCACCACTACACAAATACACACATCTTTACAGAAATATTTCTAACACATTTCCACATGTCACAATTCTATTCAAGGATCAACTAGATTTTCCATGTCCATCTACTTGGCTTCTGAGACTCTCCCATAATCAAATCTCACTAATAAAATAAATGTATGAAGAAAAGGATTTTTTTCAAATCTTTTTTCCTGCTATGTTCCCAGAAGGGAACCTCCTTATAATTACTTGCTCAAGTCTAAGTTAATTCTTTTTTTTTTTTTTTTTTAAAGGAAAGACAGAGAGAAGGAAGGAAGGAAGGAAGAAAGGGAAACATTTTTAAACATTTTCTTGTTTTATTGTATTCAGTTTCTCCGTTTTTGTTACATGGGCTGGGGCCGGGAATCGAACCGAGGTCCTCCGGCATAGCAGGCAAGCACCTTGCCCGCTGAGCCACCGCGGCCCGCCCTCAAGTCTAAGTTAATTCTTATACCAAGTTCCAAGATGCAATTTAAACTCTACTTCTTCAACGAAGCTGCTTCAACTATTATAGCCCACACTGATCACAGAATGTAAGACTTCAGAAACCATCTAGAAGTACAACCTTATTGAATAAGTGAGGAAATTAAGGCTCAACATCCTTGAATGCCTTGACAGGATCAGAATATACAGAGTCCTAGATTTCCATTCTAGAGCCTTTTACAGTTTATATGAAAACCGGTTTTATTAACTACTTAATGAATTTTAACTGTGAACACCCAAGTGGAAATGGGAAACTTCTTTTACACAGCAGGGGAAATGGGAGACTTCTTTTACACAGCAATGACTGTGAAATTTGATGTTATTTAATCTCTTAAGGTGTCAGCTACCCAATCCATAAAGGAACATTTTATGAATCTATAATAAACAGAATTTCCCACCCTCCTTCTTGAAAAATTGAGCCCATCTATATATTTAGATATATATTTATTTATATCTAAAATATGGATAGAAAACTCTATGTATATTTTCATCCCAGATTACTTAGAATCGCGTGGAGTGCTTGTTCAAGTTGCAGATAACCTCATTCTACCCCTAAAGAGTGTGATTCAGTAGTTCTAAGGTAAAGCCGAAGAATCTTCATTTTCATGATAAATGTGAGGGCTAGCTCAAAAGAATTCAGAAAACACAGATGAGCCAAACGAAGAATATAAATAGAATGAATGTGCTCAATTCTAGATTATTAAAAAACCTTAAATTTATAATGTATATTGAGATATTCCAGCTGTATCAGGTAGTTATTGTGAAGGACACCTTTCTCACTATTGCTGAAACATGTTCAAAAAGCCTATATCAACTATGGTATTTATTCCACATTAAAAACATAAAAATCAAGTCATCTGTGATTACAAACCCTCGCTGTTCACGTACAGAATCACCTGCGGAGCTTGCTTAGCTTGCTTTCTTTTTGTTTTAAAAGATAATAAATTCGTTTGGTACAAAATCTTGGGGTTTGAAAGTATTCAGTGAAGTTTTCTCCCCCTTATCTCGTAGACACCTGATTCCCTGATTCAGAAGCAACCAGTTTTGCTAGTTTTTTTTCTCTTTTCTTTCTTTAACTTATATTTCCTTCTGGAGCTATGCTATCCATTTATAAGCAAAAACGCATATTTTCTTCTTTATTTAGTTATATAAATGGCAGCACACTTTATATACTGCTCTGCCATTCACCCCCCAGCCCCCAATATGTCTTGGAAACTGCTTCCTCATACTTCTTTTTAAAATGGCAGCAGAGTATTCCACAATATGGAGTTACCATATTCATTCAACCAACTGAGGAATCTTAAAAAATATAACCAGCCAGATCTAAGCAAATGATACTGAGGTAGTCAAGGCTGAGAACCACAGTTCTATGATAAGAAAGTCTTACCTGTATCAGTAAATGACTGTATATCATATGTCAAGTCTATGTTAACACTTTCTGCATTTTCTACTCTCCGAAAAATTATTCCAAGGAACCACATGGATACATAATTATTGCTAGGAGATAAAATTTAAGAATTTCCATTAATTTTTACAATTTTATAAAACTTATTTGATAATTCAACTTGATCTTTACATAAGCATAGATTTCAGTGGTTTGGCCAAACTCTTTTTTTTTTTTGGCCAACTTCTTAAAAGTGAAATCCATAGCACTGGTAAAATATCCTGGGTTGTTCTAAAGAGGATTAAGGGGCTTAGAAAATGACTTACTGAAATACGTACTCAAAGATGCCTCAAACATTGTGATGGGATTTTTTTTTTTTTTTTAACATGGGCAGGCACTGGGAATCAAACCCAGGTCTCCAGAATGGCAGCCGAGAATTCTGCCACTGAGACACCATCACACCACCTGATGGGAGTTTTTGCTGTTTGTGGGCTACCAACACAGTGTGTATTTAGTTTTAATGCATGGCCACTCATATCAAACATTATATGTATCACCTCCCATCAATGCCTGTTATAAAAGGACAATCTCACAACTGGCCCTAAACAATGCATATGTGGAATAACCTTATTTAAAAAATATAACATTAATAACTTACTCTTTATGGTGCTCCTTATTCCCTGGGAACGACTGGGGATTTACATGGGCAAGAGTAATAAATTCATTCCGTTCTAAGTTTCCAACAAGTACACGGATTTTGGATTCTACTAATCCAACCCTAAAATAAAAGAATAGAACAACATTTTTCTTATTTATGTCCATATTAAATTTGGAGGCAACACTTAGTAAACCAACTAGACTATTAGTCATGATGCTAAAATGTTCATTTTAAGAATTCAGTCCTACATATGCTATCAGTCAATATATTCAGTTTTACCATTCAGGTAAATGTCAAATTAATGAATTTTTATGTGTTTTCTTTAATTTTTTTAAAGATGAACGTTCTGATTAATGCATTCCTGAATCTAAGATGCCGTGTTGGTTAAAACCATAAAATAGCCATGAGTTCTTTAATCCGATCCTAAATCTTTTTCCATTTTCAAATCTTATACTGAACTCTGAGGCTAACATACATTTTTTCTTGTTTGATCCCATTATTGCACCACTATTGTTGAATTTTTGCTTTCCCTGTTTTGTTTTGTTTTTTAGAAAGTGCATGGGCTAGGAATCGAATCCAGGACTCCTGCAAGGCAGGCAGGAATTCTACCACTGAACTACCCTTGCACTCCCTGAGGCTAACACACACATAAACAGTGTGAATAAAAAAGCTAATAGTGTGATTTATGAAATAAACATGCTCTGATCTTCAAAAAATACTAGACCTTTTATTTAAAAAAGAATTCACTAAAATCAGAATAAAGACTATTAAAATATACAAAGTTTCATCAGATTTCTGCAACCCTATTGTCTACCTCACTTAAAAAATGTGACTACTCTCAGCTATCATATGTTAATTACTGACTTTATGAATTAGAAAGAATTACAAGAACATTTTATTATACATTTCTCATACCCTTGAAGAAGCTTATACATTATAATTATGTGTGCTTCAACAGCAGATATGCAAAAAGCTGAATTTCATAGTAGTCTCTAAATTGGGGGTTGGCAAACTTTTTTTGTAAAAGGCCAGTTAGTAATCATTTTAGGCTTTGTGAGCCACATAATTTCTGCTGCAACTATCTTACTCTGCTGTAGAGCATGAAAACAGTCAGACACAATATATAAATGAATGAGCATGGCAGCACTCAATAAAGCTTTACAAAGGTGGCAACTGGATTTGGCCAGGATTAATTTGCCAACCCCTGGTCTAGATGACAAATGAAATACTTTGTTTTAGTGAAAGAATTCATTTCAGGGTCCCTTTAATTATAACTGAAACAATCTTCAACCCTTGGAGCAAAAATAAGGCACTTTTTCCACTTTTCTAGACATCAGATATGAAGAAAGCAAAAACATCTGTGGTGCCTAACAACTTCTTCCTAATGCAGCAGTAGATGTGAATACACTGGAAGCCAAGCGAGTGAATTTAGATACATTAGAAAGAATTCACTGCTCCTTGACCAAAAATACCTATTACTAAAAGCATAAAATTCTGAAAACTTTCATGCCACCATCCCTAAATTAAAAGGACATATAAAATGCCCTTCCCTCCAAATTTTAATGGGAGAAAACAGTGAGCAAGGAAAGGATGATGACAGGGATGGAGAACTTAATAAGGACCAGATATCAGAATCATTCAAGCTGCTAAAATCCGACTCTCTGAAGTGACAAAAATAAAGATCTGTATATATATCCTATGTCATTCTTGATTCTGAAACATTAATTTGATGGCATTTCTTAAATACTGATGCTCCCTGGTCATGTACAAAAGTCACCAATATAATCTAATAATTTTGAAAATCAAGTGAGAATAAGTGTTTTATAAACAGTACATTATATAAATATGCTGTATCACCACACAGTAGGTAAAGAACTCAAAACTGAAATCTTACCACTCTAGATGGTTTTCTTCTGTTGATGCACTGGCAGTCAATACTATATAATGTCTACGAAGAATTTTCACCAACAATCAGAAAAAAAGGCAGAAACTTCATTAGGGTCTACTTTTCCATCATTACTTTTTCTTTCTTCCCTCCCAATAAACAAAAGAACTAATATAGACATACAGTTTATAGAATACACGTGCTCTAATTTTCTTAAAATTAATTCTAGAGCCTATGATTAAAAAATAATTCACTAAAAGAAGAAGAAAAAAGTCACGAACACTGGAGTTAGATACCACTAGAATACAGAAAGTCTCTTATCACTTAAAATTTCTTTAAAATTTATTCTCTACTTCGCTCGAGAAATATAAGTGGTAATAGTCACCTACCATATTGACTTTAAAAATTTAACATTTTTCTTTTTTAAAAATACACAGACGCACACATATATAAAATTTCAAATACCTATATTTTTGAAAAAAATTTGGTGGCTCAAGTAGTTTGGACCAATCTGATTTTCCTTGAAGAATTTCATCTGTGACTGCGAAGCCTAAATAAAAAGAGAGATTGACATTCTGAAAACTGACCTGCACATTATTAGCTCCTCTAACACCCTACTCACAAATCTCTAACCCCAACAAGCTTTTGAGTAAAAAATTTATTATGTTGTCTCTCTGAATATAAAAATCAATTTCAACCAGACTGGGCAGGCTGTTTTTGGCCTTAATATTATATACCTTGGAAAACTAATTGCTGGAAAAATCAATTCACATTTGAAAAGAATTTTTAGAAATAACAGGCTGTTATATACACTCTAACTGCCAAACCATATTTGAAATAGAGAATAAAATTGTAAACTATAAACTTGTAGGAATATGTAAAGGGCAATAAGGCCAACATGTTTACCTTGTTTAAATTCTTCTACCATTACTGTTCGAGTTGATGTGGACACATTATACGTAGAATTCTGTTGTGGGTAGGCAGGGGTGATTATGGGCATGAGATGATACCTATCTGATGGATTTACCTGTGAAATTAGAAGCAGAATAATTGATCTATTCTCCTATTTCAGTTGTCCTCACTTCATTTCCCCAAAAGTCTGAAGAATATGAAATATAAATTTAATACTACATTTCCTTACTTTTGGATATACATTTCCCCTCCCAAACTAAATATATTTCTGAAATTAGATGTGTCTGATACTTAACAGAAACCGTAGAAGTTTATTTTCCCCCTGAAAAACTGTTAAAGTGATGATGTGTTTTATAAACAATAACATTTTAGAATCAAAGAAGCACAGTATCATAGCTGCAAAAAAACATTATTTGGTCCAATGGTTCTCAGTCCTTTTTCTGCACCCACTCAATGGATGGCTTCTACAAGCAAATAAAAATGCAAAGTGAGTGACAGTCATGCTCTCATCGAACTATGAATCTGCTTTAAACTGTGTTGCAAAGCAGTTTTTTATATACTTCAGTACCTTAACAATTAGTGCTAATTACTTGTGAGACAGTTTCTCACAATGGATTAAGACGTTTTGGTTGATACCCATGTATCTATCTAGTCTAACCTGGGTGATTTTTAATGATAAAATATTTGGCTTAGCATTGGAGATCCAAATCATCTTCACCAAGATGCAGAAGGGGGAAAGGACTACAAAGATACAGAAAGAAGATGAGCAGGGATAGGAGGAATGATCTTTAATAGACCGTAATTTAGAGAAACATTCTTCACCTAAAAGGTTTAAATTATATAAGTCACATACCCGAGGATCCCAGACTGGCAAATTCAAATTGCTTTCCTCTGGTTGTTTCAGCAGCACAGGATTTGGCCATTCCCTAATATGAATGAGAAAAATTAACTTACATAGGAACCTTACTTCAGACACTTCATGAAATTTTAAAATCATTAAGACTCTATTCCAGTCTTATGAGGGCAAATGTTTTGGGTATTTGGTACTTGAAAAAAAAAGAAATTGGGAGGGAAGAAGTACAAAGGGAAAAAATAGTTTATTTTAAAGCAGTGTTCTCTGAAAGGGCAAATACTGCTTTGCCCATTACCCATTCATGATTTACATCTGACTCTTTACCTTTCTTCTCATTTACTTTCACGGATTAATCTCTCAATTTAATAACAGCAGCAACAGCTAACATAAACTGAAAATACTAAAAACAAATCCACGTGGTAGTTATGATTATCATCCCCGTTTTACAAATGAAAAGTTAAACACCTTATCTACTGACTGCACAGCTAGTAATTGGCAGAGGAAAATCTGTTGTGACCATTCTCCCAAGCCAAAGGCCCATATCTACAGATCCCTGGAAGAAAGCTCCAAGCAGATGTCTCTCCATTGCCTCAACTTTGGATCACAGAAAAAGCCTATGCATAACTCTTAAATCTCCTAACAAGACATTTAGGCAAAAGTTAGTGAATAGTGAAAGTATACAGATGAATACTTACCACTTAGAAAAAACTAAAAAGAACTTATGAACTAAAGTAGAAGCTGCTGCATTTGGATATAATTGACAAGTTCTTGCAACTAGCATTGCCCAGGAGACACCACCAAGGAATCCCAGCATATTGGAATAAATACCACGCCCTAGAAAAATGAAAATATTTGTTAATTATTGTTAAGCCCTCCCAACTATGACAATCAATCATAAGGAACAGGAAAACTTCATTAAGATTGCTGCTTGGAACTCTTTTCCCTAAGGAAACAATATTAAAATCGATAGGCAGAGTTTCATAGTTAATCCACAGTTCATTAGTTAAGTCATACACTGCCTATCTTACCCCCTTACCTTGCTCTTTAATACAGTCAACTCAATTCCCTGGGTCTGTTCTAACAATCCAAATGAGCTCTGCAACTACTACTCTGAAACTTCCCACCTTTCAATATCTAGGACTGAGAAAGAAATGAAAAGAAGGAGAAAAATTATTTGGGTGGTCTAAAAGTAGGAAAGAATAAAAATTTAATTAGTAATCATACTCTTGGCTATTTTTAAATCATGTGTAAAGTTGGGGAATAACTTCAGTATCTCACAAAATTTGGATACCTCATCATCAAATAGAATACACCACTGATATTACTCATATCTCATATGACTATTTCTTGTAGCAATCTATTTTAAAAAGTATTACCATATTTCATCAAACCAAAGATGCCCTCAATTATAATACAGCATTATTTTATTACCACTAAGAGAAAAAAAAGTAAAAATACCAATTTCAGAGATGTTAAATGTAAAAAATATGCATATAAGAATTGGCAATACATGGTTTTTAATGTGTAAAGAAAGACAAATTGTTCATGTTATCCTTTCACTGCAAACTACTTGAGCTCAAGGAATTTTTAGATATGCAATGCACGATATGGTAGCCATAAGCTACATGTGGGTGGCTATTTAATTATTTTGGTAATAGCTTTACTGAGGTATGATTCACATTCAGTAGTTTTTAGTATATTCACAGAGTTGTACAAGCATCACCATAATCAATTTTAGAACATTTTAATCATTCCCTAAAGAAACCCCTTTGGCAGTTCCCCCAATCTCCCCAGGCCTAGGGAACCACCAACTTACTGTCTCTACAGATTTACCTATTTTGAATATTTCATATAAACAGAATCACATAATATGTGGTTTTTATGACTGGCTTTTTTCACTTAGCATAATGGTTTCCAGGCTTATCCATGTTGTAATATGAATCAGTACTTCATCCCTTTCTATGGCTAAATAATATCCCATTGTATGGATATACCACATTTGTCTACTCATCAGCTGATAGGCATTTGGACTGTTTACACTTTTTGGTTATTAAGAATAATGGTATGGAGGGTGGGCCACGGTGGCTCAGCAGGTAAGAATGCTTGCCTGCCAAGCCCGAGGACCCAGGTTCGATTCCCGGTGCCTGCCCATGTGAAAAAAAAAAAAGAATAATGGTATGGAGAGTGCAGCATGAAAATGCGGAAGTAAAGAAAACAAGGAAGTATGCCACCATGAAGTGAATGCTTAGTCTGAGATCTGAGGCTTAAAGAAAAGGACAGATTAAAACCTAAAAAGAAAAGAAAGAAAGATCCCAGTGCACTCAAGGAAACAGAAATGCTCCAACACCCTCCCTGCTAATTCTTCCAATTCAATATACAGATGGGTCCACCTGACCACATCCTTGCCGATACCAACTTTATCAACTTCTCCATTAAAGCCAAACTGGATTTAGTGCAATGATGGACTGTATGCCAAGTGTATTCCTTGTATAACTGACTGTGTAATGGGTGAAACTGAGAAATTGGGACACAAGTATCAAGTGGCTCCAAGGATCATTAAGGAGTCAAGATTTGAACAGCTACCATGCACACACAAAGGAAACTACCCAGATGACTGCTTAGTACAGAGAATAAATCAGCACAACTGTTATATTGTGGCCACGGTTTTGACCAAGACCTCAAGTGAAGAATCTGAAAGACCCCTGGAGTTCCTATCACGTACTTTTCTAACCATAGGTACAACATCAAATGGATGCCAGATGATCATGGGCCCGTTGATTCTAGTCCTTACAAGACAAAATTTCTCTGCCTGCCTTAGACTGACTTTCTCTGTTACTAGTTCATCACACATACTGTTATGAGCCAAGAAAAAAAAAAAGAATAATACTGCTATAAACATTTGTGTACAAGCTTTTGCGTGTATATATGTTTTCATTTATCTTGGGTACTATTTAATTATCAATTTAAATTAAAAATTCAATCCCTTGGTTGCATATTTCAAGTGCTTAGCAGCTACATGTGGTTAGTAATATGTATTGGAGAGTGTAGCTACAAAATATTTCCATCATCACAGGAAGTTTTATTGGACAGTGCTGTTTCAGACTAAGTAAAACCTGGGGCCAGAAGTGCAGCATTACTTAAATACATTTAGAAATAATAGAAAATGTGCTATACCAGGTCAGGACTAGGCCACCGGCTTTTTATGAACCTAACCCTAGAGATCTGAACTAGTGAAGCTCCAGGCTTTATGAGAAGAACATATTACAAGATAAAATCAAAACAAAAAGTTAAAACTAGCACTGTAGGCTCTTCACTTAATAAATTTATTGAACACCACTATAAGCCAGACTCTCTGCTGGTGATGGGGTTACAGAAACAAGTAAAATGGTCCTGCAATGAGGGAGCTCAAAGATTAGTAAGGGTTTCACTTTTCCAAGTTCTGAGTCATTCTGACTGCTGGGCTGAACAACATGATGAAAAGAAGGGACTTTTCAATTTCACCCAAGGTAGGAGTGAGAGTCACATACCAGAACACCATAACCCTCACAATTGAAAAAGAAACAGCTTCTCCAAAGTTTATTGGACCTTAATTTCCAACAATATGATTAGACTTGGGAGTTTCCACGTTTGCTCCTGTCACTGGCAACTGTAAATTATAACTTTATATTGTAAACATAAAATAAAAGACTTGGGATACTTACTTTTTGCCCATAATTTGACTGCTCTCAGGGTGAGTCTAAAAGTTTCTTTATTTGGCACTAAATGCAAAATTTCATCAGTAACTCTACATCCTGAAAAAGAAAAGCATTCATTCATTTTTCATTATGTAACAAAACCCAGTTAATTCACATGCCCTACTAACTTTCATAGCCTCAAATGGTAAAAATATTAAAATGTCAGAGTTTATTTTCTCTTATTTATTTAAAACTTAGTATTATATATGAGAAGTCACTTTGCTTTTGAAGAATTAAAAAGTACATGATAATGTAATCAATATTAAAATAAGAGATGGGACTGAATATCTTTTTATTGAGCTTTCTTCTATATGTAACTTTACTGTTAATCAAACACCTCCAAGTTTTAAAACTGTTAGTGCCTCAATGTAAATCTTATGCAAATAGTATTGTATTCTGGAAATACAACAAAGGGCAATGATTAAGTTAAACAAAAGTTTGGTTCTCAAAGTACAGTGTGGAGATTCTTGGGAATCTGTGAGGTCAAACTTGTTTATATAATAATACTATGGCTTCCTTTGCCTTTTCCTTATGTTGACATTTGCACTGATGGTACAATAGCAATAGTGGGTAATTTATGCTGATTTGTGGCAACAAACTGTCACATACTTGCAGCTAAAGAAAAAAATTATCTTTTTAATATTCTACTATGTGCTGAAGTACCATGGTTATCTTAAGGAAAAAAACTTCTACAACTGTTTGACTTATAAGCTGAACTAGCTGTTTCTTCCCAAAGAACTTCAGTTTAGTTAAAAGAATAATTAACATACTCTTGGTTATTCCTACTTGGGTATTTACCAGACATTTTCTAAAAATAAAAAAAACATACAAAGTGAGCCTCTCACTTCAAGGAAAACAAATGACAGAATTTGCTGCCAATAACTAAATTCAAACTTTCAAGTGAAAATTAGAATGCGGACAGCTTATAACAGCCACTGTGAGCTGACAGCTTCCCAGTACTTAGAGATTTTTTTGTTGTGATAGCTGAGGATAAGAATGGCTTTTTTAAAAATATATTTTATATTGAAATGTGTTAACATACGAAGATGTAAATAATTTAGTAAACTAATATTTTCAAGTGACTTAGACATGGTAGCATAAAATCATGCGTGGGTAAATGATCCATTCAAAAAATAAGGTAGGCCACTGGATTTTAAAGTAACAGAGTAAAAAAAATTCATTGCTGTAGTTTAAGATTCTATATTTTAATTAACTAAGATACTATAGTTTTATCCAGTAAATAAAAGGAACAAACTGTGCTATGCTATAAACATGGATGAACTTCACGAAAATTATGCTAGGTGAAGGAAACCTGACACAAAAGACTACGTATTATATGATTCCATTTATATAAAGTATCTAGACATGGCAAATTTATAGAGACAGAAAGATTAGTGGTTGCTTGGAATCAGGAGTTGGAAGCGATTATGACTGCAAATGGGGATGAGGGATCTTTTAAGGGTGATGAAAATGTTCTAATATTCAACTGTGGTGATGGCTACACAACTCTATGAATATATTAATATACAATGAATGGTATACTTTTATGAATTTTATGGTATAGAATTATATCTCAATGAAGCTGTTAAAAAGAAATTGTCACTGGTCAAGTTTTGATACAGTATCAAAGAATATCCACAAATATCCATAAAAAGGCTTTTAAAATATTCCTCTTTTCCAACTACAAACCTTTAAGAGGCCAGATTTTCTTCTTAGAACAGATAGACTGAAGATGTAGATATGAAAATTCAATTGCCTTCTCTTAAGTCAAACATTAGAGATTTGAAAAATGAAAAAAAAAAAGCCTTTCTTCTCACCCAAAAACTTATATTAATTAAAATGGGCATAGCATGTTTATTCCTAAATGAACCACCAAACACTTCTAAAATATCTTAGTTTTTATCTCTAATGTGGTAAATTCTGAAAGATACAACCCATATAACCAAAAGCTCTCTGAGGCCCTCAATAATTTTTAAGAGTATAAAGGGGTCCTGAAACAAATAACTTTGAGAACCACTACTACATATATATAAAAAAAAAACTTTCAAAAAACCTGTGGTTTTTAAGATGCTTAAATGTGGTCAGATTAATTGTATAAAGAAGATGACAAAATCATTTTAAATTGAGTTAAAAATGCAAATAGTTCTCTACTTCTCTGGTTTAAGCAGGTATTTGAGATTTTTTAGAAGCTTACCATTTAAGCTGCGAATACATCTTATATCAAGGCTTCTCAGGCGAGAGTCATCTCTTAGATCTAAATTATCTGATATGGTTTGTATTGCCAGCCTTGCAAAGACTAGATCAATCTTTAGAAAGATATTAAAAAAGAGAGAACACATATTACTATTTTCCTTCTACTCTATGCCCTACCCCAACTCAAAAATATAAAAAGTTTAAATTACTAGTTCGGTAAGAAAAACCAAACCTCAAAATGCCTAGATAGGCAATCTCTCATAGGAAAACACCAAAAATTTCTGTTAAGATAATTAACTTTTTGAATTAAGAGAAAACATTTTAATTTTAGCGTATATGCAATTATAGGGGGAAAAAAACCACCAAAACCTTGTGGGGAGATTTTTAGACGATAATAGCAGAGTCAACACACATTTATATTCACTCCCCCCTGAAACCCCACTAAAATACCAGTAAATTTTTATTTTGTTTAGTTTTTTTTTTAAAGGCACAGCCCATTAGGACAAAGAAAATAAAAAGAGACAACAGCTAAAACATGAAAGCTGGGAGATAGATGGACAATTGGTTACAGATTCAGCAGATCTAAGAAAGCAGAAATAAATGTTGCATCCAGGAAATAAGGGCAAATGGCTATAAATGCATACATACATAAATAAAAAGAAACAATTAGAGAATAAAAAAAGTATTCTTAGAAATTTAAAAATATGACAGCAGAAATGAAAAACAACAAAGTTTGGAAGATGAAAAAAAATCCAAAAAGCAGAATAGATGAAGATATGGTTAAGTGGAAAAAAAACAGAAGGCTAGCTCTAGAGGTCTAGTCTAAAATCCAAATGTTAGGAGTTCCAGAAAGAAAAGAGAAAATAAAGGCAGAAAATCAAATAGAATTCAATTAAATTTCTATTTCTGAAGGATATGAATTCCAGAGAAAGAGGTGTTGAGTACCTAGTACATTAGTTGAAAAGATCCACAGAGCAAAGTATAACATCATGAATTAACTATGAAGACAAAAAAAAAAAAAAAAAAAAATCCTATAAGCTTTCAGAGAGATGAAACAAATCACATAAGGACGTGAACTCAAAATGGCATCACATTTCTCAATACAACATGGAGGCTGGACAGAAGAAAGGACTTCAAAATTCTGAGGGAAAAATGATTTCCTACTTAGAACTCTACTCAAACTATCAATTTACTGTGAGGACAGTGAAGGGTATTTTTAAACATTCAAAAATTTAAAAATGTACCCTTTCTCAGGAAGCTATTGAATAAGCTCCACTAAAATCAAAAGTAAATCAAGAAAAAAAATGTCTAGAGGGAAGCAAAAGGAAATTCAAGGATGATAGCAAAGGAAGATGCCAGGATGACAGCTGTACACCAGTTATGGAGAATAATCAGCCTGGACAGGAATAGGTGAGAAGACTCAGTGAGTATTTTTTTCAAGATCATAAGGACAGGATACTTGATGGTTTTAAACCTATTTAGAAGAGATTTAGACAGTTAGCAGAGACTGGATTTGAATTACTTCAAAAGCATGAAAAGCAAACAAACAAAAACCCCAAAGAATTATTAACTCTCAAGACAGCAAAATGTCACACAGCATACAATCTAGTAAATTTTGTGCTCAGCTTTGAATGCTGTTTGTAAGATCATAACAATGTAAATAGTTTATTATAATTATTTTTGGAGATTATGGGAATGAGAAAGGTATATTAAATGAGGACAGGCATGGAGGGTAGTTCATTTTCCATGGAGATAATTCAATAGATACAGGAGAGAGGAAAGTGAGAGACTATCTGAATAGTATTTGATTCTTTAAACCATGTGCCTATTTAAGTTTGATTTAAAAAATTATATGGGCTAAAGAGTTCAATTGTAGAGTCAGGAAAATATTAACACACTTACCTCAATACCATCAAATTCAAATTTTATAACTGGTACAAAGGCATCTTCTACAGCCTACAAAAGAGGAAAACAATTGTAACACATAAGGTGCAATCTTTTCTCCGCCCCTCCTAGCCACCAATAATGTGAATACTTTTGCTCCCAGTTTGTATTTTAACTCAATATAAAAAACTGAAAATGTCCTTCATCTTACATCCTATGTAAGCATCTCTAATCTGTGTCCTGAATTATTTAAGATACATAAATGCCTATGATATTGGTTATTTAATTATCCTCTTAAAAATATTCATCAGAAACCGGAAGGCTTTCATTTTGGATACTTACTATTTCTTGAGCCTAAAGTGAAAACTGATTAGTTAGAAAGAGTACTGGTGTTAGAAATTTTAAAAACAAATAGGAGCTCATAAACTAACCTATCAAAAATAATGTAATAATACAGTCAATATATTTGGATTAGTTTCTCAGTAAAAATGATGTCTTTCTGAGCTTTTCTTACTCTTCTAACAAAGTCTTAACCTCCTTTGAAAGTGTTCCCAGACTCCAAATAGTGTAGAGATTGTTTTCAAGGCTTCACCTCATCCTAGCACTTCAGACTACATTAAAACTGTGTTTATTTAGTACCCCCCAGCTCCCCAGACCCCACACATATAATGTCTTGTTCACTATTGTATTTACGAGACTAAGGACATATTTGTTGAATTACTGGTGCCCAAATTTTATTTGCTGAATAAATGGCTAGATATATATATTTAAACAGTTACTAACTGAACCTTACATATATTAGCTGTCACCATTTGATATGCATCAGCCATTTATCAGATATTACAGTAAATGTCTTATGGAAATTATCTCATCAATCCTCAAGAAAAACCTAATAAAGAAGTTACCATCATCTTCATTTTACAGATGAGGTAATAGGTTCAAAGAAACTAGGTAATTTGACCAAGGTTAAAGAGCTAATGTTGTGGATTCTAGATTCAAACCCAGGTTTGTATAACTATGAAGCCCATCTTCTTAATTACTACATTATTTTAATGAGACATAGCAATTTCTTAAAAGATATTTCAATAATCATAAACCCCACCTTTTATAGCTATGTTACTGAGTTCAAAATATTAAATATTAGAGGATACATACCCTTAAGTTTCTAATGCCATCCTGATGTTTCAATTTTTCAAAGAAAGATTGAAAAAAATCAGATCTCTCCACATGTCTTGGGGCTACACAAAGTGCATCAATGTCAGCTCCTGAAAATCAATGTATTTCTAATCAAAAAGAGTATATTAAATATGTATTGATTTTTGTTAAAGTATACAAACATATATACAAAAGAGTGTATATAAGGTGAGTACAGGAAGATGTTAAGAATGATTAGCTCTAAGGAGTGCGATTAAGGGAATGTTTTTCTGCTGCATTTTCTAACTATAAATAAGAAATAAGAATCTGTTACTGAAAGTTCTTATCACTAGAACACAGAAAAGCACTTACCTTTGGTGTGTACTCCAAGCCTATAGGATCCAAATGTGAAAATTTTACCACCAACAGTAGCCACAACAGAAGGTGGAAGATTCTAAAATAAAATTAATCAAAAGACATTTAATCAAATGGATGAGAAACTATCTCAAGTAACTACACTGAAGGAGGTAAGATATCACAGTTGTCAAAATTAATGCAAAACAGGCAGGGAAATCCAGGGAGAATTTAAAAAACTAAAAACCTAAAAGAATGAAAATAAAACATTAAAAAAAAAAGACATTTAATCATTCAAATGATTTATATAAAAAAATCACCTACATATGTACTGCCATTTATTGGGCAAGTGATACATTTGTCAACCTTGGTAAATGATGAGAAGATATTTTATAAAAGTACTTCAGGGCCCATTTGGTTGCAACTTGAAGTAATGAGGCTGTTTGCAGAGGGAAGACAAAATAAATTTATGCCCACTATGCATGAATACATCTCTATCTTAAGAAAAACATTTTTTCACTTGACCCTACTTGTCCCCTCTAATCGCCTGTCTTTGGCTCCATCATTTTCAGTAATCACCAAAGAATTCTTAACTATCAAACTAATGCACTTTCAGCTCTCCAAGCATGATACTCTTGACCAATCCCATCTCCTCTTTTGATCTTGTGACTGATATGCTTACTTTCTTGATTCTAGTAGCTCTGTAACCTTTCTC
Source organism: Tamandua tetradactyla (assembly GCF_023851605.1). Lineage (NCBI taxonomy): Eukaryota > Metazoa > Chordata > Mammalia > Pilosa > Myrmecophagidae > Tamandua > Tamandua tetradactyla. The sequence continues at coordinate 33,140,969 of NC_135343.1, read as the reverse complement.
AGGTACAACTGCATAGTCACCCTAAATGGGTCTTTATGACAGCTAATTTAACAACTCTGAGTAATATATTTTTTGATTTTCCATAATTATAATGCTACTTTTCACCTCTCTCTAGAGCCAATTCTAACTGTCCATCAGGTATTTTTACTTAATACCCACGCCTGAAACAAGCCAAAAACTCTTCCTATGATTAAAACCAGGTATCCCTCCTATTTCGCTAGTTCTGCTTATTTTCCTTACATGCCAGACTTAGAGTAATTATTATTATTCCTGGCTTACCAATTATTAGTTTTATCCCTCACATTTCCCTCCTTTTTATTCAACTACCACCTCCTTAATTCTAGACTGACTTAATAGTATGCTAAGCTGCCTTCTTGTCCTTAGTCTTTCTTATCTTTTAATCCATTCTGTACAGTTCACTGACTAATGTTCTTAAATTTATTCTATAATTCTTTTGCTCTAAACTTGCCAATGTTGTCTTCTCTGACTTCTGAGGTCAGGATCTGTGGGCCTTCTATTGAACAGCTTCACAATATGCTCCCATAGGACTCTTTCTTGCTTATCTCCCTACCTTCCCATTTGATACTCTAGTGGCCAACATGTTTCATAATCCAATCTCTTTTCCACTACCCCTGCCTGGAATGCTTGCTCCTTCTCTCTGGCTATCTCAATACCATCCATTTTACAAGGTTCATTTCAAATTTTACCTCTCCTGTGGAGACTTCCCTGATCATTCTCACTCCACAAGCTCTTTTTTCCTCTGTACTCTTCTTGATGAACTTTAAACTCTCTTATACTGTCTTTGTTGCCTTTTTTTTTTGGCATATGAGTCTTATCTCTTCAACTATAAATTCCTCAAGGGCGAGAACTATATCTACTCTTTCTGTCACCATAAGTCCCAGTGCATTAGTTAAACTTTGCTGAATAACTTGAGTAACAGTATCCAGATAACCAGGTATTTATTTCCTAAGTTAACTGAATATTAATGCTTCACAAGTGTGCTGGTTTGAGACTGTTGTAAACCACAGAAAAGCCATATTCTTTTGGGGGTAGACCTTGTTGAGTCTATACTTGTGGGGGCAGACCTATTGTTTAGGGTGGGATCTTTTTTGATTAAGTTGTTTCCATGGCGATGTGACCAACCCAACTATGGGTGGAACCTTTTGATTAGGTGGTTTCCATGGAGATATGTCTCCACCCATTCAAGGTGGGCCTTAATCCGCTTATTGGAGTCCTTAGGAAGGAACCACTTCGGCAAAAAGCTTCAGATAGATACAATAACAGCTGTGAGATGTTAACTTTCAACTGTCTGCTATTAAAGGAAAGACAGAAAAACTATAAAAAACAAAAACTTAATAGACAGCAGTTTGGGCCACTTAGTGAAGAGGCAAACTGCATCACCCAGTTGAATATATATATAACTCTAGTACAGCCAGTAAAATAATATTCACAGTGATGATTCTGAGACAATAATGAAAATTCAATTATACTCAAAATACTCTAAACAAGCAGGAAAAATGTAATTGATCTTAGAGAAAAATAATTAAGCTATAGGAGGAGACAAGTTCTGTAGGTAATATCAAGGCTTGCAAACTTGTATGTCTTGGGGGAAAGTTGGGTATGCAAATGAAAGCACAGAGACTGATAAGTGACAGTGGGGCTGTGTCCGAGAGGACAGGGAATGACTGTACCTCACAGGGGGTTGGGGGGTACTGGACAGCAGGAGCCCATCCCTTTACAGAAAGGCATGCCCCACACTGCCAGATCTTATATTTCATAAACAAGTTAAAAAATTGGCTTTTAAGTAAAAACAAACAATCAAATGACCCTACCTCACACACCCAAACACTCTGATATTTAAAATTTGGGCTTACATATAAGGTAAATAAGACATATTTTTGTGGGCTTGCAGCTAGTTATTGGCTACCTCTGGAGTAAATCTTCATCTTTTTGGAAACACAAATGTCTAAACAATTCATTCCCAAGTATACAAGAGAGCTAAGTTTTAATGTATTTCAGATTATTCTCAACTCCCTTTCATTTTATTACCAGGAATAATTGCCAGGACAAAATGAACCTAAGAATTCCAAGTGGTTGAGTCTTACCTTACTTTCACTGACACTGGAAATCCATTCTTTTACTAAATTGTTCAATTTACCAAGAACAACCAGCCTATATATATAAAAAAAAATGCTTCAGATTAAAACTAAAAACAAAACAAAACCAACAGTATTAACAAATATTAAACACAGGCAGTTCAGTACTACTTTGTTGGTTCTAGGGTGAAAACATATTATACACATTTAATGCTGTCATTATCTAGTGATACAGGGCACATCTCTCTGGCATTCTTGGGTTCTGAAGAGTGCCAAAGAAATGGTAAGTGTGATGACAGTATTTCGGGTCTTTGAGCTATTTTCAAAATTCAAAGTCGTATAAAAATCATAAAATTACCTACAATGAGGTTGTAGACAAACAAATTGCCAATTTTCTTGACTTAACTAAGAAATTAAATAAATTTAATCTTGTAATAGAGGTTAGTATTGTCTCACTGTCAGCCATAGGCTTCTCGATAATTAAAATAAGTAAATTATTACCTAATTTGTATTCAATAATATTACTTACTAAAAGCCATTTGGTATTAAAACAAACAAATCTGCACTTAATGGCATATCAAATCCCGATTAAAAAAAAAAATCCATGTTAAAAGAAAAAAAAGGTCTCCCTGCTTCTGACCTTACATCCATCTTTGGACTATTCTCAACACAGTAGTCAAAGTGACTGTTAAAAATATGAGTCAGATTATGTCAATCCTCTGCCTGAAACCCTTTAATACCTCTCCATTTCACTAAGAGTAAAAGCCAAAACTTTTATGATGCTTACAAGGTCCTAAGTGGCCTTGCCCTCCAAGTCCCTTTCTATCTCACTTTCTTTAAGCTCATATCTCCCTCTCCCCCCACTCACTCTGCTCCAAATGTCCAGGCTACTTTACTATGTATTCTTTAAACATACCAAATACATTCCCATCTTAGGCCCTCTGCCTAGAAGTCCATTTCTTCAAATATCTACATCAAATATCCTTCCCTCAACTTGAAATCTTCCCTCAAATGTCACTGGTGAGGTCTTTTCTGACAACTCCCACTGTGCTGGTTTGAAAGGATGTACGGACCCTAGAAAAGCCATGTTTTAATCAAAATCCCATTTCATAAAGGCAGAATAATCCCTATTCAATACTGTATGTTTGAAACTGTAATCAGATCATCTCCCTGGAGATGTGATTTAATCAAGAATGGTTGTTAAACTGGATTAGGTGATGACATGTCTCTACCCATTTGGGTGGGTCTTGATAAGTTTCTGGAGTCCTATAAAAGAGGAAACATTTTGGAGAATGAAGGAAATTCGGGGAGAGCACAGAATGCTGCAGCACCATGAAGCAGAGAGTCACGAGCCAGCGACCTTTGGAGATGAAGAAGGAAAATGCCTACCAGGGAGCTTCATGAAACCGGAAGCCAGGAGAGAAAGCTAGCAGATGATCCCATGTTTGCCATGTGCCCTTCCAGTTGAGAGACAAGCCCTGACTATGTTCGCCATGTGCCTTCTCACTTGAGAGAGAAACCCTGAACTTCATCGGCCTTCTTGAACCAAGGTATCTTTCCCTGGATGGATACCTTTGATTGGACATTTCTATAGACTTGTTTTAATTGGGACATTTTCTTGGCCTTAGAACTGTAAACTAGCAACTTATTAAATTCCCCTTTTTAAAAGCCATTCCGTTTCTGGTGGTCCAGAGGGTGGAATGTGCTACTTTGAAAGGATGTATGGACCCTAGAAAAGTCATGTTTTAATCAAAATCCCATTTCGTAAATGGCAGAAAAGTCCTTATTCAATACTGTACGTTTGAGTTTGTAGTTAGATCATCTCCCTGGAGGTGTCACGCAATCAAGAGTAGTTGTTAAACTGGATTAGGGGAGATGTGTCTCCACCCATTTGGGTGGGTCTTGATTGGTTTACTGGAGTTTATAAAAGAGGAAACATTTTGGAGAATGAGAGAGATTCAGAGAGAGCAGAGAATGCTGCAGCACCACGAAGCAGAGAGTCCACGAGCCAGCAACCTTTGGAGATGAAGAAGGAAAATGCCTCCTGGAAATCTTCAGGAAACAGGAAGCCAGGAGAAGAACTAGCAAATGACGCCATGCTTGCCATGTGCCCTTCCAGATGAGAAAGGAACCCTGAGCGTGTTCAGCATGTGCTTTTCCAGATGAGAGAGAAAATCCATGTGCCTTCTCACTTGAAAGAGAAACTCTGAACTTCATCGGCCTTCTTGAACCAAGGTATCTTTCCCTGGATGCCTTAGATTGGATATCTCTACAGACTTGTTTTAATTGCGACATTTTCTCGGCCTTGGAACTGTCAACTAGCATCTGATTAAATTTTCCTTTTTAAAAGCCATTCTGTTTCTGGTATATTGCATTCCGGCAGCTAGCAAACTAGAACCCCCACTCCTGGCTTTATTTTTCTTAGCAGCATACTTCTATCACTGTCTTTACTTATTTATCTGGCTTACTACTAATCTCCAATGCCAAACCCCAACTATAATGTAAGCTCCATGAAGGCCAAACATTTTCTTTTTGGTCAGTTCTGTAACCTTAGCACCTAACAGGGCAGGCATATAGTTAGTACTTGATATATATTTGTAAAATTAATGATTAAGTAACGTACTGTAAATTATTTTATAAATTTAAATTATATACCTGTGATTCAGTTCCTCTTCGTCTTCAAAAACTCCAAATGGTTTCATAGCATCAATTAATTTCTGTGTGTAAATATGATCAATTTCTTTAGGACATGCCAAACTAATTGGAGAGGTAATTCCATAATGCTTTTGTTGACGCTGGCTGTCCAGCACTGTGTTTCTGTAGAAGAAAAATGTAACAGAAAAATTTAGAAGTATCATATCATATTGATACACTCAATCCCTCAATTTACTGACTTTAATTTAGCTATCTTAAAAGTTTGCTTAGTACTAATAGTCAGGGTTAAGCATTTTTTTTAAAAAAGGAAGAACGAGTATTTTGCATTTGTGTTTATGAAAGACTATATACTGCATTCATCTTTCATGGTTAGGATGTTTTTTCAAGCCCAAAGCAGCAAGCGTTGGCTTCAGGGCAACTGTTTAATCAACACCACTTAGCTAAAATACAAAAAGAGCCTGAATGGAAGCTGTGCAGGGCCACTTCCACTACATCCTGCAAGGGTCTGTCAAGTACCATACAGATTCTAGAATCTTTTAAAACAGTCACCCCTTTGAAAGAAAGCTCTACATAAAAAAAATGTTTTCCCCACCCCCAAGAAAGAAACAAAAACATCCCCAAAGAAGGTCCTTGTGAAATAGTCTGGCTTTTAAAAATAAATCACTTACATTTGCCCTTGAGAAACCTCCTTTAACATCCTTTGTTTGAATCAACAGTTTATAGTCCTAAGGTTTTGAGCAACTATAGCTACTTGTTCTTTCATTTAGACTGGTACCCAGGCCAAATGTAAATTTTTCACATGCAATAACCAAATTCTTTACAGTAAATGGCAATCTTTTATAGAATACAAAACAAGCCCACCCCCAAAGACCCTACCCATTAGGAAATTACAGATTTCAATAAAGTACAACACAATTTTTGAGGCTTGGGTTTCCACAAACCAATAAACTTCAAAAAATTTTTTGGGATCAAAATGGTTGTTAAAACTTATGTTAAGAAAGGAAAATAAAAACAAACTAACCAACCCTGCCATCTATCCTCATCATCCTTTTATGAAGGGGCATTAACACCAATAGAGTGAATGCAATCTCAAAATAAAGATACACTAGTGATGGTTTAATTGTTTCTTACTTTTAACTCATAAGAGGGGCTTATTACTAAGTCCACACAGTAAGGCACATATACTTTTTGGCTACAGATCTTAGTATAGGTAAAGAGGGAGACTCAAATGGAAGACAACCTATATATATTCAAAAATGACTCAATGACTCAAAGAAACAAAAGGGAAACATTAATTCTAGTGATGTTAATTTCTCCCTGGCATTTATTGTGCTGATGAACAAACACTTAACTTCAATTAGTTATTTCAAGTGGTAACTACTTTTTTTTTTAATGGACAAGCACCGGGAATTGAAACTGGGTCTCTGGCATGGCAGGCAAGAAACTCTGCCTGCTGAGCCACCGGCCACCGTGGCCCACCCAGTAACTACTTTTTAAAAACACTTGGCTCTTTACCTCTGAGGGACTTAGAATGGTGTTTTGATGTCGTGTGTGTTCACACATGTATGATAAATAGATGGAGAAGCCTAATTCTTTATTTATGATAATTTGTTTAATCTCAACAATAACCTTGAGCTATAGGTATTGAATAAATGCCATTTTACAAATAAACACCTGAGGTTCAAAGATGGAGGAAGAGCCAGAATCTGAAAACCAAACCCCAAAATCTTTCCACCACTCCACTGTCCCGTCCACAACTAATTCTGCTCTGGAAGTAACTGTATAATCCTGGGTCTCACATGTCTCACCTTTATGTTGAAAAATTGGTTACTTAGGTCCCTAATAGGCAGACAATTCCAAATCTAGGTTCTGAACCTCTTTCATCTAGCTGGGGGGAAAAAAGGAAACAACAAAATCCCACATTTCCTTCAATTTCACTTACAGGTAACTGCCTTAGAGGAATTTTAGCACTTGTGTTCAAGGAGACAAGAATGTTCACTGCCACACTGTAATATTAAAAATTTAGAAACAACCTTAACTAATACCGATAGGAAAAGGGCTAAACTAGGGTGTATCCCTAAAATGGAATACAATAGTTAAAATGAATTAATTAGAGCTGAAAATATTATCATGTTCAAAGCTGAAAGATATGTCGGGCCAAAGAAGCAATTGCAGAATGACAAACATAATTATTAGTTATATAAAGTTTAAAAACAAGTAAAACAACGCCGACGTTATTTATGGACATATGCACATGTAGTAAAACGTAACAAGACAAGCAGCAATGATAACCATCAAGTTCAGGATTGCGGACTCCTCTAGGGAGGGACGTCAATGGGACCAGAGGAGGTACGAAAGGGTCCTTCAGATGTTCTTTGGAGTGCTTGATTTTTTAAAACACACACACACCACATATATATAGAAAGCTATGCTTTGAGAGAGATGGGTGGTGGCTACACGAAGGATGCTTATGCTATTTTCTGCATTTTAATTTCTTATAAAACAAAACGTAAGACGCTACAACAAAATCTTGCAAAGCATGGAACATGTTTCTGATTTATCAAACTATGAGCAGGAGGTATAGATCAGTTGATATTGAGGGGAGGTGGGGCCGTGGGAGGCGGGGGCGAGGGGAGGGCGGCGAAAAGGCAATAGGTTTTACTAAAGAGAAGCCCACAGGCTGGGCTAGGTCATTCACTCCAGAAGACCCGCAGACAGCCGGTCAGGAAGGGAGGAGGGGGAGGTAGGGGGATGGTATTTGCGCCAATGCAGACAGGAGCGGAGACCGGCTCAGGCAGTGTTGGGGGCAGGAGGGTGACCGACAATTTCTCCCTCCGCAACCTCTTCTGGGGGCGTCCTCAGAGGTGGGACAGCGGAGACAGATGAGTACTCCCGGAGTCCCCAAATCCAGACAGGGGTGGCCAGGTGAGCCGCCGGCTGCAGGGAGGTGCCCTTGCCGACCGGCCGGGAGATCACCGGAGCGAGCTCCGGGAAAGGTGCGAGGGGTAGGGAACCTAAACAGGGCTCCGGGCCGACGACCCAGCCCACCCCTGTCCACCTTGCCCCCAACCGCCGCCCCCCACCACTTACGCAGACATCTCTTTCATCGCTTCCTGCGTTTCCCCCTCCGGCAAGTGTCTTTCCCGCTGGAGTCCTGTCCTTGCTCCTCCCTTCTCCTGTCCACTTTCCTCCTCTTGCTTGTAGCTCGCTTGCTCGCTCACTTTCCCACTACAGCCGGGGCATCCAACTGAGTACTGAAAACACCACAAAACCGGCTCTATTTATGACAATACAGCGCGGCCGACGCCAATATGGCGCCGCTTCCCAGCCTGCCCCTCGCCCTCTGCGGCCCCGCCCCCGGAGGTCTGGGTCCGCCCCCGCCCCGCCCCCTCCGCCTCTGGGGGCTCCGGTGACCCCGCCTCAGAGGCTTTGGTTCTCGCTGCACGCGCCGGTGGAGAGGAGCGTTTAGTTCCCTCTTTTGTCGGTGGGACTATAAATCCAGGTCAACCGCTTGGAGGACAATTGGGAAATATACCTACCTTGTTTCTCTTATAAGAGCTGAAATTATATATGTATTTTAAATATCACACCCTTGCCTAACTAATACTGTTTTTTAACTCTTTCATTATCCCACATCTTAATTAGTCATTGTCATATAATCCGCCTGAGAGATTTTGTTGTGAAAGTCATCACTGGGATAATTGTGACTTTTGCACAGTTATCCCAGGGAAAAGCAAGCTTGTAAATTGGAGGCTAACTGTTCGCTTCACCTCTAAGTTCCACTCGGTGATTGCTAATGTTCTGGCACTTAGCGGAGGAGATGGAAAGTCATCGCTCACACTCACAAGGAGAGGATAAAAGGGATTTGGAGGCTCCACTACACAAATCCAAGGCTGAATAAAAATCTTCAGACTTTCAAATAATAGAATCATGTTCCATATGAGTGTGAGAATAAAACGGGAAAATAATGAAGAATTTTTAAATGTTAAAGGATAGAAATAATTTAAAATAATTACTCAGTACAAGCCAAAGAATGCTGATAAACCGCTTACTCTTGGAATGTGACTCAGATTCACAGTAAATAAAGGAGATTATTTACTCAGTTTTCATTCATTCATTCAAAAATATTCACCGTAAACCTAATATATGCCAGGCTCTGTGTTACACACCAGTCAGTGATTTAATAGTGCTGAAACCATATGTATACCTTTTTTTAAGTGAGAAATCTTCAAACAGCATGTATGCTGACCTTACGAAGTTCAGAGTTCAGTGGCGAGAAAATCAAATATAAGTCATATCCTGTTGTAGAACTAAAGCACTTATTATGTGTTAGACACTACAAGGCACTGGAGGGACTTAATTTCTGCCTTAAAAAGAGCTCGCAATCGGGCGGGCTACGGTGGCTCAGCAGGCAGAGTTCTCGCCTGCCATGCCAGAGACCCGGGTTCGATTCCCGGTGCCTATCCATGCAAAAAAAAAAAAAAAAAAAAAAAAAGAGTTCACAGTCTAGTATAGTGTAGAAGAGCAGATATGTGCATAGTTCACTGCAGTACAGTGCGGTCTACAATACAGGATTGGCTCAGGGTATCATGAGCCCAGAAAAGGGCTACCTAAACTTGTATGAGGTGGGAGTGGGGCTTAACAGCAGCTTTCCAGAAGAGGGGATGCTGCGGAAATTAGCAAGACTTGGGAGTAGGATTTGGGTGCAGAGGGTGAGGAGAAGGCATAGCCTATTCAGGCAGCATGAATAGTAGCTAGCATGGGTTTTTGGTCTTTGGTGCAAGGTAGTCCTAAATATGAGTTCAGGTTATGCTATTTTCTAGTTTTATGACCTCAGGAAAATTGACTTTTAAGAGCTTTTTGTAAAATGTAAAATGAAGGTAATAGAAGAATTATGTAGAATTAAATAAGAAGAGTATGAATTTCAGTCTTTTAGACATGCAAGAAATATCACTTTATTTTCTCAAACTTAGCTTGATATTTTACTCTGAGCCCCTCATTCTTCTGAGCTGGAAGACAAAGACTTGGTCATCCTGGGTGTGTCCTGCCCCCCACCCGCCCTTCTTTGGAGACATGGAGGAGTGTGTGTACATTTGGTCCTGGGCCCTAGTAAATCCACTTTCCTGTTATCTTGGCCCCTGCATCTGAAGGTTCTTTCCTGCCTCCAGACCATATCTGGGGCTCAGAAATCTTTTGCCCAGAGGCACCTCGTTCTCCCCACCTCTCTCAGTCTGCCCTGTAGCCTAGGGAATCTTGTTAGTCTAGGAGAGATGGAAATGCCTCCTTTCCTCAAGATTAAAAAAAAAAAAAATTATTGTGAAACATTAACATATACAAAAGGTAAAAAATAATGACAAAAAAAGGAGCGATAATTTTCAGAGTACATTTTATCAAGTAGTTTCAGAATGGGTTTCAAAATTTGGGATGGGTTAACATTCCACAGCTTCAGGTTCCACCGTCTAGCTGTCCTAGAACACTGGAGGCCAAAAGAAACATCAGTATAGTGATTCAGCAGTCGTACTCGCCTGTCAAATGCTATCGTCTCTATCACAACTCCTCCTTCTCCTTTGGTCCTACTCCCAATCTACAGGGGTCTTTAGAGTATGCTCATTCTAAGTTTTTCACGTTGAAATGCAGTATCAGCAATATAGGATAGGAGGGTGGAATTAGTTGATATTCTTGGAGAGGCTGGCCCCTCTAAGTTTCAAGGCTTATCTGTCCTAGGAATTCTCTGAAGTTTATAAGTTTCAAGAAAGGAAACTGAGTGCACGAAACTTTTTTAAAGTCTCAGTTAGAGCCCTAGGGGTTCTTTAGGGTTAATAGGAATGATGTTTTTCTGGGTTTGGCAAAGCACCACAGTCAGCAATATCTAGCTGAAAGCTGCATAACAGCAGCCTCCAGAATAGCTTCTTGGTGCCACCTGAACTCTCAGCCACTGATACCTTATTTTGTTATATTTATTTCCATCCTTTTGGTTGGTCCAGTAGGCATTGTTGATCCCATGGTGCCAGGGACAGGCTCATCCCTGGGAATCATGTCTCACGTTATCAGGGAGACTTCAACCCCTGGTTGTCCTGCACCACTCAGAGGGGAGGGCAATAGCCTTCCCTGAAGAGCTAGGGTTAGGGAGAGGCCACATCTGAGCAAAGAAAGTGGCCCCAGAAGCAACTCTCAGGCACAACCACAGTAGTCTTAGCTTCTCTGTCACAGAAAAGAGCTTCCTATGGGCAATCCTCAAAATCAAGGGCCTGGCCCATTTTCTCAGGAGCCCAAGAGAGCACCAGGGGTTCCCCAGATAGGGAAAGCCAAAAGTTCCATATCTCCCCTCCAGACCCACAAGGGACTGTAACAATACTTTTTTATTATCAGCCCACCATAGTCTGGGACATATGTGGGTATTACATTAAGCCATACAGAATTACAAGGCCTCATTCTCATTCTGGGTTCCATGAGTTGAGTATTGGTGCCACAGAGGAATCCAAAGTTCCAGGGATATACTAGCCCATACTCATATAGCGCAGCATCTCAGAATCTAGAAATACACTTACAATTCCAGACTAAGTGTAACTGCTAAAAAACCCACAATCCAGGCTCCAGTTTTCCCATAAGTATTTTCTAAAGCGACCATATTATATATATATATATATATATATTGTTGTTGTTTCCAGCTTATTTTGTACAACACAGTATCCCCAAGTTTCATCCACTTTGTTGTGTACCTCATGATTTCATTCCTTTTTATAGTTACACAATATTCCATCATATGTATATGTCACAGTTTGCCATTCTGCTTCTCAGTCATTGTGCCCTTCGGCCCCCTCCATCTATTGGGCATCATGGATAATGTCCAAAATACACAATCCATGTCTCTCACAGTGTCCTGACTCAGTTGTACATTCATCAGCACCCTCAACTCTACATAGTTTTCACTGGTCCAAAGAGACAAAAAAACTGATAAAAGTGACCTCACAAAGTATCTAATCTAAGCTCCTGTGCTGGTTTGAAAGGATGTATGTCCCCTAGAAAAATCCATGTTTTAATCTAAATTCCATTTCATGAAGGCAGAATAATCCCTATTCAATACTGTATGTTTGAAACTGTAATCAGATCATCTCCCTGGAGATGTGATTTAATCAAGAGCGGTTGTTAAACTGGATTAGGTGACGACATGTTTCCACCCATTTGAGTGGGTCTTGATGAGTTTCTGGAGTCCTATAAAAGAGGAAACATTTTGGAGAATGAAGGAAATTCGAAGAGAGCAGAGAATGTTGCAGCACCATGAAGCAGAAAGTTTACAAGCCAGCGACCTTTGGAGATAAAGAAGGAAAACGCCTACCAGGGAGCTTCATGAAACCGGAAGCCAGGAGAGAAAGCTAGCAGATGACGCTGTGTTCTCCATGTGCCCTTCCAGCCGAGAGAGAAGCCCTGACTGAGTTCACCATGTGCTTTCTCACTTGAGAGAGAAACCCTGAACTTCATCGGCCTTCTTGAACCAAGGTATCTTTCCCTGGATGGATGCCTTTGATTGGACAATTCTATAGACTTGTTTTAACTGGAACATTTTCTCGGCCTTAGAACTGTAAACTAGCAACTTATTAAATTTCCCTTTTTAAAAGCCATTCCGTTTCTGGTATATTGCATTCCGGCAGCTAGCAAACTAGAACAACCCCCCATCTCTTGTCCCTGCCCCCCAATAATTAGCCCCTTATATTGCTCTGGTACTGTTGATGTATTCCTGCTAACTATAGGCCATAGAATGCAGTATTAATTTTTCCCCTATACCACTCTATTATTGACTCTTTGTACAAGATCAAACCTTGTACATGAAAGAATTTATAATTGTAGAGTTAATCGGTGGGATACATGACTCTGTACTTGACTATATTTCAGTCATAGTCGCCTTCAATATGGCAATGTTACTTATTACCCCACTAATGAACTACCATCACTTCTATCTTTTCCCTTACATTTAAGTTCAACCTCACTGGGTAACCATTCACCCATCTCTAGCTTCTGTGTATCTCTAAGTACCCTATAATCTACTTTGTGAGCCTCTGAGTTTACCTTTACCAGAGTTGTAATAGCGAGACCATACAGTAACTATCCTTTTGTGTCTGGCTTATTTTACTCAGCGTTGTCCTCGAGGATCATCCATGTTGTCATATGCTGTTGGACCTCATTACATCTTACTGTTGTGTAATATCCCACTGTATGTATATATTTTTTTATCCACTTGTCTGTTGATGGGCACTTGGATTGTTTCCATCTCTTGGCAATTGTGAATAGTGCTGCTATGAAGATTGGTGTGCAAATGTCTGTTCATGTCACTGCCCTCAGCTCTTCTGGGTATATGCTGGGTATTGGAATTGCTGGGTCATAGGGCAACTTGATATTTAGTTTCTGAGGAACTACCAAACTGTCTTCCACAGTGACTGTACCATTATATATTCCCACCATCAGTGAATGAGTGTTCCAATTTCTCCATATCCTCTCCAACATCTGTAGTTTTCTGTTTAATAGCAGCTATTCTTATAGGTGTGAGATGGTATCTCATTGCAGTCTTGATTTGTGTTTCCTTTATAGCTAATGAAGATGAACATGTCTTCATGTGCTTTTTAGCCATTTGTATTTGCACTTTGGAGAAATGTCTATTCGTATCTTTTTATTTTTTTTCTATTCATATCTTTATCCCATTTTATAATTGGGTTGTTTGTTCTTTTGTTATTGAGTTGTATAATTTTTTATGTACTTTATTTCAAACCTTTATCTGAAATGTGGTTTCCAAATATTTTCTCCCATTAAGTTGGCTTTCTCTTCATCTTTTTGACAAGGTCCTTTGAGGTACAGAAGCTTTTGATTTTAAGGAGTTCCCATTGATCTATTTTTTTCTTTCATTTTTTGTGCTTTGGGTGTAAAGTTTAAGAAGCTATGCCTACTACTAGATCTTGAAGCTGTTTTCCTTTATCTTTTAGGAGTTTTATGGTACTGGTTGGGTCTTTGACCCATTTTGAATGAATTTTTGTGTAGGTTGTAAGGTAGGGTTTCTCTTTCATCCTTTTGGCTATTGATATTCACTTCTCCTCGGCCCATTTATTGAAAAGACTATTCTGTCCCAGTTCAGTGGATTTGGGGGCCTTGTTGAAAATCAATTGACCATAGATTTAATGGTCAATCTCTACAGTTTCCATTTGGTTCCATTGATCAATATTTCTTTGTACTAATACCAGGCTGTTTTGACTACTGTGGCTTTATAATAAGTTCTAAAGTCAGGAAATGTTAGACCTCGCACTTTGCTCTTCTTTTTTTCAGGATATTGTTAGCTATTCAAGGTCTCTTTCCTTTTCAAATAAATTTTATAACAAGCTTTTCCAAGTCTTCAAAGTAGGTTTTGGGCTTTTGATTCATATTGCATTGAATCTGTAGATCAATTTTGGTAGAATTGACATCTTGACGACATTCAACCTTCCTATCCATGAGCACAGAATGTCTTTCCATCTATTTAGATCTTCTTTTAGCAATGTTTTGTAGATTTCCAATATACAGGTCCCTAACATCTCTGGTAAAGTTTATTCCTAGATATTTGGTTCTTTTACTTACTATTTTAAATGGAATTCTTTCCTTATTTATATCCTCAGTAGGTCATTACTTATGTATAGAAACATTGCTGATTTTTGTACATTAATCTTGTATCCTGCCACTTAGCTGAATTTATTAGCTCAAATAGCTTTGTCATATATTTCTCAGGATTTTCCAAGTATCCATCATGTCATCTGCAAATAATGAAAATTTTGCTTCTTCCTTTCCTATTTGGATGTCTTTTATTCCTTCCTGCTGCCTGATCACTCTAGCTAAAACTTTTAGTACAATGTTAAATAATAGTGGTGACAATAGACATCCTGGTCTCACTCATCTTAAGGGGAATGCTTGCAATCTCTCACTGTTGAGTATGATGCTGGCTATGGATTTTTCATATATGTCCTTTATAGTATTGAGGGAGATTCCTTCAATTCCTATCTTTTGATGTGTTTTTTCTAATCAGAAAATGATGCTGAATTTTGTCAAATGCTTTTTCAGCATTAATTGATATGATCATTTGATTTTTCCCTTTCAATCTGTTGATGTATTACATTTATTGATTTTCTTATGTTGCACCACCCTTGCATTCCTGATATAAACCCCATTTGGTCATGATGTATAATTCTTTTAATGTATCATTGGATTGGATTTGCTAGTATTTTGTTGAAAATTTTTGTGTCTATTTTCAGTGGGGAGATTGGTCTATAGTTTTCCTTTCTTATAGTGTCTTTATCTGGTTTTGGTATTAGAGTGATACTAGCTTCATAAAATGAGTTAGGTTGCTTTATTATTTCCTTGGTTTTTTTGGAAGTGTTTGAGCAGGATTGGTGTTAGCTCTTTTTGAAACATTTCATAAAATTCCCCTGTGATGCTGTCTGGCCCTGGGCTTTTCTTTGCAGGAAGACTTTTGATGACTGATTGGATCTCTTTACTTTTAATTGGTTTGTTGAGAGCTTCTATTTCCTTTCGAGTCAGTATAGGTAGTTTGTATGTGTTTCTAGGAATTTGTCCATTTCATCTAAGTTGTCTAGTTTGTTGGTGTATAGTTTTTAATAGTATCCTCTTAAGATTTTTAAAATTTCTTCAGGATCCATGGTAATGACCGCTCCTCTCATTTCCAATTTTGTTTATTTGTGTCCTCTCTTTTTTTTTCTTAGTCAGACTAGCTATTGGTACATCAATTTTACTGATTTTCTCAAAGAATCAACTTATGGTTTTGTTGATTCTGTTGTTTTTTATTGTTGTTGTTCTCATTTATTCATTTCAACTTTAATCTTTATTTCTCTTCTTCTATTTGCTTTGGGATTAGTTTGCTGTTCTTTCTCTAGTTCCCCCAGGTGAGCTTTTTTTTTTTATTTTTGCTTTTTTTTTTTTTTTTTAAATACAGGCATTTAGGATAATAAATTTCCCTTTCAGCACTGCCTTTGCTGCATCCTATAAATTCTGATATGTTGTATTCTCATTTTCATTCATCTCCAGATATTTTCTTATTTCTCTAGCAATTTCTTCTTTGACCCACAGATTGTTTAATCTCCATGTATTTGTGAAAGTTCTGGTTCTTTGATGGTTTTTAATTTCCAGTATAATTCCACTGTGGTCAGAGAAAGTGCTTTGAATAATTTCAAGCTTATTAAATTTGTAAAGACCTATTTTGTGTCCCAGCATATGATTTATCCTGGAAAAATATTCTATGAGCACTAGAGAAGAATATGTATCCTGGTGTTTTGGGGTGTAGCTATCTATATATGTCTGTCAGGTCCTTCATTTATCACATTGTTTAAGTTCACTGTTTCCTTGGTGATCCTCTGTTTGGTTGTTCTGTCTATATAGGAAAATGATGTATTGAAATCTCCCACTATTATTGTTGAGACACCTATTGCTCACTTCAGTTTTGCCAATGTTTGCCTAATGTGCTTTGGAGCTCTTTGACTAGGAGCATAAACATTTATGATTGTTATTTCTTCTCAGTGAATTGAATTTTATTAATATGTAGTGTCTTTCCTTGTCGCTTATAACATTTACATTTAAAGTCTATTTTATCTGATATTAGTATAGTTACTCCTGCTTTCTTTTGGTTACAGCTTGCATAGATGATCTTTTTCTATCCTTTCACTTTCAATCTATTTATATCCTTGGGTCTAAGATGAGTCTCTTGTAAGCAGCATATAGAAGGATCATATTTTTTAACCCATTCTTCCCATCGATATCTTTTAATTAGTGAGTTTAGTCTGCTAAACTTCAAAGTTATTACTGTGAATGCAGTTCTTGAATCTACCATCTTATCCTTTTGGTTTTTATTTGTCAGATCTTAATATTCTTTTCCCTCTCTTTCTTTTTATCCTATATGTTACCCTTACTGATACTCTTCATTTCTATGCCCTCCTCCAGACATCCCTCTCCTGTCTTTTTTTTCTTTTTCAACCAACCAAACTAACTTTAGAATTTCTTGTAGGGCAGTTCTCTTGTTGACAAATTCTCTCAGCCTTTGTTTGTCTGAGAAGATTTTAATCTTTCCCTCAATTTTGAAGGACAACTTGGCCATGTAAAGAATTCTTGGCAGGAAGTCTTTCCCATTCAGGATATTAAATATATCATACCACTGTCTTCTTGCCTCCATTTTGCCTGCTGAGTAGTCTAAACTCAGTCTTATGTGGTTTCCCTTGTATGTAGTGGATTACTTTTCTCTTCCTGATTTCAGGACTTTCTGCTTCTCTTCAACATTTGACAGTCTGATTAGTATGTGTCTTAAGTATGTCTATTTGGATTTATTCTATTTGAGGTTCTTTGGGCTTCTTTGATTTGTGTATTTATGTCTTTTATAAGATTTGGGGAGTTTTCCCTCATTATCTCTTCGACTAACCTTCTTAGCCCTTTATTCTTCTTTTCTCCTTCTGGCACACTGATGATTATTATATTTGTGCTCTTTGTGCTGTCCATCATTTTCCTGAAATCCTTTTCCATTTTTCCGTCTTTCTTGCCATTTATTCTTTTGTGCATTTGAGTTCAATCATCCTGTCTTCTAGCTTGCTTATTCTTTCTTCCATCTCTTCAAATATGCTGTTGTGTGTTTCTAGTATATTTTAAATTTGGTCTACAATGCTTTCATCTCTGTAAGATCTGCTACTTTTCTATTTATTCTTTCAAATTCTTCTTTATCTTTGTCCAGTGTTTTCTTGATATCTTTTATGTCTTTATGAACATCCTTGATTAGTTGTTCCAAATTCCTTGTCCCCGCCATTGTATCTGCCTGAATCTTCACATGCTTTAGGATTTTTTTGTTTTGTTCAGGACATTTGTTTATCTTGATGAGGTTATTTTGCACGTTGATTTCTTCAATTCTTCTAAGGTTTTGTATTTGCTTGGGTTTGCCTTGAAGGTCCCCTTTTGCCCTTGATTTGTCAGTAATTACTGGCCAAACCATGGCCCATATCTTATGGAGCAAATGCAGTTCTACTGAGGCTTACCAAAGGATGTTATTCTTGAGCTATCTCTTCTCCTCAGCCCCACCTCTCCCTGACTGTGGGAGCTAGCTGAGCAAGATGCATGGTGTGGGGCAGATATTTTCAGCCCCAGACCTGGTTGCTATTCTTTGCACCCAGTGGGGATGTTATTCATGACACCTGCAGAGTGGTTGGTCCTGGTGGGCAAAGTTGAACGTTTCATTCCCTCACAGAACCAGCCTGCAGTGCCTGGGGGGGAGGGGCGCCAGCCTCCATGGCTTGGGGAACTTATATCTATGTGGGATCTCAACTGTTCCACTGTTCCAGACTCGTGTAGGATGTGTGTCTGGCCACTGAGGTCCTCCAAACCACTGTTCCTACAGTTCTCAGCTATTTACTAGCTGCTCTAAAGGATGAACTAAATTCCACTCCTCACTACACTGCCATCTTGCTTCATTTCTTCTTTTCCTCTAGATTTTTTAAAGTTCTCTTCAGAGTTTAGACAGAAGGATTTGCCGGTTGACTCTATTTTCTGCTTGGTGTAGACAGCATTTATCCCAGTGCCAGGCACAGAAGACTCAAGTAATTTGACTCACTTATATTTATTGCCATAACTGTTATTGTTTCACTTCTTGCATTTTGTTTATGTATTTATTTCCTTATTTTAATATTTCCTTCCTACTCTTTTTTCTTTTCTCTTATTTTTACTATATACCATGCTTAATTTGCTATTTTCTGCTGCATTATTTTTTTAAATTTATTTATTAAGAGAAATTTAACAAATGAAATAAAACATTAACATATATAATCAGTAATTCACAATATCATCACTTAGTTGCATATTCATCATTTCTTAGAACATTTGCATCAATTCAGAAAAAGAAATAAAAAGACAATAGAAAAAGAAATAAAACAAAAACAGAAAAAAGAAAGATTATACCTACCATACCCCTTACCCCTCACTTTCATTGATCACTAGCATTTCAAAGTAAATTTATTTTAACATTTGTTCCCCCTATTATTTATTTTTATTCAATATGTTCTACTTGTTTGTTGACAAGGTAGATAAAAGGAGCATCAGACACAAGGTTTTCACAATCACACAGTCACATTATGAAAGTTATATCATTATTCAATCATCCTTAAGAAACATGGCTGCTGGAACACAGCTCTACATTTTCAGGTAGTTCCCTCCAGCCTCTCCATTACATCTTGAATAACAAGGTGATATCTACTTAATGTGTAAGAATAACCTCCAGGATAACCTCTAGACTCTGTTTGGAATCTCTCAGCCATTGACACTTTGTCTCATTTCACTCTTCCCCCTTTTGGTTGAGAAGGTTTTCTCAATCCCTTAATGCTGAGTCTCAGCTCATTCTAGGATTTCTGTCCCACGTTGCCAGGAAGGTCCACACCCCTGGGAGTCATGTCCCACGTAGACAGGAGGAGGGTGGTGAGATTCCTTGTTGTGTTGGCTGGAGAGAGAGGCCACATCTGAGTAACAAAAGAGGCTCTCTTGGGGGTGACTCTTAGGCCTAAATTTTAAGTAGACTTGACCTATCTTTTGTGGGGTTAAGTTTCATATGAACAAACCCCAAGACTGGGGCTCAGCCTATAGCTTTGGTTGTCCACACTGCTTGTGAGAATATCAAGAATTCAACTTTGGGAAGCTGAATTTCTCTCTGTTATCACCATTCCCCGAAGGGGGCTTTGCAAATACTTTTCACTCACTGATCAAATCACTCTGGGATTTATCGGGGCATCACTCTGGACAAACCAACAAAATCTCATGTCCTACCTGAGATTCCAAGTACTTATGATGTTCAATCAAACTAGCTACGTAAGTTATATTAGGAAATGCACTAGTCAAAATATAAATTTTGTGCCAAATAAACATTTTTTGCTTTAGTCTCAAACATAAGGTGACATTTTAAAATATTAATTACCATCTATTTTCCTGCAGCATTAATTTTGAAGGGAGATACACTTTACTTTCAATTTTACTAGTTCAGTGAAATGTGGAAGTATTTTGAAGTCAGCCTTGAACTTATAGTTACCTAATTATCAAAGTCAATGTCAGATCAATACTTTTTTACCTCCCTTTATGTAATTTTATAGTTTGGTACTGTTTTAACAAATTGCTCTTCTTCCCATTTTCCTGTCTTTGTTAATCTACTTGGGATTGAATGCTAGTTCTTAACTTCCATTTCAATAAGGCAGTTTTCTTTCAAGGAAAGATACAGTTTTCTGTTTTTCAGTCTGCATTGTATTTGTATTTTTTAAGCTGAAAAATTTCAGAATACAAAGTATTTCACGCCCCCCCAAAAAAGAGTGGAAATCTCTCTTCCTTCTAGCCCCACACCATTCTTAATCCTCAAGAGAACTATTATTAACAGTTAGTTGTGTACCCTTCCAGAATGTCTTTAGTATACCCGAAGCCACATATAAACATGTAGTGGACATTAGTTTTATTTTTATTATTAATTTTTAAAAGGGAATATTCTATATATATATTGCTTTGTAACTTACTTTTTTTTCTTAAACTCAGAATCATCATTTTTGGGATTGAGAAAACTTTCTTGGCCAAAGTGGGGAAGAGAGAAATGAGACAAAATAAAATTTCAGTGACTGAGAGATTTCAAAAGACTCAAGAGGTTATCCTGGAGGTTATTCTTATGCATCATATAGACATCCCTTTTCAGTTTATGGTATATTTGAGTGGCTAAAGGAAAGTGCCTGAAACTGTAAAGCTGTGTTCCAGTAGCCTTGTTTTTCTTTCTTTCTTTCTTTCTGACAAACCAAAACAACATACAAACACGAACATTCTTAACATAGAAACATTCCATATGTGATGTATAATCAGTGGCTCACAATATCATCACATAGTAGTATATTCATCACCATGATCATTTTTTAGAAACTTTGCATCACTCCAGAAAAAGAAATAAAAAGAAAAAAGAAAAAACTCATACATACCATATCCCTTACCCCTCCCTCTCATTGACTGCTACCCAATATATTTTAACCTTTGTTCCCCCTATTTTTTTCTATACCCCTTACCACTCCCTTTCATTGATCACTAAGCCTTGTTTCTTGTAGATGATTGTATGAAGATATAACATTTACAAGGTGACTGTATGATTGTAAAAATCTTGTGTCTGATGTTCTTTTTATTTAGGGTATGGAGAAATAAGTACAAAATATGGAAAAAATAAATAGTAGGGTTGTTCTAGTTTGCTAGCTGCCAGAATGCAATATAACAGAATGCAATATAACAGAATGACTTTTAAAGGGGGAATTTAATGAGTTGCTAGTTTACAGTTCTAAGGCCAAGAAAATGTCCCATTTAAAACAAGTCTATAGAAATGTCCAATCAAAGGCATCCAGGGCAAGATACCTTGGTTCAAGAAGGCTGATAAAGTTCAGGGTCTCTCTCTCTCTCAAGTGAGAAGGCACATGGCAAACAGGGTCAGGGTTTCTCTCTCATCTGGAAAGGCAGGTGGCGAACATGGCATCGTCTGCTAGCTTTCTCTCCTGGCTTCCCTTTACGAAGTTCCCCAGGAGGTGTTTTCCTTCTTCATTTCCAAAGGTCACTGCCTGATGGACTCTACTTCTTGTAGCTATGTTATTCTCTGCTCTCTCAGAATCTCTCATTCTCCAAAACATTTCATCTTTTTTTAGGACTTCAGAAAACCAATAAGACCCACCCAAATGGGTGGAGACACGCCTCCATCTAATCCAGTTTAACAACCACTCTTGATTAAGCCACATCTCCACAGAGATGATCTAATTACAGTTTTAAACATACAATACTGAATAGGGATTAGAAGAAACAGCTGCCTTTACAAAGTGAAATTAGGGTTAAAAACATGGCTTTTCTAGGGTACATACATCATTTCAAACCTGCACAAGGGGAAACAAAGGTTAAAATAAATTGAGTAGATTGAAATACTAGTGGTCAATGAGAGGGAGGGGGTATGGAATGTATGAGTTTTTTCTTTTTTATTTCTTTTGCTGGAATGATGCAAATGTTCAAAAAAGTGATTATGGTGCTGAATACACAGCTATGTGATGATATACAAAATGTACAGAAAAATAGAGAGATAAACATGTACCTTTCACCTAGATATAATGATTTTTAGCATTTTCTATGTTTCACTTATTTTTTATGGGTGTCTTTTAAAGTAAATGCAAATGTCATGATATTTCATTCTGAATATTTTGATATGCATCTCTAAATAAGAACATTTTCCTACATAACAAAATAATATTAATACACCCAAGAGGTTTCCCCAGTCCTCAAAATATCTTTTTCAAAAGGCTTCCAGTGATTAGATTAAGCATCAAAAAATAAAAAAAAATAAAAATAAAAAAATATCTTTTGCATGAGGCTTGTTCATGCTAGAATCTAATCAAGAACCACGATTGAATTTGGTTGTTGAGTTTCTGAAGGGTATTTTAATCTGGAACAGACATCCTCTCTCCTAGTCACCACCCTCACCCACTCCCCGCTTTAAATTTTTCCTGTGACATTGACTTGGAGAGATTAGACTACTTTCCCTAGAATGTTCCAACTTCTGGATTCTTCTGATGCTTCCTTGTGGCATTACTTAACAATCACTCACAAGTTTTCTACAATTGGAAGTTGAGTCTAAAGTCTTGATTAAATTCAGGCTAAACACTTTGACAGGATGCAATGCACTTCATGATACATCACACAAGCTGGCACATAATGAAGCTCTGGTTGTCCCATCATTAAAGATATTAAGATTAAAACTGATACCTGGCTTTAAGTGGTGTTATGGGTTGAATTGTGCCCCCCCCCCCCCAAGAAATATGTTCAAGTCCTAACCCCTGGTCCTTGAATGTGATCCTACTTGGAAACAGAATCTTTGAAGATGTGATTAGTTAAGATAAGGCTAAACAGGACTAGGGTGTCATGCCGGTTTGAAAAATGTCATGTACCGCAGAAAAGCCAGTATTGCTGGATGGGACCTTTTTTATTGTTTCCATGAAGATGTGACCCACCCAATTTGGGGGGTAACTTTTTTTTTTTTTTTACCAGTCTTATGATTATTTTATTATATCTCCATATTAAACATGCAAAAAAGGATAGATTGACATTTTTAAACCCTATCTGAAAACTTAATAAACTGAGATTTAGATTAGGTTATCTGAACCAGATTATACACCTGGTTATCTAGAATGTAAGTATGTAATGTTCACGATTATGGGGATTTATATATTTATCCGTTCATTTACTTTTTTTTTTAATTTTTTTTTATTAATCAAAAAAAAGAAAAGAAATTAACACAACATTTAGAAATCATTCCATTCTACACATGCACTCAGTAATTCTTAGTATCATCACATAGATGTATGATCATCATTTCTTAGTACATTTGCATCGATTTAGGAAAAGATCTAGCAAAACAGCAGAAAAAGATATAGAATGTTAATATAGAGAAGAGAATTAAAATAATAATACTAATAAAAATATATATATATAAAAGGAAAAAGAAAAAAAACAAAAACAAAAACAAAAGATACAAACAAACAAACAAACAAACAAACAAAAAACTATATTTCAGGTGCAGCTTCATTCAGTGTTCCAACATAGTTACATTACACTTAGGTATTATTGTGCTGTCCATTTTTGAGTTTTTGTATCTAGTCCTGTTGCACAGTCTGTATCCCTTCAGCTCCAATTACCCATTATCTTACCCTGTTTCTAACTCCTGCTGGTCTCTGTTACCAATGATATATTCCAAGCTGATTCTCGAATGTCGGTTCACATCAGTGGGACCATACAGTATTTGTCCTTTAGTTTTTGGCTAGACTCACTCAGCATAATGTTCTCTAGGTCCATCCATGTTATTACATGCTTCATAAGTTTAGTCTGTCTTAAAGCTGCATAATATTCCATCGTAGGTATACGCCACAGTTTGTTTAGCCACTCGTCTGTTGATGGAGATTTCGGCTGTTTCCATCTCTTTGCAATTGTAGATAATGCTGCTATAAACACTGGTGTGCAAATGTCCATCTGTGTCTTTGCCCTTAAGTCCTTTGAGTAGATACCTAGCAGTGGTATTGCTGGGTCGTAATCCATTCTGCCATTCTATGTCTTTTGATTGGGAAATTCAGTCCATTAACTTTTAGTGTTATTACTGTTTGGATAATATTTTCCTCTAACATTTTGCCTTTTGTATTATATATATCATATCTGATTTTCCTTCTTTCTACACTTTACTCCATACCTCTCTCTTCTGTCTTTTCGTATCTGACTCTAGTGCTCCCTTTAGTATTTCTTGCAGAGCTGGTCTCTTGGTAACAAATTCTCTCAGTGACTTTTTGTCTATAAATGTTTTAATTTCTCCTTCATTTTTTTTTTTTTTATTAATTAAAAAAAGAATTAACAAAACAATTAGAAATCATTTCAATGTACATGTACAATCAGTAATTCTTAATAACATCACATAGTTGCATATTCATCATTTCTTAGTACATTTGCATCGATTTAGAAAAAGAAATAAAAAGACAACAGAATAAGAATTAAAACAATAGAAAGAAAAAAAAACAAAAAAAAACAAAAACAAAAAACCTATACCTCACATGCAGCTTCATTCAGTGTTTTAACATAATTGCATTACAATTGGGTAGTATTGTGCTGTCCATTTCTGAGTTTTTATATCCAGTCCCGTTGTACAGTCTGTATCCCTTCATCTCCAATTATCCCTTCTCTTTTTTTTTTTTAATTAACAGAAAAAAAGAAATTAACCCAACATTTAGAGATCATACCATTCTACACATGCAATCATTAATTCTTAACATCATCACATAGATGCATGATCATCATTTCTTAGTACATTTGCATTGGTTTAGAAGAACTAGCAACATAACCGAAAAAGATATAGAATGTTAATATAGAGAAAAAAATAAAAGTAATAATAGTAAAATCAAAACAAAACAACACAAAACAAAACAAAAACCTATAGCTCAGATGCAGCTTCATTCAGTGTTTTAACATGATTACTTTACAATTAGGTATTATTGTGCTGTCCATTTTTGAGTTTTTGTATCTAGTCCTGTTGCACAGTCTGTATCCCTTCAGCTTCAATTACCCATTGTCTTACCCTGTTTCTAACTCCTGCTGAACTCTGTTACCAATGACATATTTCAAGTTTATTCTCGAATGTCCGTTCACATCAGTGGGACCATACAGTATTTGTCCTTTAGTTTTTGGCTGGATTCACTCAGCATAATATTCTCTAGGTCCATCCATGTTATTACATGGTTCATAAGTTTATCTTGTCTTAAAGCTGCATAATATTCCATCGTATGTATATACCACAGTTTGTTTAGCCACTCTTCTGTTGATGGAGATTTTGGCTGTTTCCATCTCTTTGCAATTGTAAATAATGCTGCTATAAACATTGGTGTGCAAATGTCCGTTTGTGTCTTTGCCCTTAAGTCCTTTGAGTAGATACCTAGCAATGGTATTGCTGGGTCGTATGGCAATTCTATATTCAGCTTTTTGAGGAACCGCCAAACTGCCTTCCACAGTGGTTGCACCCTTTGACATTCCCACCAACAGTGGATAAGTGTGCCTCTTTCTCCGCATCCTCTCCAGCACTTGTCATTTTCTGTTTTGTTGATAATGGCCATTCTGGTGGGTGTGAGATGATATCTCATTGTGGTTTTGATTTGCATTTCTCTAATGGCCAGGGACATTGAGCATCTCTTCATGTGCCTCTTGGCCATCCGTATTTCCTCTTCTGAGAGGTGTCTGTTCAAGTCTTTTTCCCATTTTGTAATTGGGTTGGCTGTCTTTTTGTTGTTGAGATGAACAATCTCTTTATAAATTCTGGATACTAGACCTTTATCTGATATATCATTTCCAAATATTGTCTCCCATTGTGAAGGCTGTCTTTCTACTTTCTTGATGAAGTTCTTTGATGCACAAAAGTGTTTAATTTTGAGGAGTTCCCATTTATTTATTTCCTTCTTCAGTGCTCTTGCTTTAGGTTTAAGGTCCATAAAACCGCCTCCAGTTGTGAGATCCATAAGATATCTCCCTACATTTTCCTCTAACTGTTTTATGGTCTTAGACCTAATGTTTAGATCTTTGATCCATTTTGAGTTAACTTTTGTATAGGGTGTGAGAGATGGGTCTTCTTTCATTCTTTTGCATATGGATATCCAGTTCTCTAGGCACCATTTATTGAAGAGACTGTTCTGTCCCAGGTGAGTTGGCTTGACTGCCTTATCAAAGATCAAATGTCCATAGATGAGAGGGTCTATATCTGAGCACTCTATTCGATTCCATTGGTCGATATATCTATCTTTATGCCAATACCATGCTGTTTTGACCACTGTGGCTTCATAATATGCCTTAAAGTCAGGCAGCGCGAGACCTCCAGCTTCGTTTTTTTTCCTCAAGATGTTTTTAGCAATTCGGGGCACCCTGCCCTTCCAGATAAATTTGCTTATTGGTTTTTCTATTTCTGAAAAATAAGTTGTTGGGATTTTGATTGGTATTGCATTGAATCTGTAAATCAATTTAGGTAGGATTGACATCTTAACTATATTTAGTCTTCCAATCCATGAGCACGGTATGCCCTTCCATCTATTTAGGTCTTCTGTGATTTCTTTTAGCAGTTTTTTGTAGTTTTCTTTATATAGGTTTTTTGTCTCTTTAGTTAAATTTATTCCTAGGTATTTTATTCTTTTAGTTGCAATTGTGAATGGGATTCGTTTCTTGATTTCCCCCTCAGCTTGTTCCTTACTAGTGTATAGAAATGCTACAGATTTTTGAATGTTGATCTTGTAACCTGCTACTTTGCTGTACTCATTTATTAGCTCTAGTAGTTTTGTTGTGGATTTTTCCGGGTTTTCGACGTATAGTATCATATCGTCTGCAAACAGTGCTAGTTTTACTTCTTCCTTTCCAATTTTGATGCCTTGTATTTCTTTTTCTTGTCTAATTGCTCTGGCTAGAACCTCCAACACAATGTTGAATAATAGTGGTGATAGTGGACATCCTTGTCTTGTTCCTGATCTTAGGGGGAAAGTTTTCAATTTTTCCCCATTGAGGATGATATTAGCTGTGGGTTTTTCATATATTCCCTCTATCATTTTAAGGAAGTTCCCTTGTATTCCTATCTTTTGAAGTGTTTTCAACAGGAAAGGATGTTGAATCTTGTCGAATGCCTTCTCTGCATCAATTGAGATGATCATGTGATTTTTCTGCTTTGATTTGTTGATATGGTGTATTACATTAATTGATTTTCTTATGTTGAACCATCCTTGCATACCTGGGATGAATCCTACTTGGTCATGATGTATAATTCTTTTAATGTGTTGTTGGATACGATTTGCTAGAATTTTATTGAGGATTTTTGCATCTGTATTCATTAGAGAGATTGGTCTGTAGTTTTCTTTTTTTGTAATATCTTTGCCTGGTTTTGGTATGAGGGTGATGTTGGCTTCATAGAATGAATTAGGTAGTTTTCCCTCCACTTCGATTTTTTTGAAGAGTTTGAAGAGAATTGGTACTAATTCTTTCTGGAACGTTTGGTAGAATTCACATGTGAAGCCATCTGGTCCTGGACTTTTCTTTTTAGGAAGCTTTTGAATGACTAATTCAATTTCTTTACTTGTGATTGGTTTGTTGAGGTCATCTATGTCTTCTTGAGTCAAAGTTGGTTGTTCATGTCTTTCCAGGAACCCGTCCATTTCCTCTAAATTGTTGTATTTATTAGCGTAAAGTTGTTCATAGTATCCTGTTATTACCTCCTTTATTTCTGTGAGGTCAGTAGTTATGTCTCCTCTTCCATTTCTGATCTTATTTATTTGCATCCTCTCTCTTCTTCTTTTTGTCAATCTTGCTAAGGGCCCATCAATCTTATTGATTTTCTCAAAGAACCAACTTCTGGCCTTATTGATTTTCTCTATTGTTTTCATGTTTTCAATTTCATTTATTTGTGCTCTAATCTTTGTTATTTCTTTCCTTTTGCTTGCTTTGGGGTTAGCTTGCTGTTCTTTCTCCAGTTCTTCCAAATGGATAGTTAATTCCTGAATTTTTGCCTTTTCTTCTTTTCTGATATAGGCATTTAGAGCAATAAATTTCCCTCTTAGCACTGCCTTTGCTGCGTCCCATAAGTTTTGATATGTTGTGTTTTCATTTTCATTCGCCTCGAGGTATTTGCTAATTTCTCTTGCAATTTCTTCTTTGACCCAGTCGTTGTTTAGGAGTGTGTTGTTGAGCCTCCACGTATTTGTGAATTTTCTGGCACTCTGCCTATTATTGATTTCCAACATCATTCCTTTATGGTCCGAGAAAGTGTTGTGTAAGATTTCAATCTTTTTAAATTTGTTAAGACTTGCTTTGTGACCCAGCATATGGTCTATCTTTGAGAATGATCCATGAGCACTTGAGAAAAAGGTGTATCCTGCTGTTGTGGGATGTAATGTCCTATAAATGTCTATTAAGTCTAGTTCATTTATAGTAATATTCAGATTCTCTATTTCTTTGTTGATCCTCTGTCTAGATGTTCTGTCCCTTGATGAGAGTGGTGAGTTGAAGTCTCCAACTATTATGGTATATGAGTCTATTTCCCTTTTCAGTGTTTGCAGTATATTCCTCACGTATTTTGGGGCATTCTGATTCGGTGCGTAAATATTTATGATTGTTATGTCTTCTTGTTTAATTGTTCCTTTTATTAGTATATAGTGTCCTTCTTTGTCTCTTTTAACTGTTTTACATTTGAAGTCTAATTTGTTGGATATTAGTATAGCCACTCCTGCTCTTTTCTGGTTGTTATTTGCATGAAATATCTTTTCCCAACCTTTCACTTTCAACCTATGTTTATCTTTGGGTCTAAGATGTGTTTCCTGTAGACAGCATATAGAAGGATCCTGTTTTTTAATCCATTCTGCCAATCTATGTCTTTTGATTGGGGAATTCAGTCCATTGACATTTAGTGTTATTACTGTTTGGATAATATTTTCCTCTAACATTTTGCCTTTTGTATTATATATATCATATCTGATTTTCCTTCTTTCTACACTCTTTTCCATATCTCTCTCTTCTGTCTTTTTGTATCTGACTCTAGTGCTCCCTTTAGTATTTCTTGCAGAGCTGGTCTCTTGGTCACAAATTCTTTCAGTGACTTTTTGTCTGAGAATGTTTTAATTTCTCCCTCATTTTTGAAGGATAATTTTGCTGGATATAGGAGTCTTGGTTGGCAGTTTTTCTCTTTTAGTATTTTAAATATATCATCCCACTGTCTTCTAGCTTCCATGGTTTCTGCTGAGAAATCTACACAAAGTCTTATTGGGTTTCCCTTGTATGTAATGGATTGTTTTTCTCTTGCTGCTTTCAAGATCTTCTCTTTCTCTTTGACCTCTGACATTCTAACTAGTAAGTGTCTTGGAGAACGCCTATTTGGGTCTAATCTCTTTGGGGTGCGCTGCACTTCTTGGATCTGTAATTTTAGGTCTTTCATAAGAGTTGGGAAATTTTCAGTGATAATTTCTTCCATTAGTTTTTCTCCTCCTTTTCCCTTCTCTTCTCCTTCTGGGACACCCACAACACGTATATTTGTGCGGTTCATATTGTCCTTGAGTTCCCTGATACCCTGTTCAAATTTTTCCATTCTTTTCCCGATAGTTTCTGTTTCTTTTTGGGATTCAGATGTTCCATCCTCCAAATCACTAATTCTATCTTCTGTCTCTTTAAATCTATCATTGTAGCTATCCATTATTTTTTCTATGTTTGCTACTTTATCCTTCACTTCCATAAGTTCTGCGATTTGTTTTTTCAGTTTTTCTATTTCTTCTTTATGTTCAGCCCATGTCCTCTTCATGTCCTCCCTCAATTTATCGATTTCATTTTTGAAGAGGTTTTCCATTTCTGTTCGTATATTCAGGATTAGTTGTCTCAGCTCTTGTGTCTCATTTGAGCTATTGGTTTGTTCCTTTGACTGGGCCATATTCTCAATCTTTTGAGCGTGGACAGTTATCTTCTGCTGCTGGCGTCTGGGCATTTATTCAGATTTCTCTTGGTGTTGGACCCAGCAAGGTTGTAATATTTTTCTGTGAAATCTCTGGGTTCTGTTTTTCTTATCCTGCCCAGTAGGTGGCGCTCGTGGCACACGTTTGTCTGCGGGTCCCACCAGTAAAAGGTGCTGTGGGACCTTAAACTTTGGAAAACTCTCGCCGTCCGGGGGGTTCGCTAGCCGAAACGGCTTGAGCCGGCCCGGGGTCCGAACGCAGGGAGGGTTGCTGGTCGCCGCAGCCAGGGAAAGAGCCCGTCCGAATTTCCTAGTCGGCCCTGGGCAACAAGCGTGGCGGGAGGGCGCCAGCGGCAGCGGCCCGCCCGAGAGAGTGCACGTTCCCCGGGAGTCACGGGTTTGGAAGGGGCCTCCCCCACCCGTCACCGTTCTCCGCGGCCTGGGGGTTTCCGATCCAATTCTCTCAGTTGGTCAGGGGGCTGCGCGTGGTGTGGGCGCCAGCCGTCTTTGTTTCAGGGGACCGCCTCTCCAGTTCTCCCAGCCGGCCCGGGAAGGGGGAAGGGAGTAACTCCGGCCGCTTGCCACCCCGCCCGGTAAGGCCCGCGCGCCTCGGCGATCTCACCCGAGCTGCTTCTCTCAGCCAGCCAGCCGTTCCAGGATGGGGTACGCTGTCTTTTTTATCTCTGTTGTGGCTTTGGGCGCTTTCTGTATCGTTTCTACTCCCCTAGTAGGTGTCCTGGAGAAGAAACTAAGATCCGCGCGTCTTACTAAGCCGCCATCTTCCAGGAAGTCTCTCTCTCCTTCATTTTTGAAGGACAATTTTGCTGGATATAGGAGCCTTGGTTGGCAGTTTTTCTCTTTTAGTAATTTAAATATATCATCCCACTGTCTTCTAGCTTCCATGGTTTCTGCTGAGAAATCTACACATAGTCTTATTGGGTTTCCCTTGTATGTGACAGATTGTTTTTCTCTTGCTGCTTTCAAGATCCTCTCTTTCTCTTTGACCTCTGACATTCTAACTAGTAAGTGTCTTGGAGAACGCCTATTTGGGTCTATTCTCTTTGGGGTGCGCTGCACTTCTTGGATCTGCAAATTTAGGTCTTTCATAAGAGTTGGGAAATTTTCAGTGATAATTTCTTCCATTAGTTTTTCTCCTCCTTTTCCCTTCTCTTCTCCTTCTGGGACACCCACAACACGTATGTTTGTGCGCTTCATATTGTCATTCAGTTCCCTGATCCCCTGCTCAAGTTTTTCCATTCTTTTCCCTATAGTTTCTGTTTCATTTTGGAATTCAGATGTTCCATCCTCCAGTTCACTAATTGTAGCTTCTGTCTCTTTAGATCTACCATTGTAGGTATCCATTGTTTTTTCCATTTTTTCTTCTTTGTCCTTCACTCCCATAAGTTCTGTGATTTGTTTTTTCAGATTTTCTATTTCTTCTTTTTGTTCAGCCCATGTCTTCTTCATGTCCTCCCTCAATTTATTGATTTGGTTTTTGAAGAGTTTTTCCATTTCTGTTCGTATATTCAGCATTAGTTGTCTCAGCTCCTGTATCTCATTTGAACTATTGGTTTGTTCCTTTGACTGGGCCATATCTTCAATTTTCCGAGCGTCATCCATTATTTTCTGCTGGTGTCTGGGCATTTGATCAGATTTCCCTGGGTGTGGGACCCGGTTGGTTGAAAGGTTTTCTGTGATATCTCTGGGCTCTGTTTTTCTTTTCCTGCCCAGTAGGTGGCGCTCGTGGCGCTCCTCTGTCTGCGGGGCCCACCAGTAAAAGATGCTGTGGCTCCTTTAAATTGCCAATCCGAATCTCGCAGTCGGCCCGGGAAACCGTGCGTGGAGGGGGGGTCACCGGTCGACGCGGCTTGGGGGAGTGCCGGTCCAAATTGCCCAGCTGGCCCGAGATGCCAAGCGTGGCGGGAGGGCCCCGCTTTCCAACGTTCCCAGTCAGACCGGGGAGCCACGTGCGTGGAGGGGACCCCAGTCGCCAGCCGCCCTGGCCGGGAAAACGCGCACCCCTCGGGTATCTCACCACAGCGGATTCTCCCTGCCCATTCAGCCGTTCCAGAATGGGGTACGCTGTCTTTTTGGTCTCTGTCGTGGCTCCAGGAGCTGTTCTGTATTGTTTCTTGGGGGGTAACTTTTGATGAGATGGTTTCCATGGAGATGCTTCTTCATCCGTTCAAGGTGGGATTGCTTACTGGAGCCCTTTAAGAGGGGAGTATTTTGGAAAAAGCTTTAGAGCCAACAGAGCCCATACAGCCAGAGACCTTTGGAGTTACATAAGGAAAACACTCCCGGGGAAGCTTAGGAAATGAAAGAAGGCTAGAGGTATCATCACGTGCCCTCCCAGCTGAGAGAGAAACCTCGAACTTCATTGCTCCTTTTTTTGGAGTTAAGGTATATTTCTTTGGATGCTTTAAATTTGGACATTTTCACGGCCTTAGAGCTGTAAACTTGTGACTTAATGAATTACCTTTTAAAAGCCGTTCCGTTTCTGTGTATATTGCATTCTTGCAGCTTACAAACTAAAACAGGTGGGCACTGGTGCAACAAGAAAGAGAGGATTGCGGGTGGGCTATGGTGGCTCAGCAGGCAAGAATGCTCGCCTGCCATGCCAGAGGACCCGGGTTCGATAAATAAAAGAGAGGATTGCACACAGACAAACATGTGAGAATGCCATGTGACAACTGAGATAGAGATTGAAGCCCAAGTATTGTTCGCCAACCACCAGAATTTAAGAAGAAGCAAGGAAAGAGTATCCCCTAAAGATTTTGGACTTCAGTCTCTAGAACTGTGAGACAAGAACATTCTATTGTTTGAAGGCATTCTGTTTGAGGTACTTTGTTACAGCAGTCCCAGGAAAATAAGGCTGTTGGTAGCAGTCATCTTGGAACTAGCTAGTCATTGTGGGGTAATAACTTTGACACCAGGTGTGTATCTAGCTTCCCACTGACTTTTTACCTAATAATGTCAGCATCCATTGGGAATTCTTGCTCCAACTCATTATTTCCTTGGGGGAGGGGTTCAAGTTGTGATTTTCCAATTCTATCATTTTGTCTACATTTATAGTTGGCATTTTTCTGGGAAGAGGAGCCCTTCTTTATGAACTGGGACTATTTGGGTATCCTAAAATGCAGTTCTTACGGCAAAGGAAAAGTACTTTTTCCCTTTAAGAATAAGAACTTGTTGTAATGGCCTGCAAAAGTTACTTCTATACAGCTTTTTGCTTGTTTGTCTGTTTTTTGTCCCTCCCACTTTTTTTTTTGGATATCATATAAACTAGTGGATGTTAATATAGTCAATGTTTTTCAATTAATCATTATTCTTTTGATTCTAAAATTGTCCCAACTTTGGTAAGTAGGTTATTCTGTCAAGCTGGTTCTTCTGTCCTTTAAGGTCATCCCAAAAAGGGGTTGTAGTGCTGCAGCTGTCCACTTCCCGGTGGTCCCTGTGCATTGTGCAGAACCATCCGTAAACCAGGCCCAGGTTTTCTCTTTCTCAGTCAACAGAGTATAAGAAATTCCCCAAGAGGCCATAGCTCTGGTTTGAGAAAGAGAAGGTAATGTGGCAGGAGTGAGGATCATGGGCATTTGGGCTACTTCCTCATGTAACCTACTTGTACCTTCAGGACCTGCTTGAGGTCCATTTTCTAATATGCCATTTTCATTTTATAAAGGAATGCTTCTGTGCATGCCCAACTTTATGGACAACACCCAGCTCATGATAGGTAACTCAGGTCTCATGGTAACTTGGTGAACCTTGGTTAAGTGTTCTCTACTAAGGCCCAGTAGCAGGCCAAAAGCTGTTTCTCAAAAGAAGAGTAGTTATCTGCATCAGATAGTTAGGCTTTGCTCCGAAATCTTAAGGGTCTGTGCTGTGATTCTCCCATAGAGGTCTGCCAAAGGCTCCAGACAGCCTCCCTATTTGCCACTGACACTTCTACCACCATTGGATCTGCCTAGTCATATGCCCAAGAGGCAGAGCAGATTGCACAGCAGTCTAAATCTGTCACAGTGCCTCCTCTTGTTCTGGTCCCCACTCGAAACTATCAGCTTTTCTGGTCAGTTGGTAAATGGACTGGAGCAGCATACCCAAAGGAGGAATATATTGTCTCCAAAATCCAAAGATGCCAACTAGGAATTGTGCCTCTTTTTTTGGTCATAGGAGGGGCCAGATGTAACAACTTTTCCTTCACCTTAGAAGGGATATCTCAACATGCCCCACACCAGTGAACACCTAGAAATTTCACTGAGGTAGAAGGCCTCTGTATTTTTGTTAGATTTATCTTCCATTCCCTGACATGAAAATACCTTACCAATAAGTCAAGAGTAATTGCTACTTCTTGCTCTCTAGATCCAATCAACATGGCAGCATCAATATAATGGACCAGGGTGTCTTGTGGGAAGGAGAAATGATCAAGGTCCCTGTAGACAAGATTGTGACATAGGGCTGGAGAGGTGATATACCCCTGAGACAGGACAGTGAAGGCATACTGCTGTCCTTGCCAGCTGAATGCAAACTGTTTCTGTTGGTCCTTACTGATGGCTATTGAGAAAAAAGCATTTGCCAGATCAATAGCTGTGTACCAAGTACCAGGTGGTGTGTTGATTTGCTCAAGCAATGATACCACATCTGGAACAGCAGCTGCAATTGGAGTCATCACCAGATTAAGTTTACAATAATCTATTGCCATCCTCCAAGTCCCATCTGTTTCCTGCACAGGCCAGATAGGAGAGTTGGATGGGGATGTGTAGTAATCACCCCGCCCCTACATCCTTCAAGTCCTTAAGGTGGCAGTAATCTCTGCTTTCCCTCAAGGAATCTAGTGTTGCTTCTGATTCACTATTTTGCTAGGTAAGGGCAGTTCTAGTGGCTTCCACTTGGCCTATCCTACCATACTAGCCCTCACTCCATGAGTCAGAGAATGGATGTTGGGATTCTGCCAGTTGCTGAGAATGTTGATTCTAATTATGCATGCTGGACCTGGGGAAATGACCACAGAATGTGAGATGGACCTGAGCTAAAACTCCACCAATCACCCAACCTCTTTAAGCCCCTACTCTGACTGGTGGACCAGAGTGATATTTTGGGTCTCCTGGAATTAGTACCACTTCTGAGCCAGTGTCTAATAATACCTGAAATATCTGATCATTTCCTTTTCCCCAGTGTACAGTCACCCTGGTAAAAGGCCGTGAGTCTCCTTGGGGAAGGCTGGGAGAAAGGTTAACAGTGCAAATTTTGGGAGGTGTAAAAGGGTCCTTCCCCAAAGATAATGTCCCTCCACTCATTTGAGGTGCTCTGGGTCTGTAAACTGTCTCATTTCTGGGAATTAAGGGGCCATGATTTTGTTTTTGTAATTCAAGTTAGACTTCTGTTCACTTGACCTACAATTCTTCTGCTTATACAGCTCAAACAAGAATTTAGTAGACTGTCCATCTATTTTACTTCTAGGTACCCCATGATCTACTAGCCAATGCCACAAATCTCTGCAAGTCAGAATGTATTGACTGCTACTTTGAGTCTGCTGTCCATTATGGTGGCAAAACCCACCTTGTCAATGGTGATTAACTGTCGCAACCTGGCTTTTGCCAACTCCAGATCCAGTCATCCCCATTGTGTTTAAGGATACCAGCTCAGTGACAGCTGTTCCCACAGTAATATCTGACCTACAGGGAAGGGCAACTATAGAGCTCTTCAGGGCTGATTGAGCTAGTCTCATGAATTTACTTCTCAAGGTTCTGGTATGACATTCTTGGGGTATGTGAGCAGATCTTCCATGGTAAATGCACTCTGACATTCCCATCTCTCTAAGCCTCTGGATCCTCTTATTTGCCTTATACCAGGGCAGTTCTGGCATTTCAACCTCAGGTAAGGTTGGCCACCTTTGGATCCATGTTTCAGCTAGCCATCCAAACTGTTAATGCCCTTTGTAACTCCTCAAGCTACAACAGTGAATGCAGAATCTTTGCTTTAGTGGGCCCATACCAATAAATTCAACTTGATTCAACTTTATATTCCTTCCATCATTATCCCACATGCTTAATATCCATTCCCACACATCCATTCCCTGATTTCTGTCTATATAGATTGGAAAACTCATGCAGTTCTTTTGGAGTAGAGCATACCTCTTCATGGGTCACACTTTGTACCTCATCTTTCAAGGCCTGTTGGGACTGCAGTCTAGCTCTTGAAGAAAAGAAGGGTGATGGGGTGGGTCCTGAGAAGAAATAGAAGTGTCTTTCAAGCCAATGACCTCAGGGCATTCCATTGCAGTTTCATCTGGTGAAACAGGGTTAGTCACTCCAGGCAGAGGAATGAAGGCTATTTCCCTAGGGGAGGTGGTTACAGGGTTAGCAGTCAGTGGAGGGTTAATCTCCTTAGGTGGAGGTTGGGTGACAGACTCCTCTGAGGAGACTGGAGACCAGGAAGCTGTTTCCTGAAGGCAGACTGGAGTTCTGGAAGCTCTTTCCTCAGGGCAGTTCATTACAGATCTGTCTAGCAAAGGCTCAGCAAATTCCAGGGATCCTGTCTCCCCATTGCCATCATTACCAAGCCATATATTGCCATATATCGCCATCCCACATTTCAGGATCGCATTTTTTTTTCCAATCAAAGCCCTTACTTTAACAGCAGAACAGCGCAAGGTTAGGATTTTAGTTTACATTGTAAATCTGCTACTGACACAATGAGGCTTTGTGTCTGGTTTTCAGAGTCTGGGACCACAGGAAATAAGGGCACACATGGAAACTTTTACATCATTCATATGGCGCTGAAGTTTGAAATTTGAAGCCTTCAAAGCCTTTCCCTCATCACTGTATCCAGCATGTCTAACAACAACCAGCCAACATCATTATACTTCTTAATTCCACAAAACTCTGTAAAGGTGTAAAAAACATTATAATCCAGTGTATTAGGGTTCTCTTGAGAAACAAAATCAACAGGAAATATTCATAAATATAAAATTTATAAAAGTGTCTTACGTAACCGTGGGAATGTAGAATCCAAAATCCTCAGGGCAGGCTGTGAAGCTGATGATTCCGAATGAGGGTCTGGATGAACTCCACAGGAGAGGCTCCCTGGCTGAAGCAGGAAGAGAGCCTGTCTCTTCTGAATCCTTCTTAAAAGGCTTCCAGTGATTAGATTAAACATCACTCATTAGAGAAGACACTCCCTTTGCTTGATTGCACGTGGAATCAGCTGTGTATGTAGCTGATGTGATCATGATTTAATTCTATGAAATGTCCTCAAAGCAAAAGACAGGGAGCACTTGCCCAACCAGACAAACAGGTACCACCACCTGGCCAAGTTGACACATGAACCTGACCATGACACCCAGAGTCTTGCCTCATTTAAGCAGACAGTTGGCAGAATGTGGTAGTGATATTTTGAGTATCTCTTCTGCCAATTCACTCTATGGACTGTCAGTGCCAACTTGATTATTGGAAACAGAGTCATTAGTGCCTCTGAGTCTAGTCAGAGTAGAAAACCAGTTGTAAAAACCCATTTTCAAGATTGTTTCTCAAGAACCACTCCTGGTACCAAGTGTGCTAGTCAGGGTTCTCTAGAGAAACAGAATCAACAGGAGAGATCTGTAAATAAGAGATTTAGAAAGGTGTCTTGCAACCGTGGGAATGAAAGAGTCCAAAATCCATAGGGCAGGCTATGAAGCTGGCAGCTCCAATGAAGGGTCTGGGTGAACTCCACAGGAGAACCTCACTGACTGAAGAAACAGCAGAAGTGTCTTCTTCCTTAAAAGTCTTGAACTGATTGGATTATCTATTTGTGAGGAACATGCCTTAGTTGATTGCAGATGTAATGAGCCACAGATGCAATCAAATGATTGATGATTTAATCAACAAGCCACAAAATATCCTTGCAGGAACAGTCAGGCCAGTACTGTTTCTGGAAATAATCATTCGTCCAAGTAGACACCAAAACCTGCCTATCACATAGTGTAAGTAATTTTGGAAAAAAAAATCTCTGCAAATAATTACTTTAACTGTTTAATATCTACTGGGTTGTTTACTTGTCTGTAGGACAGGAACCATTTCTGTATTGCTTCCAGTTCATCCTCAGAGTTTTGCAAGGGACTCAATAAATATTTGAGGAATGCATTTATTTAGACTCTTATTTTCTCTGTTAGCTCATCATATCTTCATCTTTTTGTCCCCAAATTGATAGAATATCTCAAGTTTGCCTTATTTCTCTCTTAGCTTAATATTCTTATGTGTCTGAATGGGTGTTAAATTAGGAAATGCACTACCCAAAATATATCAAATAACATCTCTCATTTTAGTCTCACACAGAAGTTGAAGTTTTAAGATATGGACGATATCATCCTTTATCCAGTCTTCTGATATACCTTAGTCCTATCCGGATCATTCCTATCTTTACTCAATGTCTGATCACTTTTACTAGTTTTTAAACAGTTCCTGTATGGGGTGCTGCTGACTTTCATAGGTTCAGGGCTCTGACTCTGAGTCTCAGGTGTCACATAAATATACAGTTCCACTTTTAACCAGCAGGAGGGGCTACACCAAAACTTCTCACAGGATGGCTTTCTCCCTGCTAGCAGAAGGGGCTGCACTTCCTAAGGGCAGGCCCCTGAAGGATACAGGGCTTTCCCAGGCAACTCCTATAAGCAGCTGGCACCTACACCCATTCACCCTATCTCCAAATAATAGTATTCTTTGTCTGCATTCTGCCAAGTCTGCTTTCTCACACGTAGACTCCAAGGGAGTATCATCCCAGGGCAGAACATACCCTTCTGCTGGAAAACACACAGTACTGTCCTTAGCACTCACCTATCTGGGATGATGGGAGGATCCAGGGGACAAGCCATCTTTTCTTATTGACCATTGGCTCGTCAGTTTCCCCATTATAACATTTTCCTTAACCCAAGCTGAATGACCCATGTGGAATTCATGACAGGTGGCCGCTATGAAGGGACAGCCTACCCATTTTGAACAACAAATAAAAAAACAGAATATGTGATTGAATTTGCTCTCAATTGGTTCATGCCCAATCTTGGTTGATTTTGAACAAATTGGAGTTGAGTTGGATATTTTCAGATGCTGATACAGATCTGCAACCAAATTTTTAATAGTAGGACATCAGATTCAGATGAAAGAAAGAAAAAAAGAGCTGGCAGTAATGACAGTTCAGAAATGTAGCAATATATTGTAAAATTGTGGGACAGGAGTGGAGCAGAATGGGGGAGGTAGAGTCGTAGCTGAACCGTTTCCCTATCAAGGTGTGTAGGTTCTTGTGGAAAAGGCCGCCCCTACCCTCAAAGGTTTTACTCTTGGCTGACCAGTTTGTGCCTTCATGGAGCCTCAGCCCACCACTGAGGGCGTTAGGGGTCTCCCAAATGTTACAATTTTTTTTGTTGCTGTTGTTGCAATTGTGTTTTATTGAGAGAAGCTGTGAAGGGGTTAATTTATAGGGTCCATCTTACAACCCACACCTCACCCCAAAATCCACCAAGAGGCAAGATTCAGAATGGGGAAACGTGTATGTGTTGAGGCAGAGCCCCAATTTGAATGATTTCTCTCAGGGTAAGGAAAGAAGAGAGGAGAGGCTGATGCCATAACGATGCGGTGGTGGGGCCATTTCTCTGCTCTGGCCTCATGTGGAAACCTCCACGGAAGCATCAGAGTGGACAGACACATATGGTTTCTCCTCACAGGCTATGATATGTGTCTATTTTACTTGATGGTCTGGTGTGAGCAGTGGGGTACGTGGAGCCGCTGGTTTGGTGGCCGTCTGTGATGGGCATGCTGGAACGCCTCTGGTTGGCAGTTAGGCTGCCCGTTCTTGCAGGTGACATTTCCCTGGAGACGGACTGCCTAGACGCGTAGCAGGGACTCGTGCACAAAGGTGTCCACTAGTTTGCACCTTCCCTGCGTCACATTCCAGTGCTTCATCATTTTGTTGCAATAGCTGGAGTCACTGCCGAGCAAGCTGTCTAAGTTCATGTGCTGCTGCTGGGACTTCATGGCTGGAGACTCCTTGCTCAAGGAAGGCTGGGCAACCCCCAGCATCAGCAGCACCAGGGCTAGTGGTGGGAACAGGACATGGGGCTTCTCCAGAGCCATGTGGCCTTGCGCGCCTGGAGGAGCCAGGGTCTCCAGAAGAGAGCAGAAGGAAGGACAGATTCTCTGCAATTCTTAACAGGCCTCTCAACTTGCTTTTCATTCAGCCTCTGCCACAGAGTGACCTCTGCTACCCCATGTTGGGGGTGTTGAGGGCACCTTCTAGCATCTTCTATCCACACCCACAATCTGTTGTCTCCTCTGGAAGAAAGGATTGCCTTCTGTGATTTGGTTTCATTTTACTCCTCAATTCAATCAGCATAAGTTCCTCAATGTTTCTAATATGAGATTTCTATCACTGATAAATATTTTTTGCACAATTTGTTGGATTTTAATATATATATATGAATCTGGTGCAAAGGAGGGGCAAGCCGGGTATCTATTCATTTTTTTTTCTGTACCTAGAACAATATGAAAGAAAGCCCTAAATACGAGCCCATCGATTATATGAGTTTGCCCCGAGAGCAACTCCAATTTCAAGTGCCTGAATTTTCATGGTTTGTGCTTGTAGCCTCCCTGGGTTTCCAGATATTTTCTTGTATTTAAAAACCCGCTAGCTTCATTGGAATAGGCTCGGCTCTGTGCGTTTAAATGCGACAAACCAAGCGAGGTAACAATCAAGAGCTTTCCTGGGAAGCGTCTTAACTGCCCTAAGTTGGGGAACTCAGCAGCCCCCTCCTGTCTCTCTCTTCTCTCCACGTTCGGAAAGGCAGAAAAAGTCTTTACGCCAATTTTAAAACTTTTTCTCAAAGCTCAGGGGATTAACATATAAACTCAGTGGACAGGGCAGGTAGGTACCCCGCATCACTCCAAATTGAAGCCATGATTAATCACGGTATTCACCTGTTCCTGAAACGGGCGGGTAATGGATCCTGGCTGAGCGCTCCCCGAAGCGGCACGAATCCTGCAGTTCTCAGCGGACTCTCTGGCTTTGATCAACTCATTCTCTCTCAGCAGGCCAAAACGGTAGCCACAGGACACAAGTGCTTAGTTTACAATCATGTTAATTTTGCTTTTTGTTTGTCTTTAGCAGTTGGAGATTAATGAGTAAAAAGGGTGTTTAAATTTTCAACCAGCTTTCTTCTAATCACTCGCCGGCATTGTCGCTGGCAGTTTTATTACTTTGATTTCCTGAATCAGTCAGGTATGGGGTTGCTTTGTCCAATATAGGTTATGGTGCAGGAAAAAGACAGACCTACCAGGAATTATTGCTGAGGGTCTGATTCCAGGAAAAGCTACTGTGAAAATGCTTTCTCGCTTCTGTAGGACTTTTCATAGGAGGATTTTGTTGCATTTTTAATAAATCAGAAGAAATATTTCCAAAGTATTTTACAAAAGATGTTGCTATACTGCTTTTTCATAGCTAGGGGAACAAATTAGCCTGTGTCTGTTGGAATGGTGAAAAATAATTCAGAATTTGGAGTAAAGTCTTTAGAAGATAAGATCATTGCTGCTTCAACTTCTAATTCTGTCTTCTGAACTGAGGAATACTCCATTCCACTGCCAGCTTGCTTCAGTGTATGCTTGCTCTCGTTACATAAACAAGTTAGGCTTTGACGAGTCTCTCTTAAAGGAGTTTCATTTCAAAGAAATCACCTCCAATCTAATACACTTTCATGGAGATTTTGTTTCTGAGAAAGCTTGTATGCATAGTGCAACTGAGTATATTATTCCTGCCAATAAGGGACATATAGGAAGTCTTAGTGCCCTGATGCTGTCATGTCGGAGAACCGCAGAGATAGAGGAGAATCCTTGAGGAGCCCTGGCTGTTCCAGTTTCCAGTTTTGGATTTCCCTAGCTCAGGCACCAGACATATAAGTGGCAAAGGCTTTGAGGTAACCCAACTCTCTCCAATCTGTCTGCAACCTCATGAAAGTCCTTTAGCAGAGCTTCCCAGCAGAGCTGCTCCCAGATTCCCGATATGCAAAAACCATGAGTGCGAAAAATTATTATTATTGTTCTAAGCCATTCAGTTTTGGGTGATTTGTTCCATAGTTATGGGTCTGGAAAAGGGAGACTGAAAATAAATCAAATTATACTTGAGATTTCTTTTTTCAACCATTTGGAGGTAACTGCAATTTAGTCTTAACAACAGGGACCTAACAAAGACAATGACAATTGTTTTATTTCTAAGAAGGAAGAACTTCAAAGCTGGAATCTACCAGTTGTTAGGGTAAGGTCAGCCCTACTAAGAAGTTCAGACTCTGGGTTCTGTGTAATAATTTCGTATTTTATTTGGTTCAAAATTTATTTTTTTAATTTTGACAACTTAAAGGTTTTTAATTCTAAAGTAAAATAAGTAAGTGTATCTTGTTGAATAGTTGTGCAACCTTAAGCATCTGAGACACAGAAACCCTTAATTGATTTTATAGCTAATAAGGGGAAATGCAGTGGTTTCAGCCTTAGGTTACCTGAGCCTGAGGATGGGAGGCAGTGGAGAGTCTAGAGCTGGGACTTGGCTCAGTGACTATCAGGTCACCAGCTGTGGATACCCTGCTCTCCCTGCAATTGTGGAAATCACTACTTCCTTAGGCTTGGTGTGGGGCTGGGAAAGAGCAAAGAAGCTTGGAAATTTGTTGTCAAATCTGTAGAACAGGTAAAATTCTCCCATCATCTACTTGAATTTCTCTATTTCCTGCCCTCTCCTTCCTGTATATATTCTTGTTCAATCTAGAATGGGGGACATTTCATGGGACAAGTGAATTGTTTTCTTCAACAAATCACTGGCATGAACAAAAAGGGAGGTGGAGTGTTACAGGGAAAGAAAGGGACCTAGATGATAATAGTTCCCTCCCACCCTCCCATCCCCAACAAAAAGACAAGTGTGACTGAAAGACAGTGAATGGAGGGGAGAGTGGCATGAGAGCAGGGAGGAGAGGAAGAAAGGGGTGAGATCGAGGCAAGCCTTCTAGGGTGCGGCAAGAAGTATGTCTTTAATTCTAGGCATAATGGGATATTCCTGGAGGTTTTAAAGGGGGAATGGCATTATATAATTTATATCTTGGAAAGATCTTTCTGGCTTCTGTATAGAGAATGAACTGTGAGGAGAAAGAGTAAAAGTAGGAAGACTAATCAGAACACAATAGCAGTAATGCAGGTAAGAATTAATGGTGACTGGGGTAGGGTGGGAACAGTGGAGATGTACTGAAGAGATGATTCACAATATGTTTTGAAGATAGAGCTGACCAAATCTGTGGTTGGATTGAGGCTGGGGACTGTGGGAAAGGGAAAAATCAACTAGATATTTGGTTTGAGCTATCGAGTGGATGATAAAGCTATTTAGTGAGATGGAATAGACTCTGAGAGAGACAGATATAGGGAGGAACCAAGATACCTATTTTGGACATCTAAAATTTAAGATGCCTGTTAGATATCAAGCGGACAGGTCAAGTAAGAGTGTGCAGTATATAGATGGTGCTTGTGTCATAGGATTGAATATGATCACCTACAGAGAGAATGTAGGACCCAGCCTAAGCTCTGGTGCATTCTAAAATGCAAAAGTCCAGTCGAGAGTGAAGATCCAGCAAAGGAGATGGAAACAAAATAAATGGCCGTTAATGTAAGAGGAAAACCACAACAGTTTGGTGTTATATAAGACAAGAGGAGACTATCTTTGAAGGACAAGGAATAGAAAACTCCTCTTTAGAGGAACTGCACCAAGAGAAAAGTCCTACAGATATAGATATTTGGGAGTTTCTCCCAAATAAATATCTGGATCTTTAATTTCCTCCAAAGATAGCTAATGACGTGATTTTTTTAAAAAGATCATGTCATAAAATAATGGGTCTTGATATCACTGTTTTTTAAACAACACAGGTATAAAGCTACACAAACATGCAAATTCAAACAAAAGAAACGTGCCATAACTATATTCATATCAGACAAAATAGAATTTAAGGCAAGAAGCATTCCTGTATATAGAGGGGACACTTCACAATGATCAATATTTCAATTTACCAGGAATTCGGGTGCTCCTAATAATGTAGAATCAAGAACTGTAAAGCAAAATCTACATCGATGGTGGAACACACTTCTCACAACCTGATAGAGCAAGTACTCAGAAAAACTTGAGAAATGTGATTAACTTTCTCAGTGTAACAGTGCACCAACAATTGCAGGTTTCAAAGGATTAACATCATAAGATACAGTCTCTAACCATAGCGATTAAACTAGCAGTTGGATAGCACACACAAAAAAACCGAAAAAATTCCCTCATGTTTGGGGAAAAAAATCAATGCATTTATAAACAACCCACGAAAAGGAGAAGAAATCATGATGTAAATTTGAGAAGCTTTTGAGCTGAATGATAATTAAAATAATGGATATTAAAATATATGGGATACAGGATGACTCCAAACCTGGCACCGTGGGATGAACAATTCCATCCTTACCAAAAGGGGGAAAAGAAGTGTAATTAATAAAGTATCAGTGGCAGAGAGAGTTCAAATAGAGTCAAGAAGCTACTCTGGAGGTTGCTCTTATGCAAGCTTCAGTTAGTCCTTGCTACCTATCATAACCTGCCAAACCCCAACCAGGACCATTACAGTCAATCCTAAAGAACACCTAGGCCAATATGTAAGATTCCACAAGGGTTCCATGCACTAGAGTAACCTTCCAGAAACCTACAACCTCCAGATAGGTCCCTGGTCCAGATAAGTCCTGAAACCTAGCCCAGCCTCTCCAGAATATCAGATAGTTCCATCTTCTTACCCCACATCAGTGACAGACCCTTTCAACATGAGACATTTAGAATTGCTATATCCCAAACATCCCTAAAAGAGAGGGATGGAAAGATCAAAGGTGATGGTGGAGTTATACAGAGAAGGTAGGACTTAACAAATGAAAATGAATGCTGAATCATTAAATTGATATCTTTTTAGTCTCCAGTATTTTAGAGCAGCTAGAAGTAAAAACCTGAAATTGTGAAAT
The DNA here is from genome assembly GCF_023851605.1 of Tamandua tetradactyla. Classification (NCBI taxonomy): domain Eukaryota; kingdom Metazoa; phylum Chordata; class Mammalia; order Pilosa; family Myrmecophagidae; genus Tamandua; species Tamandua tetradactyla. Next base: position 33,096,159 of record NC_135343.1, on the reverse strand, counting down.
TGTAACTCACGTCAAAGTCTGAAATATGTTCTACGATGAATTGTGGTGCTGTGCTTTGAAATTTATAGCTTTTTTGTATATATGTTATTTTTCACAAAAAAGAAGGAAAAAATGTCGATTGTGATGATAAAAAAGAAGTATTTAAGCCCTTTAGTCTCCTATATTCTGGATCAGCTGGAAAGAAAAATATGACAGGATCATATGGAAGCCCATGACAAACTCTGGGATCTGTTCTGTAACTACTTGTTGAAGTGTGATTAGAAAGCTATTGCTTTTTTATTTCTTTGCTTTGTATATATGTTATACTGTACAATAAAAAATAAATCTAAAGAAGAAAAAAAGGCGATTGAGGAGCTATATAGAGAAGCTCGGGTTTAACAAATGAGTATGAGTGCTGAATCAGTATATTGATATATTTTTTAGTCTCCAGCACCCTAGAGCAGCTAGAAATAAAGACCTAAAATTGTGGAATTATAACCCATACCAGACTCTGAAATCTGCTCTGCAACTAATTGTTGCAATGTACTCTGAAATTTATTGCTTTTTGTATACATGTTAGTTTTCACAAAAAAAAAGAGAGAAGGAAAAGTATAACAGAGAAGAAAGGATTCAACAAATGAATATGACTGCTGAATCAATATATTGATATGTCTGTGGGTCTCCAGTGTCTTGGAGCAACTAGAAGAAAAAATGAAAAATAGTGGAAACGTAACCCATACCAAACTTTAAAATCTGTTATGTAATTATTTGTTAAAATGTACTTGGAAATTTATTGCTTTTTTGTATGTATTTTTGTTTCACACCAAAAAACAATTTTTAAAAATATTATTTCCAAAAAAAAAAGAAAGAAAAATCAGTGTACCATAGGTTTGGTGGTCTATTTCTGCACTTTTGGTTTTATTCTATTAGTCAGTATGTCTATCTTTGTGCCAGCAGCATGCTGTTTTAACACTGTGGTTTTTTAATAAGTTTTAAAATCTGAGAGTATTAACCCTCCCACTTCATTCTTCTTCTTTAGGATTCTTTTAGCTATTCTGAGTCTCTTTCCCTTCCAGATGATTTTGGTACCTAACTTTTCCAATTCTTCAAAGTAGGTTGTTGGAATTTCGATTCCTCATTGAATCTGTACATCGATTTGAGTAGAGTTGACATCTTAACTACATTTAACTTTTCTATACATGAGCATGGAATGTCTTTCCACCTATTTAGATCTTTAATTTCTTTTAGCAATGTTATGTAGTTCTCTGTGTACAAATCCTTTACATCCCTAGTTAAGCTCATTTCTAGATACTTGATTCTTTTATTTGCTAGTTTGAATGGAATTTTTTCCTTAATTGATTCCTCATTAAGGAATTAATTAAGGTCATTGCTTGTGTATAGAAACATTATTGATTTTTGCACATTGATTTTATAACCTGCCACCTTGCTGAATTTCTTTATTAGCTCAAGTAGCTTTGTTGTAGATGTCTCAGGATTTTTCAAGTATAATATTATGTCATCTGCCAATAATGAAAGTTTTACTTCTTTCTTTCCAATTTGGATGGCTTTTATTTTTTTTCCCAGCCTGATTCTTCTTGCTAGAACTTCTGGTACAATGTTGAATAATAGTGATGACAGTGGTCAACCTTATCTCATTCCTGATCTCGGGAGGAAAGCTTTCAACCTGTCACCATTGAGTATGATGCTGGCTATGGGTTTTTCATATATGCCTTGCTCTAGTTTGCTAGTTGCCAGAATGCAACACACAAGAGACGGATTGGCTTTTAATAAAAGGGAATTTATTTTGTTAGTTCTTCAGAGAAAAGGCAGTTAACTTTCCACTGAGGTTCTTTCTTACGTGGAAGGCACAGGATGGTCTCTGCTGGTCTTCTCTCCAGGCCCCTGGGTTCCAACAACATTCCCCGGGGTGACTTCTTTCTGCATCTCCAAAGGCCTGGGCTGAGCTGCTAGTGCTGAGATGAGGAATGCAGAGCTACTTAGCAGTGCTACGTTGCGATCTCTCATTTAAGCACCAGCCAATTAAGTCAAACGTCACTCATTGCAGCAGACACGCCTCCTAGCTGACTGCAGATGTAATTAGCAACAGATGAGGTTCACGTACCATTGACTTATGTCCACAGCAACAAGACTAGGTATGCTCACCTGGCCAAGTTGACAACTGAATCTAACTAACACATGCCTTTTATCATGTTGAAGAAGTTACCTTCGATTCATACCTTTTGAAGTGTTTTTATCAGAAAAGGATGTTGAATTTTGTTGACTGCTCTTTCAGTATCAATCGAGATGATCATATGATTTTTCCCTTTCAATTTGTTAATGTGCTGTATTACATGAACTGATTTTCTTGTGTTGAGCCATCCTTGCACTTCTGGTATAAACCCCACTTGGTCATGATGTATAATTCTTTTAATGTGATGTTGGATTTGATTTGCTGATATTTTTTGAGAATTTTTGCATCTATGTTCATTAGAGATATCGGTCTGTAGTTTTCCTTTCTTGTACCATCTTTATCTGGCTTTGGTATTAAAGTGATGTTCACTTCATAAAATTTTTTTTTTTTTTTGAAAAGCTTGAGCAGGATTGGTGTTAGTTCTTTTTGGAATGTTTGATAAATTTCCCTTGTGAAACTATCTGGCCCTGGGCTTTTCTTTGTAGGAAGATTTTTAATGATGGTTTTAATCTCTTTACTTGTGATTGGCTTGTTGAGATCTTCTATTTTTTCTTGAGTCAGTGTAGCTTGTTTGTGTGTTTCCAGAAATGTGTCCATTTCATCTAACTTGTCTGTTTGTTGGTGTATAGCTGTTCATAGTATCCTCTTATGATTCTTTTAAAATTTCTTCAGGGTAATGATACCCCTCTCATTTCTGATTGTGCTTATTTGCATCCCCTCTCTTTTTTTCTTTGTTCACCATGCTAGTTGCCCATTGATTTTTATTGATTCTCTCAAAGAAACTTTGGGCTTCATTGATTCTTTGTATTGTTCTTTTGTTCCCCCATTCATTTAACTCTCCTTTAATCTTTGTTATTTCTCTTTTTCTATTTGCTTTGGGGTTAGTTTGCTGTACTTTCTCATGTTCCTTCAGGTGAGCAGTTAAGTCCTCAATTTTTGCTCTTTCTTCCAATTTTAATATAGGCATTTAGGACAGTAAGTTTCCCTCTCAGCAGTGCCACATCCCATAAGTTCTGATAAGTTGTGTTCTCATTTTCATTCATCTCCCGATAGCTACTTATTTCTTTAGCAATTTCTTCTTTGATCTACTCAATGTTTAAGAGTGTGTTATTTAATCTCCATATATTTGTGAAAGTTCTCATTCTTTGATGGTTATTGAGTTCCAAATTCATTACATTGTGATCAGAGAAAGTGTTTTGAATAATTTCAATGTTTTAAAATTTATATAGACCTGTTTTGTGCCCCAGTATATGCTCTATCCTGGAGAATGTTCCATGAACACTAGAGAAGAATGTATATCCTGGTATTTTGTAGTGTAACTCTCTATATATGTTTGTTAGGTCTAATTCGTTTATCAAGTTGTTTAACTTTTCTATTTTCTTGTTGATCCACTGTTTCATTGTTCTTCTATAGAGGAGAGTTGTGTATTGATGTCTCCAACTATTACTGTTGAAATGTCTGTCACTCCCTTTAGTTTTGCCAATGTCTGTTTCATGTACTTTGAAATTCCTTGATTGGGAGTATAGACATTTATGATTGTTATATCTTCTTGGTTAATTTTCCCTTTTACTAATATAGTCCTTCTTTGTCTGTTATGATATTAAATATCAGACAAAATAGACTCCTGCTTTCTTTTGATACAGATTACATTGAACATCTTTTTCCAACTTTTCATTTTCAGTCTATTTGTATCTTTGGGTCTAAGATGAGTCTCTTGTAAACAGCATATAGCTGGATTATATCTCTTAATCCAGTCTGCCAATCTGTATCTTTTAATTAGTAGTTTAGTCCATTAGCATTCAAATTTACTACTGTTAAGACATTTCTTGAATCCACCATCCTATTTTTTACATTTTATTTGTCAGATCTATATATTTTTTACACTCTTTTTCTTTTTATTCTCTAAATTACCCTTAAAGTTACTCTTCAATTCTGTGCTCCCCCTCCAGACCCCCCTCTCCTGTCGTTTTTTTTTCAGCTGGTGTAATTCTCTTTAGTATTTCTTATAGGGCTGGTGTCTTGTTGACATATTCTCTTAGCCTTTGTTTGTCTGTGAAAATTTTAATCTCTCCCTCAGTTATGAAGGACAATTTGGCTGGGTACAGAATTCTTGGCTGGAAGTCTTTCTCTTTCAGGATCTTAAATGTATCATACCACTGCCTTGTCACCTCCATAGTGTCAGTTGAGTAGTCTGAATTCAGTTTTATGTGGTTTTCCTTGTATGTAAAGGATTGTTTTTCTCTTGCCACTTTCAGGATTTTCTACTTCTGTTCAACATTTGATAGAGTGATTAGTATGTGTCTTGGGGATGGCCTATTTGGATTTATTCTATTTGGAATTCATTGGACTTCTTTGATTTGCATATTTATGTCCTTTATAAAGGACACACTAATCTTCCTAGCCCTTTCCTCTTCTCTTCTCCTTCTGGGACACTGAGGATTCTAATATTTGTTTTTTTCTTTTTAATTTTTAATTTAATTTAATTTTTTTAAATACCAAAGAACACCAAACAAATGCAAACATTCCTCTTTTGATCATTCTGTTCTACATATATAATCAGTAATTCACAATATCATCACATAGTTGCATATTTATCATCATGATCATTTCTTGGAATATTTGCATCTATTTAGACAAAGAAATAAAACGAAAACAGAAAAAAATGTACATACATGTATCTTTAATCTCTGTGATATCTGCTATTTTTCTACTTATTCTTTCAAATTCCTCTTTATGCTTTTCTAGTGTCTTCTTCATCTCTTTTTGTCATTAGCCATACCGCTGATTTTATTTAGTAGTGTTACATGAATATCTTTGATGAGCAGTGCTTCCTCCAGTGTTTTAATGTGGTCATTAGACTGAGCTGCATCTGTTTGCATCTTCATGTGGTTAGTGATCTTCTGTTGTCTTTGTGACATGTAAACATCTTGACAGGGTTACTTTGGAAGTTGATGTCCTTCAGTAGTCTATAGCTTTGTATTTGCAGGATGGTTGTGAAACAGGATGCAGCATGGGTGGCGGCACAACAGTGCAGTGATGGATTGTGGTGCAGGTATGTGCATGGGCCGGGGACTCTACACTGGTCCTATGAGTGTGGGATGCATGTTGTGGGGTTTGGAGGTACACTGCAGGGGCTGCGGGGGTGGGGGGTGAGGTATAGCTCAGTCAGGCCTTGGTGCACAGGAGCCGGGTGTGGCATGGGAGACACAGAGGTAGGGCATGGCAGGAGGCAGATGGGGAGCTGAGCGGATCTGTCAGGGCTGGTACATGGGCAGGATGTGGGTGTGGGTGTGAAGCGTGTGGGTCCTGGGGGTCAGGGTGTGAGGTACAGGGCACAGAAGTCAGGACACAGGGAGGATGGGGCGTGGGTGTGTCCTTGCACAGGGGGTGGGATCCAGGGGGGCTGAGATGCAGATGTGCGAATGTGTAAGGGTGGGGCACAGGTCACGGAGATTGTGGGGCGTGTGTCAGGGGTGGGTGATGATGAGTGGACAGGGACCTGGCATGGGTCCACAGGTACGGTGGCAGTGTGAGGGTAGGGATGGGATGCCCGCTTGTGCAGGGAGGAGGCTATGTGGCACAGATGTTCCCCAGAGCACCTGCCAGGTGTGGGAGAAGGGCACTTGTGCCATGGGGTGGGGCAACGGTGTGAACATATGCGGGGCAGGGTGGTGGGGTGCAGGAGTCAAGAGGTCAGCGCACAGATATGTGGGTTCCTAGCAGGAAGGATATGACTGTGCTGGTGCGTGGGTCTGGGGAGCAGGGCCCTGGTGTGCATGTGCTTCTGAGCTTGGGGCAGCAGGGCAGGATTGCTCCTGCATGGGCTGAGGACGGTTGTGCCCTGGATGCGCAGGTCAGTGCTTGCCCAGAGCTGAGGGGGTGAGGGGTGAGTGGACACGTGTGCATGTACGCATCTGGGGACTGGGCTGAATGCTGATGAGTTCTTGCAAAGAGCTCACGGGGGTCCAGGCAGGGTTGAGCAACTGTGTGGGCTGTGTGTGGGTGTTGCCAGGGCATGAAGGTGAGCACCTGCAGCCCGGATACACAGGTGACTGCCTGCAGGGGAGAGAGAGGGGAAGATGGGGACCAAGGGGTTGGACGGGTGTTTGCAGGTCTCAGGAGGGGCAAGAAAAGACTGTGCCCTTGAGTGGGAGAGGCTGGTTGGGCTGGGACAGGCTTGCGCACATGTCTGTGGCAGGGGTGTGGCGGGATGCGCAGGTAGAGGGGTTGGGACAGTGGGGGGAGGGGCGCTTGGAGCGCAGTGGAGGACGAATGATGGGGTTCAGGTGCGTGGAGTGTAGGGGGAGTTGCGGGTTGCGGGGCTGGGATGGCACGTGTCAAGATAGCACGTTCAAGGAATGCGGCTTGGCTTACTTCCTTGTCCCAGTGTCCCTGTCCATGCACTCCTGAAGTCTCCATTCTGAGATGGGCATGCTATGCTGTTTGCGCAAGCTGGGCAGTCTCCAGTTCTCTGCATCTCAGTTCTTCTGCTTTTCCAACCAGGGCCTCCCTGTGTGGTGTAGAAGACCCTCCCAGGTCACTTACACCCTGGAATAGCTCTCTCAGTCATTTTTCTGTCACTTCTCTAGCTGTTACTTGGAGCAAGGGTGAACTCGATCTATCCTATTCCATCACCTTCCTGGAACTCCCTTTAGCCATTCTTTAAGGATAGTTTTGCTAGCAACAAATTCTCTTAGTTTTCCTTTGAGAATGTATTTATTTCTCCATTCCCAAAAGATATTTTTTCTGGATATAGAATATGTGGTTGAGAATTCTTTCATTCTTTTCAGTACTTGAAGAATGTTGTGACACTTTTTTTCTGAATCCATAGTTTCAAATGAGAAAATCACTGGTCATTTGAATTGGTATCCTATATAAGTAATGCCTCATTTCCCTCTGGTTGCTTGTGATATTTTTTCTCCCCCCCCCCCAATATTTTCATTATGGTATGTCTCAGCATGGATTTCTTTGGATTTATCCTATTTGGTCAGTTTTAAAAAATCTGTAGGCTTATGTCTTTTGCCAAATTTGTGAACTTTTCAGCTATTACTTTTTTTCTTCATGTTGTAGCCTGTAAAATTTATTTAGAAAATTTGTAGTTCACAAAAGTTCATATATTTTGTCAACATCTCATGAGAACATTATCATGAATTTACTTAATATACAAAACAATTAGTGCTATAAAATTTTAAGCTGAATCCAGATTATTTTTGTTATTGAGGTGCACATGAAATAATTTATTCAGACTATCAATGAACTGATGTTTTATTGTGTAATCGATTGGTTTTACAATATGCCTCGATCAATTATTTCACCAAAAATTTAAATGATAGAGATCTGGCTGAAAACCCCACTGACATATTCTTAGCAGAATAATTAAAAGTACTAGCAGCTTTGATTTTCATGAATACACAGAAGATAAATTTGTATCATACAATTAAAATTTGTACAAAAAGTCAAAGCCAGAGTGTTTTTTTTTCAAGAGAAAACTTTTTATGTTAAAACTTTGTTTTAGAAAGAAAAAGAGAGAGGTAGCATGTGAAAGCATTTTTACTTAAAATGTTGAACCCCTGCACCAATTATATTATAAATGAAATTTAACCTTCTACATACTGTTATTTTGCCATTCCAGAGTCAAATTTATAAGCGTCACAAAATGTTAAAGCTGGAATGCCATTAAAGACAGTATTGTATTAATGGAATATCTTCAGTGAATTCAACAAAAAACTATACTGCATTACATAATGTTGCATATTAATAGTCTAGTGATAATATGTTTACTGTTAATGTGAACAAGATGCATTTAAATGTCTTTTGAGCCAGTCAAGTGATCTTCGTTTAATCAAGACTTCACTTCATATATTTTTAACATATAGAGAAATATCCTTCAAAACGGAGTCATTTGATTCTTCATTGCTTGAATAGCACGCAATCATTATAAAGCTATCCATACTAATCCTACCATAAAATTAATTAAAAAATAATTCTGGGAGAAATATCCACAAGCCAGAGGGAACTTACACACTTCATAATATTCTGTTCTATATACAAGCATTCCACAGCCCTTGTGCACATCGCAAAATGACACATAACAAAAACCTCAGGTAAAGAATGAAAGTTAGCAACCTTACTTCTAACTTGTTCTAAGTGAAGGCTCTGGAAAGTAATAAATAGCCTCATAAAACTAACAGTGATAACTCTCCCTGTCAAAGGTGAATACCCCATATTTCTCATAAAGTGTAGGCAGTGTTCTTAGAAATCCCATTAAAGACAACCCCATTTTTTTGTGTAAAAAAAGTGCACAAATTTATCCTGTATGTAAAATTCTCTTAGTTTGGGTGCATTTTTTTTTATCCAAAACAATTCACACAACTTGAATATAAACACACACACAGACATAAACAAAAGAAATGTTGGGAGTAAGAACAAAGAACAGGCTAAAGGAGAGTCTCCCACATTACCCGAGTCAGTGGAATTGCCTTTTAAAATATAAATTATACCTATGTGGAATTAGTTTGTATACTTTAAGCTACAGGATGGACAAATGGCAACTTGAACAACTGTTAAAGAGTTTCATAATTTGAGAACACAGTTTCAATACTTTTTAATGTGACAATTGGCTTGATTTCTTAGAAATGAAAAACAAATGCATTGCTGAAAATAATTTGTTACAATTAACAACGGTAAAATTTAAGAAATCAAAATAAAATACTGGGAACATAAGAGCTGAGGTCCTCAGGGTACCAAAAAAGATAAAATCAGACTTCTTCACATTAAAACTTTAAAAAATTAGTTAAAGGAAAAATTAACTGGTCTCTGCACAGCAGGTTAAATATGCAATCACCTCAAACAGGAACGATCTGGTCCTCGTACATGATTCTGCAAGTGTGCTCTAACGTCCACTTTTCCACAGACAAAATAGCAAAAGCACATAACATCATTAGCAAAGGCCCTTTTGTTTTAGACTTAAGTTCACCTCTGATCTAGCCAAAGTTTACACTAGCAATGATCAAACTACTGTTTTATTAACATTATAAGCTTGCAATATTTTTTTTTCCTCATGCCTATTCCAGGTCCTAGGTTCAGCCAAATTTACAAGCCCCCACGGCATCCTCGCTCACAAAACATTCAGGGAATGGCTTTATAACATTATGAATGTTCCATCTTCCTCTAAAGAGTTTTTTGATCTGAAGCACACGTTTCAAATTCTGCATTGTGTCTCTTGCTACGGGTGCCAAGTTCACTACATTAGAAGGAATGAAACGACTCCGTCCGGGCTCAAAGCTGAGCTCCACTTGTGTTGGTTCCAGGCTCTCAGTCGTAGGAACGGCTCTGGGAATCTGCCGTGGCACCCCATGATCCTCAATGATAATGTCCTCTTCATCACTGTCACTGGCTCGAAGCTCGGCTCCAGCTGCGGAGGACAACCAAGAAGCCTGTTATTAAGAGGCTGGCCGGAGCTGCCGGACCTCCGGCTGCTGGTCAGAACGTTATTCCTCTGCTTTGCTGGCCTCACCGTGATGATGGAGCTGCGGCCGTCTGCGCGATGCCTGCGACCTGATCCAGACTCTTCCCTGAGACCCCTATACCAGTGACCTCCAGGACTTCGTCGTTGACAGCTAGCAGTCCCGTGCCCTGGGCCAGGCCTCCCGGGACCAGTCTGGAGACCCGTCTCCAAGCCGTGTGGGGTCACCCTGACCCTACAGCCGTCCCGGATGTAGAACCGCAGGGGCTTTTCTGTTCCTCGCTAGTCAAGACGACCCTGCGACGCGCTCCTGGGAGAGTATCCACGTCTGTGATGGAAGACACAGGTCTGGAGTCTTGAGGCACACCAATGCCTGTATGTGGCTTTTCCCTGTGGCTGTCAAGACGCGCGGTACATCAGTACATCGGTTAAAACATTCTTCTTCATTAGTGTGTCTGTACCAAAGGCACTGCAGTCTGCTTCTTCCTTCTTTTGCATAAAGATCTCAAGCAGCGGATTGGCTGTTGAAACAGCTTTGTGATAATAACATCATTTTTATAGGTAGTAAGTCTCCATGGACGTCTGCATTAGCCGACTAAAGCGTCAACACAGGGACACTGGGTATCTTGTGAACACGTTGCAGCAAAATCCATAAAATTCATCAAATTTTCGAGGTTTTGCTCTTTCCAGCGAAAACCGACGAAATTCCGCTCCGAACTCGCTCTTCACCTCCAAGGTGTCCAGGCAGCCGCTGCCCGCCGCGTGCAGGTGGCTGCGGTTGCTGCTGGCGCGGGCGACCGGGAGGAGCGCGGGGGCGGGGCGCGGCCGGAGGCTCGGACCCCCCAGCCAGTCCGGCACCTGCAGACCCGCCGCCACCGCTCCCACCCGGGTGGGCTCAGCCGGCCCCGCGGGACCTGCGGGCGGACTCTCAGCCATTGCTTTTTGAATACTTTTGAATATTTGTGAATACTTTTTGAATATTTTGAAAGTGCCATTCTTTCTCTCCTCTTCTTTGGAGACTCTACTGATAGGAGTCTAAACTCTTGTTGTTTCTTCTCCACAGATCCCAAATACTCTGTTCATTTGCCTCAGCCTGTTTTCTCTGTGTGGTTCAGTTTGGGTAAAGTCTATAGATCTGTCCTCAAGTTTACTGAGTCTACCTTTCACTATACTATTGTGCCATCCACCAGGTTTGTTTTGATTATTGTCTTTTTCAGTTCTATAATTTCCATTTGTTTCTTTATATATATATATAACTTTGATTTCTTTGCTGAGATTTTCGGTTTTTTCATTTGTTTCTATTTTTGTTTGCTTCAAGAGAATTTGTAATTGCTTATTGAAGCGTTTTTTATGATGGCAGCTTAAAAGTATTGTCATTGCCTATGAGCCAGAGCAGAAGCTCAGCTTCCCACCTGGCCTCACTTACACCAGGGAAGGGGATTGCCTACCTCACCTGCATCACCTCGGCTTGTCTCATTGGCTCAGCTCACGCCTGGAGCCCAGAGACTTGGAGAACTGCCTGTTTGTGCTAGATGGGGAATAGATCACCTCCCTGCTCAGTCTGTTAACACCTTCCAGTGGGGTTATTGGAGCATGCCACTTGCTTCCTTGGGGTGGGGTGGGGTGGGGAAGTGTAGGTGTGGGTGTGGAGTGGAAGATCAATTATCAGCTTGGCTCTGCTGAAACTGGACAGGACTGGGGCGGGGGGTGGGGGGTGGGGGTGGGGGAGTCATGCAGGTTTTCCATTGGAGTTGGGCTGGAATAGGGTAGGTATTGCCAAAAGGATTTTCTCTTGTTAGGCCACCCCTTTCCTAGTCCTTTCTGCTAGGGGGAGCAAGCTTTTCTTGGAGGTTTTTGGTCTGTGTTTGTGGGTGATTTCAGGTTAGAGGCTTCTGCAGCGCCCTATCTGGGATGTGTGGGAGGCAATACGGAAACCCAGGGATCTCACATGTTGTCCCTCAAGCCCTGAAAGCCTCACGTTGTTCACCTATCTTTCAGAACCTTCCTATGGCAATTGTTCTGTAATATCCAGGGTGTTTTAGTTGTAAGAGGGTGGGCTGTAGCTATACCATCTTGGCAGAACGGTGAGTCAACTTGCCAGTCACTTCAAAGATGTTTATTAAAGTTGTCCCTTCCTCTCTAGAGCTTCTGCTACCACTGTTTTAATTCAAGTCCTTGCCTGGTCTCCTGCAACAGCTTCTCAACTAACCTTCTTGTCCACAGTCTTGGTCTCAATCTATTCTCCACACACCTGCCAAGATGAATGTCGTCATGTCACTCCTATTCCTACTGTCATTCATGAGCTCACTTTGATCTATACCAGAGGTTGCGAAACGATGGCTTGGCCCACTGCCTGCATTTGTAAATAAAGTTTTATTGGAACACAGCCACATCCATGCATTTACTTATTTTCTATGTTTGCTTTCACACTGCAAAGGCAGATTTGAGTAGTTGTGACAAAGACTGTATGGTGCCCAAAGCCTGAAATATTTACTATCTAGTGCTTTACAGAAATTTTTTGCCAATCCCATGACCTATATTATTCTTTAGATCACAGATATGTATTGGTAAAACATTTTTGGGCACACAGTCTCAAATGTGTACATGTAGAGGTCCACTGAATATATATTTTGGTTTAAAGCTGAATGAACAAGTATTAAAATAAATATTTGGTTAAAGCTAAAATGAACTTTTAGAATATGGGAATAAATCTGAAATTTTATTAAAAATATCTGATAATTTTCTTACAAAATATTTAGTGTTCTAGTTTTGAAAATTTGATGTTATAGTGAAGGAATCTTTCCTAGAGGAGAATGACAGGATTCCACACCAGGTTTCAGGTAAGAAAAGCACAGTACTTGAACTCACAAAGCACATCAATTTGGTTATTTTTTTTTCCACCAGATTCCAGAAAATGAAGCACTTTCTCTGGAAGCAACTATTGATTATACTAAGCCCAGGTACATTGGCATTGTTTTCTACAAAGTGCATTATTAAAGTTTTCTTTAAAACCCGTAATTACCACTATTCATTCTTATTTGAGCATCTTTTGTAATAAGTGAAAGATAGGAGGGCTCCAGAAAACACTCATATATTTGTTAACTTGCTTTTAGCTGAAGGATGATGAGAGGGGCCACCATCATTCAGTCCATGACCAGTAATTCATATACTGTACTATAATTACTTTATTGGAAATGTAACTAGGATGCGAACAAAACATCGAATGCTTGTGATTCCTAAGTCATTCCTAGTCTTTACCATTTGCTCCACTGACAATTACGATTGCATGACACCCTACTGATTTTCCATTATATTACTGTTTCTTCAATCAGAATCGCTGTGCTGTTAGTTTTAGGGAGATTCCAAAACCTCTCAGCAACCAAGGAAAGCAGGAACAGAGTTGATTTCGTTATTATTCTATAGAGCTGTCATGCTTAAGGATGTCAGTTCTTCTCCACATGCCCAAATGTCTATGTACACGGCACTGAAGCAACCCAGCTTTTTGTGCACAGAGAATGAAGTGCTGGAAAAGGATTGCCAGAATTCTGTGTTCCTTTTTAAACATTCTTTATTGGAGAAGTTGGAGGCTTGCACAAATCTCATACAGAAAATGTAGAGTTCCCGTATACTCCCCCCCCATTTCTCCCTATTATTAATACTTTGCATTAGTGTGGTAAATGTGTTACAACTGATGAAACAATGTTATTTTAATTATACTATTAATTATAGTCTGTAGTATACATTTGGGTTTGCTGTTTATGTTGTACAATCCTAGGGTTTTTTTTTTTTTATTCTAGTAACATATATCCAACCTCAAACGTTCTCTTTTAACCACATTCAATATTTAATTCAGTTGTATTAATTTTATTCACAATGTTGTGCTACCATCACCACCATCCAGTAACAAAAATTTTCCATCACCCTACTGGGAACTCTATACCAATTAAACATTAATTTCTCTATCCCCGCTTTGGCCCCTGGTAGCCTGTTGTGATGGTTTGAAAGGATGGATGTACCCTAGAAAAGCCATGTTTTAACCCTAATCCCATTTTGTAAAGGCAGCCATTTCTTCTAATCCCTATTCAGTATTGTATGTTTGAAACTGTAATTAGATCATCTCCCTGGAGATGTGACTCAATCAAGAGTGGTTGTTAAAATTTGGGTGGGTCTTGATTGGTTTACTGGAATCCTATAAAAGAGGAAACATTTTGGAGAATGGGAGATTCAGAGAGAGCAGAGCAGAATGACATAGCCACGAGAAGCAGAGTCCGCCAGCCAGTGACCTTTGGAGATGAAGAAGGAAAACGCCTCCCAGGGAGCTTCACGAAACAGGAAGCCAGGAGAGGAAGCTAGCAGATGATGCTGTGTTCACCATGTGCCCTTCCAGCCAAGAGAGAAACCCTGACTGTGTTCGCCATGTGCCTTCTCACTTGAGAGAGACCCTGAATTTCATCAGCCTTCTTGAACCAAATTATCGTTCCCTAGATGCCTTAGATTGGACATTTCTATAGACTGCTTTAATTGGGATATTTTCTTGGCCTTAAAACTGTAAACTAACAACTTATTAAATTCCCCATTTTAAAAGCCATTCCATTTCTGTTATATTGCATTCTGGCAGCTAGCAAACTAGAATATCTGTATTCTAATTATGATTCTATGAATTTGCTTATTCTTATTATTTCATATCAGTGAGATCATAAATATGTGCTCTTTTGTGTCTAGTTTATTTTATCCAACATGATACCTTCAAAGTCCATTCATGTTGTCTCATGCTTCCATTGGTCCTATTTTTCCACATCCTCTCCAACACTTGTTATTTTTCATTTCTTAATAGTAGCTTATTCTACTGAGTGTGAAATAGTATCTCATTGTGGTTTTGATTTCCTTTTTCCTAGTGGCTAATGATGAGCATCTTTTCATGTGCTTATTGACCATTTGTATATATCTTTGGGGAAATGTTGATTTAATTCTTGCCCATTTTAAAATCGGGTTGTCTTTTTGTTGAGTTGTAGGGTTTCTTTATACATTCAGTTTATTAAACCCTTATTGAATAAGTGGTTTCCAAATATTTTCTGCTGGTGGTCTTTTTTTTTTTTTTGGTAGGTTGTCTTTTTACTTTTATGATGAAGAAAAATTCTTAATTTTGATGAAGTCCCATTTATCTATTTTTCTTCTGTTGCTTGTGCTTTTGATATCAAATGTAAGAGACCATTGCCTCACAAAATGGCTCTGAAAATTGTTCAGAAGTTATACTTTCTTCTAGGAGTTTTCTATTTTTATTCTTATATTTAGATTTTTGTTCCCTATTGTGTTAATTTTTGTATATGGTGTGAGGAAGGGGTCCACCTTCATTCTTTTGCATATGGATATACAGTAATCCTAGCACAATTTCTTAAAGAAAGTCCTGTTGAGTGGACTTGGCACCCTTGTCAAAAATCAGTTAGTATACAGAGAAGATAGGATTTAACAAATGAATATGAATGCTGAATTGGTAAATTGATATCTCGTTTAGTCTCCAGTATCTTAGAGCAGCTAGAAGTGAAAAACTAAAATTATGGAATTGTAACCCATGTCAAACTCTGAAATATGTTCTGCAACTAATTGTGGTGCTGTGCTTTGAAATTTATAGCTTTTTGTATATATGTTATTTTTCACAAAAAAAGAAGGAAAAAACATTGATTGTGATGATAAAAAAATATCTAAGCTTTCTAGCCTCCTATATTCTGGAGCAGCTAGAAGGAAAAAATTGAGAGGATCATATGGTAACCCATGACAAACTCTGGGATCTGTCCTATAACTGCTTGTTGAAGAGAGCTTTGAAAACTATTTTTTTTTAATTTCTTAGTATGTATGTTATACTATACAATAAAAAAAAGTTAAAAAAAAAAAAGGAAACACCGAACTTGCACTGTTTGCACTTCTGTAAATCTACAATTATTCCAAAATAAAAGGTTTGTAATTTTAAATACATTTTTTAAAAAATAGAGAAACACCAGTGGGAAAAAAAATCAATTGACCATAAATGTGAGGGTATATTCTGAACTCTCAATTAGATTCCATTGGTCTATATGTCCTTACTTGTGCCAGTATCACACTGTTTTGATTACTGGGTAGCTTCATAATAAGTTTTAAAATCAGGAAGTTTGATTTTTATTTATTTATTTTTTTTCAAGATGTTTTTAGCTATTTGGGGTACCTTATCCTTCCACATAAATTTGGTGACTGGCTTTTCCATTTCTGGAAGGATTTTGGAATTTTGATTGGGATTGCATTGAATCTGTATATTGCTTTGGGTAGAATTGACATTTTAATGATATTTAGTCTTCTAATCCATGAATATGGAATGCCCTTCCATGTATTTAGGTATTCTTTGATTTCTTTCAACAAAGTTTTGTAGGTTTCTCTGTATAACTCTTTACATCTTTGGCTAAATTTATTTCTGGATATTTGATTCTTTTGATTTTCTCTTCAGATTATTCATCTCTAGTGTATAGAAACACAATTGAGTTTTGTGTGTTAGTCCTTAATCCCACCACTTTGCTGAATCCATTCATTAGTTTCAGGAGCTTTGTTTTGGATTTTTCAGGATTTCTGATACATAGGATCATGTCATCTGTAAATGGGAAAATTTTTACTTCTTCCTTTCCTTTTATTTAATTTATTTGGATGCCTGTTTTTCTTTTTTCTTGCCTAACTGCTCTGGCTAGAACTTCCAGTACAATGTTGAATAGGAGTGGTAACGGTGGACATCTTTGTCTTGTTCCTAACTTTACAGGGAAAGCTTTCAGTGTTTCACCATTGAGTATGGTGTTAGCTGTGGGTGTTTCATATATGCACTTTATTACGTTGAGGAAGTTTCCTTCTATTCCTAAGTTTCCTTTTATTCCTAGTTTCCTAGGTGTTGTAGTCAAGAAGCAGTGCTGGATTTTGTTAAATTCCTTTTCTGCATCAATTGAGATGATCATATATTTTTTCCTTTATTCTATTAATGTGGTATATTAAACTAGTTGATTTTCTTATGTTGAACCACCCTTGCATACCTGGGATAAGTTTTATTTGATCATGGCATACAGTTCTTTGAGTGTGCTGTTGGGTTCAGTTTGTATTTTGTTGAGGATTTTTGCTTCTATATTCGTAAGGGATATTATTCTGTAATTTTCTTTTTCCATGATTTCCTTATTTGGCTTTGGTATTAGGGTGGAATTGACTTCGTAGAATGAGATAGGAAGTGCTCCCTCTTCTTCAATTTTTGGGAGAGTTTTAGCAGGATTGGTGATAATATTTGGAATGTTTGGTAAAATTCACCAGCAAAGCCATTCATTTACAGTATAATCTTTTGTTATTTCCTTCCTTCTGCTTGCTTTGGGTTTAGTGTGCTCTTCTCTTTCTAGATCTTTCAGTTGGAAGTTAGGTCTCTGATTTGCAATCTTTCTTCTTTCTTAATGTAAATATTTAGAGGTATAAATTTCCCTCTCAGCACTGACTTTGCTGCATCCCATAAATTTTGATAAGCTGTGCTTTTGTTTTCATTTCCCTCAAGATATTTCCTAATTTCTCTTCTGATTTTTTGACCCTTTGGTTATCAAACAGCATATTGTTTAATTTCCACATATTTGTGAGTTTTCCAGTTCTCCCACTGTTATTGATCTTTAGTTTCATTCCATTGTGGTCAGAGAAGATACAGTGTGTGATTCAATCTTTTAGAATTTATTGAGACTTTATTTTGTGATCTAGCATGATCTATCCTGGAGAATGGTCCGTGTGCACCAGAGAAGAAAGTGTATTCTGCTTCTGTTGGGTGAAGTGTTCTTTATATATATATATGTTAGGTCTAATTGACTTATAGTATTGTTCAAATTTTCTATTTCTTTATTGATATTCTGTCTAGATTTTCTGTCTGTTATTCAAGGTGGCATATTGAAGTCCCCTACTATTAATTTAGAACTATTTATTTCTCCCTTCAAATCTGTCAACTTTTGCCTCATATAATTTTAGGAGTCTGCCATTAGGGGCATATATATTTTCAATTGTTATATCTTCTTGCTGAGTTCACCCTTTTATCAGTATATAGTGGCCCTCTTTGTCCCCAATAACAGTTTTTGACTTAAAGACTACTTTATCTGGTATTAGTATAGCTACCAAAATAGTTGGTTACTATTTGCATGGTATATATTTTTTATCCTTTCTCTATCAACATACTCACATCTTTGAATTTGAGGTGAGTCTCTTATAAATGCTTTTAGTTGGGTCAGGATTTATTACCATTCAGCTAATCTCTGCCTTTTGACTGGAGAAATTAATCCATTTATGTTTAAAGTAAACACTGACAATGAAGGACTTTATTCTTCCATTCTGCAATTTGGTCTTTATAAATCTTACCTATTTTTTGCCCTTCAGCTCTTGATGGGTCAGAGTAAAAGGGATTATTCTGGTAGTGGGAGTCTGTCTCAAAGTGAAGACCAGGGGGACTTGAACTGCCATATTAACTCCCTATCCACTTTTACCCTAATGACCCACTCACCCAATCAGATGCCTGGATTTGGAACTGGAAGTAGCTTCTCTCTCTGAAGTTTTTTAAGGTGTCATAAAGAGGCTGGATTCTGGCAGAACAGAGAAAATCCTGATTGCCGAGACTCTAGACTAAATACAGTCCAGAAAAAGGAAATAAATTTTTTGCTAGGCATGAAGCAGGAGATCGGATGGCCTATTGGCCCAAAAGTCTGTCTCCCTGAACTGCAGTAATTCTGATAGTTTTATAGTATCAAAAGATGTGCATGTTTTAGGATAATAAGCACAATGGCATCAGATGATGTAATTAGAGGTGATTTAATTTTGAGCAGCGCAGATTGATTACATGCTTAGTCACAGGATGTATGTAAGAAAATGGCCTTAATATGATGATGGGCATGATTTTTAGTATTATAATGAGGTATAGAGGATTTATAGGTTAAAGTCTAAGCTACTGTGCATGTCAAGCAGGCCCATTTTGCTTAGATCCAGCTTCATTTATCAATATAACTTTGTACTCTTCCATTCCCCCACCTTTTTTTTATACTTGCTACAAATGATATCTTTATGCATTATATGTTTAAAACAATAGTTTTATCATTGCTTTTTATGCAACTGTATTTTAGAATCTCTAAGAAGTAAATAGTGGTGTTTAAATACCCCCCAAAATACAATACAATAGTATTGGCATTTATATTTACTCATATGGTTACCTTTACTGATGGTCTTTATACCACATTGATGTCTAATGTCCTTTACTTTTAGTCTGAAGAACTCCCTTTAGTAACACTTGTAGGGTGGGGCTAGTGGTGACAAATTCCCTCAACTTTTGTTAATCTGGGAACATCTTACTCTCCCTTGTTTTTGAACCACAATCTTTCCAGATATAAAATTCTTTCCTCGCAATTGTTTTCTTTTAGCATTTTACATATGCTAAAAGAAAACAATTTTCTGCCCACTGCCCTCTTGCCTCTATGGTTTCTGATGGGAAATTAGCATTTAACCTTACAGGGCTCCATTGTACATAATGTGTTGCTTTTCTCTTGCAGCTTGCATTCTCCTTGTTTGCCGCAGTTTGATTACTATATTTCTGAGTGTGGTTCTCTTTGAGTTTATCCTTTTTGGGGTTCCTTGGTATTCTTGGACATGTATATCATGGCTTTTATTAAATCTGGAAATGTTTTCTGCCATTATTTCTTTGAATGTTCCTTCTGCCCTTTTCTCTTTTTCTTCCTCCTCCTGTAATTCATACATTGGTATGCTTTATGATGTTCCTCATCTCTTAGGCTCTGTTCACTTTTATTTATTCTTTTTTCTTTCTGAACCTCAACCTGAATCATTTCAGCTGTCTTTTTTTCAAGTTGACTGTTTCTTTCTTCTGCTAGCCTCGCTCTGCTGTTGAAATCTTCTAGAGAATTTTTCATTTCAGGTTTTGGCCTAAACTTCAATATTACTTTTTGGTTTCTTTTAAAAATTTGTATTTTTTAATTGAAATTCTCATTTTGGTCATTCATCATTTTCTGATATCCTTTAGTTCTTTCTCTATGTTTTAGTTTATCCTGTTGGGCATATTGAAGATCATTTTTTAAAAAGTCTTTTTCTGGTATGGCCATAGCTGGTTTTCTTTGTTGATGTTTTCCATATTTTGATCTTGTTCCTTAGGATGGGCCATTATTTCCCATCTCTTTGTTTGTCTTGTAATTTTTTGTTGTTGCACATTGTATGTTTTGATGTTTTGATATGTTAATCCATGGGATTTAATCTCCAAACTGTTTAACCTTTAAGTTTGTATTCAACTAGTGATATAGCAGAGATATCCCTGAGTGCCAGGAGCTAACAAAAATAAACAAAAAGTTGTGAAAAAACAATTTTCACAGTCTGTGCAAAATGGCTCTGCCTTGGCTGCTACTCTCTTTCAGAGTTTAGCACTCTTATCAAGAAAATCAACCCGAGGCAAAAGCAAAGTGCAGGTTCCTCTCTATCTTTTTTAATACTGCATCTCATCCTGAGCTTATGCCTGACTCTTAGAAAATCCTCCATTTACAGGAATCACAATTCTCTTCTAGTCCCTCTGTCTCTTGGGTGGCCTATTTAATGTTTTAAAGCCAACAATCCTTTGCCTCGGGCCATTATGACTTAATTGTTTCTTACATTGCTTTATCTGTCTGCAAACTGCTTTTGCTTGCAGAGCAAAATTTTTTGGGGGGGATGGGGGAGTTGTTGGGAGGAGCCAGAGATGAGTTTCTTTGTTCAGTTTTTCAAGCTGTCACTGAAAGACTGACACCAACATACTGGCACCCCTGTATATGCATGGGGATTATTCTGCTCCTTTAGAGACTTACAGTGGAGCACTGGTTCCATACATACAAGGGCACGGGAGCTTCTCCTACCATTTTTTTTTTAAGTTACACATTAGTTTTAATTAGGGACTTAGGAACAGGAGAAGATCCTTCCCAATGGTGCCTGGTTGGGGAACAGAAGTCAGTACTCTGTGCAAAAACCAAAAGAAGGTATGCCAAAAGGGCAGTTCATGGGGTTCAGTAGAGTCTCATGAGATTTGGTTACAACGGCGTCTCATGCGATTTCACAGAGTCCCACTAGAGTTGATTACCAATAATGATTAGGGGGAGGGGGTTTTAATGAATGTCACACAGGCTTCTATATGCTTCCCTAAGGGAAGGGGTCCCGACCCCTGGGTTGCTATAATCTACCTGCACACAGCAGTGTGCATCGACTATAGGACACTGCATCAACATTCCACAACAACAGTAAAAGAGACAAGAGAACATTAGGAGCCCTACAGAGTGATGCTGTCATAGCCAAGAAAGGGAATTAAGCCATTCTACTGATATTGATAAAACCTGTGATTTCAGTCTTAACTGAGATGACTCTTTTCCAGATTTTTTTCATGTGCCAACTTCTGCTAGGCTGGCAGGGTAGTCCACATAGTCCAATTTGCAGGAGTCACAGTTAAAGGCAGGCTGATGGTACCTGACAATGGCAGTTCAATACACACTCAACATTGAGATTTATTGTGCATGTTGGTTACTGCAGAAGCCTGTTGCAGAAAGGTATTTGCTACAATGCTAAGGGCAAGAAAGAAAGATGTTTATAGGGAGCTATAAGAGGCAAATCTTTTTGGTCTAATAGAATAACAGAAGTATTCCTGGAGAAGAGGTGCTATGAGGAGGGTATTTCTCTCTCTCTCTCTCTCTCTCTGTATCTATTTTTGGAGGTGCATGTACCAGGAATTATTATTTTATTTTTATCTTTTTTTTTGTGTGTGTGTGTGGCCTGGGAATCGAGCCCAGGTCTCCTGCACGGCAGGTGCACATTCTACCACTGAACCACTCATGCAACCCAGGGGTGTTTAGACACCACACCTTTTTCTCCTTGAAATTTCAGGGAGATTTCTGGAGTCATATCTACAGTCTGTTTGGGCATAACAAGTATGCCTTGAGGTATAGGGGTTCCTGGATTGGGTACATATACAATTTTTGGCATTTTATGTATAAACTGCAGTCAACCCTCATATTCCCATGGGCTGAGGATTCCCAACCAGCACAGCTGCATCGGCTAGGACCAAGGCCAATGGACCTTTATTTTCTCCAATTTTTAATGTTTGTGGCACAGATAAGAGCAAGTTATTTTCATTACCGCATAGTGGCTGGTCCTTTCATCTGAATTTGCAGCACCTGCATGAACCCTATTGTTACCGGTAGCTGCTCAGGACTGTGAATCAAGGCTGGTGAGGGCCAGATACAGCCAGCATATCCACTGCTGCAGAGATCGCTTGTTATCTTTTAATTGTTCCTTTAAAGCCTAGATATTCTTTTATTTAATCCTGCTGTTGTGGGTTGTAAGGCAAATAAAATGTGCATAAGATGCCATGTTCAATAGCCCAGACTTGGGTTAGTAGTCCACTAAAGGGGGTCCCTCTATCAGTGCCCAGATGTGTGGGAACTCCAAAGAATGCACTTAGCTTTCTAAGCTACGTATTGTAGCTCTTTGGTTAGCTTTCTCTACTGGGAAGGTCAGCAACAGTCCAGTGGCCATATCTATAGGTATGTAAAAGCACCTCTGGATAAGTAAAGGGACCCAATATAATCTACCTGCCACCTGGTGACTGGAATCTGCTTGCAGCTAGTGTGACTGAGATTATAAGGAAGCATCCTCAGATATCAGAGTAAACAGGAGGGGCTTGCATCTCTGACTTCTTTCAGTTGTTGTCGGTGATGGGCAGCTGGAATTGCTGTGCCAGTCTCCTCAGAGTTTAGTACCCTTGGTGTTCTGTCCTTCTATGCAACCATTCAGCAGCTTTGCGCAATGTTGGTTTTAGGCTATGAATTTTTGCTAAAGCTTCTGCTTCAATATCACCAGGTAAAGAATCAGTGTTGTGACAGGTAGTTCAGATATCTTCACTCATTTCTTTTCCCTATAATGGGTAGCTGACAATAGTCCATTATTTTTGCTTCCATGTGGCCATTCACACTGTCAGGCCCTGGCACACTGCCCAATTGTCAGCACAAATAGTTAATGCATTTCCTGGTTTATGAACAATGACCACCCATACAACCCTTAATTCTATGCTGTGCATAGCCCCAGTTTCCCACCATATAGTGTCCATACTAGGTCATATGGTTACTGCCATCCTGGTGGCAGGCATACCAGGAAGACTCAGGTATACTGCCACATCTGTCAATAGTGGGCACAGAGACAGCCCCCTTGCAAGGATCAGCAGTGAAGGACAAACATTGTTCTTCCACATAAGAAACTGGTCTCAGATTTCAGTTAAGAACAGAGGTCATCGGGAGATAGAAATCGTGTAGATATTGGGTAATTGGAGCTGAAGGGATACAGATTGTGCAATGGGACTGATTGTAAAAATTCAGAAATGGATAACACAATACTACCTGATTGTAGCACAATAATATTAGAACACTGAATGAAGCTGAATGTGAGAATGATAGAGGGAGGAGGGCTGGAGGCACAAATGAAATCAGAAGGAAAGATATATGATAAAGACTGAGATGGTATAATCTAGGAATGCCTAGAGTGTATAATGATAGTGACTAAATTTACAAATTTAAAAATGTTTTTGCATGAGGAAGAGCAAAGGAATGTCAATACTGCAGGGTGTTGAAAATAGATGGTAATTAATACATTAAAACTTTAACTTATGTGTGAGACTAAGGCAAAAAATGTTTATTTGGTACAAAATTTCTATTTTGACTAGTGCATTTCCTAATACAACTAATGTGGACAGCTTAATTGAACACCATAAGTACGTGGAACCTTGAGTAGGGCCTGAGATTTTATAGGTTTGTCTAGAGTGATGCCCCAATAAATCCCAGAGTGATTTGAACAGTGAATAAAAAAGTATTTGCAAAGCCCCCTTGGGGAAATGGCGAGGAAGGGGAAAATCTCAACTTACCCAAGTGGAGAATTCTTGATATTCTCACAAGCAGTGGGGACAACCAAAGCAATAAACAGAGCCCTCAATCTGGGGGGTTGTTCATATGAAATTTAATCTTGCAAAGGATAGGCTAAGCCTACTTAAAATTAGGCCTAAGAGTCACCCCCAGTGAACCTCTTTTGTTGCTCAGATGTGGCCTCTCTCTCTCAGCCAACACAAAAGCAAACTCACTGCCCTCCTTCTCTCTACGTGGAACATGACTACCAGGGGTGTGGACCTTTCCGGCAATGTGGGACAGAAATCCTAGAATGAACTGGGACTCAGTATCAAGAGATTGAGAAAACCTTCTTGACCAAAAGGGGGAAGAGTGAAATGAGAAGAAATAAAGTTTCAATGGCTGAGAGATTCCAAAGAGAGTTGAGAGGTTATCCTGGAGGTTATTCTTATACATTTTATAGATGTCACCTTTTTAGTTAAGGTGTAATGGAGAGGCTGGAGGGAACTGCCTGAAAATGTAGAGTTGTGTTCCAGTAGCCATGTTTCTTGAAGATGATTGTGTAACGATATAGCTTTCACAATGTGACTGTGTGATTGTGAAAACCTTGTGTCTGATGCTTCTTTTATCTATCTTATCAACAGATGAGTAAAACATATGGAATAAAAATGAATAGTAGGGGGAACAAATGTTAAAATAAATTTAGATTGAAATGTTATTGATCAATGAAAGGGAGGGGTAAGAGGTATGGTATGTATGAATTTTTTTCTGTTGTCTTTTTATTTCTCTTTCTGAATTGATGCAAATATTCTAAGAAATGATCATGATTTGAATATACAAGTATGTGATGATATTGTGAGTTATTGATTATATATCAAGAATGGAAGGATCATATGGTAAGAATGTTTGTGTATGTATATTGTTATGTTGAATGCAAAATAAATAAATAAATAAATAAATAAATAAATAAATAAATAAAAAGAAACTGGTCTCAGGATATCACTTAGGGGGCTAATGGTCCACTGCAGTAGAAAAGCTTTCCATTTTGTTAATGTGCTTAATTGTGCACTGCCAGAGTGAGGCTTAGTGGCAGTGTCACAAACCCACCCCTGTATTGGGATGGCTGTTAATTTCACAGAACATTGCTGAGTTAATTCTTTAACTTGAAGTAAGGCATTATAGGCAGCACACAGTTGGTTTTCTAAATGGGCTGTATCACAGTTCAGACCAAATCTGATGGGAACTTGCTTTGCCTGTTGCCTTTGCAACAAGACCCACCCAAAGCCAATATTGGTACTAGCCCTATCTAATTTACAAGACACATCTGGGTCCAACCCCTGTGAAACCTGAGCCAGTGCTATAGCCCATTTGGCTTTTTCAAAAGCAGTCTGCTGGAGGTATCCCACTCCCAGGAATGGCTTTTCCTAATCAAAACATACACAGGATCTAACATTTGGGCTAAGTGAGGAAGAAAAGGTGTCCAATACACCAACAATCCCAAGAAAGCCATTAGTTGTTTTTGTGTATGCAGCTTAAGAAAACGTTGTACTTTATCAATTACTATGAAAGGAATGAATTTTGCCTTTTCCAGCCATATAACACTCCAGAATTTGACAAAGCAGCCAAGGCTTGCAGTTTATTGTGATTTATTGCCCATCCCCAACTGTTGAGATGAAATAGCAATGAGCCTGAGGCTTCTTTTAGTTCTGGATAAGAGTTACTGGTTAACATTACATTGATGACATCATCAGTTTAATGAAATAGAGTTACTCTTTTCCACCTAGCCAAATCCTCTGCTATAAGACTGTGGCGGATGGTTGGGCTATGTAAATAACCTCATGGGGGCATGATGAAAATCCTTTGTTCTCCTTTCCAGGTGAAGGTGAAAATAGGTTGACTGGCCCTATTTAAGAGAATATTAAAGAACAAGTCATTATGACATAATTGATTGCTAATTCCTTGTAGTAAAGAGGCAACCTTCAAAACTGCTGCATACAAAGATGGCATAATTTTATCCTCTGCTTCCAAAACCTCTTCTTTTTTCTCCTTTTCATCATCAAATGAATAATCTATGGGATCCCAAGCTTTTGAGTCCTAGTCTGGAGATGGCAGGATATTCTTCACTTGCCATTTGGGCAAGCTACACCCTCTTACTCTAGCATATTGGCATGCCAATACTTCTGAACTGTTACCTACATGGCATAGCCTCTCATTCAATGCATCCTTCAAATCTACTGATTTCTCTGTCTTTCTGAGACAGTCTGATGTAGCTGGCTGTACCACACACAATGATGGCCAACTGACTGTAGTACAGTCAAGCAAGTGGGTGACCCCTCCACACATCAAGAAAGCAGTCCACACCAGTATTCTCAAGACTCATGCTCTCTATGGCTGGTGGCTCCTTGGTCTCTTGGATGGCTCACCAAATGTTCCAGCCCAGCACAACCCCAAGACCAAAGAAGATCCCAGGCAAAAAATATAACCCATGAGTTTTAATTAGTGACTTATGAACAGGAGAAGATCTTACAATTTTTAAAGAATGTGTTTCTGGATTTGGCACTTGCCCAGCTACTGCAACCCTTTTACTGTTTTCTGGAATTTTGAGGAAGATGGCTCTTCCAGTTTTTGCTAGTTGTTCAAAGATTCTGTGGGGAAACGCACTCTGGAGCATCTTACATTGCCATCTTGGTCAACTGGAAGTTTCTAACTTGTGTTCTTGAAAGAACTTTGTACCTAGGATTCACAACTTGGAAAGTAAAAGAGTCTTTCACTTCACCTACCAAAAATGGTAGACGTCTGATGAGAGCGATCAAAATATGTTTTAGGCACTTCATTTTCCTCTAAAACTTTCCTCTTTTAAAACACTATTTATATTTTATTATCTTAATTAAAGATTAATTATCATGGATGTTACTAATTTTGAGATGGCAAAGTTGATACTTTGCTGTGACTTCATACTCACGAGATATAAAGAATTCCCCAATAAGTATTCTTTTTCTGAAGTCTTGTGACCAAAATGCAGTTAAATAATTAAAAATGTGATACAGATTTTACAGGTTATTTTGTATTATGAATTCTAGCTAGTACACCAATCACTTCTACAGATATTAGAATCATAATATGAGACCCTTTTATTCTACTTTGTATTATTCTTTAAAGTTTTACACACATATTAGCTCAAAAGAATATAAAATCTTCAGAAATTATACAGTTAACGTGTTCTTTCTAAATCTTTATATTGTGTCAACCTATTTCCCTATTTATTTAATAATTTGAATGTTTAGAATTGATTTTATATGTTGAATTGTCAGCTTTGCAATCACTGATTATTGTAGCATTTTTCTCTTATAATAATAAATATACATTTATATTTCACCCAACAGATAGAATTTCAACTTATAAAGCACATAAGGAAAATTTTACTCCAAATTGCATCTAGCGTTCTCACCCATTTTGTAAAACAAATATCCTAATATTAACAACAAAACCATTCGATTCCCAGACCATGCACCAAAACATAACAAAACAAAACAAAACAAAAACAAATCATATGATTGCTTGTATTATTGTTGTTGCTATGCTGACCAAATAGGACAGTGATGTACACTTTAACAGGATCTTTAATAACCCAGAAGTTCAGGGATATCAGAGAGGAAGTCAAAGTGGGCACTTGGCCAAAGCCAAAGTTAATTAGCACACATTCTGGTTGAATTCTGAGGCTGAACCCAAACTTCAGACATGCCTAACTGTGGGAATCTAGGGCCCAGGATTCCCCTCCATATTGAGAGCAGGTCATTTCACATAGCAACCTACATGACTAGGACAGACATTAAAAGTCATCAAACCTCCTCAGGGGGAAAAGAATGTACAAATGGGATAGTAAACAAGGCATTGAAACTCCCTTCCCTTGATCACTGTTGGTAACAAACCCCTGTGTTCTAGTTTGCTAGTTGCTGGAATGCAATATACCAGAAACAGAATGACTTTTAAAAAGGGGAATTTAATAAGTTGCTAGTTTACAGGTCTAAGGCCAAAAATGTGTCCCATTTAAAACAAGTAGAAATGTCCAATCAAACGCATCCATCTAGGGAAAGATACCTTGGTTCAAGAAGGCCAATGAAGTTCAGGGTTTCTCTCTCAAGTGAGAAGGCACATGGCAAACACAGTCAGGGCTTCTCTCTCAGCTGGAAGGGCACATGGCGAACACGGTGTCATCTGCTAGCTTTCTCTCCTGGCTTCCAGTTTCATGAAGCTCCCTGGGAGGCATTTTCCTTCTTCATCTCCAAAGGTCACTGGCTCCTGGACTCTCTGCTTCGTGGTGCTGCAGCATTCTCTGCTCTCTCAAATCTCTTTCATTCTCCAAAATGTTTCCTCTTCCACAGGGCTCCAGAAACTCATCAAGATCCACCCAAATGGGTGGAGACACGCTGTCACTCAATCCAGCCTAACAACCACTCTTGACTAAAGCACATCTCCAGGGAGATGATCCTACCACAGCTTCAAACATACAGCATTGAACAGGGACCACTCTGACCTTACAAAATGAGACCTAGATTAAAACATGGCTTCTCGAGCAGCGGCCAAGATGGCAGCTTAGCAATGTACGCATTTTAGTTCATCCTCTAGAACAGCTACTAAATAACCAGAAACAGTACAGAACAGCTCCTGGCGCCACGTCAGTGACCAGACACACAATGTACCCCAGTCTAGACCAGTTGGACAGGCTGTGAGCCCCCCCAGAACCATGAGTTCCCCAAGCTGTGGCAGCCAGTGCCCCTCCCCCACAGGCTGCTTCCCAGAGGGGAAAGGAAAGAGACTTTACCAGCAGCAGGGGCTGAGCCTGACCAAACACCAATTGTGTAATTAATTAACAAATACTGGCAACTAAAAATAGGCCCCCAGCTCAGGTGAACCTGGTCAAAGCAGAGGTTGCTCATTTTTGCCCTAGTGCCAAGGACTCAGGGCTGATGGAAAAAAAAGCAGAAGTTTTTGTGGCTGTGTTTCTACAAAGGCTTGACTGCCTTTGGATACAGTGACAGGACTTCTCAGGCTGCAACTGCCCCAGGCAAAGGCAGAAACAAGCTTGTTTGAGGGCTTGTCTGGCGCCTGTGCCTTCCCCAGGGGAGGGGTGTAGCCTAACTCAGGTGGAATCACTCCCTTAAGGGATTCAGACGCCAGGGCTTGGTAATTTGAAGCCATTAAAACCAGCCTACAACCTCTCCTCTGTCTCCAGCATGCCCCCAGCAGGGAGAGTCTACCAAAGTTAAAGGACCGCATCATCTTATGCTGGTGGGACTTGCAGGCAGACAAGTGCCACATACTGGGCAGGATAAGAAAAACAGAGTCCAGAGACTTCACAGGAAAGTCTTTCAACCTGCTGGGTCTCACCGTTAGGGAAAACTGATGCAGGTGACTCTTTCCTCCTGATAGGCCAGTTTGGTCTGGGAAAATCCAGCTGGGATCTATAATAACTAAGTAGACCCTCCTAAGGGTGGGGGGAAAGGCACCATACAGGCAGGGTAAGAAACAACAAAACAAGAACTGAAAAATTCTCCTCTGTTAAACAAAACCTAAGCTAGAGGTCCAGAAAAAGCTGAACTGAATATCAAAGAACAGATAGACAACAAATTCATCCAGCAAGAATACCCTAGGTAAAAGAAGTGAAAGCAATCTTCAAAATAAACTAAAGTAATTAAATGCCTAGATGCCAGCAAAAAAATAAAAATCACACTAGGAAAATTAAAGATATGGCCCAGTCAAAGGAACAAACCAACAATTCAAATGAGATACAGGAGTTGAAACAATTAATTCAGAATATATGAACAGACATGGAAAATCTCATCAAAAATCAAATCAATGAATTGAGGAAGGATATAAAGAAGGCAAGGAATGAACAAAAAGAAGAAATCAAAAGTCTGAAAAAACAAATCACAGAACTTATGGGAACGAAAGGCACAGTAGAAGAGATGAAAAAAAACAATGGTAGATTTCGAGAGGCAGAAGATAGGATTAGTGAACTGGAGAATGGAACATTTGAAATCCAACAAGAAAAAGAAAATATAGGGGGAAAAAAAGGAAAAATATGAGCAGGGACTCAGGGAACTGAATGACAATATGAAGCTCATGAATATATATGTTGTGGGTGTGCCAGAAGGACAAGAGAAAGGAAAAGGAGGAGAAAAACTAATGGAGGAAATTATCACTGAAAATTTCTCGACTCTTATGAAAGACTTAAAATTACAGATCCAAGAAGTGCAGCGTACCCCAAAGAGAACAGATGCAAATAGACGTACTCCAAGACACTTACTAATCAGAATGTCAGAGATCAAAGAGAAAGAGAGAATCTTGAAAGCAGCAAAAGAAAAGCAATCCATCACATATAAGGGAAGCCCAATAAGACTATGCATAGATTTCTCAGCAGAAACCATGGAGGCGAGAAGACAGTGGGATGATATATTTAAATTACTAAAAGAGAAAAACTGCAGACCAAGAATTCTGTATCCAGCAAAATTGTCCTTCAAAAATGAGGGAGAAATTAAAACATTTTCAGACAAAAAAATCACTGAGAGAATTTGTGACCCAGAGACCAGCTCTGCAACAAATACTAAAGGGAGCACTAGAGAGAGATATGAAAAGACAGAAGAGAGAGGTGTGGAGAAGAGTGTGGAAAGGAAGACTATGAGTAAAGGTAAAAAGAAGGAAAATTAAGATATGACATATAAAATCCAAAAGGCAAAATGGTAGAAGAAAGTACTAACCATACAGTAATAACACTAAATGCTAATGGATTAAACTCCCCAATCAAAAGACATAGGCTGGAAGAATGGATTAAAAAACAGTACCCATCTATATGCTATCTAAGGAAACACATCTTAGACCCAAGGATAAACATAGGTTGAAAGTGAAAGGTTGGGAAAAGATATTTCATGCAAATAACAATCAGAAAAGAGCAGGAATAGCTATACTAATATCCAACAAATTAGACTTCAAATGTAAAACAGTTAAAAGAGACAAAGAAGGATACTATGTATTAATAAAAGGAACAATTCAGCACGAAGACATAACAATCATAAATATTTATGCACCAAACCAGAATGCTCCAAAATACATGTGGCAAACACTGAAAAGAGAAATAAACACATCTACCATAATAATTGGAGACTTAAATTCACCACTCTCATCAATGGGCAGAACATCTAGACAGAGGATCAATAAAGAAACAAAGAATTTGAATAATACAATAATTAAGCTAGACTAACAGACATTTATAGAACATTACACCCCACAACAGCAGGTTACACCATTTTCTAAAGTGCTCATGTATCGTTCTCAATGATAAACCATATGCTGGGTCACAAAGCAAGTCTCAATAAATTTAAAAAGATTGAAATTATATGAAACACTTTCTCAGATCATAAAGGAATGAGGCTGGAAATCATAACTCACAAAATTGTGGAGGCCAGAAAATTCACAAATGTGTGGAGGCTCAATAACACACTCTTAAACAACCAGTAGGTCAAAGAAGAAATTACAAGAGAAATCAGTAAATATCTCGAGGCAAATGAAAATGAAAACACAACATATCAAAACCTATGGGCTGCAGCAAAGGCAATGCTAAGAGGGAAATTTATTGTCCTAAATGCCTATATCAAAAAAGAAGCAAGGGTAAAAATTCAGGAATTAACTGTCCACTTGGAAGAAGTAGAGAAAGAACAGTAAACTAACCCCAAAGCAAGCAAAAGGAAAGAAATAATGAAGATTAGAGCAGAAATAAATGAAATTGAGAGCATGAAAACAATTGAGAAAATCAATAAAGCCAGAAGCTGATTTTATGAGAAAATCAATAATATTGATGGGTCCTTAGCAAGACTGACAAAAAGAAGAAGAGAGAGGATGCAAATAAATAAGATCAGAAATGGAAGAGGAGACAACCACTGACCCCACAGAAATAAAGGAAGTAATGACAGGATACTATGAACAACTTTATGCTAATAACTACAACAATTTAGATGAAATGGACAACTTCCTAGAAAGGCATGAACAACCAACTTCAACTCGAGAAGAAATTGACAACCTCAACAAACCAATCACAAGCAAAGAAATTGAATCAGTCATTAAGAAACTCCCCAAAAAGAAAAGTGCAGGACCAGATGGCTTCACATGTGAATTCTACCAAACATTCCAGAAAGAATTAATACCAATCCTGCTCAAACTCTTCAAAAAATTGAAGAGGAGGGAAAGCTACCTAACTCATTCTATGAAGCCAACATCACCCTCATACCAAAGCCAGAAAAAGATATTACAAAAAAGAAAACTATAGACCAATCTCTCTAATGAATATAGATGCAAAAATCCTCAACAAAATTCTAGCAAATCGAATTCAGCAACACATTAAAATAATCATATATCATGATCAAGTAGGATTCATCCCAGGTATGCAAGGATGGTTCAACATAAGAAAATTAATTAATGTAATACACCATATCAACAAATCAAAGCAGAAAAACCACACAATCATCTCAATTGATGCAAAAAGGCACTTGACAAAATTCAACATCCTTTCCTGTTGAAAACTTCAAAGGATAGGAATAGAAGGGAACTTCCTCAACATGATAAAGGGAATATATGAAAAACCCACAGCTAACATCATCCTTAATGGGGAAAAACTGAAAACTTTCCCCCCAAGATCAGGAAAAAGACAAGGATGTCTACTATCACCACTGTTATTCAACTTTGTGTTGGAAGTTCTAGCCAGAGCAATTAGACAAGAAAAAGAAATACAAGGCTTCAAAATTGGAAAGAAAGAAGTAAAACTCTCACTGTTTGCAAATGATATGATACTATATGTCGAAAACCCCGAAAAATCCTCAGCAAAACTACTAGAGCTAATAAATGAGTACAGCAAAGTGGCAGGTTACAAGATCAACACTCAAAACTCTGTGGTATTTCTATACACTAGTAATGAACAATCTGAGGGGAAAATCAAGAAAATAATTCCATTTACAATTGCAACCAAAAGAATAGAATATTTAGGAATAAATTTAACTAAAGAGACAAAAGACCTATACAAAGAAAACTACAAGAAATTGTTAAAAGAAATCACAGAAGACCTAAATAGATGGAAGGGCATACCGTGTTCATGGATTGGAAGACTAAATATAGTTAAGATGTCAATTCTACCTAAATTGATTTACAGATTCAATGCAATACCAATTAAAATCCCAACAACTTACTTTGCAGAAATAGAAAAAAACAATAACCAAATTTATCTGGAAGGGCAGGGTGCCCAAATAGCTAAAAGTATCCCGAGGGAAAAAAATGAAGTTGGAGGTCTCACACTGCCTGACTTTAAGGCATATTATGAAGCTACAGTGGTCAAAACAGCATGGTACTGGCATAAAGATAGATATATTGACCAATGGAATTGAATAGAGTGTTCAGATATAGACCCTTTCTCATCTATGGACAGTTGATGTTTGATAAGGCAGTCAAGCCAACTCATCTGGGACAGAACAGTCTCTTCAATAAATGGTGTCTAGAGAGCTGGATATCCATATGCAAAAGAATGAAAGAAGATCCATATCTCACACCCTATACAAAAGTTAATTCAAAATGGATCAAAGACCTAAACATTAGATCTAAGACCGTAAAACTGTTAGAAGAAAATGTAGGGAGATATCTTATAAACCTTATACTTGGAGGCAGTTTTATAGACCTTACACCCAAAGCTAGAGCATTGAAGAAATAAATAAATAAATGGGAACTCCTCAAAACTGAACACTTCTGCACATCAAAGAACTTCATCAAGAAAGTAAAAAGACAGTCTACACAATGGGAGACAATATTTGGAAACAACATATCAGATAAAGGTCTAGTATCCAGAATTTATAAAGAGATTGTTCAACTCAACAACAAAAAGACAGCCAATCCAATTACAAAATGGGAAAAAGACTTGAACAGACACTTTTCAGAAGAGGAAATACAAATGGCCAAAAGGCACATGAAGAGATGCTCAACTTCCCTGGTCATTAGAGAAATGCAAATCAAAACCACAATGAGATATCATCTCACACCCACCAGAATGACCATTATCAATAAAACAGAAAATGACAAGTGCCAGAGAGGATGTGGAAAAAGAGGCACACTTATCCACAGTTGGTGGGAATGTCAAACGGTACAACTGCTGTGGAAGGCAGTTTGGCGGTTCCTCAAAAAGCTGAATATAAATTTTTCAGCCATATGACCCGGCAGTATCATTGCTAAAAATCTACTCAGAGAACACGAGGGCAAAGACACAAATGGACATTTGCACACCAATGTTTATAGCAGCATTATTTACAATTGCAAAGAGATGGAAACAGCCAAAATGTCCATCAACAGACGAGTGGCTAAACAAACTGTGGTATATACATATGATGGAATATTATGCAGCTGTAAGACAGAATAAACTTATGAAGTGTGTAACAATGTGGATGGACCTTAAGGACATTATGCTGAGTGAGATTAGCTAGAAACAAAAGGACAAATACTGTATGGTCTCACTGATATGAAATGACATTAGTGAATAAACTTGGAATATTTAGTTGCTAACAGATATCATCAGGAGATAGAAATAGGGTAAGATATTGGGTAATTGGAGCTGAAGGGATACAGACTGTGCAACAGGACTGGATACAGAAACTCAGAAATGGACAGCACAATACTACCTAACTGTAATACACTTATGTTAAAACAGTGAATAAGCTGAATGTGAGAATGATAGAGGGAGGAGGGCTGGGGGCACAAATAAAATCGGAAAGAAAGATAGACGATAAAGATAGAGATGGCATAATCTAGGAATGCCTAGAGTGTATAATGATAGTGACTAAATGTACAAATTTAAAAAATGTTTTTGCATGAGGAAGAACAAAGGAATGTCATTAGTACAGTGTGTTGAAAATAGATGGTAATTAATATTTTAAAATTTCAACTTATGTGTGAGACTAAAGCAAAAATAGTATATTTGTTACAAGATTTATATTTTGACTAGTTCATTTCCTAATATAACTTATGTAGATAGCTTAACTGAATACCATAAGTACATGGAACTTTGAGTAGGACATGAGATTTTGTTGGTTTGTCCAGAGTGATGCCCCGATAAATCCCAGAGTGATTTGATCAGTGAATAAAAAAGTATTTGCAAAGCCCCCTTCGGGCACGGGGAAAAATTCAACCTTCTCAAGTTGAATTTTTGATATTCTCACAAGCAGTGTGGACAACCATAGCTATAGGCTGAGCCCCCAGTCTTGGGGTTTGTTCATATGAAACTTAACCCCATAAAGGATAGGTCAAGCCTCTTAAAATTAGGCCTAAGAGTCACCCCCAAGAGAACCTCTTTTGTTACTCAGATGTGGCCTTTCTCTCCAGCCAACACAACAAGCAAACTCACTACCCTCCCCTTGTCTACGTGAGACTTGACTCCCAGGGGTGTGGACCTTCCTGGCAACGTGGGACAGAAATCCTAGAATGAGCTGAGACTCAGCATCAAGGGATTGAGAAAAACCCTAGAATGAGCTGGGACTCAGCATCAAGGAATTGAGAAAACCTTCTTGACCAAAAGGGGGAAGAGCAAAATGAGACTAAGTGTCAATGGTTGAGAGATTCCAAACAGAGTCGAGAGGTTATCCTGGAGGTTATTCTTAGGCATTAAGTAGGTATCACCTTGTTATTCAAGATGTAATGGAGAGGCTGGAGGGAACTGCCTGAAAATGTAGAGCTGTGTTCCAGTAGCCATGTTTCTTGACGATGATTGAATAATGATATAGCTTTCACAATGTGACTGTGTGATTGTGAAAACCTTGTGTCTGATGCTCCTTTATCTACCTTGTCAACAGATGAGTAGAACATATGGAATATAAATAAATAATAAAGGGAACAAATGTTAAAATAAATTTAGTTTGAAATGCTAGTGATCAATGAAAGGGAGGGGTAAGGGGTATGGTTACATATAATTTTTTTTCTGTTTTCGTTTTATTTCTTTTTCTGAATTGATGCAAATGTTCTAAGAAATGATCATGATGATGAATATGCAACTATGTGATGATATTGTGAATTACTGATTATATATGTAGAACAAATGATCATATGTTAAGAATGTTTGTGTTTTGTTCTTGTCATATTTTTTTTTAATTTAAAAATTAATTTAAAAAATTTAAAAAAACCACAAAAAAAACATGGCTTCTCTAGAGGACATGCATTCTCCCAAACCAGCACACCCTGTTATACAAGACCTTACTGAAGCTCTGTTCTCACCCCCTTTTCTTAAAGCCTTATAAGCCCCTGCACTCCCCTCATCCCCTTTGCAGAACACTAACCTTCATTTTCCATGATTGGCCACCACCATGGAAGATCCTCTCCTGTTTGTAGGTTCTAATTAAAATTCACATCTAATTCACCACCTAGCATGCTCTTTGGTCTTTGGGTTGATCTGGCCAAGCCCTCCAAGAGCTGGGTTGCAGCAATTGACAAGCCAGCCAGGAGACCAAATAGCCACTAGTTGTAACAGGCCTGAGTCTTGGGAAGGGAGAATCTGTGGATGAAATCACAAGTTGGCCTCTATCGTCCATGTGTGGAAGGGTGGCTGCCCTCCTAGATGAATGGGTACTGCCATGAAAGTACAGGGATGCTCTGAGAACTCTGGCAGTGTTGCTAGCTGTTTTGCAACAGATAACAGAACAGTTAAATTTGAGTGAGAAGAAAGGCTACCATCAAAAAGCAGTGACCATAGCATTGCCCCTGTCAGGAGCCCTCCAAATGGCTACCAAGGAAGAACAAATGGTGAAAGCCACTGCATGCAATTTGGAAGAGAAATATGTCATTGTCATTTTGTTTTAAATTTAAGTAAAGTTTTCTTTAGCATTCCCTTAATAAGCCCTTAAATAAGTCAACCTGCTTTTGCATTAACCTGGGAAGCAGACAAAAGACTTTCTCTGTGCTACTTACAAAGCTACTTACATAGCCTGACCATCTGCCACAGCCTTGTGGCAAAGGATTTGGCTAAGTGGAAAAGTCCATTTCACTATATTGATGATTGATGATGTCATGTTAACCAGTAAGTCTTTCAGAACTAAAAGAAGCCTCAGGCTCATTGTTATCTCACCTTGAGAGTCAGGGATAGGCAATTAATTGCAAAAAATTCCAATGTCTTGCTGCCCTATCAAATTCTTAGGTGTCATATGGTGGGGTAAGGTGAAAACTATTTCTTATGTACTAATCAATAAGTTAAAATGTTTTCCTATGCCACATAAATCAAAACAGCTAATGTCTTTCTTGGGGTTGTTGGAGTATCATCACTTAGCCCAAATGTTAAAATCTTTGTATATGCTAATTATAAAAGGTCATACCTGGAAATGGGAGGCCCTCCACCAGGCTGCTTTTGTAAAGGCAAACAGGGTGAAAGCACAGGCACGAGCACTGTGGGATATAGATCCAGATCTGTCCTGTAAATCGGATGTGGCCAGCACTGATACTGGCTTTGGATGGGATCTTCAGCTGAGGCAACATTCTAGACGAATGCCCCTTTACTTTTGGTCCTAATTATGGAAAGGGGTAGAACTAAGATATAGCTCCCTTGAAAAGCGATTGTGTGCTGCACATAATGCCTTATTGCAAGTAGAGGGACTAAAGCAAAGATGTCCAGTCACCTTGAAAATAACCATCCCTATTCATGAGTGGATAACTGACACAGCTTCTAAGCCATGCTCTGGTAGTTCCCAACTGGGCATGCTGACCAAATGGAAAGCCTATCTTTTATAGTACAGCATTTTCAGTACCAACCCTCTGACTGCAGAAATGCACAAGATTCTCAGACCAATGTCCTATATAGAAGATTCAACAGCTTAAGTCACTGCACCTGAATAGCCGTTGAAATGCCCACTATAAAAGGCACAGGTACCATTCCCAAGTCTGCTTGGCACACTAATGGGTCCACTAGTGGGCAGTCTCCCACATGGACAGCTGTGTCAGTACAACCCAGTACTGACTAAATGGTGGGAGACTGGTACTACGCAAAGCAGTCAATTGGCTGAATTAAGAGCTGTATGGATAGTAATAGTGCATGAGCCAGAATATGCACTAAATATCTGTACTGACAGCAGGGCTGTTTACAGAGGCCTTATAACATGGATGGCAACCTGGCAGCAGGAACAATGGACAGTCATAAACCACCTCCTCTGGGGACAAGAATTGTAGAAAGATATCTGGGACTCCTGCAAACGACGAGAGTCCCAGCTGTTTATCACACACCAGCAGCCAGTAAACATCACTAAAGAGTGCCCTTTGTGCTCCCTGTGTTGAACAGACCAGATGAAATACATCGACTGGTCACAAATCCCAGTGACACAGTGGCAGGTGGATGACATCAGTCCCCTTCTGTTCATGGAGGGGGTGAAGTATGCTTTTACTGCTGTGGACAGGTCCACAGGACTGTCGTTAGCTTTCCCGGTGGAGAAGGCAAACCAGAGGGTCAACATCAGGTGTTTGGAGAAAGTGAGCACTCTGTATGGCGTACCTACAAAGGTAAACAGTGATTGGGGAACCCCTTTCCCTGGGCCAATAGCCCAATCCTGGGCCATGGATCAGGACATCATGTGGACGTTCCATCTGCACTAAAATCCCACAGGTGCAGGCCTTATTAAAAGAATGAACAGTTTGTTAAAGAAATATCTAAAAGATGGTAAAAGGTCCTTGCAACAGTGGACTAAGTAACTCTATCAATGCTGAGTGCAATGCTGCAGATTGTGGCACTGCATTAGTTAGGGTTCTCTAGAGAAAAAGAACCAACAGGAGAGATCTGTAAATATAAGATTTACAAAGGTATCTCATGCAACCGTGGGCATGGAAGAGCCCAAAATCCACAGGGCAGGCTGTGGGGCTGGCAGCTCCGATGAAGGGTCTGGATAAACTCTACAGGTGAGGCTCACTGGCTGAAGAAGCAGTGAAAAAATTCTGTCTTCCTCCTTAAAAAACCTTCAACTGATTGGATTATCTTCTTTTGGGGGAGACATGCCTCAGTTGATCACAGATGTAATCAGTCACAGCTGTAATCAACTAACTGATGATTTAATACACCAGCCTTCTGGTTTATTAACCAGCCACTAAATGTCCTTCCAGTAATGGTCTTGCCTGACCAGACAAGTGGGCATCAACAGTTGGCCAAGTTGACACCAGAACCTAACCATCACAGGCTCAACTCCTCTTAATACCTACGCAGGTCCTGAAAATACAAATTAAAGGATCAACTGCTTTACAGCCTCAAAGGGGGAATAATAATAACTTGTTGTTGCCTATGGGTCAGACCATACAAATGGGGGAAACGAGGTCCTTTAGCCTTAATGCTCATCTATGCAACCACTCTGGTTGGGAATCTTAAGCCCATAGGAAATAGGAGTCACTCAAAATATTGTAATCAACACAAAAAAATGCCTGTTAAAATTTTTATCACTAATCTGGGAACTCCTAGTCCCATGAGAAACCTTTGTATAACTATGCGGACCTTTCTTATGTCTAAGCTAATGGTGGAGGGCTCTCAAAATTTGCAGGGGGAGAATATCTGGCATTTAAAACCTCCCTATAATGTTCCTCTGCCTGGTACCTTGTTGTCAACCAATAGAACTCTAGCATATGTATTTTTAAAACAGCAGGAATTACACTTTATTGTCCCCCATAAGTATAAAATTTTTTTGCTCATAGCATTCTGGCAAACAACTTCCTACAGTGGGCTTCAGCAGTAACTCATGCCCACAATCAAACCCAATGTTGGGTTTGCATGGACTTGTGATCTTCAGGTACCACTGGCCTTCCTTAGACTGTGACCCCTGCAAATTGGGCTGCGTGGAATACTTGCTGGCCGGGCAGAATTCAGCGCATTGGAAAATCTAAAAAAGAATCTTCTCATTACAAAATATTGTATGTGGGGACAGCCCTATGTCCCTGCTACCTTACATAATTCTGTCTCTTGGTCAAAGTGGCATATTTTTATAAGGTTGTTAACTCATTGAGGGGGATTCCTGATCTTCTGATGTCTCTTTCATTGTTGTTGTAGAATATAGATACAATGTCTGTCAATGCAGTCTGCTACGTGGGGTGGAGTGTGGGGACCCAGGGCCCAGGATACTCCTTCATATTGAGAGAAGGCCTTTGCATGTAGCTGCCTACATGACCGGGGCAGACATTAAAAGTCATCACATCTCCTCAGGGGGGAAGGAATGTACAAGTGGGATCATAAACAAGGCATTGAAACTCCCCTCCCTTGATCACTGTTGATAACAAACCCATGTGTCATGAGACCCTGCTGAAACTCTGTTCTCACACCCTTGACCTAAACCCTTATATAAGCCCTTGCACTCCCCGCCTCCTTTGCAGAATGCTAACTTTCATTTTCCAAAGTTGGCCACTACCATGGAAGAGCCTATCCTGTCTGTAAGTTTTAATCCAAATTCATGTCTGCCTCTGCCTAGTGTGTTCTTTCATCTTCAGGCTGCCCTGATCCAAGCCCTCCAAAAGCTGGGTTGGAGCACTAACATTTACTTATTATGCAACATGCACTACTAATCCGTATGTTACAACATATGCAAAAATTAAAAAAAAAATTAAAGCATAGGACATAAGTGCTAACATTTTCTTCCCGTATTCCAGTGAACTTTCTTGTGTACACCTGGGGTGTTGTGTACCCCCACTTTGGGGCCCATTAACCTGGTACATAAGATTCAAGCCCCTTAACATGGTGTAACACGACCTTTTGAGGTCAAGTCACTGTTTTATGTGTCCCGTTGGCCTTAAACCTGACACTCCAACAACGAGTTGCTGTGGTCTCCTATGCCTCGTTCTCACCTCTGTACCTTTGCTGCCTCCTCTACCCAGTGCCTCCCGTGCCACTTTCTTTTTCATTCCTGGCCCTTTTGTCTCACCTCAGGCATCACACCCTTTAGGAAGTTCCCTGACCCTCCTATTTCCCTCCTTTGAGGTTGTGTTAGCCTCTTTGCTCCTAAAGTCCTAGTGTATAGTTCTATTTTTGCAGTTATTAATTGTATTTTAATTGTCAAGGGGGACCGTGAACTGATTTAGGTTATATTTTTGCCACCCTGGAGAACTGGAACCTGAAGTAGAAATTAAGTTGAAATATAGGAAAGTAGAGAAAGTCGTATTTTCTGTGCACTTGTGTTTGCAGATTGAGGTTTGAATCTACTACCTTTACCGACCTTGACCCTTGGTATAGGTAAAGAATGACCCAGGGGTTAAGTTCAGCAGTAAAGAAAGTGAAGCACACATATATGTCAGTTAGATGGAGCGTAAATGAGGAAATAGATGATACCCTCAAATGAGGATATAAAGGGACAGTTTATTAGGGGACCAAGGTATGGGCTGGGTGTTGGTGAACCACAGGGGATTGGACGGTACCCCGGGCTTCTTTCCACTCTTGGCTCTGGAGGGGTCTCTATGGGGAGGGGTTACAGGAACCCAGAGACAGATGTAGCTGTGTGGACAAGGTCACCTGACAGGAGCAGAGAAATGTGAAGTGACCCTGCTGGGAAATAAGCCCCCTGACCTTGGTCTCCTGGCCATCCCCCACCATTTCTCGCTAGTGCCCCCCACCTTTGGCTGCACCCAACTGGAATCCAGAAGGCAAAGCAGCCTGGGGAACAGAGCACTGTGGGGAAGGTGGAGAGAGAATCGGGAGGGCAAACAAGGTGTCCAGTGAAACATATAATATAAAGTACCTTTGAAAATCTTTAAAATCCATCCCCAATCCCACTTCCACTCAGTCTTGAGGTTTCACACATGAGACCTTTAAATAAGTAACAAGTGACTTACCCTAAAGGGATGGGAGATGCTAACATCTTTCCTTTATTATTTTTCCTCTGAGGACTGCTCTCTCTCAGCCATTAAACGAAGGCTGTTTGGCTGCAGTGGTGGGGAATTCTATAATGTAGAAGATTAGCAAAATATCAGAGCTCACCAACTCAAATTCTGCAGGGGGCCATGCACGAGAGGAAGCTTAGAGTGGATAAAACATCCATGGAGGCTGCAGTCAGCCTGCGGATGATGTGTGACATGCTTTCCTAATAATATCCTCTTTTACCAGCCGTTAGTTAACAGTGATGAACCACCACAGGGTTGGTTAATCGTCTGCAGTTGTACGTTGGAAGTGGTATGAAGCAGTCTTTTCTATGCCTTTCAGAAAGACCAATCCCCTAATAACTTCAGGCAGCAGCTCTGGTGCTCACTGTATGTAACCACTGTTCTGCATGCTCCACCTGCACTGGCCCCCTGAGACCCTCTGTGTCTTACCAAATAAGTGC
Source organism: Tamandua tetradactyla (assembly GCF_023851605.1). NCBI lineage: Eukaryota > Metazoa > Chordata > Mammalia > Pilosa > Myrmecophagidae > Tamandua > Tamandua tetradactyla. The sequence goes on along the minus strand of NC_135343.1, from coordinate 33,054,267 downwards.
TGTCATGATCATTACTTTGCAGGTGAGGAAACTGAGGCACAGAGAAGTTAAAGAAAGACTGGGTGACACGCCACATCTCTTCTGCAAGTACTTTCTGGGCAGGATCATCCGGCTGGCAACAGCCAAGGGCACTGTTTACTAAGTTTTGAGACGTATTTGAATCTAACTTTAATTTAAAAATGATTTGAGGTGTCTAGAATGTTTCACCTTTAAAATATATTACAAATTATTTCATTAAGGCAATAGTAAATCTGGGAACTGATAAAGCATCCCCTTAAGGGAGCAAGATGTTTGAGTGATCATAATCATGACTGTATTTACCCCGTGGGACCTGAATTCAGAGGCATCTCTGGCAAAGCACCCAGTGGGTGGGACAGACTCTTATCAGACATGGTAACATCACAAAGTGAAACTATCTACTAGATGCAGCCTATTGGTGCCCAGCCGGCAGTTGTATCAAAAGAAAGAACAATTGCTAAGCTCCAAATATCCTTTGGGGCAGGAACCAGATCTTATCCATGTCTCTATAACCCAGAGTGGATTTTCCCAAAGTGTGGCATGCGTTCCACGCACTGGTGGCAAGGCAGAAACTGGAGGGGTGAGAAACAGGACTATGACCTCCTGCTGTTCCTCTAACTGGAGAAAACAGCTCTAGGAGCTGGAACCAGATTTGGGCTGGTCCACTCTAACCTTCCCTTCACTCGTCTAGACACCAGCAGGGGCTTCTTGGGGGTTTCCAGGTGGTGCTCATGTGTATCCCACCTTACAGAGACATTTCCTGGGGACACAGACACATGATGGGAAGGGGTGAGACCTGGTGGAAGAGTCTCTCTCTTTTTTTCACATGGGCAGGCACCGGGAAAGATCTCACTTTGACTTCCTTAGCCCTCCACTTGCAGCTCCTCTGTATTGGACAATTTACACAAGTGTCAATCTTAATTATGAGTATCTACTTTGAAACATGATATATCAATATAAGACAAATCATTATTTTATTTCCACTAAGTAAGAAAAGACACACTGCAAAACAAACAAAAAACAAAACAGTGCTGCAGTGCTTTTTTCTCACTTAAAATTTTCTATTTGTACTTATTGAGAGCATTCTTATAAAGTTCCTTAAGATAATTCTAAAATGCCACATTCAGGCTCCAACTCTTGAATTATTTGTCTCAGAGGGCTTGATGTCGGTTTCCCACACAATATTGACCTCTGTGCCGTAAAAAGTGGGGGTTATACAAACATTTTTAAAAAATAAGTTCCCCTATTATCTATAGGGCTTTCCTTCAAGCAACTGACACCCATTCTGTTAGTTTTGATGCTGACAATTCTTCTTATTTGATTAAATTCACGGTTTTGTTTTTTCCCTCCTCAATTGACTCACATAACACCGAATGTTAAACAACTTTTGTTTAAAGACGGTAGGAAATTTTTTACCAATTGATGATTTCAGCATTAATGATTGTGATAGTTTCCTATGGCTGATCACAAACTTACTGACTTAAAGCAACAGAAAGTTATTCTCTCACAATTCAGGGGGCCATAAAGCTAAAATCAGTTTCACAGGGTGGAAATCAAAGTGCTCCCTCTGGAGGCTCCTCTTTGCCTTTTCTTGCTGGTGATTGCTCGCATTCCTTGGTTTGTGGGTGTCACTCCAATCACTTACTTCCTCATGGTCAAATTGCTTTCTCTTCTTCTGACTCTGTCATATGTCCCTCTGACTCTCTCTCATAAGGACACTTGATTTGACCCAGAATAAGGACATTTAGATTCTACCCAGAGAATCCAGGAGAGTCTCCCCACCTCCAGATTCTTAACTTAATCACATCTGCAAAGCATGTTTCCCATATAAACTAACATTCACAGATTATGGGGATTAGAGCATAGATGTCTTTTGGGGTGTAATTAGTACTGTGAGACTGTCTTGGTCTAAAAGATATTATAATTTCTTCTGCTTTCAGTAACATTGTTTGGTGAACAATAGGCAAACCTTTAGTACATCTCTCAGAAACAAAATATAAAATGACTCCATCTTTACTGTGTGGTGTCTTCCAATCCATGAAGCTTGTGTGTCTCTTCATTTATCTAAATCTTCTCTGATTTTTTGCATCAGCATGGAGGAGTTTTCAATAAAAATTCCTGTACATATTTTGTCAGATTTATACCTAAGTACTTCATTTTTGTGTGTGTGATTATAAATGATATTGTATTTTGAATTTGATGTTCATTGCTGGCTGTAGAAATATGTTATTCATTGCTAGGCTTTTTTCTTGTATCCTGCAACTTTGTTGAACTCACTTAATCTAGCAATTTATTGGTAGATTCCTTGGAAATTTTTGAGTAGACAATCATGTCATGAATCTATGCAAATAGGAACAGTTTTATTTTTTCCTCTCCAACCTGCCTTTTAATTCCTTTCTTTGCCTTATTGCACAGGCCAGCACTTTCAGCTCTGTGATGAATAGGAGTGGTAAGAGCAGACATCCTTGCCTTTTTCCTAATCTTAGGAAAGCTTTCATTCTTTTTCCATTAAGTATAACGTTAGCTATAGTTCTTTTTTGTGTTTTTTTTTGTAGATGCTCTCTATAAGCTTGAGGAAATTCACTTCTGTTCCTGTTGTATATTAGACAAGTGTTGAATTTTGCCAAATGTTTTTTATGTATTGCTTGATATGATCATATAATTTTTTCTTTTCGACTACTGATAGAGTAGATTACATTGATTGTTTTAAAATGTTGAAACAGTCTTGCATACCTGGAATAAACCCCACTTGGTCACGGTGTATGATTCTTTTTATACAGTGCTGGACTTAGTTTGCTAATATTCTGTTGAGAATTTTTGCATCCAAGTTCATTAGAGATATTGATCTGTAGCTTTATTTTCTGGGTATTGTATTTGCCTGGCTTTGGTGAGACTAATTTCATAAAATGAATTGGAAATTGTTCTCTACTCTTCTATTTTCTGAAAGTGATTGTGTAAGATTGCTATCAATTCTTCTTTAAAGTTGATAGAATTCACCAGTGAAACCATCTGGGTCTGGAGACTTCTTTTTTGGGTGTTTTAAAGTTATGAATTCAATTTTATTATTAGTTATAAGGCTATTCAAAATATCTATTTCATATTGGGTGAGTTGTGATGTCTTGTATTTTTTGAGGAATTAGTCCATTTGACAATTTACTTGTGTATAGCTTTTTGCAGTATGCCTTTTTTTTTTTTGATCTCTGCAGAGTCTACAGTGATATCTGCTTCATTCTTGATATGGGTAACGTGTCTTTTCTCTCTTTTCTTTGTCATTCTTGTTAGAAGTTTGTCATTTTTATCAATTGTTTCAGAACACCAGCTCTTTGTTTCATTTTTTCCCTCTTTTCCATTTCACTAATTTTTTTATTTCACTAATTTTTTTATTTCCTTCCTTTTTGCTTCCTTATTTTGCTCTCCTTTTTCTGGGAGAGCTTGAGGTGGAAGCATAGATTATTATTCTATGCCTTCTTTGCTAATGTATGCATTTGATGCTATTAATTCTCCTTTCAGCATGACTTTAGCTGTGTTCCACACATCTTAGTTTGTTTTTTCATTTTCATTCAGTTTGATATACATTTTTAATCTGCCTTGAGACTTCCTCTTTGACCTATGGATTATATAGAGGTGTATTATTTAGTTTCCACAAGTTTGTAGATTTTCCTGTTATCTTCCTGTTAGTGATATCAGCTTTGATTTCATTGTGGTTGAAGAACACATTGTAAGATTTCAATTATTTTAAATTTGTTGAGTGGCACAGGAAATAGCCTATCTTGGTATAATTTCCTTGGGCTCTTTAAAAGAATGTGCATTTTACCGTTGTTGGGCAGATGTTCTCTATATTGATTAGATCCCGTTGGTTGATGGTGTTACTGAGTTTTTCTATATTCTTACTTATCTTCTGTTTAGTTGTTCTATCAATTATTGAGAGGGCGTTGTTGGAGTATCCAACTATAATTGTGGATTTGCCTATTTCTTCTTTCATATCTATACATTTTTAATTTATGTATTTTACAGCTTTGTTGTTTGGTGCTTTCACATTCAGGATTTTTATATCTCCTTGGCTAAAGCCCTAATTCTTCCCTAGGTCTCCTCTGACACCACCCCACTGTGTGTCAGAAGGGGCACCTTATTACTGCTTGGTGGGGGCAGAAGTCCAGTCTCTTTATGTGGTCTCTGTTGATACTACAAGATCAAGGGCTCATTACCAGCTGTCAGGGATGAAAGTCCCAGCTGCCCACTTGGGCTTCTCTGATACTACCCCAGCGGCAGTGGAGCCTCATTACAGCCTTGTAAGGGTGGAAATCTAAGGCCCCCACGTGGACTTTATTTTTTGTATTTTTATTATCATTCAGTTCTAAGCATTTTAAAGTTTCTGTTATGATTTCTCCATTGGCCAATGGATTGTTAAGATGATCTAAAATTTCCAAATGTGAGAGGATATTTATCTTTTTTTGTTGTAATTGACTCTACTTCATTGCATTGCGGTTAGATATTGTGGTCTATATGACACATATTCTTTTAAATTTGTTGAGACTTTTTTTATAGCCTACTTCAGCAGTTTTCAAAGTGTGGTCTGCAGCTCTCTGGGGATTTCCAAGATCCTTTCAGGGGTCTATGAAGTCAAAACTATTTTCATAACTATATTAAAACATTATTGGCCTTTTTCACTGAGTTGATATTTGCACTGATGGTGCAAAAGTTTTGGGAAATAAAACTGTTCATGCCTTAGTATGAATCAGGGCAGTTGCCGAAAACTGTACTAAGTAGTCATTGTTTTTCATCACCATGAACTTGCAGGAAAAAAACAAACCCAACCGATTTCATTTAAGAATGTTCTTGATGACGCAGTATAAGTTTTTAATTTTAGTAAATCTTGACCCTTGAGGACACTTTTAAATGGTCTGACAAAATGGAAAGTACATATAAAGCATTTCTGCTATATATCAAAGAATGATGATTGTCCTGTGGAAAAACGCTTGTGTGATTAGTTGAGTTGAGAGCAGCATCTGCTTTTTTTTTTCTCCACAGAACACCAACAATTTTACTCAAAAGAACAATTGACAAACAAATCATGGTTATTTGGACTAGGGTCTTTGGCAGACATTCTCTTGAGAATTATCAAAGTGAGCCTGTCCCTCTTGAGAAAAACAACTGAGGATATCTTTTGCCATTGATAACACTGGAGCTTTCAAGTGAAAATTCAAATTCAGAAAATCTCATCTCTGCCACTGGGGCTTTGACAGCTTCTCAACACTTAGAGACTTTTTTGATGGGATCGGTGGTGATAGTAACAAATGTTAAAATATACTGTATAGTGAAACATGTCAATATTAGGAAGCTCCGCACAAATCAGTGAACTAACATTTTCCAAATGACCAATACATGATGTTCAAAATTATGTATGGTCAAAAGATCCATTCAAAGTGCAAAACGGAATTTTAATGTGGCAGACTATGAAAAGTTCATTGATCACACAAGTGGGTTCAGATTCTACATTGCAACTAACCTTTAAGAAACTATCACTTGTTGAATTTTGGTGTAGTATCAAAGAAGAATATCCACAAAGATATGAAAAGTTGATTAAAATATTCCTACCTTTTCTAACTACATATCTGCTTGTCCTTTCCTTCTAGCTAAAGACACCAAGAACACAGCTGTAGTTGAACAAGTTGGGCTCATTGTTCCTTGCAGTGAGGGAGAATGCACATCATAGGGAGTCATGGGGCTTCTCAGTCAGAGGGTTTTAGGAAAGACTTAATGGGGTTTGGGCTCGCATTAAGTGATTTTGGAGGACAGTTTAAGGAAACAGGGCTTTGCTCTGGATTGGATACTGTCAGGAACTGGGGGTAATTCTATGATTGGTAATCTTAATAAGCCTAACCTCTAGGATGGCACACCAGAGTGAGGCTGAAGCTGTAATTGGCAGTGAAGCAGCACTCACCTATATTAGCTGGGAGAGGCAGGTGTGTGGCTTGGACAATGTGCATGCTTTGTCTGTGTTCAGACACAATTACAGGGTGGTCTTATTTTGTCTTGACCCATCATGGTCACAGAGTGGCCCTGCCTGATGTGGATGTGCTGTGAAATTATTTATGTTTAACAGGAGAACACCAAGGCCTACTCTGAGTGCCAGGCCAAGTTGTAGCAGTCCCTAGGCCTGCCCGTGTGTCAGGGACTGTTTTTCTCTTTCTTATATGTATAGCTGGATTTGCTTCATAGATTTAAACTAAAACAACATATCAAAACAGATTGAATGCAGAAGCAGATGTGACAATCCAGCTATTTCTTATTAAGCCATAAATTAAAAAGATTGGTCAAAATGCAAAACATTGCCGTTTTTTCTGACTAATTTTTTAAAAAAATGAAGTTATCTTTCATAAAAATGTATGCTAATTTGCAATGGGTTGAATGTTGTTATTTTAAATAAATATTTGTATTTAATAAATAAATTAATAAATACATAAAACATTTCTGACTTTCATTTCTAACACAGTGAATATTGAAAATTATAGTCCACATAGACAAAAGCTCTTTGGTATCTTCGATAAATCTGAAGAATCAACTTCTGGCTTTATTAAAGGGTTCCTGAGACCAAAAATTTTGAGACCCACTGGCCTGGTTCATTGCCAAATTTTGTAACTATACCACGTGTACTTCTCTAATTGTTGGGTACAGGGTTCTATATATGTCTGCTACATTAGGCTTGCTGTTCTAGTTTGCTAACTGCCAGAATGTAATATACTAGGAACGGAATGGCTTTTTTAAAGGGGAATTTAATAAGTTGCAAGTTTGCAGTTCTAAGGCCGAAAAAATGTCCCAATTAAAACAAGTCTATAGAAATGTCCAATCTAAGGCATTCAGGGAAAGATACCTTGGCTCAAGAAGGGCGATGAAGTTCAGGGTTTCTCTCTCAAGTAAGAAGGCGCATGGCGAACACAGTCAGGGCTTCTCTCTCGGCTGGAAGACACGTGGTGAACACAGCGTCCTCTGCTAGCTTTCTCTCCTGGTTTCCTGCTTCGTGAAGGTCCTTGGGAGGCATTTTCCTTCTTCATCTCCAAAGGTCGCTGGCTTGTGGACTCTCTGCTTCATGGTGCTGCAGCATTCTCTACTATCTCCGAATCTCTTTCTCCAAAATGTTTCCTCTTTTATAGGACTCCAGAAACTCATGAAGACCCACCCAAATGGGTGGAGACATGTCATCACCTAATCCAGTTTAACAACCACTCTTGATTGCATCACATCTCCAAGAAGATGATCTAATTACAGTTTCAAACATACAGTACTGAATAAGGATTAGAAGAAATGGCTGCCTTTACAAAATGGGATTAAGATTAAAACATGGCTTTTCTAGGGGCCATACATCCTTTCAAACCAGCACACTTGCTAAGTGCGTTCTCATCATCTATATCTTTATTAATTTTTTTGAATGCCTGACCTATAAATAATTCAGAGACATGAGCTGAAATCTCTCACTTTGATGGTTATTTTGTCAATTCCTCTCCAGATTTGTATCCATTTTTATTTTAAATATTTAATATATTTGATTTAGCCAGATTGTCTGGCTTAAGATCTGTCTGACCCAGGGTAGTTTACTTATTCCCTCTGGCCCTTACTTTTCTCATTTGTATATATATGTAATGATAGTACTACATCATAATGATGTCAATAAATACTTGCTATTATTATCCTCACTAGCAGTGCGTAATGTAGGAGCCGAAAAGGAGAACAGTTGGATTTACCCAGTTGGGGTTTGGGCCACGGCAGCCTTGGGAAAAGAGAGAGTGGACAAGGATATTAAAGCTGTTGAAAAAATAATAGTGAGAATATAGACTGGATAGGAAAAGAAGTGACAAGTCTGAGCTACAGGGAGAAAACGCAGGGGACATCTTTATGAGATTAAAGGACTGGTATGGTGGGAGGAACTTCTGAGTGAGCTGGAGAGACAATTACTAGGGTAAATTCGAGCACTAGGGTGAGGTCCCAGGTGTGGCTGGAATGAGCAGGTTAGGGAGATGGAGACATCACTGATGCCACACAAAGCAGGAGTGGTCACAGTGGAGCAGCAGGGAGGCACAGATCTCAAAGCGGGAGGAGCGATGCTCTGAGAGTGTGCTGGCAGCTGGCGCCAACTCTGCCTTTGGCACCTGACTTTGGGAGTTCCACATCTTCCTGGAGATGGAGTCCAGGTAACCCCACCTTCTTCAGGACTGCTTTCAATGGAGGCGAGAGAATGGAAGGGCTTTCCTGGGAGGAAGGAGCCGACAATGCTGGGGAGTGCATTCACTGTAGAACAGGGCAAAGTGTGAAGCTACGGGGAGAGATCTAGCTGGCCAGTGAGTCAAAGGAGAGAAAAATTGGACTCTCCATCTGGAGAAGTGGGCAGGGATGAGAAGGGTGTGAGGCACACCGGGATTGGCTGGTTGCAAGATTCTCAACCATACTCTGGACAGCGAGGCTCAGGCTAGGACCTGGGGTAGTATCCATTTCTTAATGACTTCAGGCAGGGAGACAGACGATGAGGGGCAGTCACAGCTAGATCAATAAGAAAGGGGACTTCCTAAATGATTTTAGAGTGCTGGGCAGCACTCTGACCACGGGGTGAGTTCTCCATCATCATTTTGTTTGTTTTAAAAGAAACTGGATTGATGTCAGTTGGGGTAACTGAGAAGAGGGTTGGGCTGCAGGACTTATAAAATTCTCTGAAAATCCTTGGATTTTACAGTATATAGTATTTGGCTATGTCGCCCTCTAGCGATCATTTTGCAGTTAGCCATAATACTATTGCAGAAAGGAACTCATAATCTCAAACCCAAAGGCTTGTGGCTTCCAGAATATCCTCATTCTGTTATATGGCCAATTCTGCATGAAATCCAGCTAGGCATCTTGGCATTTATTGAGTCACGCTGGTGATTTTTCTAAATCTGAGGTAGCTGCATCAGGAATTGGACTTCGGCTGGCAGGCTTCCACACCAGGCACACAGGTCTAGAGATGGAACAGAAGATGCATTAGATTCCTGCCTTCATGGGTCTTATATTCTGACGTGAGGAAACAGATCATCAATAACTAAAAAATAAGACAGCTGCAGACTCGGATTCACGCCGTGCAGGAAGCAGACAGGGTGCTGTGACAGGGAATAAGAAGGGTGACCCACTTTACACAAAGGGTGGTCAGGGAAGGCTTCTTTGAAGAGGTGATGTTTAAAATGGAAAGGGGCAGAAGAATACTCCAGACAGGAAAGAAAAATTCGCAGCCCCTGTGATAGGAAGCTGCTTGGTCTCCTCGAGGAGCTAACAGAGGACTCACAACCAGAACAGAAGCAGCAAGAGACACAGGCATGGGTGGTGGCTCAGGAGACGGCACAGGCCAGATCTGCAGCCCTTGTAGGCCATGGGAAACCACAAAAACATGGAAAGGTCACTAATGACAACTCTCATCCTATCTCAACAAGTTGTACTTATTTAAAAAATTAATTTCATTGAAATGATCTACACCCATACTTTGCTTCCAAACAAATGGAAGAAATATTTTAAAATATTAGTTTAACTTCCTATTAACTTTTTCTGATCTGTTGAGTCATCAGACCAGGGATTTCTTTAGCATTGAACATTCTTTCTATCCTGGCATTTGGTAGTGAATTTGAAACTGTGTATCAAATTGGAGACAGCTGGCTCTTCATTGAGACACATCTCCACTTGACATAGGATGTCTTTCTCTTGAAGGAAGTGACCCCCACATTCAAGACACTGACCTCCTCCTAAGTATTTGAACTACCACATCCAGAGAGGAGACATCAGAATCAGTCAACCCCAAAATTATGATAGTTCGTCTTCTGAAATGTGAAAAATGTGAAAAACTTAACTTGACTTTTACTTTGTCCCGGAACTTCAGAAGCAAGTTAAAAATGTAAAACTCCATGTAGGGTAACTTTTTTTTTTTTTAATCTCAGTATCTCTTACTTTTGAAGAAGCCCTGTGCGAAACGAGAAAGAAGAAACCGGAGACAAAGGCGGCCCTGTTAAGATCATTAAAGGAAAACGTCCATTGTGCCTTCCTGGTTGGCAGATGGCACCGGTACAGCCAGCAGAGACACCGCGCTGTGCTGTGTGCAGGCATCCGGGGCGGTGGAGCCAAGAAGCTTGCCTGACCCACCTGAGAATCTACACTCTCAGGGCCTGACGGAATGACCGTGAAGCTCACTTCATTAGGAAATGTCAGATATGTGAATACGTTAGTTTTCCGGGAAGAAAGTACAATCTGGACTCTGGTTTGAGAGGGTCACCTGTGAGCATGACATTTGGCAAAAAGGACGAAGGAGGAGGGAGCGAGGCATAAGTGGACCAGCAGTGGGATCAAAGGTGATGTGGCCACGAGGGAAAGAAATAGGGGATCGTTCACCACAGCTGCCACCCAGAGTACCTCCTCCATCGACAGGGAGTGGGAGCAAAAATTCTCCAACTGGGTCTCTTCATATTATAACCCGGATTAAAAGTTATCGCTGTAATTTAAATCATAGTCTAAAAAGTATTAGACTAGGCATAGCCTGGAGCATCTGCATCGTTGGTATGATACCTTTGTGAGATTGCCACATGATTGTAAGGCACAAGTTTGCATTTTTTTAAAATATATAATCAAGGTGGTGTTAAGTGACAGCTTTTAACTGTCTTGTTTATATTTATGGTATTATTTTCATTTGCATGAAATACATGATTACTACTAAAAATAAAACCTGCACTTTGTTACTCATTCCAACCCAAACCGTGCGGTCTGTTGCTCGTTCAGCAGCTACATTTATCCCTTGGGAGACACGATGGCTGAATTGACTTAGGAGAAGTAAATCTCGGTAAGCCAGAAGACGGGCACTTAGTAATGTCCGGACAAGTCAGATGCTCTGAAGGTCTGTGCTTCATGTTGGTCACACCCAAGACTCAGGTAATGAGTGCGTGGATATAGCACCCAAAGCCTTTAGACTCACTCAACATTCCAGTTATAGTCAGCCGTGATTACGTCACAGGTCAAGGTGAAAGTAAATGCTGGTCAAAGCACAGAGGTTTGGGGGAAAATACTAGAATGTCCAGGTCCCAAAGCTATTCTCTCTGACTGCAAAGCTCTATGCCTGTCTCTTCTCATGGCTCGTGCTTTCTAACTTAAATGCCGTCTCCTTAAAATGATAAATTGGGGAATAATATCCATAAAAGACAAAAATAGGCAGAAATGAAAACATTAGTCCTTGAACAAGAAGTTAATAGTTGGGATAAACTATAGATCAGAAAGAATTAGAGAATTAGTAAAATAGAAAAAAGTACTGAGGAATTGACCCTGCATCCAATATAGAAAAATAATGACAAAAATAAAAATATAAATAATAAGATGTGAAGGATCCATTTTAGAGACTTTGGGTATATTTAATAGGGGTTCCAGAAGTAGAGAATGGAGGGAAGATGAAAAAGCAAAATTTGTTGAGAGGATAGTTTAAAACTTTCTAGAACTGAAGAAATAAGTGTGTCCTTAAGTGAAAGTGCATTCTAGGGCGGGCCACGGTGGCTCAGCAGGCAGAGTTCTCGCCTGCCATGCGGGAGACCCGGGTTCAATTCCCAGTGCCTGCCATGCAAAAAAGAAAGTGCATTCTAAATATCAAGCAGGATATAGGAAAGTAAATCCACATTGTAGGCACATTATGATGATGCTGCATCAGCAATAAACAGAAAATCTTAAAAGCAGTCAGAGAAAAAAGGTAGATTTCCTGCAAAGGAATAACAAAATGGACAGCTGGTTTCTCAGCAGCAGTGGTAGATGCTGGAAGGCAAAGTAGTATGAAAGTGCTGAGGAAGACTAACCACTGACCTAGATATTGTACCCAGTTAAACTATCACTCAGAAGTGAGAGTAAAATGAAATCATTTTCAGGTATATAAAAGCTAAGGGAATTTACCACAGACTCTCATGGAAGAGAACATTAAGGACATTCTCCATCAAAAAGAAAAGTGAAAGCAGAGGTAAGGCATGGCCTATAAAAACCAAAGCCAAACAACCAGCCAAACAAAAAAAGTTGGCACACACATAAATGAAATATATCTGGAACTATACTTCTGTGGCTGAAAAATCTCCCATAAAACAAATTTTTGCATGTATTTATAAAAAAGATAAAAAATGAAAAATCTACTCAACAATAAGACTGTCTCTTTATGTCTCTTGCTAGATGCATACTTGATTTTATTGTGTTTTTAAAAATTGAAGGTTTGTGGCAAGTCTCTCGGCACCATTTTTCCAATAGCATGTGCTCACTTCGTGTCTTGTGCCATATTTTAATTAACATATGTACATTGTTTTTTAGACATGATGCTACTGCACACTTAATAGGCTACAGTATAGTATAAACATAACTTTTATATGCACTGCGAAAGCAAAAAATTCATGTGATTTACTTTACTGTGATATTTGCTCTAAGACAGTGGTCTGGAACTGAACCCACAATATTGCTGAGGTATAACTGTGTTTTTTTCTTTCTCTGTGCAAGAGCTTTTCAATGAGTACTAAAGTATGTTTAAGTCCTTTAAAATACCTAGCCCATCACCCAGCTTTAACAATAATCAACGTTTTGCCAACCTTGTTTTGTGTATTGCTAAATTCCTTTTTATGTTCAGGAAGAGGATACAAATATAGAATAATTTTAGGCAGTATTTAAAAATTTATGATTAAGAATGCGTGATAAATATTTAAGGTAGTCTAAACAAATGGATATACAATCTATGGTTTCCAAAACTGCAGTGAATTTAGGAAAACTTAACCCAACAGAATGCAGGAAAGAAGGGAAAAAAGAAACTGACTAAAAGGAGGGAAAACAGTAAATAAAAAAAAGACAATAGCCAACCAAGTAAACAAACTAACTGAAAACCAAACAAAAATTCAACAACTGGTGCTACAATAAGGGGATACTCACACGGAAAAAGAACGAAATGTGACCCACACCATATAGCATACAAAGAAAACAAAAAAGATAATGGAATAAGTCTAAATATATCAGTGATAGCAACAAACATAAATAAATCAAATTCCTATATTAAAAGACAGGAGGGAGACTACAGATTTGATTATGCTTCTTACAAATAGAAAATGTCATGGAAAATTTTAAAATAAAGGAAGGTAATAAGATTCAAGAGAAGCAGCACCGTAAAGGAAATAAACGTAGGAAATTACATTAAAATGAGGAATTTGTTTTCCTGTAAAGGAACTATAAAGAGAGCAAAAAGAGAAGCCACATATTGGGAGATGCTATTTGCACATGTAACTGACAAAATATTGGGCGTCCAAGACATATAAAGATAGCCTATGAATCAATAAGAAAGAAGCAAATAATCGAATGTAAAGATGGGCAAATGACATAAACAGGTATTTTAGAGACAAGAAACCATGAATGGAGATTGAACATATGAAAAGATGTTCATGCTCCTTAGTTACCAGGGAAATGTAAAAATAAAAACAAAACAAAGGGATTTCATTTTGCACTTGCCTTATTGGCAGAAATGTAGAAGTCTGATAATTTCAAGTGTTTGTGTAGATGTGAAGCACCCAGACAATAGGATGAAAATCTGTACAACCTCTATGATAAACAATTTAGTGTAACCTATTCAGAAGTTTTATCATCTGAAATATGGACTTAATTATGATACCTACCTGTTGGATTTGTTGTAAGGATTAAAAGATTTAACACCTTTCAAAGTAGATATTATCATATTTTTTTTGTGTCAGGAAACTGAGACAACTGAAGGTTTAAGTCATTTTCAAAGGACTGAGAGAAGTTATCTGCAATGTGTATAACTGAGAAAACATGAGTAACTGGAATATATAACTATTCTATTCTTATTGATAAGAAAAAGACACATACCAGTAGAAAATAGCGCAGGTTCACATAACAGGAAATTCAAATGGCCAATACACATGTGAAAAAAACCCTCAATTTTTATAATAAGCAGAGAAACACAAAACAAAAATTGCAACGTCAATGAAAAATCAAAATAACATTGAGATACTATTTCAAACCTACTTCTGTAGGAACATAAACCGTTTCAACTGCTTTAGAAGCAGTTTGGCAAGTAAAGTTGAAAACGTGCACTGCTTTTGATTAAGCAATACCTTTGTTAGTATATAACCCAGGGCAGAGCTCTTCAAATGGGGTATTCATATCCTCTCTGGGTACATGAAGATTTCTGCCAGGGTACTGGGATACTGATAGCTTGGAAAACCTTCAATTTCCTTCTGTACCTTTTCCCCAGCAGCTTATATGTGCTTCTTTCCCACCTACCCTTTCATAAAGGCCCTTCTTCTGTTTTGGAGGGTGGGGCAGAGAAAAGCACACTTCCGTGCCTTTCTTTCTTCAATTTACATCTTCCATCCTTTAGCAATTGTCAAAAATGCTTTGCTAGTGAAAGCAAAATCGAGAGATTGCTGGAAGGAAATGTTGAATGTTAAAAATGTTTTTTTCCTCCTAATTAAACTTTGTATTGTGTTAGCACATATACGAGCACAAAATTCCCCATTTTAACCACGCTCATGTGTACAATTCAGTGATATAAGTTATGTTCACAATATCGCTAACATTCCCACCATCCATTACCAAAACGTATTCATCACTCCAAGCAGAAACTTGGCCTCCTGTCCTCCTTCCCCAAGTCATTTCTGTTATTTTAAACATTCATCCCAAGATGGAAAGAAAAATCCTTTCTAGAAAGTGCATGGACCTTAGAACACCGTATATACTATTAAAAACAAATTACTCCATCATTTTTTATTTATTTATTTATTTTTTGGCTTACACCATGGGAATTTATTTGCTCATGGTTATTTATTTATTTTTATTTTTTTAAAATACCAAACACCACCAAACAAACGCAAACATTCCTATTTTGATCACTCCATTCTACATATATAATCAGTAATTCACAATATCATCATATAGTTGCATATTCATCATCATGATCATTTCTTAGAACATTTGCCTCAATTCAGAAAAAGAAATAAAAAGACAACAGGAAAAAAGTCCATACATACCATACCCTTTACCCCTCCCTTTCATTGATCACTAGCATTTGAAACTAAATTTATTTTAACATTTGTTCCCCCTATTATTTATTTTTATTCCATATGTTCTGCTCGTCTGTTGACAAAGTAGATAAAAGGAGCATCAGACACAAGGTTTTCACAATCACACAGTCACATTGTGAGAGCTATATCATTATTCAATCACCCTCAAGAAACATGGCTACTGGAACACAGCTCTACATTTTCAGGCAGTTCCCTCCAGCCTCTCCATTACATCTTGAATAACAAGGTGATATCTACTTAATGTGTAAGAATAACCTCCAGGATAACCTCTCGACTCTGTTCAGCCATTGACGCTTTGTCTCATTTCACTCTCCCTGCTTTTGGTTGAGAAGGTTTTCTCAATCCCTTGATGCTGAGTCTCAGCTCATTCTTGGATTTCTGTCCCACGTTGACAGGAAGGTCCACACCCCTGGGAGTCATGTCCCACGTAGACAGGGAAGGGTGGTTCCAGCATGATTTTTTGTTAATGGGAAGTACACCATTGTCTTAATTCACCAGGCTGCTATGACAAATTCCATACAAAGTTGGCTTAAACAATCGGAATTTACTGGCTTGCGGTTTTAAGCCTAGGAGAAGTTGAAAACAGAGGCATCAACAAGGTAATGTTTTCTCCCCAAAGTCTGTAACATTCTGGGGCTGGCTGCCAGGGAGCCTTGCGGTTCCTTGGTTTATATCTCTGCCTTGTGTCACTTGATGTCCTCTCCTTTTTCTTCTGGTTTCTTCTGACGTCCTGCTTTCAGCTCCCCCCTGCGGCTTTCACTATGTCTGAATTTCTTCTGCATATAAAGTACTCCAGTAACCTGGATTAAGGCTCAAGCTCATTCATTTGGATAACACCTTAACTGAGCATCGTGAAGTGATCCTATTTACAGCGAGTCCATTCCCACAGGAATGCAGACCAAGATCAAGGGTATGTCTAAATCGGGGAGCATGATTCAACCCACCACAGTCCACCCTCTGGATCGCAAAAGATACGTTCTTTCCACTTACAAAATATATCAGTTCAATAGAAACTTAGTTTCTATTTTACAGAAAAAGAAACTAAGCTTAAGGGAAGTTAAGCAACTTTTTAAAGCAACATGCAAAATGGTCTCTGAGCCTGGCATGGTCCACACTCTCTGGGTGCCCGCACTAGTGGACTTGCTGTCTCCTTGCCATTTCTCAGCTCAAACATTTCATGTTGTCCAAGCCGAGTGCTAAAAGGAGTTGTTTCAAATGGTTTCTTTTTTTCTCCATTGGATTATTCTAATAAATTCTCTCAGGTCTTGAACCTGGAGTGTTACTTACTTCTGTGAAATCACAAATCTCACTGGCCTAGCCCTCCTCTAATGCCCTTCAGCTGATATAATTTGTTACTTTATTGTCCACCGATTCTTTCCTGTTTCAGCTTTATTTTTCTACAGAGGATATAATACTAGAGTACAGGGGCCATCTAACACATGCCATTTAATTTTGTGGCTCCCAGTTTTTTGCTTTAGCAGACCAATAAAAACATAATTAAAAAAAGGGAAAAAAGTCCCCAAAGCCAAGCACTAGAGTTCAAAACATGTACATATACATATTTACCCAAAGAAACGCATGCCTTTTAACTTAGTCCTTACTTTGAAAAGCCTAATTATTTTAGGGACATGTTATGCTATATTATCATAAATTGAGTTATGAGAAATAGCATACAGATTTATTCATTTGGAGTAATTTATTATAAAATAGATAAATTAATACCACATCTACTTAATTTTTTATTTTTTTTACATCTACTTAATTTTAATCTTGACTACTTTCATTTACATGTTTTAAAAATGTTTTTCATAATTTATTTTCTGATATTTCTTGAGCTTTTAAAGATATTTTTCTATTGCTGCCTGGCTTGCATTGTTTCTGTTAAGAACTAAGCTGTAAATGTTATTGTTGCTACCTGAAGGTTGTATCTCTTGTTGTTTTTAGTTAAAAAGTGATTTTTCTCTTTAACTTTAGTTTTTGGCAATTTTATACTGATGTCTGTGTGTTTATATATATATACATATATATTTCATTTATATTTATCCTTTTTTGAACTTTGTATAGGTTCTTGAATCTGTGAATTGATGCTGTCTTTACTTTTGGAAAATTCTGGTGATTGGGCATGCAAGTGTTCAGTATGTTATTCTACATACTTTACTATTTATTCCAATATTTCATGTCTTTATAAAAGCAAAATGACAGCCCCTGCTTCAGTTATTACCCAAGGGTCCTTGTCCCACTTACTCTCTCAGAGGTTGTTCACCACTCTTGAATCCCTGGCTTGCCATTTCAATTCCCTAGATTATCTCTTTAATAATAAGATTTTTAGGTATTATACCCATGAACAAATCTGAAAACTACAGCTTAAAGTTCAGAAACTGGAAATGAATGTTAAAAGCTAATACGAATGCAGGACTAGCATAAAGAAGAATGTTTGAAAGAAATCAAACTTTGCCAAAGGTAAGATCTAGAGGTAAACCGAAAAGAAGTCACTGCTCTAAGGGTTCGTTCTACAGAAGCAGAAGTAGGAACAGAGAATTGTCCCAATAGACTCGGAGATGTTGCACAGAGTCTGAGAACTGTGCCCACCTCAAGCCCATCAGGATGCCCAAGAAGTAGTCAATCCATGTTCACGACAATAAAAAGGGGTGGGATATGCAGGATCAGAACAGCTCATAACTGTTTCTAACTACTCACAGTTGGAAGAATACTAATCTTCTGTAAGGACTCCAGGGTCAGACAGGAGTGCATTTGTGTATTCGTATCACAGTCAGCTGCGAGAAAGCCAACCAGTGTGAGATACAGAGTCAGACTTTCTTATTTTGATTTCTACTTTATCCCATCTATGTGGCCTTGGCAAATCATATCCCCTGAGGGTCCTTGGTTTTTGTAAAATGGAGATAATAATAATAACTGTTCTACTTCCTTCACAGAGCTGGAGTAAGAAACAGTACCATGAACCAGTACAGTGGAGGGCCTCTGGAGTCAGTTAGGCTTGGGTTCAAATCTTAGTTATAATACTTACCTTGGTATATTGGGTCAGTCACTCAATGTCTTTGAGCTTAATGTCTTCATTTGTGAAATGGAATTAATTATGGCACCTGCCATACAGGTTGCTGTAAGGATTCACCACAGTGTGCTGAGAGTACTTTGCACAATGCCTGGCATATGGTGATTACTATTTGCTATGATAAATATGTGTGTGTGTGTATATAAATATTTAAATACACACCTTAAATGTATATATATGTAAGGGATTTGTTATAGGGATTTAATCTTATACGATTGTTGAAGTTGATTAAATAGTCCCTGCAAAGCTTTTATCTTTACGTCTCATGCTGGACTTTAACGTCTGCAGGAGAAGCTGTTGGGAAGGTAAGATTGATACAAAATAGGAGGGAGCACCCTGGAACTGTGCACATGAGCTGGAATCCACGCGGATGGATTGGAACCTGTGTCAGTTCTCACTGCTTCTAGCTTGATGGTGTGCACGTTCCGTGGAGGAAGCTGGTGTTCTCTACTACGGGGCGAAACAAACACATGCCTGGGACAGGAGTTGGAGAAGCTGCAGCAGAATCCAGGGGAAGTTGAAGTTTTCTGTCCCATGCCAAGAAGGCAAGCCAACAGATGAACAACAAAGTGGAGGAGCTACGAAAGTGCCTGCTCCCATCTGAGCATAAACATCAGAATGGCTTTTGTTTTACTTTTGCCCTCCAAATCTCATGCAAAAATGTCTCTTGAGGTCCAACCTAACTGGAAACATAAAGGTAAAGGAATTCTGGGAAATGCAGGTCAGCCTAGCCAAGTCGGCACATCACAGAGCCACTCTATGTGTGTGCCATTTTTTCCAAGTGCTACCGTACCATATGCATTCTTTTACACCTTGCTCCAAGTTCCTTCCATATCATTACAAATAGATTTATTTCATTCTTTTTAATAGTAACAATATTCCATTGTGTTTGGATTGTTCCAATCCTTGCCTTTACAGATAATGCTACAATAAATCACTTTGTACTTATTTCATTTTGCACATGTGTAGGCACGTCTTTGTGATAAGTTCATAGAAGTTCAATTTCTGGGCCAAAAGATAGCTGCATTTAAAACTCTGATATATATTGCCTAATTGCTTTCTATAGAGATTGTTATCAATTTGTTCTCCTATTAAACAAAATATGACAGTGGCCATTTCCTTGTATTCTTGTAATACAGTAAGTTATCAGTTTTGTTTATCTTGGCAAATCTGATAGGAAAATATTTCAGTGTGATATTATGATTGCAATTTGCATTTTTGTTATTTTAAGTGGATTGATACTTTGGAGATATTTCTGGAAAGGGAAAGAAAAGAAAAAAATTAGACATCTCCATTTGAGTTGGATGCAATGCCCCTTTTAAAAGTTATCTTTACAATATTGGCTTCTCCTCTGCCAAAACACATTGGATTTTAAAGAACCATTCAATGGCAAATTATTTCAATACTGATTGGAAATAGTGTACAATTGTACTTTAAGGCCCCATAATTTTAGGAGAAAACAAGGGAGTAAATTCAAACCAGAAGTTGGTGAATCTATTTCTCTCTTGGTTTATACCAGAAACAAAATATACATAGGATCAAATATTCTTATAAATATATGCATTAATGTAATTATGCATCTTTAGAATAATCTTGGATTGTAGTCTAAAAAATAAAGCTTGATATACGAGACAAATTTCTCTCCTAAACCATCCCTGGATACTCATTAATAGCAAAATATATTAAATATATCTAGATTCTGGGTATT
The DNA here is from genome assembly GCF_023851605.1 of Tamandua tetradactyla. Lineage (NCBI taxonomy): Eukaryota > Metazoa > Chordata > Mammalia > Pilosa > Myrmecophagidae > Tamandua > Tamandua tetradactyla. The sequence goes on along the minus strand of NC_135343.1, from coordinate 33,034,373 downwards.
CTGTATAGATCAAAGTTATCTAACAGAAGTTTGTGAGACAGAATCTTAATTATTACATTTGGAGACTGCTGGATTCTATTATGTTTCTTTTCTTTGCTCTTTTATTCTTAGAATAGGATTAACATTTTCAATGGAGAGTAATTGATTTTTAAAAAATTATAGAAGTTCCTTAGATATGGCTGGCAGGGTATTAATGGTTCATTTTTTTTAATGGCTCATTTTATAACTGAAATAACTGCATATGGTTTTTAGGTGTTTTGATGTTCATTTTCTAACTAAGGATTATTTGATTTAGTATTTTTCTATATCTTAGTTGTCATTCTCTAAAATACAGTTTTTTCCTTGAGGAATTCTCATCTATTTGATGAGAGCAAGATCAGCTCTTCCTCCTGGGAGAGCTCCTTTCAAAGGTAAGTTTGTAGCCAGGTCACATGGCTGATGTTTAGAGTGAAGGTGTACTTGTTACAGATATTTAGGAATATTATTAATGAGTCTGTGTGAATTGATATCAATTATGTTGTCTGGTAAGTGTAGGGGATGTTTTCTTACAGCACGTTATCACAGATAAGTACGTACATATGAGTGGGAGGCACACAATACTTAGCCATCACGCACGTCCGCCTGGCCTGTGAAATAAAAATTCTCTTCTACTGTGGTTAAGGAAGGTCCATATCCTAACAGTGAGCCTCTTATTAGAAGAGACAAGAATTGTGAAGAGCTTGACAAATTAGCTACTTTCAAGCTAACAAATTAGCTTTCTGGATGTTAGGAGAGGACATGAAACTCTTGGGTCAAAAACAAAGGACTTTCTTGCTTATGGCACACTAGGCAGCATGAGATTTATGGTCTCACCCATCCCTCTCGTCCCTCAAGTCCCACAGGGGAGATGCAGAGACAGACTCAAGCAAGTGCTGTGCAAAAAGTGAGTTTGTATTAAAGCTGAAAAGGAAAATCCACCAATTTTACAGGGGGTTGCTTGCAAACCTGCTCAAACTTTGCCCTGGAGGGAGACATTATTTTACTATCCTGTACGGCAAACAAATCTACCTTCTGTTCAGGAGGGAGGCACTATTTCTGTCTTCAAAGTTGTCCACTTAAACATCTGGAATAAAAAGCTGTCACCGGATGTGCAGAAACATGATGGGCCCATGGAGAATTGTTTCCTAATTTTAAAAAATAGGGTCATTTTCTTGATCTGCTGTCTGGTCTGAATTCCTATTTTAGCTTCTACATTTTGTTTTCTATTTCCAAGACATAGTTCCCCACCCTAAATATCATCTTCTGCTACTAGGGAACTCCCATATATGTAAAAGATTGATTGGAAATAGATACTGGGCTACGAATGTGGGATATGGAAAACTATAATAACTCTTTGCATATGTCTCTGGTCAAATTATCAGAATAAAATAAGGGACGGAGCCCTGACTTCTTGACTTGGCCTCTTAGGGAAGCTTGAAAGGCTGGCCCCTAAGTCTCCTTTGGCTTTAAATTTTGCCGAAGTATAGCAATGAAGGTAGATGTTTAATGAGCTTGGGAAATCATGGGCTTGGATTTAAGTGGCACTTTTTTGATAATCAGTGATGCGCTTAAAAACCTCAGAGATGTTCAGGCAGTTTTAAAAGCCTTGTAGAAAAATGGACGTCTTTTATTTTCTTTATGCTTTTTTTTGATAAAGGAATTTTCAGAGACAGAATTAAGGGTTCCATGAGAAAACACATTATATACACAACCCCCCTAAAATAAATAACCTTTGCCTAATGATGCAAAACACACTTTCTTGGAGTTCTGAGTTAATCCTGAGGTGGCGGGGAATGCTGAACACAATGAATATTTAAAGAAAGGATCTCTTTGGAGCTTCTGCCAATAAAATATTCTCTAAATCAAAGAGTATCCTCTTCTCGGCTTCTTAAAAATGAAAGTGCAGGTCAAGGTAGCAGACTTTGGGCATCCTCAGTATGAGGAAAACACTGACCAGTGTTTGTGTGTCTTCTGAGAAAATGTTCTTTTCTCACTCTTTAAAAAATTAATTTCCCTCAGTTCTTATCAAGGATTACACTTTTAGAACTATACACTTGGCCAAACTAGATAGAAATGGTAATTGGTTCTCAATGAAGAAGGAAAGACTTCTCACAGCTGTATTAAAGAAGGGAAAATATTCTTCTTTTCCTTCATTTTTTTTTTTGCAATAAATTAGAAAAAAAATTGATATATCATGCGACAATATTAGAGAAAACTTTGAAAACAGAAAGTCGGCCATAATTATATTGCCTGAACATATAAGTTACCCTTTTCATGTTTGAATATTGCTTACTGGTCCTTATTTGAATATATACATATCTTTGGTATAGTTGCAAGAGATGTTGATAGCAAATATCAACTCAATTTACGTATATATATAATTTATATATATTCACACATATATCATTCTAGGCCATAAGGGATGGGATTTTTCGTAAAAATAATCATATTTTGCTAATGCAGAGTTTTTGTTGTTGCTGTTATTTTTGTGCATGGTCTGGGAATTGAACCCGTGTCTCCTGCATGGAACACCAACATTCTACCATGAACCACCCATGCACTCTAAATTGGTATTTTTTTTGGATGAGGGAGCGCAGTACATGGTTGCTAATGTGTTTTTTAAAGCCAGGCCTTAATTTATCCTATAGCTTAACTATTACCTCATTTCAGTAGAGGAAATACATTTTCTTCTGACAACAGATATCAGACCAATTGCTTTTTGGGGTCATTCCTTGTTTTGATAGAGAGACCCCATTATCACCCCCTTTTTAATCTGGTAAGACGTATAAGCAAGAATTCAGCTAATGTACCAGATTTATCAGACTAATAAAGTATAAATTAAGCAGAAAAGGGGCTAAAATCATAACCCCATTCCTTGCCACTTGAGATTCTGATCTGGTCTGTCAGAAGATAAATTTTGCCATAGTGATTTTAAACTATAAGCTTCACAGAAGTATTAATAGCTAAGGAACCTATGTTAAGTTATGTTGTGTGTGCCTTAAAAGCTGATATTTTTCTGTGGGATCAATCAGTGAAGGCTGCAAACTGTCTCACTTTATTTGTGTCTATTTAATGTAAAGGCATACAATTGGATAATAATAGATATAGTGGAGAAAGTTATTGGGGAAATCTTAACTTATTGGCGGCCCATTCTACTAGCCATGCTATCTTGCAATGATTCAAATCTCTGGCTCAGGAGAGCTGTGAAAACATTGCCTGGGCGGGCCACGGTGGCTCAGCAGGTAAGAGTGCTTGCCTGCCATGCCCGAGGACCAGGGTTTGATTCCCGGTGCCTGCCCCTGTTAAAAAAAAAACAAAAAACGTTGCCTTACAAATGTATTGTTGGGTGATGTTTTAGTTTCCTTGGCTTCTCAAGCTTAATACCATTAAATGGATTGGATAAAAGAATGGGAATTTATTAGCTCATGGTGTTGAGGCTGGGAAAATGTCCAAATTGAGGCATCATCAAGGTGATGCTTTCTGCGCAGAGACTTTGGAGTTCTCGGGCTGGCTATCCTAGGTCCTTGGCTCCTGTGTCACATGGCAATGCATATGGCAGCCTCTTTTGGCCTCTCCATTCTCTTATGGGTTCCATTGAATTTAAGCTTCTGGCTGCTCCCTATGGCTTTCTTTCTGTCTGAGTTTAGTTCTGCTTATAAGAGACTCTAGTGATAGGATTAAGATTCAACCTGATTGAGTTGGGCCACATCTTAATTGAAGTAACCTCATCAAATTCCTACTTGCAATGGGTTCGAACCCACAGAAATGAATTAAGTTCAGGAACGTGTTTTTCTACATACAGCTTCAAACCATCATAGGTGGAAAGGTTATTATGGTAGAAACTTTGGCGTTTTCACCCAAAAGCCTTTCTGTCATTTCTCCAGACACGCAGCTCATCAACATTTCTCCACTCCTTTGGTGTGGTCATGTGACTGAGTCCTAGCCAAAGGGGTGTGAGCCCATGGGATGTGTGCCATTTCTAGGCCTGGCCCACACCAACCTTCAGCAGGTGAACCTCCATGCACGCTCTCTTTCCAGCTTGATGCAGAATATCATGAAGACCTTAAGAAGTCATGAGTTTCCAAGATAGTGGAGCCATTACATTGAAGCCTGTTTGGGGGAGAGTCATCATCTGATTAGGAAAACCTATTGTGGACTTGACTTTAGCAAGAAGTGAACTTCACTGTGTTAAGTGAACGAGAGTTTGGGGTTGTAGCTATAAAAGCTGATGTTACCTTAATATTATGTAATAGAAGTTTGCCTAATCATACACACACATACACATTATTTTTGTTCCTCTGTAAACAATCCATTTGATGCCAGAGAAGGTGTTAGCTAAAAACACTTTTAGTTGGGGACTGAAATACTACCACCCTGAGGAAAAAAATGTCCATAGTATCACAAGAAGTAGCACAAAGCAGTAATTAAGCAAGAGGGCTCTGGGGCTAGAGTGTCTGAGTTTGAATCTTGGCTCTGCCCCTTGTTATCTGTGTGACCTTAGAGAAGTTATCCAAACTTTTGTTTGGCCCAGTTTCCTCATATGTTAAGTGGAAATAACATTAATATGTACCTCATGGTGATTTTGTAAGATTTAAATGAGGTGATTTGTGTAGTCCCTGGCAAAATAAATATACTCCATATGTTAGCTTATTATTGCTTTTTATTATTATTATTACCAAGAAAAAACCACTTGTCAAGCAAGGGGCCCACTGTGCAGAGAAGATGGGTAGAGAGGCATCTGTGAAGAGGTTCTGGCCATAATGGCTGCTCGGTCTTCTGGCCAACACCGTCCCTCGTTGACACATTTCCAATGGTGTGGATAACATCTTGTGGCAAGACACCTCAAAGTGGAGTGGTGCCACAAACTTCTGCAAAAGAATATTCCTCCTTCCTGCTCATCTCCATGGGCTTCAGCCTCCTGCAAGGACTCCTACCTTTATCAGTACCAAGAGGCAGGTTGCACATCTTTCCTCCTCTTTTTCTCTTCAAGGTGAAAAATCAAAATAGATATATAGGGAGCCTGTATTTATTGTATTTATAAATACAAAAAAATCTCTGTCTGTATTTATTATTGGTTTTATCCCTGGTTAGCCTCAGGGTAAAAATGAGTTGCCTTAAAGGCATCTTGAGGAGTGAATTAAAATTCTATTTAAAGTCAGTTGCATATTGAATCTTTAAGTAGAATATAGGATGGAGAGATCTAGATTTGCAATTCATCCAGTAGAAAGTAGACATAAAAATTTTTAATTCTAATTTTTTGATAGGAGATTTCTACATATGTCTCACTGGCCAGAACTGTCACCTGGTCTCTCCTTATAGCAAAGGAGGGGTGGGGCTGAAACAATGAGTTAAAATTTTATTTTACAGTCTCTGTGGTAGAGGAAGACAAGACGATAGGGGCCGGAAAGAAGTGGTGAGTGACCCCACCTACATTATCTGCCATATTACACATTCCTAGAAGACGAATCTAGAACTGAGATTCCATATTCCCAAAGCCAGGAACATGGATAAGAATTGGTTCCCATGGTAACTATAATGTTGTTGGTATTCAATAAATTCAAATTCAATGCTGTCCTTTTTTTTTTTTGCCTGGATCTAATTTTGAATGATTTTATGACTTAACAGAACTGCCTCATCTAGTTTCTGTGGGAATTTAGACAAATCTGCTTTTGATAGGTAATTACCCATGATTTGGTTTATATAAAATAGGCTCTCCAACAGAAGGGGGGCACTCAACTGTATATAAAGATAATTAAATGATAATTAAAATTGGGTGGTTTAGCAATAACAATACAAATGGGGAAGGGGCAAGATGGCATCTTGAAAAGGAAATTACTTCTATTGGAATAGTTAGAACTAAACACAACTAGTTCTGTGTAAAGACTGCTACTCAAAGACCATTGTTCAATTTCTCCAGTATTTCTTATTTGACTTAATTAAAGACATTCATTTATCATCAGAAGTTTGGGGATAGGATTTAGTTATTGCATTTATAGACACCAGACATTCGGAAAGGATACTCTTCCCTATCTTAAATATAAATGTCTATTTTCTACTGCTAAGGACAAAATCATTATGGTGGTAATCTTACCAATGATGGACTTAAGAATGGAACGAAGGACGGAGTATCAAAGCAGGATGAATTAGCATTTGTGCATGTCTGACATACATAGCTAAAGAAAGGGAAGTCTGAGGGTATTCGGATAACAGTTTCAGATGCATGTAACAGTACGTCCCTCCCCTCCCCCACCCCCAAATAGTGGGTTGAATATGATAGAAATTTATATTCTCTTGTGAAGGTCAGTTATCTAGGGCAGATACTGTGGCTCTGCTGCATAAGGTTATCCAGAGACCTTGGCTCCTTCTATTCTTTTTCTCCACCAGTCCAAGCAGCAGGGTGGAGGAAGACGACCTCAAGAGAGTCTGGGAAATGTAATTTTTATTCTGGGTGGCCATGTGTCTGACTAAAAATTGAGGGGGGTGGGATACTATTATTAAAAAAAAGAAGAAGAGAGGGAACTGATTTTGAGATACAATCAACAGTCTTTGCTACAATAAGACTATTGCCATTATGGAAAACAGAACAGCTAATTTAAAGAAAGTTTGAAAATTTTGAAGCCAGAGGAGATCTTGGATTTGAGCAGAAACGGACCCCTCCAATCCTCTTGAGAGGTTAGTGTTCCATAATTCTTTATGAGTTTTTGAGTGTTTAAGTGCATGGACAGAGTTTTTAAGTGCATTAGCCATCCTTGTGAATAAGGCAATGCCCAGATCACTGTTCTCTCACAGGAGACACACAAAACAAAGCTCTCCCTCTGGCTGTGCGCACCATTGCAGATTGGATTAATCGTCTCTGACTGCCACTCATTTCCCATGAAGGGTGTGGTGACCACACCCTTCTCTTGTAAACTCAGCTGCCCCTACTCGCCATTCTAATGCGATGCACAGGAACTTGGTCAACAGAAAAACCAGGACACAGCCATGGATGTGTGGAAAGTGCCATAGGAAAAGGAGTCAGGGGGTGGCTGGAGAGAAAAAGCTTCTACTGGGCCTCCAGGAAGGAGCCATGGTTGTAAGGGAGGAAGGTGACCAGGAGAAGGAGAGGAGACAGATCATGAGCAAAAGGAAACAGGTTTCCCTCTCCCTACTGAAATTGACGCATATGCGGGGACCTGTGAACCTCACATACCAGAGAAATTGAGGCAGATATACATTCAGAGTGGCAAATTCTACTGACCTAACTTAACGATCCCAGAAATACAGGAAATGGAGCACTGCTAGGGAATTTCAGCAAGAGCAGCAGGAACGAGTGCCACAGCAGGGAGGAAATCTGAATGGAAAGCTCCCACATATTGTCTTAATATACTCACGATTTTTTTTTTTTTTTTTACCTCACTGGGGCTTCCAACCCATCAATGTCACCTCACTTCCCACTTACCTAGTCTCCTTCCCATCCACATTTCCCACCCTGCTCAGCTTGGATTCCATGATTCATCCCTAAAAGTCACACCTTTAAATAACGTTCAATTCTCTTCCCCCTCTCTCCCTTTATATTTATTTCCTTGGCAAAACTCAACTCTGATGAAACTCAGCAGCCTCCATTTCCTGCCCACACTTGAGCAGTGGATGTGGCTGGAGGAAAACACACAATTAAGCTGACCCTGGGGGGTCTCCCATGGTTAGCTGTCTTGCCACAATGCCATAGAAAGGTATTCTCCTCCTCTCTGAGACGGATATCTTAGACCTTTTCTTCTCTCATCACACTCATCACACTTTCAACATCTCATTCTTAGCTGTCAGCCTGGATCCTTTTTTCACTGAGGAAATAGAAACAATCAACAGAGAATGAACTCAACATTTCCAAGCACACCTGCATTGGCAGCCACATTTGTTCTGCCGTGCAGATAGTAACAATGAATGTCTGATCTCTGCTCTTGTGGCAGGCACCCTGTGTCCTACTTGGTCCCATCCCTTCTTGCCTACTTGAGGAGCATGCTCTTGCAATTATCCTCTTCTTCTGCACCATTACTCCCCCTCTGCTGAGTTGTTCCCATCAGCATATGACCATGCAGTATTTTTGCAGGTAATATTTTCCTGTTAAGAAATATTTCCCTGACCCCACATTCTCCCCTCCAGCAACTGTCCCATTTCTCTGTTCCGTAAACAGCAACACTCCAGAAAAGGAGTTCCTTCAAAATAGATTATTGAGTGGGACATTTTCTTTTGTCTGGAAACTGATGATCAGGGCTAGAGATGAGGATAAAGAGGAACATATTAAGAGGTGGTTGAATTGACTCAACTATCGCTTCATGTCTCCTTCCAATTCTTAGCTTATTAAAAAAAAAGAAGGAAAACAATGAGTTGAGAAGTAACTCTGGTGAGGAGAGCTGTGCCTTTTCTCTCCCCTCTCTCAAAGCAAGTGATGGTGGTTCCGGAGATTCCCTTGCAACTGTAAGTCGGGGAGACTAGCACCTGTACTCCAGCTGTCTTTCTATCTCTCACTGCTCATTGGAGTTGGGGAAAAAGGAACTAGAGGGAGGTCAGGGCAGAGAGGTGGCTGAAGTGGGGCAGCCTATTCTCCTCTATTTGGAGTGTCAGGCTTCCGTGGGTCGAGGGGACCAGGGGAAGGTTTTGAGCCCACCACACAAGGTTGTAGGGTGTGGAGGGGGGAGCAGGAGCTGAGGGCTGGAGGAGATTTGAGTGGAGGCCAGCACTCCCCCTTTGGGAGTCTGGTGACGGGGAAGTTCCCCCAAGGAACTCCTACACAGGGCCCAGACAGAACAACCTTTAGGATGCTGGCCACCAGAGGACATCGGTGGTCAGGGGAGGTAGCTGGAGAGGTAGAGACAACCAACAAACCTCTACCTCCCCCGTCCCTCTCCCGCTCCTGGACTCAGAGGACGAGCTTGTGAGAATGGAGGAGAAGGACCGCCACCCTCCCATCTCCTCCTCTCCACTCCAAGTGGGAAGAGTGGGGGTGAAACAGATCTCTCCGGTGCGCTTGAGCCTGGCCACCATGAGGGTGGCGGGAATGAGATTTAAATCCTTAGTGATACTGAAATTTTAAATCAGATTGGCTTTTAGTAACTGAAAGTAACCAGAAATCTATAAAATCTGCTCAATATTTCATTAACTAACTGGGAAATGGCATTCAAATGGAAAATGATTGAAAGCAATGATTTAAGGAAATTAAAAATGTTTGCTGTTTATATCTCACCGAGTCCAATCTTCTCAGTAAACCAGTTACATATATACTTGTCTTCCCTCTCTTATCTCTTGTTCTATTACTTATAAAATTAAAATTGACTTTTATCAAAACAATACTTGTAAATAGTTTTTAAATGTCATGTAAATAGTTTTAAAAATGTAAAAAGTTTTTAAAAATCAAATAGTTCTATGAGGCGTATAATAAAAAAGCAGCAGTCTTTGACCAATTTATTTCCACCAGAGGTATCTACTTTCAATTTTCAACTGTTTCTCTAGGTTTACTTTATCACCATCTGTTTTAAGTAGGGAGGAGAGTACATTGCTATTTCTTGATTTTTCAGTTTTATACATTATCTATTTCATATAATACAGTATAAATTGCATAAGCCATATATCTATAGACATATGTTTTCTCTATATAATAATATCTAGCATATATTATCTATGCAATTGTGGAAGATGAAGAATTAACTTTTTTACCCTCTCTCTTTTCCTACCATCCTCCCCAAATAATTCTGTTATGATTTTGGCTAAATCAATATTCGTTATTACTATGACTAGTAAATAATCATAAGTGAGTTTTAATGTACTATGATTGTATTTTTCTCTCCTGCACAATTTGTTTCTTTGAAGTTATTTCCTCATTTTCCCCTTTGCCTTATTTTCTCTGTACTTCTTAATAATTTATTCCCAAACTCTCTGCTAGAAGTGTAAATAGTTATTACATGTTTCTTATCATTTTTTTTCTTGAAGACATCTTTCTTGGAGTCCTCCATCCTTGTGTTCCAGTCTGAATTGGTGTTCTTTAGGTCTGCTGCATAAATGTCATCCTGAAATGTCACCTTACTCTTCTACTGGAAATCCCTTTCTCTGGTATCTTACATTGGGTCCCCTCACTCCTGGATCCCATGTCTCCCTTATTCTTGGTTTGCCTTCTTGTTTTGATAGGGTAACACCCTTCAGTGCCTTTCCAACAAAGAATAAGAGGTAAATTTGAGGCTTTGCATATTTATTTTATCTCTATTTTACCCCTTTGTTTCATCCTCCAGGCATCTAGTCTTTTGCTTGGTGGTGAGGGCAGACACCCAGCTGTGCAGAGATTGGGATGGGGAGAACCTAGAAGTCTCTTTCACTCATTCCTGCTTTCAGCTCCTTCTAGTACCCAACTTTCAAAAGTGCCTAGTACCGTTAATTCCTGAGACTTCTTGAGCTTCCTTGGCATGAGTTAGAACACTTCTTGTCCCCCAGACTATAGGGTCTTAGATTTCAATTTGCTTCAGGCTGCCAAGCGAATCATTCATCCATATAAGTTTTTCAGGATCCAAAATTTTATTTACATCTCACGTGTGCTTTCATCAACTCATCTATTCTCTCTGTTCTGTAGGTCTATGCATTTAAAATCCTTTCTGGTTGCTTTAGTGGGAGTTCAAGAGGCAACAGAAGCAAATGAAGCTATTCAGTCCTCCACATTCAGTCAGAATCTAGTCAGAAGTCTCCATTCTCTCCACCCACTCTAGTCAGATTTTTATTCCTTTCATTTTGCTGAAACTGTTCTTACCAAGTTAAAAAACTTGCTAAATTCAGTGGTCAAGTCTCCATCTTCATCTTACATGGGTTCCCACATTATTTGATACAATTAATCTCTTTCTTCTTTGTGAATTATGTTCTCCTGGCTTTTCTGCTACCTCACCAAGTCTTCTTTGCTGACTATTTCTCTTTCTTACCTCTAAACGGTTCAGTGTTTCAGGGCTCTGTCCTCTACTCTCTTCTCCCTTTATATCTCTCTTGGGTGGCAGGCAATCCTGTGAGTTTACCATCTATATGCTGATATCTTCCAAATGTATATCTCCAGCCCCAACCTCTCAACACCCTGAGCACTATATTTGCATGGGCCCATCTGCCCATCTGACATTTCCAGCTGGAAGTCCTGTAGGAGTCTCAAACTTGACCTCTCCAAAATAGAACTTGATTTTAGCCCTCAAACCTGCTCCCACCTCAGTCTTTCTCATCTCAGTATATAGGACCAATATCCACCTATATTTTGCTTAGGCTGAATACCCAGGAGTCATCCTTGATCAGTTTATTGCCTTTATACCCACTTCAATCCACTTGCAATTCCATCTTCAGCATATACCCTGCTTGGACCACTTCTCACCAACTTCAGCGCTGCTCCCGTGGTCCAAGTCACCTCTACCTCTCATTTGGAGCCCTGTAATAGCCTCCCATCTGGCCTTCCTGTTGTCACTTCCCCCTCCCCACACTATCTTTTCCACATGGTAGTAAGAGAGCTCTTTATAAAGAACAAGCCAGCTATTTCTTCCCCTGCTAACAACCATCGCACTTTGAATCAAAGCCTCTTGCCACTGAGGTCCATAATTAAATGGCCTCCACCTCTTCACCTCCAACCACATGGACATTCTTGTTTACCCTGACACATCAAGTTCATTGTGGCCTCAGGATCTGCATATCTTCTCTTCCTCTGCCTGAAATACTTTCCTTGCAGATCTTTACATTATTCACCTATGTTCTCAGACACCATCTTCTCAGAGAGAACTTCTCTACTACATTGAAACAAGCAACCCCCCGCCCCCATCATTCTCCATCTCCTTAGAAGGCTGCCTGCTCCCCAAGGTCCGTGTGCCTCTCACTGCCCTCCCTGTGGGCCTGTGCTGGGGGTCCTCACCCAGCTCTGGTTGTGGAGGTGGGAGTCACCACAACACCTGGAGCTGACTATCCCACAAGAAGGGGAGTGGCTTGAAATGCAACACTGCATTTCTTGCATCCTGAGCTTATGGACAAAAACTCACAATTGCTTATTAATAGAATACGGTGGTGAGTGTACAAGTCCTCCCTGTATTTTATTTCATTTTAACCACTCTACTATGTTAATTGACCAGAGGGGGATGGGATAGAGGCAGGATGGTCTGTCTCTATGCAGGAGACATTCCAGAGAGAGGAATGTGTCCAGGGTAGGAAGGATACACAAAACAGGACATATGTCATAAAACTGACTTTGGAAAAACTTTCTATGAGAAACAGAATTTGGTGACTTCATGTTCCAGCTTTCCCAGCTCTCTTCTTGGTTTCCAGACTGGCATTGAGATTAAGAAGTGGTTGAAATTTAATTCTAGTCAAATGGAAGGACTTGGAACCTGGGTTGAGGTCAGTCAGTGCCCACATCTATGGGGAAAATGGACTTCAACTCTTGCCAGAAGGAGGAATTTCTGCCATGTTCTTGTCTACAAGTCAGTGTCTGTGTCTGAGGGAGCAGCCAGGATTTCTCTAAGATCTTGCCTCAAGGGAGGCACGTCAGGAACCCCAGATCCATGACCCTAATCAGTGATGCTCCATCGAATGTGTCTAGGGGCTCTGGGGCAGGAGCTGGCCCTCTGTGTAGATGTCATGACTTTCTCCTGGGAGGCACAAGCTCCTGGCCTGAGAATAACCCCAGGGACTTAAAGAATCCAATCCCGGGCGTGTTCCATTGATCTGAGCTCTGCTGTAAGGGAGCAGTGTAAGCCAGCAGCTGAACCTCAGGATGATTCCTATGGGTGTTTCACCTCCTGCTTCCACTCTTACACATGAAGGCCTCAGCTCACAAGCCTGGGAAATTGGAGATGGGACCGACTGTGGGAGCGGCTACGAGAAGCAGAATGTTCCAAGGCTTCTGTATCCACCTCCAGTCCCCTTATGCCACTGTCCAGGTCATGACATTGGCATGACTTGGTATGTCCTGACAGAATCACGGCGGGCAGAGGGGAAGGAGCCCAGAAAACTGGATCACTCCCCAAGTGAGTCCCTGAGACTGTGTGACACGATGAGGTCTTCCGGGCTGCTCTGTAAATTGTCCTCTCCCCACCTGGTAGAGCTGTCTCAGCTTGACAGTCTGTCAGCCGCATTTATTGGGACCCGCTAGCAATGTGAATTGGTAGGTGATCCAGGCATTGAAGTAGCAGTTCCCAAGTGTTGAGGGCTAAGTTATCTATCAATCAAATCCTGTCTCTCAGCTGACATCTGGAAAAATCAGGTGACACCCACACACCTGAGGCCTCAGCAGCAGCCCAATTAAAGGTTGAAGTTTTACTTTAGTTACTTTCTGACCTTGGAGTTTGAGAGTATGGGTATTGGGCTTTGCCTGGGATCAACCCTGTGAAGTCTCAGGACTAAGGGTTTGAGAATTAGCATATGTGGATATGCACACATTTTGCTGGATCACTCTCCGTGTGACCTAAGATTGATCCCTGACAATGACTGATCGCTGAGCACTCACTTATTTCCACAGGCAGAGGCAACCTGTCCAGAAAAAAAACAAACCTGAGCATGCCACTGGATAAAGGTTTAAATGGACTTTCTGCCAGGGAATTGCATTTGATAGTTGCATGGGTGCAGCCCATGGCAGGAACCCACATGGCTCACAGGAGATCTGTGGGGCCCTGGGGTGTCTCAGTGTCACTCTGTCTGGGTAAGTGACAGCCAGGATGTGGGATTTGGTGATTATTTTTGGTTTGGTTTGTTTCTAGCTCAGAAGAAAGACTATATATAACATTGAGAGAGGCATAACTTCCAGATTGTCAAGGTTGGTGCTAATAGTGAATGATATACTAATATATGTTACATGGAACCACAAGCTTGCAAGAGCAATGCTCACCCACTAGATGAAAGGATAAATCTTCTGTTGTGTAATGGGAAAAGAAAGCTGGCAATGTTAATGCAGTCTTAATATTTTTTTTCTGGCATTGCATGTGTAATTAGGCATTCACTGACTTCCCCATCTAAGGAAATTTGACTTTAATGGGAGCTATGTGGTTAACTACCAAAAGAGTCTTTTGAAAATGCAGGGGTGAGGATGGAAAGGTATTAACTTAAAATGGATTATTTCCTTGGCCTTCAGACAAAACAAAACAAACAGCTCCACCATCACCAATCTGCCAGCATATGAACTATGTGGCTTGATGATGGGCTCATATTCTGAGCCCTATGGAAATTAAGCCAGAAACCGAATGGCCAGATAATTTCATCCCCTAACATGTGTCACTTTTTTTCCCCCATGGACAGGCACCGGGAAATGAACCCGTGTGTCCCATTTTGATCATTTAATCTCCTTTTCTATGTCCCCTTACCCCCCTGTGCAAAAGGGCTCTGTTTAATGAACACAATGTCACTGGCGTCTGGACACTACAGTTTATGATGCAGGAGAGAAAGTTGAACCAAAACTGACACAATGGAGTCACTCCTGCCCCCCACACTCCCTTCACCTCCCACCTCACCTTCCAGGAGCAGTGAAACTTTCACCTAGGACGAATACCAGATGTGGCAGCATTAAAAATATTTCTGGGCACCTGTGGAGGAAAGGGTTAAGAAATAAAGTCAGAACCTGGGTTTAACGGTCCTCAAGGGTGGCTGCCCCTCACCTCCCAGGCCCAGCCTCCCAGTGGGGCCAGCCTGGCTCATCCCCCAGATGAACCCTCCGAGGGGCACAGCTTTTGGCAGTGGCCGAGTCACTCCCCGTCATATCTTCAGCCTGAACGGCCGGGTTCCTTCCGTGCTTCAAGCCACGTGGCTCAACAGTTAGTCTCTTAGGGGAAGGAATTTCTTCCAACCAAATAGTAATTCAAAAATGTTGTTCTGGAAGAAAATAGAACTACTGTTCCCTCTCTTGGCATTTTGCAGAAAATGTTCAGAGCAGTCAAAAGGGGGCATCCTTGCTTTTCAGACGGAAGAGTCTCCGTTTGTTCTTCAGAGGCGCCTCCGTGGGAATGGGTGGAGGCAGCGAGGCTTAGTGGCTCTAAGTAGAACGGGTGGGCAATTGAGGATCCACCTGGGAGATGGACCCTTCATCTCTGCAAACCTGCTATGCAGCGCCCCCCTCGGCCAGAGCCTCAGCATCCCCTGGGAGCCTAAGTGCAGGCTCTCCGGCCCCACTAGGACCTACGGAATCAGAATCTGCCTTTAACAGGCGCCCCGGGTGGTGAGTGTGCACCTGCAGGCCAGGGGAGCGCTGCGACACAGCCCTATTTCTCAAGCTTCCTGGGGACAAGAATCACCCCGGCTGCTGATTCAAAACGGTTCCCCGGGCTTCCAAGCCTAGCCTACTGACCCAGAACTTCCAGGAGAGGCCTGGTACTCTGAATCTTTTATAAATGCCCCAGGTGGTCCTTGTCATTAGGGAAATGTGAGAAACACTCCAAGGCACCTTTTCATCCTTTTGAAGGAAACACACAGCGATCTTAAAAGGAAACCGCTTTCTCCAGAACACATCATCCCCTTTGAAAAGATGCAGTGTCCCTTTTCCTTCCCACTCCCACTCTTAAAAATAGAATTCTAAGGACAGGAAAGTGGGAAGCGGAGCAGAAGCGCCCAAACGGCTGCGGGGGTGGGGCGGGAGAGGCCGGCGTCGAGGCGCTTGGCGCCCCGGGACTCTGCGGGGACTGGGGTGCTGCCGGCAGAGGGCAGCAAAGTCCGACCTGCCGCGGGGACCTGCTGCGGGCGTGGGGGGGCTCGGCAAGGCGGAGGCACGGTGCCGAGTGGCCTTGGCTCCCTGCTTTTGGAACTTTCTGGAGCTGTTTGCGGACCTCAGTCTGGCTCGACTCTATGGTAGTCATGTCAATGGGACCACAGTAGCTTCCCGCCCGGTGTGAATGGGAGCCAGGTAAGGGCTGAGCCAGTGCTGCCCAATAGAAACCGTAACGCAAGCCACATGGACCAGGAGCTGCTTTAAAGAAATGTAAAAAGAGGTGAAATGAATTTTAGTAATAAAGTTTATTTAACCAAATATATCCAAAACATCATCATTTCAACATATAATCAATATAAAAATTATTATTGCGATAGTTTACTTTTTTTTTTTTGTACTGACTTTGATCCGGTGTGTGTTTTACACTTGCAGCACATCTCAATTCGGACCAGCTGCACTTCAAGTGTTCAGTAACTGCAAGTGACCGGTGGCGACTGTACTGGACAGTGCAGGTCTAAACTGAAGAACTGAGGGGGAAATGACGTGGCTGGGGAGGAAAATAAGGCCCAGAGATGGAGAAGGACTAAAATGTAGACTCTGGGGTCTACATACACCAACAAATATTCAGTTCATTTTTGAAAATGTCTAGTTTGCCAGGCACGGGGCTGAGAATGGAGATACAGAAATCATCAAATACAAATCCTGACTCTGAGGGCCTGGGTCCAGGCTAGTGGGGAGACAGGCCAGAAACAGAATCCTTCAAATCCGAGTAGCCAGTGCATTAGCAATATACTGGATAGGTGCTTTGTGGGCTCAGGACACATCATTTCACCCACCCCAGGCGGGGCGGGGGGGGGGGAATGTTCTGAGTGATAATTAAGTCAGGGTCCCCCCACCCCTTTCCATAATCATTTCTGGGTTCATTCAGAAATTGTTTGAAACATACATTTGTTTGGTCTAAAGAAAGAAAATCTGGCTGAGGTGAAAATCCTTAAGCTGGCTTCAAGGCTCCTTAAAACTGGAGGCTCCAAAAGCATATGGTCAGCTAACCATCCCGCCGAGAATCCCTCCCCAGACGCCCCTTGACTTTTACCTAAGGTTGGATCCACCACAGTGAAGGTTTCCTATTAATTCCCCCAGCAGTGCCGTTCTGGGTTAACGCTATTTTGGGAGCACAGTTCTTCATTTCAGTGTGAATTTCCTCATCCCTCCGCACAAATTGAGAGAAATCCTTAGTGCATTTTTTTCTTAGATGGATGGAAACGAAAAGCGAATGGAAGGCCTCCAGCTGTTTGAGGCTCTGTCCTCAACAACAATCAAAATTCTCCATCTTTTCTTGTTCTTGGCACTTTCTGATTGAAATAAGATTCCAGCATTTATCTGCACCTGCAATTTTGACAAGAAAGGAAAATGTAAAAGACAAGTGAAAGAATTCTCTGAGGGAAGTCAATGAGTCGACAGTGGTCAGACGCCGGCGAATCTCTTTTTTGCATTCCTCCGTCAATTAAGCTACAGTCACATATTGGAGAGCATAAGTCTGTGAGTGGAAATGCAAAAATGTGTGTCGATCAGTAGCTGGAACCTTCCTTTGGAGCGAATATTACTTGGAGAGCAGCTGATGATCCATTTGGCATTGAAATGGAGAGGATTTTGAGTCAAAGAGTCCACTTTAAATTATAGATTTGAGTTTAGTTGAAGGTCAGACTTACCTTGCATGAATAAAATCTTCAGAGATTTCAGAATATACTCAGAAAAAAAATGCAAGCTATCTTGAGCACTTAAGGATTTCCTTCAGGGTAGAAAAGCAGTTTAATATTATTGCCTTCTGCATAATTGTTGATCATATTAGCATAGAAGGAACTGAAAAGAAAGGTAGAATACCAATCTGGTGATCATCTTTCTTCTGAGCAACTACAATCACAAGCTTTGGAAGTTGTCCGGAGACCTAAGAAAATGGTTACAGGAATTTGGTAATAGTGGGTAATTTCATTTTGGCTCAACAGATGACAAAATGAGCCACAGAGAGGTGAAGGATTATTTCGCTGATACCATGTGACATAAATGATCCCCCTTCTCCAGGTCCTTGAGAATCATTTGTGGGACATAATGTTGATCTGGTTATCTGGATGAGTACATAAACTGGTACAAAGTTTTTGGAGAGCCAATAGGAAGAAGGAAATGTAGCGAGTTATGACACAGTTCTCAAAGGAAAGTGAGATATTCATAAGGAAGTGCTCTAAAAATTAAAATATTTGTGGTGCACGGGTGGTTCAGTGATAGAATGCTCGCCTTCCACGTGGGAGATGGGGTGTTTGATTCCCAGACCATACACCAAAAAAAAAAAAAAAAAAAAAAAAAAATTGCATGACTGTAATGTTCTTTTCAAAGGCAACTGGTTCATATTGCAAATTAGTAATTATGATTTAGGAAGGTGTAAGTGTACTTTAGAGGTTTGTGAAACTGTTCATTTGAATGAACGCCTTGTCCCAACTCCTGCCCCCCCACCCAAAACTAATCTCAAACCTGTGCTTTTCAAGCTTGCTGTCTAAATTGGATTGCAGAGATAATCCCCCTTCCCATAAAAAGTAATCACTGCAGGTTTTGGAATCTACATTCTGCTGCATTTTATAGGATTCTCTTTCAGAAGCAACAGAATAGAAGCTCTAGTTGGTGCAAATAAAAAGTTCATGCTGTAATATCTTCCAGCAAAGATTGTGCGTGTGCTTGTGTAGAGGCATCAGGTTTGTAGGGGATGAAAGAGTGCTAGATTAGCAGTCTGAACATCTGAGTCCTAATCCCAGTTTTGCTACTCATCAGTAGTGTAATTTATGGCACATCACTTTACTTCTTTGAGACTCAATTCCCTGTGCAAAGAGAGGAGGCAGTATTAGATCAGCATTTCTTAAAATGAGGCCCAAGGAAAACTGGTTCTTCAAAATGTCAATAGACATTTTGTGAATGAAGAATTGGAAATCAAATAGACTTGGGAAAGCTGTATACCATCAGATTTTCAAGCTTATTTTTGGTTATGGAACCTTTCATCTGAAGAACACCGAGTAACTTCTGGAACATGATTGGTAAATGTTGAACTAGATCAGGAATTTTTCCAATTCTTTGGTCTCAGGACCCTTAAAAATTATTAAAGATTCCAAAGCGCTTTTATTTATGTGAGTTATTTTTTGTTGTTATTTATTATATCAGGAATTAAAACATAAATTTAAAAATAGTTATTAATTCATTTAAAATAAGCATCACATACTGCTTATAAAAATATTGCATAAATTGCATAAATAACAATTTTTCAGAAATAAGTATTTTTCAAAGTAAAAAAGTTATTGAGAAGAGTGGCATTGTTTTACATGTTTGCAAATGTCTTTAATGTCTGTTTTGGCAGAAGACATCTGGATTCTCCAAGCTGCTTCTGCATTCAATTTGTCAGGATACATTGTTTTGTTGAATAATATGAAGAAAATCCAGCTTTATAGACTCTTAACAGCCTTTTCAGATAATTGTAGATTCTTTTTGATAATATACCAAATTTCGACAAGATCATGCAATATCTGAAACAATATCAATGAACTTTTGAGACTCTGTTACATGAAAATCCATCAGCTTTTCTTCTAATTTGGATGGATATTTTATTCATGCATGATTTTATAACATGTGTTCATTATTTGGAAAATATTGGTTCACCAAGTTATGCAGATCTTTCCATTGTTGACACATTCCATGATACAACATCAAATGCACAACATTAGAAAACCAAATGTATTACTATCACCACAAATCTCATCAGAAAAGTCTTTAAGCTTTGGGAAATACAGGCTCACTGTGGCTGGTACATGACTTCCAAACTTTGAACTTTTATGTGAAAGTGTGGGTTTTATTATTGGCAACAACCACTATTAATTGTTTTCCTTGAAGTAACAGGCTCAAGTAGCCATTTTTGAGAAAATGTCTGCCTGATACTTAGGTAGGAAAAACCGGTTGTTCTTTCAAGTGAAAATGATGTGGCATGAAAAAAACTCCACTGGCTTAGTTTACAACTGCCCAATTACACAAAGGCTTTTGTTCAGGATCCTTGTACTATGAGGAATGCAGCAAATGTACTTTTTGTGTGCTTCCCATTTGGTCCCCTGGAATATTAATTCAAGGTTGAGTTTTTTAATTAATAATTTTTATTCTTAAGTGACATTGGCTTCCTTCCTTCTTTTCCTTCCTTTCTTTTTTACCACTACTACGTAGCTGTGAAGAAGACAATAACCACAAGCACAGTCTGGTGCTTCTGTTGTGATCCATGTGAAGGACCAAGTGCAAGCGTGATCACAGTGAAAACGACAAATCATGTCTTAGTATTATTATGAAATCAGCTTTGATCTCTCAGATGTACCTGAAAGGTCCTGGAGACCCCAGGCGTCTGCAGACTGCACTGTGAGAACTACTGGACTAGACCTTTAAGGACCGGCCCAGATGTAAGAATCTGAGATCAGGACAAATATAGATTCATTTACATTTCCCACCCAGTCCCTTGTCACCTACATTTTTAGACAGTTGTTTGTGAACAGCGGTTTGGTTTGTGACCCCGGAACAAAGTAAAACAAAGCTGGGGGGTTAAGAGCGTGGACTCTGGAGCCAGACTGCTTGGGTTTGAATCTTGACTCTATTGCTTCCTTGTGATGTGACCTTGTATAGGTTCCTTAACTACACAGCGCCTTGAGGTCCTCATCTATAAAATGGGGATAATGAAAGTGTCTACCTCATGAGTTGTTGTGAGGACTAAATGACCTAATTACTCATAAAGTAATTAGAATGGTTCCTGGCTCATAGCCAGTCCTGAATAAATGCCACCTATTACTATGCTTACCGAGCCACAGGAGATCCTCTGTCCCTCGTAGGAGCATGGGATGGAGAGTTGCCTCTGCCCTGAGGGCTGTTGAGTCCCCACCATCTCTCCACAGTGACAACCTTCCAAACCTTGTGTGGCTGATCTCCGTTGGGGTGGGACTTTTTAGACCTTATACCCAGAAGAGCCTAAAAAAGATGACAACCCATCTTGTGCTATTGACTACAGCTCTTTAATGTGGCCTGCCAGTTCTGTCATTTCGTTTACAAGGAACCCTCTCTGTTCTCCTCCCTTGCAGAAGAGGAAGCTGAAACAAACCCCAGAGCCTCTAATCTCTTGGTAACACCATGTGGTTTGATTTCTGGTCAATTAGGACTGTAAGAGCCACCAGTCTCTTGGTGAACGCTTGGTAGTTGGGCACCTAATTGGGCCTCCTGTGCTTGACAAGGAAAGCATTTAGATTCCAACCCCTTATATTCAGAAATATTTCCCACACCTCACATCTAACAGTCCCAACTCCACATCTGAAAACTAGGCCTTCTCTAGTTGTTAAAATTCTTCTCATCACTTCTTACCTCTTCTGCTGCATAATCATAGCTATGTAGAGGTGACCTTGAGATGCCCTTTAGTAAGTCATCATCGGTTGTAAGATGCACCACTGTTTCAATTCCTGATTTGGGGTATAGAAGGGAAAAAAAGAAACACATATTCATATTGTTTATAGGATTACCTAAATTTAGGAAATGATAAACTATAAAAATATCTTGAATTTCAAACCCAAAGAAATACAATGTAAGGAAAAAGGATACTGAATGCCTTAATATTTTAGTCAGTGGCATCAACATGTGTGAAAAAGAGTGGATCTCTGATAAGGGACTTGTATTTAGAATATATGTATATATAAAAAAACTCTTACAACTCAATAATAAAAAGACAACCCAATTAAACAATAGGCAAAGGATGTAAGTAGATATTTATCCAAAGAAGATACACGGTGGCCAATAAGCACATGCAAAGATGCTCAACAGCAGGTACATGCAAATCAGAACCATAAGATACTATTTCATACTCAGCAGGATAGCTAAAATAAAAAAGTCAGATAATAGCAAATGTTGGTGAGGATGTGGAGAAATCAGAACCCTTGAAAACTGCTAGTGGGAATGTAAATTAGGGCTACTTTGGAAGATAGTCTTGCAGTTCCTCAAAAAGTTAAACATAGAGTTGCCATTTGACCCAGTCATTTCACTCCTAGGTATATATACAAGAGAAAAGAAAACTTAGGTCCATACAAAGACTTGCATATGAATTTTCGTAGCCACATTATTCATAACAGCCAAAAGCAAAAGTTGGGAACAACCCAAATGACCATCATCTGAAGAATGGATAAGCAAAATACAATGATTATTTTGGCCATAGAAAGGAATGAAGTACTAATATATGCTACAATCTTGTAAACATAATGCTAAGTGAAAAAAAAAGTAACAAAAGACCACATATTGTATGATTCCATTTATATGAAATGTTCAGAATAGGCAAATATTGCTGTTGGTTAGGGCTGGGGGAAGATAGGAGAATCGGGGGACTGATAGCTAAAAGGTATGGGATTTCTTTTTGAGGTGCTGAAAATGTTCTAGAATTTGTTGCCGTGATAGTTGCATGATTCTGAATATACTAAAAAAAACCATTAAGCTGTACATTTTAAAAGGGAGAACTTTGTGGAATGTGAATTATATCTCAATAAATCTGTTAAAAAACATGTAGATAGTGGGGGGAGTCATAGAAAGAAGGAGTTCAGAAAACTTAGCCAAGGAATACCTGCAGAGAAGGGTGGGAAAAGGCATTTTATTCCTTGAGAAGAATTATCTCCTATGGACAAAATAAGACTCATGACCTCTCACCTCTTTTCTCTTCTTCTCTATTACCATGTAATTTACAGATTATAAATTCAGCCTCCCAGGTAGCATGACCCGGGGAAAGCGTGGAGTGTAGGTTGGGGGTCCAGAACTTTCTGGACGGAATCACCCATATGAAAAGAACAAACTGGTCTTCTGATTTATACTTCACTGTCTGGTGAGTTTAGTTCGCTGGAGTTCACCACTGAAAGTCTGATCATATCTGGATTTGTCAATCAAGTCCGTTTTCTAATATTGTAAGGTTAAGGACCTGACACTAGACAGATATGTTCATCAAGGCCACCCAGGCTGTGAGGTCTCTAGAAGGCCCAGCATCTGACTCTCTCTGGACTTCACCCATGACCTTTCTGCTCACACATCTTTCCAACTACAATCAATGTGACCTCATAATACATGTGCTGGCGTTGATCTTCAGTAGCCCGAGTGAGAACCCTGCCAGTTCTGTGACCCACCCAGCCAGTTTCTAAGTGAGACCCTTAACTGCTTGTTATTGACTGACCTGACCTTTTGTTTCTGGACCTGTGGTCATTTGTTTGGCTGCTTTGACTTGGGAGGGTGAAAAATGTGCTCAAAATGGAAGCGTGTTTGACCGTGCTGGAAGACCCAGTGACCTAGAACTTGTTACTAAGGCAATTTTGTGCATCTTGCTTTTGCTCTGTGTCTTGCTTTTTATCAGCCAGTGACAGCATGGAGCAGTAGGCAAAGGAAGGCACCTTCTCCAAGGTCCACAGTGGAGAAGGAGATGGGTTGACTGTCCAGGAAGCAACCTGGTGTCTGTTAGCGAGGCAGAAGAAAGGCATATCTGGAGGTCGTGCTTTCTCTTTGTTCGAGTTATTTAACCCACAAATATTTATTGAATGCCAGCGTGAAAAAGGCAAACCAGGCACCACCCACATAGAGTTTCTACGCTGAAATGTGTTTGAAGATGGTCATATTTACTGATATGCCGATGGGGACACTTTATTGACTGCATAGTAAGACACATAGTCATTAGTGCTAAGTGTCTAGTCAGAGTGCTTCAGGAGGTTCAGAAGGTATGGATCTAAGGATGGGGGAAGGGCACAGATAATGATAAAATTCCGGTGCTTCAGCACTGAGGCTGAGCACCCAGAGCAAGCTGGAGTAGCAGAAACTGGGGTGGAGATTTGCATTTTGACTACATCTCAGCACCTTTCTGCTTCCTCCTGCAACACCCACCTCACGATGCCCACAAATGGCCTCATGTTTTGGGGACCCTGTAATTATCACCAGGTTTGCTAGAGTGCACCATGGGCACCCCTTGGAGAAGAACCCAAAGCTTGATGTTGCAGGAAAGACAAGCCCTGGGGCAGTATCCTCAGACCTGCCAGAGGCTAAGAGAGAAGAGTTAGAAGGAAAGTAAATGAGCAGGCCATCCTGGTGAAAGGGAAAACCCCAGGAGTTAGCTGGTCAGGGGTTCAGCAACAAGGGGCAGAGGGGGTCTTGCAGGGCAGGTCTTGTCAGGCGAGGTCCTGGTGAATGGGGGTGGGGTCTGTGCAACATTCTTCTATTTCCATTTCAGCAGACTCTGTTGTTGTTTACACTTTAAAATATTATGAGGTACAGCAGAGAGAGAGAAATGGTATGAAATGCAGCAGAAGTTTGACAGTAACAAATATAACTAGGTGGCAAAATGAAAACAGGAAGATAAGAATAGATTAGGATATTAAGAAAAGACAAGGTAGTTCTTTAAAAAAAATAGAGGAAGAGAAACTACAGTCAAAAGAGGAATTTAAAGAAGATAAATGTCACTAAACTGTTGAGAATTGCAAACTGGCACTGAAAAACCATTTCTAGGTTATGGGGTGGGGCTGGGGGTACCTGATGCTTAAATGGTTTGGGGAGGGTCCTTTATAAAGGAAAGACTACCCTTCTGGGGCTCTCATAGCACTCTTGCGCTCTTTTATCATAGGGTTTCCTACATGGTATTGAATTTACCGTTACTATCTCCAGCCTGCCCCAGGCCGTGTACTCCAGCTGGTAGTTTAGGGCATAGGTTCTGGAGCAGGCTGCTTGGATTCTCATGCAACCTTGAGCGAGTAGCTTAACCTCTCTGATATTTTCTCCCTTAGGAAAAAAGAATAATGATGGCGCTCACCTTTTAGAGTTGATGCAAGGGTTAAACAAGGTAACCCATTTAATGCGCTTAGTCTGGTCCCTGGATGTGTTCACTGGCACTCAGCCCTGCAGTTGTGGGGAACAGAGACTTTATGGAATTTATTCCTGGATCCTCGGTGCCTAGCACAGGGCCTGGTGTTTAGACGGCACCACTGAATTGAACCAAAAACACATACTTTGCATTAACTTGGGAATGGTCAGTTTAAAGGACTGAGAAATGAAAATTAGAAAATGCCTTTTCTTCCTGAAAATGAAAATAGCTATTTTCCTGATTATAAGAAGAAAGCATGCTGATTGCAGAAATATAGGGATAAAGTAAAGCTATCAATAGCTTGGGGGGACTGTACAGTTTCTCATACAAACAGGGACACTTTTGAGGATAACCAGGGTCCTCTTAATAATTACACTCTCCCAGCAAAGCAGGACAAACGGTCACGCCGTCTATGTGTCCCACTCCTCAAAGGTGGCTACCGTTCGCATTTGTGTTACATATTCTAGTCTTTTTTTATTCCTTACGGTTATACACAAACATTATTTTCTAACCTGTCTTCCTTTCCTTTAAAAATGCCATGAAATATTTTTGTGTCCATAAATATAGATCTTCACTATCATTTTTAATGATAGCATACTATTCCATTTGGATATATGATAATTCTTTAACCCATCCTGTATTGGTAGATGTTCAGAATGTTTACCGTTTTTGAGAATTATAAAGTATTTATAAAGAAATTTCGAGTTGCTTGTTACCTCTTTGTGTGTTGGAATTTTGCAAGAACAATATTCCTCTAGCCAATTATTTTCTCTAAGGGGCTTTGCCCTCCGTGGTAGCTGTGTCCGTTGCCTCCTGGGACTTTGTTACAATCCTGTGTGCTGGCCAGTCACTTTCCCTAGGGGCTTATGCAGAACGAAGTTAGTGTAGCCTCCCCTTCAATTACATGGGATTAAAAAACAGAGCCTTTTTATTAAAATAGCTAAGTATAAACAGCAACACTACTGACAATTGTATTTAAATAGGTGACAGACGGTTTAGTCAAGAAGAACCGTGAATACTTCCATTTAATTGGTACCATTCTTACTCGTCCTTAATCCTGTTTCTGCTTGAGTAAAGTGTTTCATTCATTCATTTATTCATTCATGCATTCATTCACTTAAAAACTACTAATCTCACTTGTCAGTCATAGAGAAGCTTTCTGCAATTCAAATCAAATACATTAAAACCTCATTTTCGGGGATTCCGCTGGTTCATTAAATAACTCTTACTTTATTCATATTTGGAGTCATTTTCTGAGAGACCTCACTTTAATTGAGAATACCGGTTACTGTTCCTGCCAGTTACTACATCCTGCGTGGACCTCCAAGGCACCCTAACTCCTTAATATCCTTGAGGGATCGATCCAAGATAACTTTGCAACATCTGAATTTGGGCGCACCACAATAGCACTTCTTGGGGATTTTGTGTCGATGAAAACAAGCAGATGGAAAACCAAGCTGCATTGAGATACAGATGCGGTGGCAGTGGTGCAAATACAGAGAATTTCTGGATTAACGAATTTTTCAAAGCAGAATATTGAGCCGAGACTTGAGAGCGTTTTGGTATAAAGGCCAAATGAGTGCAAAGCAGAAGACGGAGAGATGTATGAGAAGGAAGCGTTTGGGGGCATTTTGAATAACTTATAACAGGAAAAAGGCTAAAGAGGACCAAATTGAACAGAAACAGGCCTGCCTTAGGTCCTCTCTTAAAATTAGTGACATCAAGAAGCCCAAGGTGGGTGTATCAATTTCCTTTGCTGCAGAACAAATTACCGCCAATGCTGTGGTTTAAAACAATGCCCATTGGTCATCTCACAACTTTCTGCAGGGGAGGAGTCCAGGCACAGCATCAGTGGGCTCTCTGTTCAGGGTCTCACCAGGGCTGCAATGAAGGGTTGTGTTCTCCTGCCGTGCCATGCCGTGCTGTGCTGCCGCTGCAGTAGGGCACTCCTACTGGGCTTCCTTCTCCAGGCACGCAGCACCCGCCTGATGGGGAAAGCGGTCTAGCACAGAGAGGGTGGTAAAGGGGAGGTGAATGGGACCCGGGTGGCAGTAATGGAGTCTAAGGATGTGTCCTTTTCTCTCCCCACTGTCCTGCCTGCAGAATTTCTGATTGCAACATTCCAGAAATGCCACGCTCCATTTTGGGGCTAGTGGTACTTGCAGCGCCAGATGGCTGTCCTCAGGGTTCACTGCAGCTGAGCATAAATATAAAAACTGCCATTTCTAAGGGGGGGCCGATGATGCCCAGGTGTGTGGTTCCCGAGCAATTTCGCCTCGAGTAAATCAGTAGGTCTATATTGGAAGACACATGTTAATTTATTGCAGCAAGATTTTATGTCTTAGTCAGTCATTAGCAAAATTTCGTACCAGAAATTCTTTCCTCTTTAATCTTGGTGGGATTGGTATTACACATAACTCGACGATTAAGACAAGAATATCTTGCAGATAGGGGGGTTGTTAATCTAAAGAGTTTTTGCAGTGTGAAATGCAAATGTTCGGTGACAGATATGCAGGGATTCCCCCAAAGCCTTCTTAATCTACCATAAAGGGATCTAAGGAAAGGTTTGATTGTTTTGTTAACACAAATAAGAATGCTTCAACAGCTCAGCTCTCTTTCCAGCTCCAAACCCTTCGCCATTTGTTCAGATAAACTTTCCAGCCCCTGGAGGCTCAACTCATCAACACCTTCTTTCCTTCTGTGTTCCCAATGACAGACTACGGGATTTGGGCTCTATATTGACAGAAGGTGAGAGTAGAGCAAAGATGCGCTCTCTCTCCCCAGTAACTCCTCTGCGGGACTCGTGATCAGCTCTTTTTTGTGAACTTCCCTTCCTCTGGGGCAGCATGCGTGGATGCTCCCCTGCATGCCACTGGGCAATCCTGGGAGATAAGCCATACTAGCACATCTGTCATCCCTGCAAAAAGCTGAGACTCAAGAAGCTCCAAATTAATCCAGCTCTGCCACAAAGTCATATGACCTTGGGCAAGTCATTCCTATTGCCTCAGTTTCTCCATCTGGGCTAAAGACTGCTAAAGCCCTTTTGGTTTTAGGTGCAATGATCCTGCACCACTGCTTCATGCCATGCTTTTCCCGAGGCCTGCAATGGAGAATCTTGTGATTAGCTCATTTTTTTTCAGTATGTTATGCCTTTTAATGTTTGATTAGACAGTAAGTGATAAAAGAGTTGGCTCAGGGATTGGGCTGTCTAGTTCAAATCCTGGCTCTGAGTGACCTTGGGAAAATTTTGTCACCTGTCTATACCTTCGTTCTGTCATGTAAAAATGGATGTGACCATAATAGTACTAAACTCACAGAGAATTTGTGAGAGTTAAGTGAGCTAATGTGCATAATATGCTTAATACTCAGTACAGATCAAGTTCTAAATATGAATTCTATTACTTTTTATTAATCTCTATAACCTGGAAAAACTATGAAGTAAAAATTCCATCACAAGTTTAATCTACAAACTACTTCCCCCATCAAAAATATAAGTGTTTATTTAGAGACTGCTAGAGAAAGATGGAGAATCCCCCTTCCCATCCCTTTTGCAGCCCAAGATCTTAAAAGGGTGCTCACCTTACTTGGGAAGACAAAGACAAGGCCAGGTTCCCCTTTGGGGTTCCCGGGGCTGCAGCATGATCTGCTTCCTTCCTGCCTTTCAGGAACCCACAGATCCTGTCCCCCAAGTGCCCTGACCATATGCAGCTTTCTCTTTTGCCTGTTCTCAAAACCTGTGGAGCACTCCAAGCACTTTTCATCATTTTGTGGGATCTTTGAAGGATCTTTGTGTCTTTCTTTCTGCCTCACCACTTCCTCTCCCTCCTCCTCATTTTTTTTCCTTTTTCCTCCCCAGGAAGCTCCTTCTGGTTCCACTCTCCATTTTTTTCCCCTAGTCCCCAAGAATCCCCTGGAGACACATTCACGATGGTCTAGGCTTAGAATCTTGCAAAGGAAATTCTGTCCCTCTGCACCTTACAGGAAAACTATCAGCCCAAAAAGTTTAGGGAAGAAATTCCTTATCTTTAATGGGGTTTCTTCACCGTTGTCCAGGAGGGACCTGAGTGCCCAGGAAACCTAAATTAATCAGTGGCCTACTAGGGGGGTGTGGTGGGGAGGCAGGGAGGCCAACCAAGATATAGTTAATATATCTTGGTTATATTTAAGATATAATTAATTTGATTTTGAATTTTGCAATGAAGGGTAAGAGTCTAAAGCAGAAAACCTAAAAGTCCATCCAGCTAGGGAAAAGGGTCTAAAGCATCCCTGACAATCCCAAAACTGTTTGGAATCCATTTTGAGTGAAGTGGAAATGTTTGGATGAGTGAAACGGCTGCTCTCTTTTCATTGGCATCTGGTTGATCAGGGACCACTGTTTAAGACCATGA
This sequence comes from Tamandua tetradactyla, assembly GCF_023851605.1. Classification (NCBI taxonomy): domain Eukaryota; kingdom Metazoa; phylum Chordata; class Mammalia; order Pilosa; family Myrmecophagidae; genus Tamandua; species Tamandua tetradactyla. The sequence continues at coordinate 33,005,383 of NC_135343.1, read as the reverse complement.
GAGGGTTGTCAAGGAAATCAGCATATAGAACATCTCACTAACAAATTCCTAATTCCATCTGTTCCAGCTACAAAACTTATTGTATTCATTTTGGCTCCCAAATGAAAGAGCAACTGGCGGGTAGCTTTGGGGTCTCCCAAGAAGATTTAGAGAGTTTGCTAGTCTATTAGATAGCAGAGGGAGCGCCTCTTCCTTTCAGCCGTATGCTCTAGAGAAGTCTATTAGCAACTCTCCGTGCAGAGCTCGAATCTCTTCCCCTTTGATTCAATCACCCTGAGTCATTAGGCTGTATGAACACCACATTAGACGGTGCACTATAAATTATTAAAACATGGAAACATGAGCGGTCACCTAATTCGGCCCCACGGGGAAGTGGCAGCGCAGAGGTCTGACTTTGTGCCGAGTTTCTTGCTGATGGCCAGGATTTTAAGACTGCATCTTTAGTCCTAGCCTAGTCCTCTAAACTCCAGCCCCACATTTCAAACTAGCACCATCCTGGCACTTGCTACATTCAACAAAAATCCACACGGCTAATCCGAGAATTAGAACCTGTGCCCTGTGCCACCTGTTTCTCCTAATGCTCTGGTTCAAGACTCTACCTCCATTCCCCAAGTCATGGGTATGGCATGGTGGTATTCTTCAAAGAGGGCCATGTGCTAGTTTCCTGTGGCTGCTGTAACAAATGACCCCAAACGTGGAGGCTTAAAGCAGCAGTTTAGTTTCTCACGGTTCTGGAGGCCAGAAGTTTGAAGACAAGATGTTGGCAGAGTCACGTTCTCTCCAAGGTTCTATGAAAGAATCCTTCCTTACCTCTTCCAGCTTCTGGTGCTTTTGGTGTTCCTTGGCTTGGGGGAAGCATAACTCCAATCTCTGCCTCCATCTTTACATGGCCTTTCTCCTCCACTGTATTCCTGTTTCCTATTTTCTTATATGGACACCAGTTATTGGATTTAGAGCCCACCTTAATCTAGTATGACCTCACCATAACGTAATTATATATGCAAAGACCCTATTTCCAAATAAGGTTGCTTTCTGAGCTTCCAGTAGATGGTTTTTTTTCTTTTTTTTGGTGTGATGTTACTCAACCCACTATAGGCCGTAACAATCCTTTCCTATCCTACATACCCTCTAAAATCTTGTCACTCCCCCATCAAGACCTGGAGTCTGTGGCCCTTCCCCTTGAAACAGGGCAGGCTTTTGTGACTGCCTCAACTCATGGCATGGCAGAAGAGAAGCTGTATAGCTTCTGAGTCTAGATCACAAACAATAAATATCTGCCTGGCTCTCTCTTGGGATGCTTGCTTTTGAGATGTAGTTGCCATGCTGTGAGGAAGCCTGGGCACACGTAGAAGCTCATGTAGAAAGAACTTGAGGGTCCCCAAGTCTCAGCCCCAGGTGAACTCTCAAGGCTGCCAGTACAAACGTACCATCCATGTGAGTGAGCCATCTTGGAAGACGATCCTCCAGCTCTCAGTCAGCTGCCCCAACTGATGCTACATGGAGCACAGATGAACTTTCCCTGCTGAGCCCTGTCCAAATTGTAGATTTGTGAGCAAAATAAGTGGTTGTTGTTGTTTTAAGCCCTTATGTTTTGGAGTGATTTTTAACCAACCTATGATACCTGGAACGTGGTATCATAGCAACTCTGCATTAACTCGCATCTCCAGTCCCAGTCTAGTCCTCTAAACCCCAGCTCCACATTTCAAACTAGGACCATCATAACAAGTCTTTTCTCAGTACCCCCCTTTCCTGCCTCTAATCAGCCAGTGCCAGGTCTCCTCCCTTCCTTCTGTCTCCATCTAGCTGGGGACCAAATTATTTCACTCTGGATTATATCATTAGCATCTTTTTTAAAAAATATATTTAAAAATTTTAAAAATCTGCATGCACATGCAGTCCATCCAAAGTATACAATCAATGGCTCAATTGATTGAACTATACAATCAACATCATCACATAGTTGTGTATTCATTACTATGGTCATTTTTAGAACATTTGCATCACTCCAGAAAAAAATGAAAAGAAAAAAGATATCCCTTACGCCTCTCTCTCATTGACCATTAGTATTTCGATCTACTCAATTTTTTACCCTTTATCTCCTTATTTATTTATTGTATGCTGTATGGCAGGGTCACATTTCATTCTTTTCCTATGTGAGTATCCTGTTATTGCAGCACCATTTGTTGAATTTTTTATTTGTTTTTGTTGTTTTCTTTGTTTATTTGGAAAATGCATGGGCCAGGAATTGAACCCATCTTCTGCATGGCAGGCGAGAGTTCTACCACTGAACTATCCTCGCTCCCACCCACCCCCATTATTTATTTTTTATCCTTATTTTTTAACTCATCTGTCCATACTATGGATAAAAGAAGCATCAGACACAAGGTTTTCACAACCACACAGTCACATTGTAAAAGCTATATTGTTATACAATCATCTTCAAGAATCAAGTCTACTAGAACACAGTTCACCAGTCTCAGGTACTTCCTTCCAGCTGCTCAGATACCCTTTAAACTAAAAGGGGGTATCTATATAACCTCTCAGTTCTGTTTGAAATCTCTCAGCCACTGAAACTTTATTTTGTCTCATTTTTCTCTTCCCACTTTCTCAATCCCATGATGCTGGGTCCAGGCTCATCCCAGGAGTCCTGTCCCACACTGCCAAAGAAATTTTCATTCCTGGGAATCATGTCCCACATAGGAGGGAGGGCAGTGAGTTCGCCTGCTGAGTAGTCTTGGAGAGAGAGACCACATCTAAGCAACAAAAGAGGCTCTCTGGGGGTGACCCTCAGGCATAATTATAAGTAGACTTAGCTTCTCCTTTGCAAGAATAAGTTTCCTAGGCAATCCCCAAGATCAAGGGCTCAGCCTATTGAAATGGTTGTCCCCACTGCTTGTGAGAATATTAGGAATTCCCCAGATGGGGAAGTTTAATATTTCCTCCTTTATCCCCAGACCCCCAAGGGAGAATATATAAATACTTTTTTAAATCTCTGCCCACATTACTCTGGGATATCTCGGGGCCTCACTAACCTGTACAAACCAATAAGATCTCACTCCCTACTCAAGATTCCATGTAGTAATGGTGTTCGAATTGACCATACAAGTTAAATTAGATAATGCACTAACCAAAATATAAATTTTGCACTAATTAGACATCTCTCCCTTTGGTCTCACACAGAAGTTGAAGTTTTAAAATACGGACCATATCATCCTTTACCCTGTATTCTGATTTACCATAGTTTCTATCCAGATCAGTTTCATTCACATCTCTAGTTGAAGTCTTTTCATTTTTTTTTAGCTTTTTAAACAGTTGCTGTGTGGGGTAATGCTGATTTAGTGCTCTAACTCTGAGTCTCAGGTGTCACATAAATACCCAAAGTTTCAGGAATGGACGAAGTTATACACAAGTAACTCAGTATGTCAGAATTTAGAAATTACAGTTACAACTCCTGAATACATGTGACTGCTGTAAGAGCTTACAATCCAGGACTCTTTACAATAGACCTTCACCTGGTAACTTATGCTCTCCTTCAATTCTCAGAGTTTGTATATTATAGTTAGTCCATATGAGGGAAGCATGATAATATTTTTCTTTTAGTTTTTGCCATTTCATTCAACGTACTGTCCTTGAGGTTCATTCACTTCTTGCATGCCTCATTATTTCATTCCTTCTTGTGTCTCACTAGCATCTTAATGAGTCTCTAGACCTTTGGTCTTCCCTGCCTCCATCCTACCAAATGATTCTCTCTAGCTCACTTTGGTTTGTCACTGTCTTGCTCAAAATTCATTTTGAGCGGGATTTTTTTCTCCATTCTATTTAACTGGAAGACTTCTTTAATCTGGCTTCTGCTTGTGTTTTCCGCTTTATCTCCTATAGCTTCTCTATAAAGATTCCATGCTTCTGATAAACCAGACTCCTTGATACTCCAAACACACCTTAAGTTTGCGCTTCTGCCTTGGTAGCTTTGTGCTTGCCATATCTACATTTAATAATGTGTTTTGAGTGTCTATACCTGCCAGAAAATATGCAAGAAAGCAGAGAATACTGGAATATTGCTGCCATCCTCATCTTCTCACCTCATCTAACTGAAAGTCTACCCATGTCCCAAGGCCCAGCTCCATACTTCCTCTCTTCCATGAAGCCTCTTCAGATGCCTGAGCCGTAAGTTATCTTCCCTTAACTCTGAAATCTCCTTATGTTTTCTGCTCCAATCGAAGCAATGACTTGAAGCTCTGTGACCACCCCAACTCTCCCAAACCTCTTGGCACTTATGCCTGCTGATTGTTCTTTCACCCTTTCCACTTTCCAACTGGCTAACTCTTACTATCCTTCATAACTCCACTCAGATATTTTCTTTTTTAAAACAGTTTTTATTGTGAAATGTAACATCTATGCAAAACAATCAATTTCAAAGTTCATTGTAACAAGTGGTTATACTTGACTCTATTTGAATTCTCTTAGCCACTGAAACCTTATTTTGTTACATTTCTTTCCCCCTTTTGGACAGGAAGGCTTTGTCAATTCCACCATGCCAGGGCGAGGCTGGTCCTTGGAAGTCATGTTCCATGTTGCCAGGGAGACTTTCACCTCTGGATGCCATGTCCCATGTAGTGGAGAGGGCCATGATTTTACTTGCAGAGTTGCACTTAGAGAGAGAGAGAGAGAGATAGAGAGGCCATACCTGAGTAATAAAAGAGGCTCAATGGAAGTAATTCTTAGGTATAAACCGTAAGTAGGTTGAGCTTCTCCACTACAAAAATAAGCTTCACAAAAGCAGGCCTCAAGATCAAGGGCTTGGCCTATTGACTTTGGAGTCCCTAATATTTGAGACAGTATCCGGGTTTTTTCTGGTGGTAAAGTTTAATAGTTCCATATTTTTTTTCTCCCCTTCTTCAAGGGACTTTGCCAATACTTTTTAATTAACTGCCCGACATACTCTGGGATATATCCAGGTATTACCTTAACCTATACAGAATTACAAACCCTCATCAGATATTTTATTTTGAGAACATTTCTGCGATCCTCTTGGTCTGGTTTAGCTAGGGCGAAGTATGTTGACACTAAACCCAGAATGGATCTTGTGGCTTTCTCCTCCATTAGACTGCAAACCCAGGGTGGGGGGCCTGCACTGGCTGTTTTGCATCCTGTGCCCCTAACCTAACCCAAAGAGAGCGCTCCATACTGTTTACCTAATCTAAATGTTGAATACATGAGGAATGCATTAGAAAAATCTCAGAGACCTTTTGATATGGCTAGACATAGGATATGGATTTTGGAGATGAGGCTGCATTTAGTTGTTAAAAGTTTGTGGTTGTATTTCAGGTTTCTTGAGTTGATTTTGAGCTTGGTTCCAGGTAAAGGAAGTCTAGATATGCTCTTCATTGGCCCTCAGATGTATTTTGGAAATGAAGGAATATTTTAACCAGAAGACATTCAACTTAGCATTTTGCTAACCATTCCTTGTTCCCTATGTAAGTCAGATCTCCTCAAAAAAATTGTAAACTTCCCAAGCATAAAAACTGTATATACCATGTTTTTTTCTCCCACGGCTTCTATTTTGTAATAGGAACATGTAAGTCCCTCAATATTTATTCAACAGACTTTTAGGGGGAGACATAACCAACTCCAAATTACTGTCGGTTTTCTTTGAGAATCACACTTTGGCACACACCAGTCTGATGGTTTCTCCCTTGCCTTGAATAAATAATGAAGCTCTTAGCCTTGTAGGATTTTAGAAGAAGTGATTTCTAAGGAGAATTGCATTCTGGGAGGCATTCCCCGTCTCACACTCTTCAACTTGTCTTCCCTTTTGGGGATACAATTGTGAACCTTGGGATGTCATTATACATTTTGGGGGTTAATCATCCAAGACATTTCCCCCTAAAATGTCCCTGGGGACTGTGAAAACGTTACTGTGGGAGAGAGGTAGACTCTTCAAAAAACCAAGTTTAAGCTCTAGTTACACGACCTCTCTTGGGCTCTTTGATTAAATCTGTGACTCTTGAGAGCATTTGCTGAAGGAATCCATCATCCTTTTATTTTTGCATTTCTTAGATCTTATTCAGTATTATGAGTCTAGGGGAAAAAATACCACAACTAGTTACTTGAAGTGCTGGCACCTATAGTATCTTGAGTTAATGTTACTTTCAGCTTTATCCAGGAACAATTCTGCCGTGAAATACTCAGCTGTGAAAGAAAAGAGACCACGGAGAAGGATTCTTTGAGTGTCTCTGGCATGCAGAGAGGCAATGGGGATCTGCGAATGTCCATGTGGGAAAGTGAGGGAGGGTGATAAGTAGTGTGCTGCCTCTGCTTTAAGAGCACGTCCCTTTATTCCTGACACTTAAAAAGACACTGTCAAAAAGATGTTTTACTGATTTGACTTTCTGTGCAGGAGAACGTGCAACAGTTACCTAGTAAGTGGTTTTATAGGGAGTTTCACCCACACGTTATAATAAACTGAGCCCGAAGATAACATATCTTTTGTGCTTTTACAGTGCTCGGATGATAACTGTGAAAAATTATCTAGTGGAGGTTAGCAAACTGTACCCGTGGTCTTTTTCTCATGACCTCTGTATGATAAAGTTTACTATCTTGGAGCATGATGCATTGTCAAATAATAGGTTTGCTTGTCTGGCCAACAAGAAGTAATTGAGGAGTGTTATAGTTTTACAATCCGTGTTTTCAATGACTCTGCTGCTTTTGAGTTGTTAGACCTGAACAAAATGGGTCAATGTTGAAAGAATAAAGTTTTTTTTTTCCTCTCTCTCTCTCTTCCCCCATCTCCTACCTTCCTTCATGTGAGAGTCTTTATTGGAGTTTTTTTGAAAAGGAGGAATGGGATGTGGGCCTTGGTTTTGATGATTCTCTGTCTGGGCTTCCCAGGCTTTCAGTTTGGCACTTGAGAAAGAAGATCTTGGTCTTAGTTTAGTGACTGCGAACAAATTTGGATTTGACTTACCAATAAATATCCCTCGAGCATATTTTGTTTTCTTTCTGTCCTTGGTGGGGCGGGGGGGGGGGGGGAAATAGGCTGACAATCTTATTCTGTTTGGAAGGTTCTTTGGGCTACAGATCTATGTCTTTGAGGAATGATTTCCCCCCCCTGAAAATTCTTTATGGAGAATAGCCAAGGAAAAGAGTGCTTAGAATAAGACTTGTTTGGAGTAGATAAAAGCTTGACTAAACCGGATGATCCAGGACAGGTCAGAAATGAAAGAACATTTGATGTTTACTTCACTCTATTTTCTTTGGGGCTGGGTCTCACCCAGCATTTTACAAAGGGTGCTCCATTTAGCACCAGTTTCATGAGCTACTTCATGGTGAAGGGAGATTGGGAATCATAGCACAACTAATCTAAATCCTAATTTTGTCGCCTCCTCATGAACACAAGCATATTAAAGGCTTGGAGAAGTCTGACACTAGAAAAACAGCTTAACTCGGCACTTTTCCAAAGATGATCACAGAACCCTCCACCCCAACATCCTGCAGAACAAGTGTGCTGCACAGGGTATTTTGAGGAACTTTGAAAAGCTGAGGTTTTGGTGATTTATAAATATAGCCATAATTACTTTCAAAAAGAAACCATCGAAAAGCCGTGCTTAGGAATCCTCCCAACACACATGTGCATACATTTGTTTTGGAGACGATGATTATTTTAGATAGGGCTAAGCTCCCCTATGCATGGAGAGAGTTATTTCATTGTGTTGGGGGCCAAGGAACTATTTTTTTAGGAAAATAACTTAATCAGGTAAATGACCACGATTGATATTTGTGCAGGAACGTTTGATAGACTGTATTTGTGTTTGCTGGTGGTGGGAGTTACTAAAAATGTAAGGAAGGGTCTGATGGGTCTAGGAGAGACCCTACTCTAAAAAGTAAGTGTTAGGCATGATTATGCAAATTCAGCAATAGGGTCCTTGGAGTCAGAAGGGAGTGGTGGTCCTTGTCTGGTGCTCTGGCTGCTACCTGAATGCACCCCCATGGTGTTGGCATCCTCCCTGCAGAAAGGAAGGTGGTGTGCATAAAATTCAAGGAGCCCTGACACCCCTTGTGACCCCTGAAAGAATCTAACAGGGGAGAAGGTAGCTGTTATATAATCCAGCTTCCAGTAGCAAAGACAGAGCTCTGGGAGTGTGACTTGGTAGCCAAGAAGTGGGCAGTGAGAGCAGCCTAGGTGGGAAGCACAAAGAAGGGTCTTGGAGATGAGCAGTGGCAGCTGTATGGCATGTGGGAAGAAGACAGGATTAAATTGGAAGTGCTGTGGGCACCTCCTCTACCCTAATAAGGGTGTTGGGAATCTTGAAGGCAGATCTTAGAGTTAGCAAATGCTAGCTCTGCTATATTAGCAGAACTTAATTTTATCCATTGCATGAAGCCCATGGACATCCTTTGAGTTACAAAAGTAGTTTTGCTACCAGCCAATTCAGTCCAACTGCTGCAGACAGAAGAGACAAGCACCTCAGGGAGTGCAATTGGTCCATCATGTAGATCCCACAGGATGATTGTATTAACTAGCTCTTGCTGCGTGACAAATTACACCAAATCTCAGTTGCATAAGCAATAATAAGCACTCATTATCTCACTCAATTTCTTTAGGCCAGGAATTTGAGAGCAGCTTAACTGGGTGGTTCTGTCTCAATAGGTTGAAGTCAAGATGTTGGCTGAAGCCATGGTCTTTGGAAGCCTTGTCTGGGGCTGGAGGATCCACTGCCAAGATGGCCTACTCACATGGCTGTGGGTTAAAGGCCTCGGTTCCTTGTTGGCTTTTGGCAGGAGGCCTCAGTTCCTTACCACGTGGATCTTTCCATAGAGCTTCTTGAGTGTCTTCATGATGCAGCAGCTGGCTTTTCCCAGAACAAGTGAAAACAGGGAAGAGGCCCCAGTGCCTTTTATGATCAAGTCTTGGAAGTCACTCATTGTCACTTCCATTATATTCTATTTGTTAGAAGTAAGCTACTAAGTCCAACCCACGCTCAAGGGGAGGGGCTGCCTTTTGAAGAGAGGAGTGTCAAAGAAATTGTGGATACATTATGAAACAACCCTAATGCTAGTCCTCTTGTATTTAATCCTCTCAAGAAGTTAAAGGGTTAACATGAGTGTCACAAAGCATATGAGAGAAGGATTTTATTTGGAGAAAGGTGTGGGTAAATTTGCCAGCCTGCCTAGAGGTGAAATCTATTTTGAGTCATAGATATTTTTTTTATTTATTTTGAAATTAAAAAGTGGGCTTCCAGACATGACTGCTTGTTGAATTGGATGAAATTAAAAATAGCTTAAACGTTTGGAAAGAGAGGGGAGATGATTAGTTCTCAGGATATATTAAATGTCCTCACATGAGAAGGGAGTCAGCTATTGGAAAGGGCTGCTTTGGAAAGCATATGCTGTGTCAAACTCCGCCAGCAGATGCAGAATCTGCTGCTAAACTTAGCTCCCTGAGAACAGAGCTGGATGGGCTGCCATCACAGATGTCTCTAGAACCAGCACTTGGGACAAATATAATTCTTACCGCTGGAAAGTGAGGCCCGGCACAAGAAGCTTCTCATCCCAGCAGAGGGGTTGAAAGGAGGTGCAAAGGACAATTTATGACCCCAAATGCTTTTACTCTTCTGTGACTTTTGAGAATAACAAATGGTTTCTAAGCTGCAAAGAGTCCTGGTATTCTGCATTTCTATATTTGGGAATCCCTCATAAGGTGAATTCTTGTTACTTTAAGAAGCACCCATGCTATGTGAAATCCAGGGCCTATTTGGAAGGGTTTTGAAACACATATTTTGAGATTTATAGTCTGAAGTGTTGGAGGCAGAGGAGATGAGATAAGTGTTGAAAATATCTAAAACAAAGAGGAGGAGTTAGAAAACTACAATCATGAGAAATGATTTAAACCATTTCATTAGTGCAGGAACCAAATGCTTTCCTCAAACGAGAAGGGAATCTAGTTTCTTGGTATACAGATGGTGTCAATGTGCTAACAATCCATTACATTACACAGCAGACTTTCCCAAAGTGGGTTTCACAGAACTTAGTCCACAAGGATGACTCACAAAAGAAACGGATGATAAATACTTTTAGGGAACGATGCAAACACGGTCCCCTCTGGCAAGTCATGGCGCATATCAGCATTTAAATGGCTCTGAGAAGTCCTTAAATGAAGAAACCCGTCTACTTTTTGCTCTGCCCCTTATTTCCCAAACATATCACCATGAAACTCTTTGTTTTCTTACCTGTATTAGTCTGCAATTACTCTTTCTATCCCTTTATAATGTAAGCTTCGCAAGGGCAGGGCTTTGTCTATTTTATTCATAATCAACCTACCCACCCCCTCCACCAGAGCAGTGCCAGGGACCAGAGGAGTTTCTCAAGAAGTAATGAAGCTTAAGCTTCAGAGCTCCTCGGTTGCACAGGCCCTTTCCAAAGCATGTACCTAGTGTCAAAATTACAATTTTGCATTCTTTCTCTTGAGGAGGGCCTCCACAGTTTTATAAGCTTCAGGCCAACAAAACCTGAATCAGTCCCTGCCTGAGCACTAGGCACTCAGCAAAGAATTACTGAATAAGTGAATGAGTGAATGAGTGCATGGATGGATAGTGTATTAGTTAGGGTTCTCTAGGGAAGCAGAACCAACTGGAGGTATCTGTAAATATGAGATTTTAGAAAAGTGTCTCACTCAACTGTGGGGATGTACAACCCTGTATTCCGTGAGGCAGTTCATGAGCTAGCTACAATGATGACGGTCTTTAATGAATTCCCCAGGAAAGACTGGCTCACTGAAGTACAGATGAAAGCTTTTTCTTCTGACCACTGAAGCCATTACCTCTCCCTTAAAAGTCTTCAACTGGGGGGTGCAAGGATAGTTCAGTGGTAGAATTCTCACCTGCCATGTGGGAGACCTGGGTTTGTTTCCATGCACTTTCCAAAAAACAAACTAAGAAGCAACAGTTTTCAGCTGATTGGATTAAATCCAGTTGATTGGTTTCACTTATTGCAGAAGACACTGTCTTTAGTTGATGGTAGATGTAATCAGCTACAGATGCAACTGACTGATGATTTAAATCCACAAAATGTCCTTGTGGTAACAGTTAGGACAGTGCTTTCTTGACCCAGACAACTGGGCACCATCACCCGGTCAAGTTGACACATGAACCTGACCATCACAGATGGATCCCTAAAACTTCTGCTCCTTGGAATACACATTGAGAAACACTGTCCTAGAGACAAAAGGCTCCAGTTTGGAGGATCCAGTGGTTATTGTTCACATTAGAATAAGGAGGTACGAGGGAGGAATAAAATACCCTCTGGAAAATAAAATAACTGAAAAATGTTGGAGTTGGAAATAAAGTCCAATTGATTTACAGTTGCCTATTAGGGCTTAACAGATAGTATGCATCTGATATAATGCTAGAGAATTCCATCATGAAGCTTTAGAGGATGAACAAAAATTGTGATGCAATATTTGGTCATCTCACCTAAACAGAGAGGTTCCTAAGAATGAAAGTCTGGTTTTCCTAAAGAGAGGCCCATAGCTGCTCCTGGGCTGGCCTTGCTCTACTGTCCTGGGATGGAATCCCTCTTACATATGGTAGATTGGATTCTGATAGCATTGAATCAACAGAGAGTTCAATAAAATCAGGGGCTGTCCCTTCATGACCCTGGCTACTAATTTTCCCCCTTTCAATTCTAAATGTGGGCTTGACCCTTAAATATGGAGGCAGATTTTGTTTTAAACTTTTCTTATTGTATAGTATAACATATACGAAGCAAAGAAATAAAGAAGCAATGTTTCCAAAGCACTCTTCAAAAAGTGGTTACAGGACAGATCCCAGAGTTTGTCAAGGGCTAACATACGATCCTCTCAGATTTTTCCTTCTAGCTGCTCCAGAATATAGGAGATTAGCAGGCTTAAATACCTTTTTATCATCACAATCGACTTTTTTTGTGAACAATAACATATACAAAAAAGCTATAAATTTCCAAGCACAGCACCACAATTAGTTGTAGAACATATTTCAGACTTTGACATGGATTACAATTTCACAATTTTAGGGCTTTACTTCTAGCTACTCTAAAATACTGGAGACTAAAAGAGGTATCAATTTAATGATTCAGCATTCATATTCATTTGCTAAGGCCTATCCTCTATGTCTAATTCTACCATCACCTCTGATCTTTCTATACCTCTCATTGGGGTTGTTTGGGCTATGGCAATTCTAAATTTTTGATATTGGACATGTCTGTCACTAATATGTGGTAGGGAGATGAAACTATCTGATGTTCTGGAGAGGCTGGGCTAGGTTTCGGGTCTTATCTGAACCAGGGATCCATTTGGAGGTTGTAGGTATCTGGCACATTACTCTAGTGCCTGGAACCATTGTGGAATCTTATAAATTGCCCTAGGTGCTCTTTAGGATTGGCTGGAGTGGTCCTGTTTAGGGGTTGGCAGGTTGTGATAGGTAGCGAGGTCTACCTGAAGCTTGCGTAAGAGCAACCTCCAGAGTAGACGTTTGAACTCTCTCTGTGGAGGCAGATTTTTAATAGTTCCACCAGACCTCACACATCCAGATGAGCATTGTCCTTTAAATATGACATTTTGGGGATCAGCACATGTGCTGTTACTAATACAAACGTTTGTGACCCTTTTTTGGAATTGCTTTTTGTGTCATTATGAAGCACAAAGACAATTCCATCCTTTTTGTTGACCAGATGTTTTCAACCAAAAATGGTCCTACAAAATGGCCCATCTTATTCAAAAAGGTTTGATTCTGCAATCACTTTAGGATATGTATCTAAACTCAAACCCACTGTCAAAAGGTAAAAATTCACCACTATTAAGATTTTAAGGGAAAAAAAAGCAAAAACCATGTTTTTGAGGTGACCCAAACCATTTTGAGCATGGACGGCATCTCTGTAAGGAGCACAGAGGTTTCTGGAGGAGTGCTTTCCAGGGGAGAGTCCCTGTAGTGGTGTGTTACGTTCTGGTACAGTTGTGAAGGATCTGATTCTGAGTCCTGGCTACTCATCAGAATCACCCGATGTTTTAGTTTCCTAGGCTGCTTAAGCAAATAACGTGAAATGGATAGGCTTAAACTATGGGAATTATTTGCTCAGATTTTTGAGGCTGGGAAAATGTCCAAATCAAAGAATTATCAAAGTGATGCTTTCTATTCAAAGACTGCAGCATTCTAGGGCTGGCTGCCAGTGATCCTTGGCTTCTCTGTCACATAGCAAGGCACGTGGTGGCATCTGCTGGTCTCCTCCTTCTCTTCCAGGCTCCCTTTCAGCTTTTTGCTTCCTGTGGCTTTCTCCCTTTCTGCCTGAATTTTGTTCTTTTATAAAGGACTCCAGGAATAGTTTTAAGACCAATCCTGATTGAGGTGAGATGCACCTTAACAGAAGTAACCTCATAAAAAGGTCTTATTTACAATGGGTTTACACCCACAGGGATTGATTAAATTTAAGAATATGCTTTTCTGGGGTACATACAGCTTCAAACTACCATACCTGGGGAGCTTTAAAACACTCCCCTCCCCAGGTTCAGAGTCAGCTAGTTTGGTACAGGGTCAATTAATGATTTTGGGTGTGTGATTTTTTTTTTTTTTTTTTTGGTATGCTGTATGGCGGGGTCACATTTCATTCTTTTTCCCATGTGGGTATCCCGTTATTGCCGCACCATTTGTTGAATTTTTTGTTTGTTTGTTTTTTTCTAAGTTTCTTTGTTTGTTTGGGAAGTGCATGGGCCAGGAATCGAACCTGGGTCTCCCACATGGTAGGCGAGAATTCTGCCACTGAACTACCATCACACCCCCTGTGTATATGATTTTAATGTACAGTCAGGAATAACCTCTATGTTTAAAAAAATCAATCTTATTAACTTTAGTCACAGTTGTTTCATTTTAATTTTTCTGTTGAGATAAAGATCTGTTGTGACTAGGTCAAAAGTCACCATTGAAGGTTAATCAAACATAGATGGAGAAAGAGTTTTAAGAGTCGTTTTTGGGGGGTGTGGGGGTGGTGTTTAATTAACATAAGCTAGCATGCTGTACCGTGACCATGAGGGGGCAGACTCCAACCCTTATTACTGACTGTGTAAAGAAATTATTAGGTTAAAAAAAAATCCCAGGAAATAAAAAGGAAAATTGGTCAGAGGTTTTATCTGTGGTCAGAATCATACCCTCATCTGCCTCACTTTACTAAATCTCCCAAATGCCATGATTTCTTCAAAGGTACCAGCCATGGAAAATACAGGAAAAGAGGGTGATAGAGAAAGAAAAGGAGCTGATGTATTTTCAGCACTGTGGTGTGTTAGGTATTGTGTTGAGTGCTTCATGTCCATTTTCTCAATTAACCTTATGAAACAGCATTATCATCCCTTTCAATAAATGAGGAAACTGAGGCCCAGTGAGGTGAAGTTTTTGCACATATCACACAGCCTGTAAGTATTAATAGTAGGCCAGAGTTTCAAACTCAGACCTTTATGACTCTTAAGTTCATGCTCTTTCTTTATGCATACAACCTCTCTGTAGTTCGGCATGTACATTTTTGGTTTAGTTCTTGTCATCACTGAGTAGATGGTTTAAAACTGAGTGGTCAGTCTCACTAGTGATGTGTGTTTCAATTGCAGATGTACCATCTTCTGTATACGTGGAGAGTCAGATTCCACGTCTGATGATCAGCTGTGAGATTTAGGAGAACAATCTCTGTGTTATAAAGCAATTCTGAAATTTTCCATTTACTGGCTTCTGTCTCCTCTATGAGGGCAGGGCCCTGTCTGTCTCGCTTTTCTATGCGTGGCATCATAAGGGCTCAAAATATTTATTGAATACTCCAGATGAAGAATGAATGTGTGCATGCATGCATGAAAGTCTAAAGTTCTAAATTACATTTTGTATCTGAAACTTATTAACTATATAATCTTGTCTAAGTCTTGTCTCTTCTCAGAACTGCAGCTTCTTTATCAATAACTAGAAGTGATGGTCCTAGGTGATACCTAAGATTCTTTTTAGATCTAACACTCCTAGAAGAATTTTGTTTTTCCTCCTCATATGATGAATAAATGTGAGAAGAGACACTGAAGTTCGGCTCGAGTTAGAGCTCTGAGGGAAATGGTGGGAAATGCCCTCAGATCCTGATTGGGTATTACAGAGCCTGCAGAAGAGACCAACACTGATGGCATGGAAGGAATGAAAATGAGCAGCTGAAGGTACAGGAAGTGATGAGATCATCTGTGAAGCCTACTCACAGCTTTAACTTTTGTTGCTTTACCTTTTAAAGTAAAAAATAGATGGTGGGCTCTAGAGAATGAATTACTTTTTTTTGTTGTTGTATGGGCGGGCATCGGGAATTGAACCTTAGGTCTCCAGCATAGCAGGTGAGAATTCTGCCACTGAGTCACTGTTGCACCACCTTTTAACTTTTTTTATTGTACACTGTAACATATATACAAAGCAAAGAGAGAAAAAAGTAATAGTTTTCAAAGCACTCTTCAACAAGTAGTTACAGGACAGATCCCAGAGTCTGTCATGGGCTACCATAGACTTATCTCAGATTTTTCCTTCTCTCTGCTCCAGAACATTGGAGGCTAGAAGGAATATTTATTTTGTATCTTCACAATTGACTTTTTTTTTCTTTTTTGTGAAAAATAACACATATACAAAAAAAGCAATAAATTTCAAAGCACAGTGCAACAATTAGTTGTAGAACAGATTTCAGAGTTTGGTATGGGTTACAATTCTACAATTTTAGGTTTTTACTTCCAGGTGCTCTTAGACACTGGAGATTAAAAGAAATATTAATATAATGATTCAGCAATCATACTCATTTGTTAAATCCTACCTTCGCTGTGAGGATGAACTCTTTATGTGAATTAAATTTAATTATGGAATCTCACCATGATCTGAAGGCGAGGTGATTCGTTTCCGTCTTTGCTTTACACATGAAGACACGGTGAGAGAGGCTCTATTTCTCCCATCCTTGGGTTCCCTGACAGCAAGCTCAGGGCCAAGTTCTCTATGTGGCACTGTAGATGTGAGTAGAAGCTGGAGGAAGGGAAAGGGAGGGACTTGCTTATTGTCACTGGTTTAAAATAACTAATTTGCCAAGCTCTCTACACGTTCCTCAGCCTCCAGAAGGCTGATTTCAGCAGATCTACAGCACACCGCGCCTTCGTCATGCTGAAAGAGTTGGAGGACACACACTGATTGCCAATGGCTACTTTGGGAAGATTGATTTTAGCTTTTTTTGACATTCTGATTTGTCTTCAGACATACCCCAAATCCCTTCATTCCTCATTGTGAACGTGGCTTTGGGTCAACAAAGAAGAAACTTTCCAGGGAGATCCTCTCAAACCCAAGTTGAAGATACTTGAGAAGACATATTAGCCATTTTTTTTCGCTCATGGAGGAAGGGCTTAAGATCCAAGGCCAGCCCTCATTTCTGCTGCAGCTAATTCAACTTTCATGCATTCAAAATTTAGTAATGTTAAAATTAAGTTACAGGCACTGATTATGTGCCAACTTGTTCTAAACACTTTACAACTATTAATTAATTTAGTCCTACAACAACTTAATAAGGTAGTCCTGTTTAACACCCCCATTTTCATGGAGAAGGAAATCAAGGAAAAGAGAGGTCAAATTCGTCACTTCAGGGACCTGCTGAGTGGTAGAGGTAGGGTTCGAGCCCAGGCAGTCTGGCTTTGGTTTGTACTCTAAACCTTTACACTCTAATCCTCTCCAAAAATGTTTACTAAGCACCCACTGTGGACCAGAACCGATCCCGGGAGAGGAGCCTTCAGGGGATCAGGCCCAACAGTCTGGAGTTTAAGTCAGGACCCCAAGCTGGGGAGCTTGAGGGCACACCGGGAGTGGAGGGAGAACTCCAACACTGCGGCTAGGCACCAGGGATGGGAGAGGGGGTTGCAGGCCACAGCTCAGGGGACATGCAGGTTCTCAGAGGCTCCGTCTGAAGATGACTGCAGATCCCCTGCCCATATGGACTGCCACCACCCCCGCTGCCAGCCATGTGCCATCGGCTCAGAGCTTGGAAGGTCACCTGGCCATGCTGGGACAGGCAGAGGCAGTTTGCTAGAGCATATCCTGGGCCTTCATGCCTTCTTGACCCTCTGAAAGCCATTTCACTCCTCCACTCCTGGGAAATTATGAGTAGGAGACAAAGTCTGCGCCACCCCTTTCCCTGCATCTCCGCGTCGAGGCAGAAGATCCCGGCGGAGTTAGGCTCCCTCCTGGGGACCATCCATGCTGGCTGGGCTGGGTTTGCTCACTGGGCCCTGCTCTGTGCCCAGTGGGGCCTCTATCGACCGCATCACCCACGCTCCTTTGGGCTCTGGGCTGCCAAGACAAGGCACCAGCTGGGGATCAGAGCATGGTGCCTCTCCGTGTAACTTCAGCTCCTGCTGGGCAGCTCCTCCTCTCTCCAGCACTCACTGGGGTCAGGCAATGCCATCCTTATCCCTTCAGGTCAAGAGTGGGAAGTGCTGCTGCTGCTGGTGGTGCCTCCACAGCCCTTGGGGATTCACTTAACCCTAATCCTGACTCTGCAAATAGTCCCTTTGTTAATCTCAGCACGCAAACCCTTCTGATTGGATTCTGATTCCTGCCTGAGACTTGTTCCTTCTCCCGAGGGCAGTCTGACCTCCAGGTCTCATCCGCAACTGCTGAAGCCGCCTGATCTGCTGCTAGCTGCTGGCCCACTCTGCGGAACTGGCCACACTCGTATCTGGGAGTTCTCCCCTCTGCTCAGCTACAACCTCAGTCTGTTCCCTCCTCTCCCCACTGCCTCTGCTTCCAGGCCATCACTCACTTTATCTGATGTTCTGCCCTGATTCCTGACTCTGTTTGTTGTCACTCCTTATAAAGAATCAAATATACTATTAACCTCCCGATATGTGTTTGGCATTACACTCAATGCATTTATACATGTGATCTCATTTAATCCCCAGAATTATCTGATGAGGTTAGTATTAAACTAAGATGAAAAAGTGAACTTCGCAGAGGCTGTGGTGGATATCTATTGCTTTTGCCTGCTCAACCTAATTCTCGCTTTTTCTGTTAAGAGCACCCCAAGTTTCCCTTGGAGAACCATGCCGCCCCCATTTTCAGCATTTGTGATTCAAGTGAGGCCAAACCACCCAGCTCCAGACCTGTCAGAGTCACAGCAATTGGCTCGAGGATGCCGAGCTCCCCTGCACTGGGCCAGGCAGAGTTAATTCTGCATCTTCAGTTGGGATTATCTGGAAAGGGCTATCTTTGCTGGGGTTGGTTGCTAAGCAGGGACACTGGAAGCCCTGCTGGTGGACTTGCTGCCACCTGACAAGGAGAACTTGCCTGGGAAGGATGCCAGCCTCAGAAGGAAGCAGAGCCAAAGACTGAGACAGAGCCACGTGGCTGGATGCGGGAATGCTTGAGGCTGGTCAACGTCGTATACTGATGGGTCAGAGGAGGCAGCAGATTCCTGTTTAAATTTAAGCTAATTTATGTAGGGTTTCTATCACTTGCAACCAGAAGAGTTCTGATGGATACAGAGATTTTGTAAGCTGCTTAATAGTACGTATCTAGCAGTTGGTGGAGCTGGGAATTGAACCCAGATTTGTCCACGAAACCCAAGTTAAGCCCTCCAAGGCCCCTGAGGATTCTAATGGCTGTAACAGCTGCACATGTTCAGCATCTCCTCCTGGCGGTTTTCATGAGGGCTTGAAACAGACCATATCTTGCTTCAGGGTGATCTGGCTTCCAAGCTGTAGTGCAATCATTATGAATTTCAGTTTCAGTGACCTCCCTGGGAGCTCCAAAGTTTTCCTTAAAGGCACTGCTTCCTGCTACTTCCCTTAAGTTCTGTGACTAGTTGTTAATATGCATTTTCCCTTCTACCTTAGTAACAGAACCCTTGAAGTTTACATGACTGCCCAGAATAAAAACCATATTTCTCAGCCTCCCTTGCAACGGGGTGTGGTCATAAGACTAAGTTCTAACCAAGGGGATAAAAGCAGAAGAGATGTGTGCAACTTCCACGACGTGTCCTTCAAGAGAAGGGTATGCATGTTCTCCATTCATTCCTCCTTTATGCTGGCTAGTCCAGTCTACAGATGATGGCTGAACTTGAGCAGCCATTTTGGGTCAAGAGGTAAAAGCCGTATGTTAAGGATGGTGGAGCAACTAGATAGAGGGGCTTGGGTTCCTGATGGTCATTAAGTAGCCATGTAAACCCCAAACTGTCTACATTTATATTGGGAGAAATAACTTTTTTCATTCATACCGCTGTTTTGAAGGTGTTCTCACAAGTAGCTGAACCTAATCTTAATTAATACAAGGCCTATCTATAAATCAGTTCCTGAGGAAGGGAAGGGGACTTCCACAGCTTTGCAGGCAGATGAGCAGATGGGTCCTGAGTAGGTTTGGAAGGCTTATGGATGTCACAGTGACTGAATAGAGGTGGATTTATGTGCTGCCAAAGATTTGCAGGGACTCCCTTCGGGGACCCTACAGGGAGTTTTTAATTTGTATTCTTTTTCTTACACGTTACATACTTCTGGCTCCACCAAACCTGGATCCAGCTCTGGCATGGACTTATATTTTAGAGTTGATTTGCAAGGATGATTCAGGGGCTTCTCAGAATATCTCAGGAAACGGGGTCTGCACTTGTGCCTCACCCATTCTCTTCCCTCTGTCTCATTCCCATCCACTCTCTAGGATCTCACCCGAACCTTGTTTCCTCCAGAAAGGCTCCCCCGAATGCCAGGGATACACTTACTTCTCTTCCCCCCACCCCGCACTACAGGTCGGCAGGGACTTAGCTCGTTTCCTTTCCTTTCTCACTGGGAATTGTAGAAGATCTGGCTCTTTTTCTAACTTGACCATGTTACTTAAGCTCTCTGGGCTTTAGGTTTTTCATGTGTAATGAAAGGATAACAGCACTTGCTTTAACTGGTTAGCAAGAGGATTAAATTAGATAAAACATGTGTAATTGCCTTATTGATGATGAAGTGTGATAAAATTAAACATGTGATGATTATTATTATCACAGCCCTAATCCCCAAAGGCTGCTCTTCTCTTTCAGCTTTAATACAGGTTCTGTCTGATAAGCCCCACCTAGCACCCAATTAACCACTATTGTATATTGTTCTTTAATTCTTTCATGTATCATATATTATTTTGACAAGTAGATTGAAAGGGTCTAGCATGTAAGAACTGTGTTTCATAACTTTCAAGCACCTAGAAAGCATTTTAGGTACAAAATGGGGCATAGATGAGGTCAGAGTTGCTTTCCAGCAAAAGGTGCTCAAGAGTGGTAATTTCTTAGTAAAAGTATTATTGCCTTGAATCAACTGTCTGCCATTTCGTTGTCTGGAGCTCATTAAACTTGGGGAGATAGATTCACATCATTCAAGCTCATAGGAGACTGATGTATAACAGCCAGATGTCAGCTTATTAGTATAGAATGAAGAACTGCTTCCTGATCACTGGAATGCTCATCCTTCCTGCTGAGACCCCTTTCTGATAACTGCATGCCCTGGAAGCCAGAAGATTACTGGGGTGAGCTTGGAACCATGACATAGAGAAGTGGCCTGTTTGGAGGAATGTGCATCTTGCCCATGGGGCGACTTTGTGAGTCCAGTTCTCCAGGGAACAGAAAGTTCACATTTCCTGGACTCCAGCAACAATGAACAAACAGCCAGCTTCCCACTCCCCAGATTTCCCTTTCTGTGCTCCAGGCCTTTTCCTAATAGGTTGCAATGTAATTGATTCAGTGTCTGCTTACTAAATTACCATCACATCCAATTCTGCCTCCCCGAGATTATACTCTGATTACTTCAATCACCTCAATTGTACTTATTTAGTGAGGGAAAATTTGAAAGTTGTAGTAATCTCAGTCTCCTAGTTAAGCTGAAGGTGTGATGCAAGTGTGGTTCGTTCCACCTCCTCGTGGATCATGTGTTTTTTTTGGAGAATGTGAGGGAAGATCCTGATTTAGGGAGCTGCCATTATCAACTAAGCTTTGAGGCTCCCCAACTTCTCAGTGACACTGGGCTTTCTTACACACCGGGGGAATCATGTCCAATGTGTGGCTTTTTTTTTTTTTTTTTTAACTGGTTTAACCCTTAAATTCTGGAGGATGTCTCACTGTTGTCCCTCCTGGTTGCTGTTATCAGGGGTTCTGGGATGACCTGTGCATTGAATACTTGGATAATGTCTGCAGTGTTGACCTCCAACCTCAGTCTGCTTCTTCTGGCCTTACCTGCAGGGACTGAGTTGCTGATTTTTTTTATTTCCACCTGTTTTCAGGCCACCTGAAATGGATCATCTGAAAATTCACAACGGCTCTATCATCAGGCCCTGAGCCATAATCCAATGCAGTTAAAAGGTACTTTCTCTCCTGCTGAGAAATTAACACCTTCTCCTTTGTCCTAACTTTCTGGGATCATTTCCAATAGGTCCTGGCTGGGAGTTAATTAAATCTGTGTTGACACATACTCAATTTCAAGTGGCTTTGCACATACAGGAAACCTGTTGAGAGTTCCCCTTTTGGGTCAAAACTGTGGCTCTATCTCTTTATCCCAGTTTTCAGGCTAAGTTCTCCACTTGCCAGAAAAGGATGGAATTTAAAGTGGAAAATATCTGGGATTCCCCCACCCTAAGAAAATTATGATATGCCATGTTCCAATCAACTTTCTGAATTTCAAGACCCGTTTCCTACATGAAACTCTGATTTTCTTTTAAAGCAACTAGAATTGTAATTACAGGAAACTCTTAGAGGCAGGACAGAAGCAAATAACAAAGTAGGGTCAGAATTTTTCAACTTACAGCAGCTGTTTTAAGAACACCGTGCTCAAAGAGTCAGAAGAGCTAAATTAGGTCAAGTGATTCTTAATTCCGATCGGATATTGCATGTGCACAGCTGGGAGCTTTTTTTTTTTCATCAAGAGTTAAGGAAGATTTGGGTGGGTTACAGGAAAAGTTATTAGTAGCAACATCTAGAGTTTTCTAGGTGCACCCCAAGAGGCATATATCAGTTTCATTTGAGGCTATGGACTTATCTGAATGACCTAAACACAGCTCATGACACCCCAGGAGACCATCTTTCCATGCTGAACTGTGGCCGGCCATGGAGCTGGAAACTCCCGCTTATGCTGGTATTGCTTGTCCTGATCTGTTCGTGCTAAATGTGTTACCATAGGACAGAGGTTGCAAACTGGGAACTGTGGGCTGAATTTGGACTGTGGGTATGTTTTGTTTAGGTAGCATGCTTTAAAAAAAAAAAAGAGCTGACTTTTAAAAAATTAGAAAATTTTGCATAAAAACCAGGATTTTGTGTTTTTCTGGACGACCTGGTGCTCTGGCCCCACAGGCATTCCTTCTGGGCTATCACCGAGTGGTGCTGCCCCTTTCGAGGAGACACGCATCCCCAGCTGGCCACAGTCCCCACAGGACTCACCTCGTTCATTTACATTGCCCGCTGTACTCAAGAGTCTGCATCTAGGCCGTCTGGAAGTGTGCTACATGAATGGCCGATTCTCTTTAACCAGAGAAGAGCCAAGTTGTTCTCAGTTCTTTGTATGTAAGTAGAGAACTTTTGACCTCAAGAAAATGAGTCATTTTTGCATGTGAAGTGGTGGCGAAGTTTCTTCATTTCCTACGGCCTCCCTGATAGGTTACCACAAACTTGGTGGTTTAGAAGAATGGGAGATTATTCTCTCAGTTCTGGAGGCCAGATGTCCTACACTGAAGTGTTGGTGGGGCTGCGCCCTCTCTGAAGCTCTAGAGAGACTTTGTTCCTTTTCTCCTTCTGGCTTCTGGTGGCTTGTGGATGTGTCACCCCTCAGTGGCTCTGCCTTTGCCACAGCCTTCCCCTCTTCTCCCCAAGTCTCTCCCATAAGGATGCCTGTCTTTGGGTTTAGGGCACACCTGGGTAATCCAAGGTGCTCTCCACTTGTGATCCTTAACCTAAATTACACCACACTCACAGATTCGAGGGATTAGGGCACGGGCATGGCTTTTTTGGGTTATATCCGAGGGAGAGAGAGGTTATGGCCATGGAACATGGAGCATGATGACTTGAACAGGTCCTTCTCCCCAGGAGATGGTGTGCTCCCTCAAGTACAGAGCCACGGGCAGGGGCCCTGTTTCACATATCTCTGGGGCCCCATGTCTGGCTCAGCAGCTGGTGTGTCCTAAGGGCTCCATAAATGGCTGTGAAATGGGACTGGATGTGCGTGTGCATGTGCAAGCACACGTGATATGTGTACTTGTGTGCATGTTGAGTGTGAGTGTGTGCACATATTTGAGTGTGGGAAGGGGCAGGTTGGGGAGTGGATGAAGGGTAGACAATGACAGAGAGAAAGGAGAGAAGAGAAAAAGAGTCTTGGAAGTATACAATACACGTCCAAGCAGTACAGAGCTTTGTCATCAGACGACAGTGGTTCATTTAGAAATATTTCCCCTCTTCCCAAGGACAAGGAATGGTGATGCTTAGTGGATTGCTTGCTTGCCCCCAAGGCCCAGGAATCCACAGCGACAGCTCTGAGTAATGAAGGCTGGGGTGAGTGGCCTCATTTAGTGAATCATTGGCTACTCACCAACCCTTCCCCTGACATCCATTTTCTTTAAATCTGTCCCTATTTCTAACTCAGAATGCACTCAGCACGTCACTTGGCACAGCTGGAAAAGTGAAAAGCAATGTGATAGAGTGGGTAAGTGCACCGGCCCTGAAATCAAACAGAACTGGGTTTGAGTCTGCCTCCACCCCACTCCCATCCCTTAGCTGTGTGACCTTAGGCAAGCTGCTGGGTCTCTCTGGGCCTTGGCTCTTTGGCCAAAAATGGAGATAATCAGTGTATCTACCTCCAAAGGTAATGTGAAGAGTAAATGGCACCTGGCATTTGCCAAGCACTCAATAAATGTTAGCTATTATTACTTCAAAGTTCAAAGTTAAATTATTTCCCAGTTTGTGACTTTCCTCTAATGATGGTTTCTTAGCATTGTGGTCTACGCAATTAGAAGACAGCCTAGAGGTTTTCAGATAAGTGCAGGACTCAATTTTCTTATACTACAGTTATTTATCATGCTTTTGGGGTGTGGATGTGCAGTGGTCACCCACGGGGATATTACAGAACAGACTTCTACATTTGTGTGCTGTGTGACCCTCTTTATTTTGGAAGAAGGAGCTGGCTTTGGTCCCTGCTGTGTCACAACCAGCTCTCAGATCACTTACCCTTGTTAAAAAAATGCCATCTGCCTCCGTGCTCTTTGCAGAAATCTTCCCTGTCTCCCATCAGGGTGTCCCCCAGAGCTTCCTGACCACCTCACTCAAACCTAACTATGCTGGTTGCCCACATCACAGCAGGAGGGATTGGCTCAAAACCTCTCACCAATTTTCCCCTTCTCCTTCTTTAGAAATCTGGAATTTCTCCCAAGTGGAGACAGACACACACTGTGGACCTGAACTGGGGAAAATTCCTTATAGTACATACAACATATGAGATGGAGGAGTCTTTCTCGCTTCTCCCATCTCTCTCCCAACCCCCCTCCACCACCTTCTAGTGGGAGAAAGGGAAGATAAAGTGCAGCATTAGCCCTTGTTCCTACAGCCCAGTTCCTCCGATGAGCATGTCAGGCTGGATACTGTAGCTAAACATAAATGAACGGTTATTAATGATGGTCATAATGTTTTCTAGCAGTTAGCTGGCTGTGATTCTAGGATTTTTTTTTTCCACTGTGTTTTGAAGGGTTAGGTTATTTAAACTTACCATCAAATAGAATCAAATCAAAGTGAGCTAATTTTTCTTAAACACTAATCATTTTAAGGCTATTGAACTAAATATAGAGGCAGTTCATTAAATCATTAAAACAGCCTGCAATAATGCTCACAAAGTCATTATGGAGCTATTCCCTAGCCAGAGAGGTAGTGTTGCCTTAAGCACAGTTTAATCAAATTAGATGGTGGGCTATGTCATGGGGTTTCTCCTATTGATATTCATTAAAAATACATGATTTATCACTAATCTCTGTGAGGTAGATCCCACTCTTCCAAATGAATTTTGTAAATGTCAAGGGGAAGAAAACAGAATTGCGTATTGTTATAATAATTTAAGAGTGGTGTGATCACATTTACATTTTATATACTATGCAATTTAGGAACAGATAATAGCTTTAACAAGGCTAAACTTTTTTCCTTAGTTAAAGTTAGAAGAGAAAGGCTGAACCCTGAGGATTAGCCATTATGTTTTATCGCAGAATGGGTATTTGAATGATCTTTTAGTAGAATGGTAGCTTGTTCCCATTATTCAACTAATGTGTGTCTCAGAATCTCCGGTGCACGAATTTCCGCATCCACGTAGGCCGTCCTGTTGGTCAAAGGAAGAATCCTGTTTGCAGATGCTGTCACGATTGGATACTTGGAGGGTGTTTGTTTTCTGGTGCTCGGGGCTCTCCATCTGCACCCACACCTCACCCCGTTACCCTGCTGCCTCAGATCTCGCCCTCCCTACCCTAATGAAATTTGCCCAACTCCTTCCTTCTCAGCGGACTGTGAAAGACTGATAACAGTTTAGAAAGTGTTACCCCATCCAGAGGCATTTGCATTTTAACAGGGATCAAAGCTGAAACTAAAGGGATTACGTCCTAATAGCGGAATTTTAAGCATCACCCAGTGGGTGGGAGACGATTTTCTGTTGCCAAAAGGACCTTTTCTGTGGTCTTGACGGGAAAGGAGCTGCCTCTATGTTGCACAAGGGAAATGCTGTAGCAGGTGGACCAACCCTGCCTTTTCCTTTCTCATGTTGTGTTTTTCTTCTTCTTCTTTTCTTTTTTAACTGTGAAATAAGCTTTCTCCATTTCCAGAACTCCCTTCCAATACAGGTATCTTTCTAGGGAGTACGCTTTGAAATGCTGGTATTCTGACTTGTCCTTTAAGCATTTTTTTTCCCTTCAAAAACTGGGGACTAACATTTGAAACTCAAATTTACAGCTTCATTTAAAACTCTCAGTCTTGCTTTGAAAGTACCCCTGAAGGAAGAAAGACACTTAGAGGAGGCGAGGTACCTTTTCGATATGAAAATGTTCCTGTTCTTAGCAAGACACATGAGATGTCTCCCTTCACTTAAGACGCTTATCAAAAGCTCTTCAGAATATGACTTACGGCCAGAGTGGTCAGAATCGGCAGACAGAGGACTCGATTTGTATGTAATAGGAGGCTTTTAGCATCCTGGCCATTTAACCTAATCTCAAAAAGAAACGCAGCCTAAATGAAATCCTACTTATTTTACTCTGCTATACTGCAGAATCATGGAAAGCCTGCCCTTTGCTGCACAGGAGATCTCTAACAGGACTCTCAGCTTGGTGGGAAGCTTGCAGAACCATTTCCAATGCCAAACTCAAGACACGATAGGACCAGGCCGCTCGCCACGGGATCCCCAGCCTGTGAACTAATGGAGATAGGAACAGGACGGCCCTGAATTATTGGCAGGCAGTGGCTTAACTTCTCAAAATAACAAACGAGGGTCCCAACGAAGCCTCTTGTTAAGTAGCTCAATGTCTAATTCCCCTGGAATATTGTTTTAAAATTCATTCCATCTTCAGTAATTTGATAAAAAGAAGCATTGTCCTGGTCACTTCTCTAAAGGGCGGAGCAGACTTATTTTGATGATTAATATCTGCAAGTTTTACAGTTTAATGGGAAAGTGCTAGATATATTTGAAATGATACTGCCTTCTCCGCCCTCTTCATCCATCAGGTAACACTTTGATTACTTGCCTTCCGAGTTTGGGCTCAGGAGAACTTGTGTTATCCGCTGACACTCTGGAAACATTATTCTTGCATATTTGTGGTTAGAAAAGCCTGGGGGTCGCTTTTCGGGGTGACTGATTTCAAGTGACAGTGTGGAGTGTGCATTGCCTAACTCACGCGTCTTCTCAAAGATGGAAAATGGGAGAATAAACAAAATGAAAGAGAATAATTCTCCATCTTCTCCCACGACACCCCAAAAATCTCACCAAAGACTGTGGGACAGCTTTGATACCCCTCGGTTAAGGATATTGACCCTTTTCATAGGTTTATTAAAACTCTGTTAGAAATATGAGGACTTCTTTTGTTGCTCAGATGTGGCCTCTCTTTCTCTCTCAGCCAACATGGCAAGCGAGTTCACTGCCCTCCCTCTCTCTACAAGGGACATGACTCCCAGGGGTGTAAACCTCCCTGACAATGTGGGACAGAAATCCTGGGATGAGCTGGGACTCAGCATTAAGGGATTGGGAAAACCTTCTTGACCAAAAGGGGGGACAGAGAAATGAGACAAAATAAAGTGTCAGTGGCTGAGAGATTCCAAACAGAGTCAAGAGGTTATCCTGGAGGTTATTATTATGCATTAAATAGATATCCCCTTTTTAGTTTATGGTGAATTAGTGAGGCTAAAGGGAAGTACCTTGAAACTGCTGAGCTGTGTTCCAGTGGCCTTGTTTCTTGAAGATGATCATATAAGGATATAGCTTTTGCAATATGACTGTGTGATTGTGAAAACCTTGTGTCTGATGCTCCTTTTATCTATGGTATGGACAGATGAGTAAAAAATATGGATGAAAAATTAACAAATAATAAGGGGAACAAAGGTTAGAATAAATTGAGTAGATTGAAATACTTGTGGTCAACGAGAGGGAGGAGTAAGGGGTATGGCATGTATGAGTTTTTGGTTTTTTATTTCTTTTGCTGGAATGATGCAAATGTTCGAAAAAATGATCATGATGTTGAATACACAACTATGTGATGATATTGAGAGCCATTGATTGTATACCATGTACAGAATGCTTGCATATATTATGAACAACGAACAAGCATAGAATGTTTGTATGCCAAGAATGTTTGTATGTTTGCTTGTTGTGTACAATAAAAATATTTTTAAAAAATAGGACTAAAACTAGAGGTCTTATAATTAAGAGGGTTGAATAGAACAAGGGTGACCAATTCACCCCAGTTTTCCCGTGATTGCTTTAGCACTGAAAGTCCTGTGCCTTGGGAAACCCCCAGTCCCAGGCAAACCCGAGTGATAGCTCACCCTAGGAACTCTCCTGCCTGTCTCTGTTTTTTATTTTCGTGCAGGGTCTGTGGATTGAACCCGGGTCTCCCGCATGAAAGGCGAGCATTCTACCACTGAACCACCCGTGCACCCGGCTTGTCTCTTCTTAAACCCCATTTTGATGACCTGGTGAGCTAAAAGTCACTTGTATTTTAGATATATATTTACACTGGGAACCTCTCCTTTTAAAGTAGCCCATTCTCACTCTTAGTACAGGGACACATTTAAAGAGATGTATTCCCTATTCACACAAATGATTGCTTATGTCTAAAATACTCTCAATAGTTAAAACATAATTTTCACATTTATTGTCCCATGAAATTCTCAAACTTGAAGTAATAGCCCCCTTTTAGAGAAAAGAAGATGGAGATGTCAAACAATTGGCAACATGCTTTCCTCTGGTTTTCTCGTCTTGCGCAGTCTTCTGGGCAGTGGAAAGCAGCCACGCCCGATGCCCAGCCTTCTTAGATTTGAAGAGTCTTCGTTTAGCAAGTATTTGCAGAGCACATAATCTGCACCTAGGACAGGGTGAGGTAGACACAGTTTTCAAACCTGTCCCATGGACCCCTTCCCGAGGCTTCCTCAGGCTCAATTTAGAAACTTATGTCACCTTAAACAGCCTACTCTAAGAAAACCCTAGGCTCTCTCCATGCTACACTTTATTCAGCATTCTGGTATCTTCAAACGGGTTTTACCCAATAACCTAAAGAATAAATAACCTCTCCCAGTTTTAACTGGAGCCATGGACATTTGAGAACCCCAAAACGCTGGAGTGGGTCTCCATAGCAAAGCACTTGGGGTGCGAATATGTGTATGTGTGTCTTCTGAAAATGGCCCACGTCTGTACCCCAAAATTCACACTAGAAGTCTCCTCCAAGACCTTAATCCCCCATTCACCATGGGAGCCTTCGAGCTATGGGTTCGGTGTGTGCCAGGGTCCCGCAGGGAGCGTGCGCATGCACACACACACACACACACACACACACGTTACTAACAAGGACACCTAGCGTAGAACTCTATACAGATAGCAGCTTAGTGAGTGCTTACTTACTCCGGAGTGACAGAATTGAGCTGCCAGACCCTCTAGTCTCCTGGCTATCAACCCTTTCCTGTTATGATTTAAAACACAGAATGAGACAGAAGAAACAAAACCCCAAAATTTCTTAATGCCTGGCTTTCAACTGACCAAGAGCGTTTCAAAAAGATGAGCGAGGCTTAAGTCACATGCAGGGAGTAGTTGATCACTGGAACTCAAAACTCTGGGTATGGTCTCAGAAAGCTATTTCTTTTCTTCTTCTCCTCTTCTCCTCCTTCTCCTTCTCCTTTTCCTTCTTCTTTTGAATTGAAAGGCCATGAAGGGTTTCCTTTCTACAACTTACCTTTTCCTCTTTTTTTTTCTTACCTGTAATACCCAGTTTTCAGGGGCAATAGCATATATTCCCCTATATCCCTCCAGGATAGCAGATATTTATTGTTTCTTCAGCACCGATTTCCAGTGCATAATGTAGTGTGTAGCACATAATAGGTTCTCAACAGATATTCGTTGAATGGGTAAATACCATAAACCCTGGCATAAAAGAAAGGGAGCAAAGATAATTATCTATTGCTTAACTATCTCTTCAATTCTACGCTAAATAGAAGCAAAATCTGTATGAAGCATGATTAATGAAATCTTGACTATTAGATGGACATCTTAACTACTGCCCACACTTCTTTATCTGCTCTAATTAAGCCCCCAAATTTCTTCTTCCATTGAGCAAATACTACCAAGATCCTAGAAAGTGGGCACATGGATTGTGTTTAGCCTTTGACCTAAAATACAAATACTTGAAAGATAGAAGCTGCATGGTGTATGTGTCTGGGATGCTGAGGAATAGAGGCAGGCAGGTTGGAGAGTGCTCTGAGCACCAGACATGATGTGGCAGAGGATACTCAGCCAGGTGAATAGGAAATGGAATGAGGCATAATATCCAAGCTTTCTGCCAATGTCTATGGAAAACAAGGACTGTTTCGCTTAATGTGGAGTATCTTTATAATCTCCTGAGCTGTCTGACATCTAGATCAGAATCCATAGATCACAGAAGGAGCCCTGAGCCCAGGCATCTGCATTTGTTCCACCTAGAAGTGGGTGAGACACTCCCCAGAGATGAGGGCTTTCCAGCAGATGATCTCTTTTTATTTCCAGAAGAGAGATGTCTCATTTCTGCTCTAGGCGAGAGTCCTTTTAGAACCCAACCTACAGTGCCGCCTCTCAAGGTCCATGTTTTCCTTAGTTGGAAGCAGGAGATGCATTGAAGAGAAGGTGTGAAGTTGGATTCTCAAGGGAAAGAGTAGGTATAAGAAGGAGAAGGAAGGAGGGATTAAATTTACCTGAAATGATAGAGGGAAGGAAAATCCAACCCAAAGGGTTTGCCTTCTGAAGAACTAGAAAGGCACAGAAAACACAGTTGACCCAGCACACTCAGGGCCAAGTTGGTGCTGCCTTCAACCACAGGTGTGTGTGAACGCCTTCTGAATCCCATCCTTTCCTGTCGTCAACATTCCCACCCAGGTGACAAAGTCTACCACTAGGCTTGAGACTGGGCAAGTTCTGCCTACCAAGTAGGCGTCATTTTCATCTTCCAACTAATGAGACAGGGACGTGCAGATGAAATGCGATCCCCAAAGACACGCAAGCAAAAGCGAACAAAGACATCTCTGAGAGGGCATCAGATTATCTCTGCTTTGAGCCTCCCTTCTCAAAAGAGAAGCCAAGGTTCAATGGTAGAACTGTACTCACATCCTTCTCGAAAATCTCCAGAGTGTCTCTCTTGTCTCTTCTAAAATAAATGCAAGAGAACCGAGAGGTGGCAGGCTCCTGCTCAGTCTCTCTGAAGAATGGACAATGGTTTCTTGATCAACACAAGTGAGGTGCAGGTGAATCAGCTTGGAAAAACCTTTACGGTATTTATGTTTATTGCCAGTCATAGAACAAAGAATTTTTATTCTTATTTGAAAACTTGAACTATGCATTTTACCTGGGGAAGGCTCCTGGACTGATGGTAATGAATTTCCTAATATCCTTAATTCAAAAAGCTGGAAACAATTTATTGGTGTGATGGAACTTTTTTATGGCAGGTGGAAAAGATCAGTCTTAAGAAACAGACGGATATATTTTTTGTAACCATTAGACATCTTCTTACTCCACAAGTCTTTTCTTCCTTTTGCCCCTCAGAGCTAAGCAAGAATAAATAAAGGTTCGTGATTCTTGGAACTTTAACGCTGAAAATGAATGCATACACTGTTGCATTTCCAAATTAAATTTCACTGATTCTTTTCTTAAATACATTTCCTGAAGGAGGGAACAAAATGCATCATCTGCTGAAATGCACTCTTGTTTGTTCTGCAAGATTGGCCATTAAGAGTAATTAAAATACACTAATTTAGAAGAGTCCATACAAGAACTATTTTTGTTAATTTGTCTAAAATGTAAAATTTGTCTTTCTACATAGGAAGAAAAAAATTGTCACAGCAATAAGAACAATATAATCCCACTTTTGTAAATTGAAACAATTGCATGGGCACTTACAAAGTGTGGAATGATCTACCCCAAAAATGGTTGATACTGCTTGCCTGGGTGTGTGGGATCGTGAGTGCTTTCTGGTTAAAAAAAAAAACAAACTGGCTTGTGGTCTCTTTCTGTAATGACCATGAATCGCTCTTCTAATAATAAGAAATTAGTTTTTTAAAATAGAAAATAATACTTACAGACCTTCATAGATTTGCCATGTTTGTGTTTTCTTAACTTATTTCTTGATGTCCTTTGAGTATTACCAGCCATTCCCTCTGCTTCATTTTCCTGTGAAGATCCCTGGAGATGGGAGGGAGCGTCTAGCCTGGGATATGGGGCAGCAGAGGCACTTTGTGCCTTCCCTTTGTTGATGATGTAAAGGAACTAAATCCTGTCTCTCTTTAAAAGTTCAATTTACATTGGTCCCCTTTTTCTTTCTTTGTTCTGTCCCTTTCTCCCTCCCTCCCTCCCTTCCTTTATTTATCTCTTAAATAAAGAGATTCTTTAGGATAGTCGCCTTCTCTTATCTTGCTATTACTGTGCTTGGTCCAAGGTTGATGCTCAGCAAGTGATTGTTGAATAAAGGCTCAGAGATGCTAAGTGATTTACTCAAGGTCACATAGCAGGTAAACAGCAAGGTTGGGACTAGAAATAGGCTGACTTAGAAAGCCCATTGCCTATGGGAAGCAGAGTGTGCCAAGCCAAAATGAATGTTGGGGTCTCAGACAGAAGGGTTTTGTTAGTAAACTGACAAAGACATGGGTGTTATAATGTATATCATCAGGGTAGGGATAGAGATAAAACAGATGAAGACAGGAATCAAACTGGTATACTTTGACACATATTTTCTAAAGCTCTGTATATTACTACATTTACTTCTTCACGGAATAACTACTTTTAACCATTGTTTTTAACTTCTCATAAGAAAACATAGCTGTGTAAAAAGTGCAGGAAAAACCAGCACTATATTTTTGTTCCTGATAAATTTATTCAGCAAAGGGAAAAATAAATCCACCTACATTCAAATCACAGTGAACCTATTTCCATTAAAGGTCCCCAAGAGACAAAGCACCAGGTCTGAAAGCAACAAGAGTAAGGATTTCTTCCCACTGAAATGTCTGCCCCAGGAGGTAAGCCAGTGCATCCTCCAGACCCAGGAGGTGAGAAAGAAAATAATTTTATCGGGTAAAAGTATTCTGAGTAACTGCCGTCTTTGGAAATGGGAGAATTTTATTTTTCCATTTGACAAACAGGGAGAGGAACCTGCTTTCAGCGATTAATTTCCGTCCCTCGTCCCAGGATAATGCTTACCTTTGACCAAAGATTCAGCCCTAGGAGTTGTGGCTTCATTCCTTCAGGTATTGATCAAGTCTGCATCTTTGCCATGGCTGTGACACAGTCTATTTACCTAGCTCCCTTTAAGAAAAGCATCCTATAATTTTTATCCACTTTTTGTAGTTGCTACTATTGGTGATTCGTATCTCCACTAGAGCCATGCTGCGCAGAATTGACCCTTTGCAAGCATCACTTCGTGGATGAATAGGAAAATAGAGGGGTGGAAAAAGGAGACAGCAAGCAAATGGGGAGGCAAGAGATAGCACTAGGATGACAGAGCAAAAAGGAATCAGGTTCTCTCAACAATTTGACCCCCACCCCCTCGTGGCTTTGCACCCCCATCTAACCTGTTTTATTAAGACACATTGCTCTGAAAGCCACTAAGTACCTACAGGGCTGCGTTGGAGACATGAGAACATCCAAATGGCTTCCCTTCAAACTAATATTTAAAAAAAAATGTGTACCTTGTATTTAACAGGATATGGAAGAGAATAATTTACCATCAAATAAAAATTGTAGTCACAGACTGGTTTTCTTACTGAGTCACTTCTACCTGCTGGCTGAAGCAGCCTCAGGGTTCTGAAAGAAATGCAACGTAATGATTTCTAAATTTCTCTTCTTGTCCTCGTTTCAATTTTCTTTTGTGATGATTTTTTCGAATGAGCATTCAACATTTAGGCAAAACAGACCTCCTGCATCTGACAGCAGGGCTGCGGTTTTCATGACAGGCTTTCAGAGTGTCACTGGCTGGAGTGGTCAGCGGGCTGACAAGGGATGAGTGTCTGTCCTTGCTGGTGTGCAAGTTGTACAAACATACTCCATTGGGAGGAATGCACTTTTCTATTCACTTTTTTCAAAGTTTGTTATCTTGAAATAATTTACAGTCACAAAAGAAGTTGTAAAGATAGTAAAAGAGTCTTGTGTACTCTTCACCCAGCTTCCCTCAAAGGTGACAGCTTATCCGGAGTGTAATATCACAACCAAGAAATTGACATTGGTATATTTCTGTTTCCTAGACCATAGACCTTATTCAATTTTCCTTCTTTTTTCTTAAACTTGCACTTATTTGAGAGCGAGTGTGTGTAGATCAATGCAATTTTATTCTGTGTAGTATAGATTCATGTAACCACCACCAAAGCTGAGATGCAGGCCAGTTCCATCACCGCGAGGCCAGAAGTCCGAAATCGAGGCGTCCGCCCGCAGGATCGAGCTCCCTCAGAAAACGCAGCGGGCATCCTTCCATGCCTCTTCCAGCCTCTGCTGTTGGCCAGCATCCTTGCCGCTCCTTGGCTTGTAGATTCAGCACTTTCATCTCTGCCTCTGTCTTCACGGGGACTCCTCTGTTGATCTCTTTGTCCAAATTCCCTCTTCTTCTCAGTATACCCGTCATTGAACTGAGGGCTCACTCTAATCCAGGAGGACCTCATCTCAAATAATCACATCTCAAAGACCCTGTCTCCAAAAAGGTCAGATTAGAGGACTGGGGATTAGGACTTGAACATATCTTTTAGGAGCACACAGTTAAACCAAAAACAAGGACTAATTTATATTTCTTGAGTTGTATCAAGTTCTGGGTGAAATTGAAGTTAACTGGTGTCTTACTTCCAGGCTATTCTGCGACGTTGTAATGCGCTATACAGATTGGCACCCTGGGCAGGCCTGACCCGACAGGGGGTTTCCTGGGAGATAAGCAAATTCCAATACCTGCATAAATGAAAAGAATATAGAAAAAATATGTATTTATTTGGGAGCTCAATAGTGTATGGAAACTTTCCATGCTGGATCACTGATTCTTGCCAAGCATGAAATAACTAGAGGTCATTTGTATATTGTGTGCTTCCTAGATATCTTTTTACTTTTTTTTTTTTGGGCATGGGCAGACTCCAGGAATCGAACCCAGGTCTCCAGCATGGCAGGTGAGAATTCTCCCACTGAGCCACTGTTGAACCACCCACTAGATACCTTTTTAAAACAGAAGGCTTTGGGGGGGGAATAGAGCTCATCAGTCATTGCCATGTTGATTAAAGAATGGTCTCCTTCAAGTCCTATTTACGCATGACTTCTCTTCTTATATTCCATGTCATTAATTTATTGTAACTCGATATAATAAATATGCATTGAGCACTTACTGTGTACAAGGCACTGTCTTTGCTATGAATTAGTTTTCTAACGGACTTGGGGAAATAAGGGTAATATTAGCAAAGAATCATGGGAGGGAGAAGTTATGTCTAGCTCAGGGAATCACATAAATTTTGATAAAAGATTGGTCTTGGATGGTGGGTAAGATTTCACTAGGTAGAGGACAAAGAGAGCATTCTGGTCCAGAGGGAGACTGGAGGTACGTGAGCAGAGGTACAAAGGCAAGGTAATGCAAAGCATACCTGGGGAACAGCAAAAAGTCAGTGTGACCGTAGATAGGGGTGTTCAGAGGGAGAAGGAGGAGACACAGCTGTCAAGGGCGGTTGGTATCCTACTGTGGAAATTTTGGAATGCCAGGCTGGGGATGTTGTAGGTAATTGATGGCCGCCCATGAGAAGATGACGTGGTTGGAATTTCACTTCCGCAAGATGAATTTGTGGAGTTCGCTAAGAGGCAGAGAGGGGAACTGAGCCAAAAGATGACTGCGGTAGTTCAGGCAAGGGCCGCAAGGAAGGTGATGGCAGCAGATGCCGAAGAGCCCTGAGTGACGCGCGGGAGTTTCCTCAGAGAAGCTGTTGGGGTGGAGGGGAGAGGAAAGGAAATAGGAAAGTCCCGAGAAGACAGCATTTCCGGAGAGAGGTAGGAGAGCTTGACCTCCCACAGATTGGTCGTGAGGGACCTCGTGTGTTGGAAGCACTACAAGTTCCTACTTTTTAACTTTAACAAGCCCTTCAATACTTCCCGGAAACCCTTCTCGGTTTCGCTAGCTGGTTCTCTCTCTCATTCTCGCAGGAGTTACTTCAAGCATTCTCTGCCTTCCTCAGATTTCCTGCTGTCCCGCCACCTAACCTGTCACTCTCGGCCTCCGACTTTGTCAAAAATCATTGAAATCAAGGGCAGGATTCCTTCAGCTTCCTGCCATCTCGGCTACAAATTGACCCACACCTGAACCTGCTCTCTTCCTTCCTGTCTGCCTGACTCTAAACCTGCTACCTGAACTCTAGATTCCAGCCTCCTCTGGAACCTGGAATGACCAATTATCCCCTCTCTCTCCTATAATGCCTCTCTGCCAGATGCTCCCCATAGACACTTTGAAATGCTCAGATCTTTCTCTTAAAAACAACCCATCATTGGCCATGTCTTCCAGCAGATTCTCCCCTCTTGCTTCCCCATTCCAGCCAAACTTGTTGAAGGAATGGTTCATGCTGGTGATAGCCACTCACAATGGATTACTCTTACTCTACTCTCCTGCTTCTTTTTCCCCCCTCACTCTGTCATCTGGCTTCCACCCCATCACTTCTCTGAAACTGCTCCCACCGACGTCACTAACGTCCTCCTTGCATTTGTCAAAAGGCAACACTGATCAGTTCCAGTCTTAGCTGACTACCCTTGTTTATTTGTAGTGCTCAACAGCTTTATTGAGATATAATTCACATACCATGCAATTAGCTCACTTAAAAGTAAACAATTCAGTAGTTTTTAGTATATTCATAGAGTTGTGCAAACCCCACCACAATCAATTTTATAACCTTTTCATCATCCCTCAAAGAAAACCGACACTCACTACCCTTGGGTTTTTGACACTCAGGTTACTCCTTTCTTGAGATCCTCTCTTGTCTTGGCTTCCAGGAAACTACCTCTTCCATGCCAGGCCTTTGCTCCACTATGACTGTCATCTCTTAAACTTTGGCATTTTTCAGCATTCCGTCCTTAATCCTCTTCTCTTCTCCCTCCATACTCTGCCTGAGTGATCTCATCCATTTCCATGGTGATCCTTCAATTGCTATTTCTAGTCCTGACTGCTGTCTTGAGCTTCAGAACACATCTAATCCATCTCCGACTCCCTCTGGCTGCAACTCCTTCATAACTCCAAATCCATCCACATCTCCCCATCACCGCTGCCTCTCTTTATCTCAGACTACCACCATCCTTCATCTCTTGCTTGGATTATCCCACAGCCTCCTAACCAGTTTCCCTGGCCCCCTTCACATGTGTGTAGTTTCCAGAGAGATTTTGTACAATGCAAATCTGATTATGGTATCTCACACTAAGCTACTGACTCTCAAAGCCACTTCAACCCTTCTCTTGTTTCAAGGCCACTATACAGGCTGTTCCCTCTGTCTGAATGCCCCCCTAACCCCCCTCCACACAGCTGGTTTACTCCCACTTCTGTCTCAGGTTAGACTTTACTTCTTCCAGAAGGATTTTCCCAACTTCCCAAGGCTGGGTGGGTGACCCAGGTAGCTACTCCCACAGCACTCTGTGGTTTTGCTCACACACTAATTACCTGTGTCATTTTTCTGTGTCTCCCACCACAACACTCCCTGTGTGCTTGCCTAACACACAGTAGGCCTCAATATATATTTGCTGCATGAATAAGTGGTTTCTGTTTTCTAGCATAGTGTTTGGACTTTTGACCTGAAACTTGGCAGACAAGACAAGGTTGGAGATTTAAATGGAGATTTGAGAACTAACTGCAGGCAGGATGAAGTGGAAGCATTGAGTGGTCACTTTATCATATTAGGATTTTTTAAGCCACTTGCAAAAAGTTCTCAGTCTCTATGTCCTTCAAGATTTCTATGTTTGTGTTTTAAGCCCAGAGTCATTAATAACTATTTAGACATCTCAAGGCGACCCTTCTTCTGACTTGAACTGCACAGAATTGTTCAGTGCTGGAGTTTAAAGGAGGTGCATTTCCTGTCTGCAAAATCGCTTCTACCTGTTATCCTGCTTATCTCTTGCAGGGAACCTATGGCTTTTGGAAAGAAGGGGGTAAAGCCCCCAAGCTGAATACTATCTGAATTCTTTGACTTATAGCATCAAAAAATAGACAGTTTGGTTTTCAATTATTTCAAACTTACCGATGGTTGAGCTGCTTAAATACAGTCAGGGACTTGGGACATAGTAGGGACTGCATATAATTTCCCTAAAAGAAAATCTCCTTTAATTCGTCTAGCCTCAAGAAGCATGACAGTGGTGTATTAAGCACTCAGTAGGTATATTTAGCCTCTGTAATTCATTTAGATTCCACAACAGCCTCAAGGGGCAGATATAATTATGATGTCTGTTTTACAGGCAACTCCAGGTGGAGAAGCATGTCATTTATGCAAGGTCACTCAGCTCAGACCTAGTGGAGCCGGGATTCAAACTCAGGCCAGACAGGCTCAGTGCAACTCCCTGTACAGAGCCACTTCGAAGTGGTACCCCAAAGTAAAGCTGGGCTGCTGGTGTCTTAAGGCGATATGAACAAAGCCTTACAATGGCAAAAACGTGTATTTGTGCCAAGCTCCTAATTAATGATGGGCTTCTACTTCCATTTATGCTTGGCCTGTTTACCAGAACCCCGGGGTGTGTGAGGACAGGGCCATCATCCCCAGCTGAGAGGTGAAGGAAATGAGACCCAGGTGGATGAAGCAGCTTACCCACTGTCTCACAGCAAGTCAGAATTAGAACCCAGGTCTCCTGGCTTTTAGTTACAAAGCTTTGGGTGGTTCAGTGGTTAGAATGCTTGCCTTACATGTGGGAGACCCAGGTTCGATTCCTGGACCATGCACCATCCCTGCAAAAAAAAATAAAGCTTTAAAGTTTTTTTTTACATTACAGCACAACCTCATGGCTTTCAGCTTTCAGACTCCGATTGAACAGTGGCATACGAATTAACTGAGGTTACTATATTATCTCCTAAAATGATGGCTTCCCATTAAAAAGAAAAAAAAAAGAACAGCAAAATTTCAAATGGAACATGTGCCAGATACACTTCCACAAGCCATCCTCACCCAGAGCTGTTTTAAAA
The DNA here is from genome assembly GCF_023851605.1 of Tamandua tetradactyla. NCBI lineage: Eukaryota > Metazoa > Chordata > Mammalia > Pilosa > Myrmecophagidae > Tamandua > Tamandua tetradactyla. The sequence goes on along the minus strand of NC_135343.1, from coordinate 32,966,492 downwards.
AATTATTATTCTCCTTTGGGGCTCTTGGTCCATGATTCCATGGCATGTGCAGTTAAATACTAATTTTAAATTTTAAACAAACAAGGCTTTAGAATTGATTTCTGATTAATAGTAGTGATTTGAGAAAATGGTGGGTTGGAAAGATGTATAATAAAAGAAACTGAGAAATCTGCTTACCAGCACGGTTAAGAAATTTCAGGATATTGATTAGGATAAGAATAACCACAGGAGTCATATCAGCAGTTGGGTTTACATGACAGCATGGTTAGCACTACCTGTTGGGAATGCAACTTCACAGCACATATGTGCATGATGAATTACCAGGGTGAGAGGAACACGATTTGGTTACCAAGCACTATATATAATACGCATACTTAGCACACTTGTTGAGATTTGCATTGATTTTACCCCAAAATATTTTTATTTGTGTGTGGAAAATATGATATCTTTAAAATGCTGCAGATAATTTATGAAGTGGAGAAGCTAAACCTACCTATAATTAAGCCTGAGAGTTACTTCCAGAGGACCTCTTCTGTTGCTCAGATGTGGCCTCTCTCTCTCTCTCTCTAAGCCCAACTCTGCAAGTAAAATCATTACCCTCCCCACTACATGGGACATGACATCCAGGGGTGAAAGTCTCCCTGGCATCATAGGAGATGACTCCCAGGGATGAGGTTGGCCCTGGCAACACAAGATTGACAATGCTTTCCTGACCAAAAGGGAGACGAATTGCAGCAAAATAAGGTATCAATGGCTAAAAGTATTCAAATAGAGTTGAGAGGCTACTCTTGAGGCCACTCTTATGCAACATGCAGCTAGATATTGCTATTTATCATGGTTTGCTGAACCGCAATTAAAATCATTCCTGCCAACCCTAAAGAACATCTAAAGCTTTATCTGAGACTTGGTTACCAAGTACTATATATAATATGCACATTTAGCACACTGGTTGGGATTTGCATTGGTTTTACCTGAAAATATTTGTATTTTTATATGTGGAAAATATGATGTCTTTAAAATGCTGTGGATAATTTATGAAGCAGAGAACCTAAGCCTACCTATACTTATTTGAGATTCTGCAAAGATTCTGCACACAATGATTACTTTCCAGAAACCTACAACTTCCAGATGGGTTCCTGAGCCAGATAATCCTGAAACCCAGAGGTGCCAGCCTCTCTAGAACATCAACTAGTTCCATCCTCCTATCCCATGTTATAAACAGTCCTTTCCAACATAAAAAAGTTAGAATGGACATAGCCCAAATACCCCTAAAGATTGGGAGACAATCAAAGGAGAAGGTGGGGTTATAACAGAGAAGATAGGATTTAACAAATGATATGACTGCTGAGTCATATCATTTGATATTTCTTTAAATCCCCAGGGACTTGGAGCAGCCAAAAGGAAAAATCTAAAATTATGGAACTGTAACCCATACCAAACTCTGAAATCTGTTCTATAACTAATTATGGTGGTGTGTTTTGAAATGTATTATTTTGTTTGTTTGTTTCTGATTTTCTACAATGAAAAGAAAAGAAAAAAGAATGCTGAGATTAAAAAAAAGTGCCTGCAGGTATAGTTCTTAAATTGTGATTCAACAGATATGAATATGCATTGGGCCTTTGCTCTGCTCCTGAATCTTTGATGCTACGTGAGTGTGGGAGCTTCTAGGACAGGAGCTTCACTGTGGCTGCCCGCACCATCTCCTGCCCTCTGTTCTTTGCGGAAGCCAGAATCCTCACTGCATCCATTAAGGTGCTTGGATAGTCCCAGTTTTTGAGTCTCTAAGCAATCCATGAAGTAGATGTTGGTGGGGGGAAGCCCCACTTACCTTTCAGCTTTGTTCCCAGGCCAAATAAAACTAGAAAAGTCTTTCTATTTTGAGAAAAGCGTTTTATGCTGGACTCATGTTTTCTCCCACACTTGGGCAGGTGAGATAATCTTAATGCAGTTTTATCAGCTTTAACTCTTGGATTCTTGGCTGCTAAACTTAAAAAAAAAAAAAAAAAAGCACCTCACAGAATCATAGACCACAGATTTCCATACCAAAGAGCAATAAGCTCTTATTGGAAACTTTTATCTCTTAGACACCGGTGTTTGCTTGTCTCATATTCTATAGCAGAATGGTGAGAAAATCAAGGATATGTGGAGAAAATGCTGCAAGGACAGAAATTTAAAACTAACTGGCTGATAAAAATGAAGAAATAAGTGTATGTACCTTTTATCCTCTTTCTTTACCAAATACGCAAAGAGAAAGTGTCTTACGTACAACAATCTTGCACATCTTAATAGATGAAGACTCAAAAATGTAGATAGCCTTGCCGTCACAATGTAAGGCTTCATTTTTTGCTTTTGTTTTTACTTTTTGTACACGGTTTACCCAAAAGTTTTACTTTTTGCTGAGCTTCTTGAGAAATGCTTTACAGGATGGATTAAAATGTGAAACAAGAAAAATTAAACATCTGAAAGAGTGGAACACAAATCGGGGTTTACCTCCAATCAGAAATACATGGTTTTTGCATGTGATGGAAGTTTTATGGATGCTCCGAAGGTCACCCAGATGTTAAGGGAAGTCTGCCGTTGCAATTTTTTTGTCTGTGCTTATGTGCTATATGATAAATCACATTTATCTCTCCAAACGTTTCAGCCACTTGTTATCATTTTTCAATTATTTTTACTCTGTTCTAGGGGGCTTTCACTGGGATCATTCATCTTCTAAATCTCCTGTTTTTTATTTGCCCCCAGTGAGAGAAGCAGGAAGTGTGCAGCAGGTCTTGGAAATGAAGAAGTTGGCTGTTCCTCATGAAACTCTGAGCAACTCTTAGATCCCGACCCCAAGCAAGACGATTTTTTTTTAATCCGATGACAGCATGGCCCAAAATTAAATGAATCAAAGGATAGGAAATGAGGTCCAACAAATGAAACTCTCCTGAAGAAAACAGTTTATGGTTGGGGAAAGAATTAAATATGCTCCCCCCCACCCCGAATAAAACAAAACACAATAAAACAAAAAACATGGAAGGGCCAATTTAAAATTTTTTATTTATGATTTTCGGTAAGTTCGCTGGATTTCATTTCTACTTTTAAATGTTTAAATGAAACTCTTTCCTTTTCCCTCCATTTGTGAACAACAGTATTGCTACACTTAATATGTAGCAGTTTAGCCAAGGCTATTGAAAGTGAACCGTGGTAAAGGAAGTATAAAAATAGGTCTTCTACAGGATTACTGAAAGGATTAAAATATGTAAGATATTTAGATCAGGGTATGGCACAAAGTAAAGTGTTCAATATTTGTCCATCACTATTATTATTTCTAAGTATATTTCCATATTTGTTTTTCACACAATTGAGATCAAGTTGTGCAGAATCTTTTGCCATGTACTATTTTTAACACAATATTTTTAGATGTCTTTCCATGTTCAAAATATAAACCTATATTTTTTTAAAAAGAGAGAAAGTGCAAAAAGAAAAGTGGTCTACTGTACTGAATATTTATTGAACTCAGTCTTGAAAATGATCACCACAGTTTTACCAGGTCATTTTCTGTTAGGTTCCTATGGCATAAGTCAGTTGTCAAAGAGAGCAAAATGAATAACGTTCAGATTCTGTGAGCTACTTGGCAACCAGACCTTGAGTAAATAGAGAAAAGCTTGGTCTGCAGGAGCATTGGAGTGGCTCATATCTATTGGGACCAACTCAAGAGAACTGTCTGGAAATCTAGTGGTTTCCTAGGATGAGAACATGGTAGGATTACTTCTTCAGCAAAATCAAAATTTTATTTTTATTTGAGGACTTGAAAGCCCAACTCAGTCTTCCTCCCCAAAGGGTCCTACACGCAATGAGTTCATAGCCACAGGAATGGATTGAGTCACTTTAAAAACATGTTTTTCTGGGGTACCTACGACTCCAAACCACCACACTCATCTAAGCATCTGCCCCCAAGTCCACAGTTGATGGAACATACATTCTGATGGAAAAACTAGCCAGAGATAGTATGCTTGTATAGTGGGGGGTTTCTCTGTAAGCAGCACATGCTTAGATGTCATATGCAGCTCTCCAGGGGCTTACAAGGGGAAAAAAACACCTGAACTAACCAGGCTTTGAGACACCCCTCACCCCTTCCTCCTTACTGCTCCTCAAATTGAGATGTAGAACTTGAGTTCTTGCTCTCATTTCCTAAGTGAAATTTACTTTCTGTTCATGTTACAGGGTAGAGAAAAGGCCACTTGTTCATTTCCCTATGCCATGTATCTAGGAGAGCAAAGCCTCTTCCACTGTCCTCCCCTCGAGACCTCTGTGGACCTCTGCACTGCACTCTTCACTGCCCTTTACATTCCACCCAGGCTGAACTCCCACCCTCTGGCACCAGCCTGTGTATCTACTGCGCCCTCTGATGCTCGGCCTGAACCTCTTTTCACCAGGCTCATGTCTATTCCATCCCAGTCCCCAGGAAGCTTCCCTGATCCCTCCAAAATGGGTTGCACAACCCATGTCCATCCTCTCCTGTAGGTGACATCACACTGTGCAGTGTTGTCTCCTCGTTCATCTTCTTCCTGAGGACCAAGAAACCCTTCATGCTACAAGACCCCACAGCGACCATCACTAGGGGCCCTGCTCACTGCTGGAACCTCAGAAGTTGGTGATATTAGGTGCTTCATAATTTTAAAAAAATTTTGTATTGATAAATCTTATCATACAAACATTCCATACATAGAGTACAACCAGTGGCTCACAATTTCATCACATAGTTGTGTATTCATCACCATGATCGTTTTTTAGAACATTTGCATCACTCCAGAAAAAGAAATAAAAAGAGAAAAGAAAAACCTCATACATACCATACCCCTTACCCCTCCCTCTCATTGACTGCTGGTATTTCCATCTACCCAATTTGTTTTAACCTTTATCCTCCTTATTATTTGTTTACTCTTTTATCCATACTTTTTATTCATCTGTCCATACCCTACATAAAAGGAGCATCCAGACACAAGTTTTTCACAATCACACAGTCACATTATTAAAGCTATATCGTTATACAATCATCTTCAAGAATCAAGGCTATTGGAACACAGCTCAACAGTTTCGGGTACTTCCCTCTAGCCACTCCAATACACCATAAACTAGAAAGGGGATATTTATGTAATGTGTAAGAATAACCTCCAGGATAACCTCTCGACTCCGTTTGAAATCTCCGAGCCACTGAAACTTTATTTTGTCTCATTTCTCTCTTCCCCCTTTTGGTCGAGAAAGCTTTCTCAATCCCTTGATGCTGGGTCCTGGCTCATTCTGGACTTCCTCTCCCACACTGCCAGGGAAATTTATACCCCTGGGAGTCATGACCCTCACTGGCGGAGGGCAGCGATTCACCTGACGAGTAGGCTTAGAGAGGCCACATCTGAGCAACAAAAGAGATTCTCTAGGTGACTCTTAGGTCTAATTTTAAGTAGGCTTAGCCTATCTTTGCAGGAATAAGTTTCATAGGGGCGAGCCCCAAGATCAAGGGCTCGACCTATTAAATTAGTTGTCTCCACTGCCTGCGAGAATTATCAGAAATTCTCCAAATGGGGAAGTGCTTCATATATATTTGCTGAATGAAAGAACTACTGAACGAATCAGTTGATTATAAATCACTTTTGGAACTTGTGCTAAATAAGAGAATAAATGTGCCTATGCCCAAACGATGGGGGAGTTTCATCATCTATTTATACTCAAATCTATAATCATCTTCATAATAATATCTACTATTTATGGGGGCAACTATGTGCCAGGCCTGGTGCTATACCATTTACATACACTGTTCTAGAACTCACTAAAATCTAGCAAAGTTGAAATTACCCTCATCTCACAGATGATTGAAGTGAGGCCCAGAGAGATTTTGACACTTGCCCCAAGTTCCCCAGCCTACGGATCTACTTCCCAAGTGCACGCTCTTTCCAGCCTGCCACATACCGTGCAATGCATGCTATCACATTTCTCAGTCATCTGCCAGGTCCCTCACCCATCAGGCTTTGATGGTGACCTGCCGTCCACATCTGTGATTCCCACGAAGTGGCAGCCATGGCTGGGTCCAGATGAGAAGGCCGATGATCTTGGCTAGGAAGGTCCCAGGATCTGCAGTGCCCACGCTGCTGCAGAAGCACCTGGCACTGTCAAGGCAGGTGTATCTTGTTACCCTTGGTGTACCCAGCCCTGTGGTACTCTCCTGCAAGGTGGAAGTGTCCCTCGCACCTCCCTTTGTGGGCACCCCATTAGAAGGGCACCAAGGCAGTGCTATCTGCGGGGGTTTGATCCAGTCATTCTTACATTGTCCACACACAGCCCCCTCTCTGGAAGACCCAGGTCCGACTCTGGTGGGCAGGAGGAGGATTTCAGTGTCCCTAAAGGTGCTGCCTCTATGCACAGCACGCTGAGTTATAATCCTTTGTGCAAACCTGAGTGACTTGACTCTTTGTTGACCAGTGTGCTCCCAGGGGCCTCAGCAGCCTTTCACGCAGTCACAGTCAAATCCCGGGCTCACTCTGGGTCCCTGCTACTGATGCATAGAAACTGGGCCTACTGTACACACAATTACGTACTAATTCTTTTAACCCCTGTTAATTCAGGCTCTAGGATTTAAGAGGATTTGAACTCCAGCCAGGGTTAAATGACCACATTGAAAGGGAAACCAAGAGTTGTTGCTCAACGAATTTTGGCCTTTGGGGGACTTTGCTTTACAATGAGGATTACTAATCAAGCTGAGCTAAGAGTCTGGATTCTGAGCCAGACTGCCCAAGCTCACATCCTTTGTTCTGCTATTTACTCATTTCGTACCTTTAAGCAAATTATGAGTCTCACTGGACTTCAGTTTCCTCATTGTAAATGGGGATATTATCATCAGGACCTCTCTTTTAGGGGAGTGAGATAACACTTGTCATTACTTAGAGCAATGCTGGCAGTTAGTAGACACTCAATGGATAGACATCAATAAGTGGGGTGACAGGCTGAGGCAAAAGACATCACCAGGGTGATCTGATGCCAGCTGACCTACTGTGTGCTGGCTGCCTCCTAAGACAGTGGGGCCCCTGGAGTTCTTGAGGCTCCGTATGGCCCTCGGTGCTATTTGTATTTCCACAAGATTCCAGGAACTGTTCATACTCACTTCCCTGAATGTCTGACCTGCGCCTTAATTTTAGCAAACCTGAATCTGTGTTTGGGTTTGGGGCTGCTGTGGGGCTTGAAAAACTAAAATAACTCTCCGTCAAAATTGACTGCTTCTTTGAGGAAAAAAAAAAGGTTACCAAATATGTGTGTGTTTGTTCTCCAGCCTTCTCCAAAAAATGGCGGAGTGCCCTATGTTGAAATTAGAAGAGACTTTTCTACATTCCAGCACCGCGAGGCACTCACTCTACATTCCACTCCTCCATTTTTTAAAATATATATAAACAGACAACACTTTAGATGCTAGAAAATGACGTGACCTAGAAAGTGAGATGACAGATGAAATGAGGGAAGGATCTCCAGGAACAGCCTTGTCGAGCTGGATCTTGTCAGAGCAGATTTTCTGTGACCATAATAAAGGGCTTTTAACACAAACTGGGTTGCCTCATTTCCGAAGAGTAGAGCTACAGAGATTCTTAAAAAGGAAAAATAAATACTGCTCTAATTGGAGCCAGAGGTGAGGCAGGGTAGGACAATGAGTGAGCAAGGACTATTTATGTTGGAAAAAGAGAAGCGTTAGAAACGATTTAGCTGAGAAATTCCGGAAGATGAAGGGCTTGGCCAAAACCAAAGCTGGCTCCCTTGTTTGAGAAGAAAGGAAAGAGCCCAGGAATGAAGGGGAAGAATCAAATTACAGGGCAGTGAATGTAAGCTAAATGAAAAGAGACGCGACTGCATTTGACAGACGCTGAGACGGGAATTCTGCGTTAGGACAGGGTGTCGGTGGCTGAATCCCAAAGGCTTTGGGAAAATTTCATGCTAATGAAAAATGTTCATGTTAGTCAAGATGAGATAATAGTTATCCATTACCTAGGCAGAGGCTGGGGCATATTGAAAAAGATGATCGTAAATAATAGTGTCTCCCCAACCAGACTGGAAATTTTTAGAAAGTTGATCCTGTGTCCTACATTTTTCTTTTGTATGCTTCCATCGTGCTTGACCTCTTGGTCATGGCTACCTTTTTTTAAGCAATGTTTCATACATTTTTTTCCCTAATTCTTCCCAACAACAGCCTTTTAAGATTGGGGATACTGAGGGTCACTGAAACAAAAGTACTTACTCTAAGTCATTGAGAGGCAGAACTGGGAGTCAAACCCAGGTCTGCCTTGGGTCTAAATGAGAACAATTTCTTAGTACATTTCATGGGACCCAGAGACCTTGAAGTTCTCTGAGAGGAAATAGAAACCATACAATCTGACTGCTTTTTCTCTTATTTTACCAATGAGGACACTAGGTCTAGAAGGGAGAGGGAATTTTTCCAAGGTCCCATAGGAAATGGCAAGCAAGGAGTCACTGGCTAAATAAATGAATTCATGAGTGTGCATAATTTCTGGAGCCATTAAAAGAAAGGTATTTTTGCACACATCACAATTTTAAGGCCCATCTGAAATGTTTAGGTATACTTACACTTTCCACATTTTAAAGAATCCATACCTGGCCAAGTGAAGATAGAAAGTGCACTCTCCTACTTTCAACAAATCTCAAATAATAGCTATGGAGAAAGTCCAGAGTCTCAGTTTACCTGAACTCAATTTATATTAAGATTCCACTTTCCACTCGGGAGGAGAGCTAGATTAATGATGATAAATTTGAGTCAAACAAAAGTGTGGATGATAGAAATTTTTAAAATATTTAACAATTGGAATCCTTTCCAACCCATACCTGGTCACCACTGACTCTACACGTCATGCCCAGTATTAGGAATACCAACACTGAACAGAAAAGGATATGAATAGAAAAGGACTTCTGTTTTCAAAGATCTTATTACTTAATGGAAAGACAGACATATAAAGAGATGAGTCATCACCCAGTCTGAAAAGGGCTTTAATAGAAGTAGAGAATACACACAAAATAAATAAGAGTCTAACTTAGTAGAGGTCCTTAAGGAAACTTCCAAATGAATAAATATGTCATCCTAGCAAATCCATCATTTATAAATTAGTGCTTCAGAAGTTCTTCAAGATGTACTTGAAATTCTTGTTCTCTTATGCCTTGCGAACATCACCCTATCTTGCTTATTGTATTAGTTAGCTATTACTGTGTAACAAATGGTCCCAGAATTTCATGGCTTAAAACAATAGCATTTATTATCTCACAGTCTCTGTGGGTCAGGAATATGGGTGTGGCTCAGTTGGCTCCCCTGGCCCTGCTCATTCAAGACTGAAAGACGTTGGCTGAGGCTATGGGCAACTTGGGACCATATTTGGGGTGGAGCCATATATGAGCTCACTCAAGTGATTGTCGGCAGGATCCAGCTCCTCACAGCTTTTGACCAGAAGCCTCTATTGCATCCTTGTCACATGGGCACTTCTTAGGGCAGATCACAGCATGGCAGCTAGCTCCCCTCAGAGTGACGAGTGAGAGGGCAAGAGAGAGAGAGTGAATAAGAACAAGACAGAAGCCACAGTCTTTTGTAATCTAATCTTGGAAGTGACATTGTATAGCTTTTGCCACATTCTATTCATTAGAAGCAGGTCACTAGGTCCAGCCCATGTCAAGAGGAGGGGATTGGACACGAGAGCCATTTTAGAAGACTGCCTACTACGCTACTCATAAATCCATCCTATGAACTTATTCTCTCTAAGAACAGGGCTCGCAACACCATCCTCCCCTTAGCTCAAACCAGTAACGCCAGACTTGCCCTTCACTCCCTCACTCATCCCCTGCCCCATCTAATCCATCCCCTTGCCCTGACATTTCTCTTCCACCTCCCAACTATCTCTCAGGGTCGCACCACCAGGGGCCCCATTTCCTTCATTCCCACCGTCACCACCTTGATCCAAGCCCTCATCACATCTAGCCCGGCTTCAGCATGGAAACACATCTAAACATTCTCTGTGGCTCCCATTGGGTTCTTTCCAGCCATTCCCCACACAGTGCTGGTACTGTTTCTAAGGCACAAATCTGAGCAGGTCAGTCCAGGTCCAAGTCCCTCAGTGGATCCCCTTAGTTCTAAGTGTGGAGAGCAAGGCCTTGGTGCTCTGGTCCTGCTTACTTCTCCAAGCTCTCGTCTTCCCCTCGCTCCAGCTGCTTGGAACAGTGTGGCCACGTCCTCCCTGTCCCCTGGGAATAGCAGTCCCTTTTTCTTCCTCTGAATAATCCTCTCTTCACAACTCTGCTTAGAAAACTTGTTCTTGGAGAATCCTTCTCTGATTCCCTCGTGCAGGGCGGAGCTGCTCCCAGAACTCGTACAGAGCCCTGGCTTCACGTTCTCATACTATTTACCCCACTGCACAGCAAAGATCTGTTTTCATATATGCCCCTCTCAGGCCTTGCCAGTCTTTAAGCTCACTGAAAGCCCGAAGGATGTCCTTTTAGTCATTTTATCCCTAGGGCCTTGTAGGTGTTTGATAAGAGTTGAATGAAGAATGATGGAAATTCTGGGGACATTTTATGCTTCTGGGGCCTCTCAGTTTCTTGTATACCGGTTATCAGGGATGGCTACATAATTTTTGATCCTCATGCAAAATGAAAATCTGGGGCCCCTTATTCACAATGCAGGAAAAAAAAAATCTTTGTCCTTTCTTCTGCAGCCTTTCTCTTGACCTATCATGGCGTTGGACTTCTTTTAGTTTTGTTATTTTCTTATTTCATGTTCCTTACCCTCCAGCAGAGGGATGCTTGTGGAGTGAGTGCAGACCTCACATATACTACTCAGGACATGCATCCACCTTGACTCTCCCTGGGTCTCTGCCAAGCCCCACCAGAGAGGGAGGGTGGTAGCAGTTTCTGGGTGGAGTGAGGGAAAGGGCAGGCAAGAATTCATTTGGGAAGACAGTGGACTGCAGGGCCATGCATGAGCCGAGGCCCCCAAGCTTCAGTGGACTTCACTTAAAAAACACAAATTCAAAGATAATTATAAAGAATTTCAAGACGGTGACCACAGAGCATGAAACTCCAGGCCCGGAGCGCTTCTGAGCAGGCAGTGTTGTGCAGTGGCACTGGGTGCATGCCCACGGAGCCAGCCCTGCCACTTATCCACATGCTTTTGAAACTCTTCCCTTTGGAATTCAGATCATTCTCATTGTTTGCTTCTGCATCCATCAGCTTGGTAAGACCACCCTTTGGAAACTTCCTAAGGCAGACCTGCAAGGCTTGGGAGGAAGTAATAGCAGCTTTTTAGAGAAAAGCAAGGAAAACTGGGGCCTTCCTGGAATAAGGTTCCCACCATCCAGGAAATGAACACATCCTGGAGGCCCAGAGCTCTTCACTACATGTATCAATTACTAACAAATATTATTGAATTAGTGTATAAAAACTGATGTGACAAATTATATTATAATGGCTTAAAACAAGAGAAATTTCTTATCTCACACCTCTGGAAGCTAGAAATCCAAATTCAAGGTGCTGGCAGTGCCATACTCCCTCTGAAGATTCTGGGGATGTCTCCTTCTATGCCTCTTCATAGCTTCTGGGGGCTCCCAGCAGTCCTTGGCCTTCTTTGGCTTGTAGCTGCATCACTCCAATTTCTGCCTCCATCCTTACACGGACTTGTTCTTTGTATCTCTTTGTGTCTTTCCTCCTCTTAAAAGGACACTAGTCATTAGATTTAGGGCCCACTCTAACCCAGACCTCTTTTTAATTTAACTGATTATATCTGCAGAGACCTTATTTCCAAAAAAAAAAAAAAACAAAACACATTCACAGGTACCAGGAGTTGGAACTTGAACATGTATCTTTTGGGGGAACACAATTCAATGTATCAAAATTATCCTTAAGACAAAATAAGATTAAGGCAGAATGACTTTGAAAAAATGTATTCCCTCTGAAAGGCACCTGCCAGTCACTTCTTCTGTCTTTCTCCTCATGTCTAAGCGAATGCCTCCACCTTGGGCTCTGGACTTCATCCCCTACTTCCTTCTCAATGACCCACTCTGCCAAAATTACCCTATATCTTCAACCTCATCATCTCCACCGGCAACTCTCAATGTTCATTGAACTTTCCATCTTAAACCAGAAAATCTTCCCTGTACTTTGTCTCCTTATAGCTATCAATGTATTTCTCTTTTCCTCTCCCACCAACATCTTTTAAGAGTCTTCTGTTCTACTGTCTTCTGCTTCTCCATCTCGCTTACATTTAGACTTCAATGTGATCCTACACTCCCTCCTTGGTTTCCCGGACCTGGTCTCTTTGTATCACCCAGGGACATACTTATCACTAAATTCCATGAATCCCTTACAGAATTCTTCTCGCTTGGGCTCCCTGTTGCAATGGACGCCATCAATCTCTCTCTCCACGAAGCTCCTTTTCCCTGGCCTTAGAGATAATACACTCTCAGGCCTTTCTTCCTAGCTTCTCCCTCCGTCTTGGACTCCTCTGTGGATTCTTTTCCTTTTCTCTCAGACCACGGTTTCCCTAGGGTTCTTGTTAGGCCTTAATCTGCTCTTACTTGTTCTCTGGGAAAAGATGAAGTGCCCCATACTTTAATTAATGACTTTCACATATCAATCGCCAGCTCTCATCTCTCTCCTGAGCTTTAGCTCCACATAACTAACTGCTTACCAGACATTTATACTTGGATGGGCCACAGGCACTGCAAATTTGATGCATTTAGAACTGAACTCAATATCCCCACACAGCCCTCCCATTCATAACCTTCTCTTCCTTCCATGTTTTCTAACTTAATGCCCATCTCCATCACCCAACCACTTGCTGTCACTCCTTATAGCCAATCTTCACTGTGTCTTGCTGATTCTTTGCCCTTAATATCTCTAAAATGAATTCATTCCCACTGTCACTTCCTCAGTTGAGGTCAACTTTACTTCTTGGTCTAATCATTGCAACCATCTTTGGTCTTGACCATGCGCCCACACCCCCACACCCATCCCCCCCACACCCCCACCCCCATCCCCCCCACACCCCCCACACATCCACCCACCACCCACCCCTGCCAAATCTGCTCTTCACAGTGGAGTCGACCAATCTGCAAAGCATGCAAATTTGTCACATTCCTCCCCATCCTGATTTATCCCATCTTAAAAATGTTTAACCCTTCAATGGTGCTTCATTGTCCTTAGGGTAAAATTTGAGCTCCTTGGAAGGCTCCAAAGGACCTGCCTCATCTGGCACTTTATTACCAAACCAGGCCTGTCTCTTATTTCACTGCCAGCCTTCAGGAACCCCTATCCATTCCTCCAACATGGTGTATCCTCCCTCGCTTTCTTTCCCCTCATTCACCTGATTAATTAGTTTTGTCCTTTTGGTCTCAGCTTAGAAGTCTTCCCCTGCTGGAAGTTCTCTGGCAAGGGGTCCCCTCATCTGGCCGGTCACAGCATTTATCACCTTCAGCTGTAAGATCAGTGTAGACAGAACCCGTGACTGTGTGTTCACTGTTGTGTCCCTGGCCTCTAGCACATGCTATTCCTTAAATAGCTTTTGAATAAATAAGTCTTTCATGCAACCAATAGCCTGGATCCTAGTTCCAGTTATGCCTAAATTTCTTGGAGATCTTGTGATTTAATTAAGTCCTCTGGGTTTCAGTTTTTGTATCTCTAAAAGAGGATATCTCAGTCTCTGCATTATTGACATTTTGGGTGAGATAGTTCATTTTTTCAGAGGCAGGGGGTATTTCGTGTATAGCAGGATGTTTAGCAGCATCCCTGGCCTCGACCCACTAGACTGCAGTAGCATCCTCCAGTTGAGAGAACTAAAGAATGTCTCCAGATATTGCTAAATGTCCTCGGGGGAGCAAAATTGCCCGGTTAAGAACCACTGCTCAAAAAGGAGGAGTTGAACTAGGCTAACTCTGATACCCCTTGAGCTCTAACATCCTAAAATCCTTTGGGGACCTCAATGTGGGTTCAAATTCTTCTTCATGAGCTTCTACTTCCACCAACCTCATCTCTGGGAATTTCTCTTTGGAGACCCCATTTATTTGTGCTTCAGGTAATTTCTGGTGCAAGTTATGAGGGAAAGGGGATATTGACTGCAGCTAGTCTAATCCCTAGCAGGCAAGACTGACAAAGACCTCAAGGAATGTGAATGGCTATACAAGGTCCATCTCCTGTGCTTGTGTTAAAAATCCACACAGGATTATTAATATGACTTAGTCTGCATACTTTTATAGAAGTTATGATATTTTAGAATTACTCAATAACCCATCTGCCACAAAGAAACATGGCATTGGCTCTGCCCATCCTGTTGTCTGGAGGGCAGTATCTGGCGTATCGGAAGACACTGCTTCACCAGAATAGAAGGATATGCAACTTTATCATCATTTGCTGCTTGTTTTGCTTATTTACTTATCTCCCCTTATCTCTGCTTAGTCTGTTAAGGATTGATCACAGGAGATGTGCTCAAAACACCTTCAAGAGTTCTGATAGCCCTTGAGCTATCATGTGCCTCAAACAGACTGAAAGTAGTTATGTGGAAGGATGCCCAGCAGAGGCTTTCTGAAGCTGATCTTCAGTATGATAGGGCTCCAGTTCTATCAAATACAGCAGGACTTCAAATTCACAGTCATGTGTCAGAGATCTGCTTCTTCCTGAACACAGGAGTCTCCAAAACGAAGTAGCAGCAGATAGCAGCTCTCCTGACTGACTCAGCTCGCCACCTCTATTTGGCAAATATAAGTGTTTTTGAAATATCTTCTAGTGGCAATGATCTCATAGCCATGTCTTGAAGGTTGGAAGAGAAGATTCTTCTGCTGTTAGATTCTGAAGTATGCAGTTGAGCAATTATTTGAGCAGTGTAAGTAAGACATCTTCCCTCTCAATAATGATGCTTTGCCCTGAGTTGTCTGGAGAACACTTAGGTCTTCAGCTCTCTACCCTTTGTTGCCTTTTTACAAACAGCATCATTACAGGGAAGTAGAGAAGCAAGTGTTCCAAAGGGTGGCACCATTTACAAGTGTTGGTGTTAACCAAGGGTTCGAGCAGTTCTTGAGAACATCAAGGAGGAAGTAAGGCTTGCAGAATCCTGTTGGAGAAGATAACTGAATTAAGAAATGGCAAAGAGGTTCTGTCCAGTCTAAAACAGAAGGAGAGAAGGGGAGAAATCCTTAAAGGGATGTGAGAGTTCATATAAAGGAAGTTGGGCACATTGTCAATCTCTGGAATTCTCCAGTTCTTTCTACTCCTTTGTTGACTTACATCAGATCTTTTCTCACACTTGCATGACCTAAATGGCCCCTATCCATTTTAGAGCTTTTTTGTAAAAACTGAGGTCCAAAAAGGCTACTGGCCCAGAGTCACACAGCTAGTTGATAACAAAGCTCAGCCTGGATCCCTGTCCATCTGACCCAATGTTCTTAGGCACTGCTTAAGATGCAAGGAGAGCAAAATCATGAGAAAAGAAAGAACTACATGGGGCATGGGGTGGAGTGGGCCACCAATAATGATTTCTGTTGCAATCTCCTCTCTTGTCTACGATGAACTTTACTGAGAACCTACTACTTGTGTTCCTAGTCCTGTGCTAGGTGCTGTGGGGGGCCATAAAGAAGGTTCCAGTTGTTAATTACACTATTGCTGGAGAGGTAAAAAGATTGAATCAATTAGAGAACAACATAAAAAGATAGTAAGTCAGTAGATTGAAATGCTGGTGATCATTGAAATGGAGAGATAAGGGGTATGGTATGTATGAACTTTTTTCTGTTTTCTTTTTATTTCTTTTTCTGAATTGATACAAATGTTCTAAGAAACAATCATGATGATGAATACACAACTATGTGATGATATTGTGAATTACTGATTATATATGTAGAACAGAATGACCATATGTTAAGAATGTTTGTTGTTATATTTTTTTTTAATTTTAAAATTAATTTAAAAAAATAGTAAGTCAACAGATATCTATTAAGCTCTACTACATGTGAGGTACCCTTTCGGCTCTCAGAATGCAGCCTTGAACCAGACACAGGAGCTTACACTTCAGAGACGGATGATGTTCCAGAAACTTATAAACAATACATAATAAGACAATTTCATGTACAGCGAAGTCCACAAATAAGCAAAGTATGTAATATAGTAGAGGGAGATTGGAGGAGTTGAGTGGCATACATCTCTCTGTGGAGGTGACATTCGAGGTGAAGCCTGAACAGTGAAGAGGGAACCATGTGAGGATTGGAGAAAGAACATTCCAAGCAGGAAGAATGGCTTGTGCTAATGCTCTTGGATGTGAACAGGCTTGCCTGAAATCCACTAAATGGATTTATTTATTTTTTCATATGCTGTATGGCAGGTCACATTTCATTTTTTTTTTTTTCCATGTGAGTGTCTTGTTATTGCAACACCATTTGTGGCAGGGTACCTGAAGATAAGGAACAAGTGGGAGAGTAGAGGGAAATGAGATCCAGAAAGCAGCAGTGGCCAAAAGACGTAGGGTCTTGCTGGACTTTGGATTTATGTATATATGTATGTATGTATGCTATATGGTGGGGGTCACATTTCATTATTTTTCCATGTGAGCATCTCGTCATTGCAGCACCATTTGTTGAATATTTTGTTTGTTTGTTTGTGTTGCTTGTTTAATTGTTGTTTTGGGAAGTGCGTGGACTGAGAATTGAGCTCAGGTCTCCCGCATGGTGGGCGAGAATTCTACCACTGAATGGATTTATTTTTTTATTTTTATTTTTTTCTTACACTGTATGGCGGGGTCACATTTCATTTTTTTTCCGTATGAGTGTCTTGTTGTTGCAGCACCATTCGTAGCATTTTTGTTTGTGTGTGTGCTTGCTTGTTTGTTTTGGGGAAGTGCACGGGCTGGGAATCGAACCCAAGTCTCCCGCATGACAGGCGAGAATTCTACACGGAACTACCCTTGCGCCCCCTTGAATGGATTTCTTTTTAATTGCAATGGAAAGCTACTGGAAATTTGAAGGAAGGGAAGGAAATGTTCTGATTTAAGTTCCAGGAAGAGTCATTGGTTACTGTGTGGAGGATGAACTTGCAGTGGATGGAGCAAGAAAGGAAGCTGGGAGTGCGATATGGGGAATGTCGCAGCTGTCCAGGTGAGAGCTTGTGGTGACCTGAACCAGAGTTTTAGCAGTGGTGGTGGTAAGAAACAGTCAAACTGGAAATGTAATTTGGAGATAGCACTAACAGGACCGATTGATGGATTAAAATCGCATGGTTTCCCTTTCAGCATATACCGGGATGGGGAGAAATGTGAGAGCAGATTGGAAGGGGTCATGGGACAACTCTGTTTGGGCCACATGATGTTTCAGATGCCTTTTAGACAGCTGTATTACTCAGAGTTCTACTAGAGAAGCAGAATGCCTAGAATACATACATATATATATTTCTAATTATTCTATATCTGTCCCACATATTCTTTCTATATATTCTACGCACATTCTCTATGTATTCTATATATATCCTCTGTATTCTATACCCTATCTCTATCTATCTTCTAGTGTTAGTATACTGCAGAAGCTGGGGCCCTTTGTCACAGAGCTAGATATACACGCCTGACTTGGGAGCCAGAGAAGTTTAGGAAGATCCAAGGGAAGATAGAGCAGTTGTAGGTCTAGAGCTGCTTCTTGCTAACGGAGTGAGTCAGCAGCTCTGCAACAATGCATGCATGCTTCAAAACAATTGC
Organism: Tamandua tetradactyla; assembly: GCF_023851605.1. NCBI lineage: Eukaryota > Metazoa > Chordata > Mammalia > Pilosa > Myrmecophagidae > Tamandua > Tamandua tetradactyla. The sequence continues at coordinate 32,948,761 of NC_135343.1, read as the reverse complement.
TGCTTTCCTTCTGCCCTCCACCCAAATCTCCCCTGTTGCTTATACTAACTGGAAATATATAAGAAAGGGAATTTGGGTTGTGCATTCAGTGTAGCCAGGTTGGCACCTTACAATGCCACCACAGCATCCTCGTGAGGCATGCTGGAACTCTGGGTACAGTGAAGCAAGCAGGCATTCGACAGCCATGATTAGACATGGTTCAAAAGCCATGGACCTGGATAAGATCATCTAGGGAGAGGATGTGGAAAGAGAAAGGAAAGAACAGAGTTCCAAGGTACTTCAACATTCAGAGGTTTGTTAGAGAAGGAGAAATCAGCAAGGAGAATGAGAAGAGGCCAATGAGGTGTGTGAAAAGGTGGGCAATTGTGGTGTCTTTCACTGAGGTCTAGGGAGGAGAGGCGGAGGAAGTGGCCAACCACATCAAATGACTCAGAAAACGCAAGAGGGATGACAACCACCTCCACATGGCAGCACAGGTAACAAGTGCTACTCTTTTGGATGTCATCCAGCTGTGAATGTGCTACTGATGAAAAGGACCATGCGTAGTCAGGAGTGGGAAGGCTCAATCCACACTGATCCCTGAGTTTCTGGGGTAAGATTTCAGAAGCTAGTAGGCATCTGAGAAGGACCTTGGAGGTCCAGTGGAATTAGAGTGTCCATGATGATCAGGATCTGCATGGGGCTTGCTCATTTCTCAACATTTTCAAGAGCCACTTGAAAGTCACAAATCCCTAATCATTTCTCAACAACCCACACAAGGACCCCTTAGCCTCCTCTGCACGTCTAAGAATAGCCCGCTTGGCTGCAGCTGGCCTGAACTTGTTTGTTTTCTGCATCAAAACAGTTAGCCACTATTTTCAGGCTGACACTCCCTTCGACAAATGAGAAGAGGTGCCACTGTTCATTGGAAGCATTCTCACTTATTTGCTGATGGCAAAGGAAGGTGTCAAAACCTGGACAGTAAGTCAAAGAGTTTGCTGAGAGGACTCACTGTGGTTCTCCACCTGTGGTGGGAGAATCTTGATTTCAGTGGATCAAGAGGAAGCAAAAGCCGATTGTAAGCTTTTTTAAAAAAAAAAAGGTGCTTTATTTAGCTTCTAAATCATCCAGAAATCTCCCAGTTGGCTTTTCTAACCAGAGGGATCCTCGCTTATAAACTATGGAAACAATTCATCTTGAGGGAAGCCCATTTCTGTACAACTAAAGATTATGAAAGAGAAGGAAGCAGGCCCAGCCTCATTGATTGTGTCTCTTGGATGTGTTCTGGCAAATGAATTGAGCACACTTTTAAATTCTGTTTTAAAATACTGGTTTTTGTAGGATTTATAATAAGCAGCCAGATCAGCTGTTTCAAGGTTGGTGGCCAAGCTGTATTGTTCAATTCTACATCAGACCTGCTTCCGGAATTGTTAGAGGAGGTGCTTTAGATTACGCTACTCGAAGCAGGACACATGGTGACTCTAGTGGGTTCTTGGCACTTTTGTTTTCATGGGCCTTCCTCCGTAAACAAATAGTAAAGATCATATTTCACAACTGTGTTGGCATAAAGATAAATATATTACTTAATTAATACAATTAAAACACTTTCTTTGACCTAAAAGTTCATTTTTCCCCCTTGATTTTAAAAGAAATTGAAACATTTTTATAGGCCCTATCTGTTAGTTTGCTATTGCTGCTATAACAAATTACCAAAAATCTTGTGGCTTACTACAACAATGTGTTTCTGAAGATCAGAAGTCCAAAATCGGTCTCAGTGGTCTGAAATCAAGAGGTTAGCAAGGCCGGTTTCTTCTGGAAGTTCTAAGAGAGAGTCTGTTTCCTTGCCTTTTTTAAGCTTCTAGAGGCTGCTTGTATTCCAGAGTCACATCTTTAAATCTCTCTCCACCTCTCCGACCTCAGCTTCCATTGTCATATCTCATTCTCTGACTCTTCCCCTCCTGCCTCACTCTCATAAGGACCCTTGTGATTATATTGAGCCCATCTGCAGAATCCAGGACAATCTCCCCATCATCTCAACAGCCTTAACTTAATCACATCTGCAAAGTTCTTTCCTGCCATGCAAGGTGACATAGTCACAGGTTCTGGGGTTCAGGATGTTGACATATTTGGAGAATCATCATTCAGTCCATCACACAGTCCCTAAAAGCATTGTAGGCCCCCTGCATTGCACCTACTGCGACTAATGGAAAACTTAATCCTGACTCAAAGTGCCAGTCCAGAAAATACTTGCACCAGAAGGCAAAATGCACTGCGTCCTTCATTGAGAAAGTCTTGCTATGAAAAAACTGTTGGCCAGACTAGACAGCGTGCTTAGTGATTTACAGTCCAGTGCAAGTTCTTTACCTCCTTGCAGACCGGTAACAATCAGTGGACTGATAGAGCTGCTATAAGTTGACAAGATCTGTTTTAAATAGCAAGAGGACTCTCCACTATTTTAATTGTTCTGTTTCTTTAATTTCGTTGGGCATCCTTGGGTACTCTTGTGCACATATGCTTTCTTCTCCAAAGCAGGCCGCCTTGGTGGTGACTTGGAATGTTGAGTAGCAGGCTGACCCCGCTCAGTATTGGACATTCCGTGGAGTTCCACCGAAGCTTTTGTTAAGTAGGAGTGGGCAGTTGGACGGTTGGGTGAATTAATTCAAAGTGACCATTGAGTGACTCTGGGCCCACCAAGTAAGTCGTCTGCTTACCAGTTGGCCCATAATGATCTTTAAAGAGAATAAACAGAATCAGAGCTATGAGCAAATGCCTTATGGACTACATGGGGAAGGGCAGATTTCCTTATCTCTTGGGTTGGAGTCTCTCACTGTGGCGGTGCCAGTGCACGGATCCCCGCAGCTCCATTGCCTCCTGGCTTCTCAGGCCGCTTGTATGGACAAGAGCTCTCGGGACTCCACTGGTGGTGGGCTGGAGCGCGGTGGGAAACGGGAGGAGTAGGAGAGGCGGTGGCGGCGGCGGCAGAGGCCTAACGAACACGTAATTTTCTTCTCACTTCACTCATCCCTCTCCATCTGACATGGCAGGTGTGCTCAGAAGGAATGGTGTGTGAATCGATTTGGAGAGGCTCAGTGACACAACAGCGAGCTGGGGCCGCGCCCCGAGCCATTGATCGCCTCCAAATCAATTTGCACACCGCTCCACTTAGGTCACCTGCCATCTCAGACGGGGAAGGGAACAGTGAAGTGAGAAGGAAATTATGCGGGAAGTCTGGGGGCCCTCTCTCAAGAACGTGGGGGGTCAGCCTTCAGCTGCCCTCCCGTCTCCAGCCTTCGGCGGGGACAGTGCCCGCCCAGTCCAGGCCCCTCTCTGCCTTGTTCACCACTGGCCCTGAAGGAGGGGGAGCCTGAAGACTGCGGAAAATGGGGCCACTCAGAAAATCTATCAGCCTTGAGCTCACCTCTGGGGTTTGAGCTGCCACAGACATATCCTAAGAGCTATTTCAGAAAACCCAAATTGCCAACAGTAATAATCTCTCCGCTGCGGGACTGGTTTTCATTTGTGCCTCTCAATGCACTTTACAATTAATTCTCACCAACCTCTGCCTCCCACGAGCCAGGAGCCCAAGGGGAGCCCAAGGCAAGGCTTGGAAGCTTCATGGATCCCCCATAGAGAGGGTAAAGGGCTTCCCCGCTGGGAATATGAGGCATGGAGGCCCAAATCTTCTTCAGGGAGCTGATGATAACAATGTCCTTTTTTGAAGAGAGAGAAGGGAAGATGGTATGTGGGGCAGTTAAGGAGCTGGAGGTTATCTCTGGCTCCTGATGTGTCCATCAAGCCTCGGTTGAGGCAAGAGGCATCTTAGTCCCTTACTGAGGCTGAAGACATGACCAATAAGGGATGTCTAGAGGTGCTTTTCCATACCAATGCTGATCATGCTGGGGAAATGCTTTTTTCTCTGGAGTTCTAGAGAGAGTTGGGTCCACTGCCACCCTGGTTAGGTCACAGGGATTCTGACAAAATAAAATGGAAGATGATTCCTTGCCTGAAAGTGCTAAGCACAGAATGAGACACAGAGGGTGATCAATAAATTGATCCTAAACCCCACTGCAAACTGACTTTTGGTCGCCTTTCCCATATGGGTGATTTGGATTATAAGTGTATCCAGTTGGCTTGGCAGGTTTTCCCAGGAAGTTGGCTGTTTACTGTTATTAATTTCTTTTTGTCTACTCTGTTGGAAGCAAAGTTCAGGAAGTGCAGACTGTTGGACAGGCTTTGGGTTAGCAGGACCCTGGACAGGGACCCTCTGAGACCCAAGACAGGTCCCAGAGGGACCTGAAGTTCTCTGCCCTGAGCTCAAAAGAGAAACAGGAGAACCAACTAGCCCACCTCATGCCTCCTCCTGTCCTCAGACACTGTGGTACTGCCTTCCCTCTCTGGGAAGGAAATGCTGGTAATGTTCTCTCTGCCCCACCAAGTTCCTCCTGCCCATGCTTTGGAGATTTGTCCGAGCTCCAGGAGAGGGATGAGAGTCAGGTCTTGCATTTTTGGAGTGTGTCTGGGAAATGGAAATAAATCAGTAGAGACTGCTACTGAAGAAGCCGTCACTTACCTCCTCCCCAAAACAGACCCTCTCTCCAAGCAGGGTGGTGTATCAAGATTTAAGGGTGATTTCTGCACAGGCCTAGCCACACAGATGTGGACACACACAGCAGCATACGTACTTGCGCACACATGCACACCTGCACATACACGCACCCACATGCATGAACATGCACACACTCCCTTTTTTCAGCCAAAGGCCATACCGCTCCAAGCCAAACTGGATTCTCCCCGCCAACCCCCCACCCCCAACCCCTCGGTGAGCATTGCCTGGCTCTCAGGTCTCTGCTTTTTGGCTCTCAGCTCTGATCTAGCTGTTCCCATTTAGCCTGCAGATTGTCTTCTTTATGATCAGGAAGACTCTTTAGGCCTGTCCAGGCCAAATGCAGGGATGCCGATCTTCCTTTCCCATTACTTTCTGTGACCCCATGGGAAACTTCCAGGGCAAATACAAATACAGTTTGATTTCCGTTCCATACAGTGCCAGGCACTGTCCCAGGTCCTGGGGTCGGGAGGTGGTTGAAGTTCCTCCCCGCCTGCAGGACCTCCCCTCATGCTTGGGCTGCATTCTTTGTGCGGGGGGGCCAGGCACCACTGGGCCCATCTCACAAGGCCCAATTCTGCAAATATGTCACACAATCAAGGCACTGAGGATGGGAAGTAGCTTAAATGCGACTGACTCTGATTTATTAAATGACCTCGTAGATTGAATTTGTTGGAATGCTTTAGATCCAAACTGGAAGGTTGGGTTGGATATTTAAGAGAGAAGACTGGTTTGGAAAGGGATGGAATATCCTATCTGTGAGCTTCAACTCTCCTCCTGGCTTCCAAAATAAGTCAAAGGGTAAATGGTTCCTTTTCTGTTTATCTTCATGGGTAAACATTTTCTGAGGCAAAATAAAAAATAAAAAACCCACAAAAGCAAACAAACCAAGTAAGAACAGCTTGGTTAATGAGAAGACAGCAAACATGATTTCTGCTTCTCATCCAGACTACAAAAGCCTCACCTGCTGAATGGGGTCATGCCAACCAGAAACTCCTCCATTCACCAAAGTCTCCTATTAAATGCAGTTTATTCCCTTTTGGAGACTTGTTGGGTTGGCTGTAGACGCAGGGTGGCCTTTCGGGCAAGGGAGACCTGGCATGTTTAACTATGTACTCACCTTTGGCCTCACATCATTTGCACAGGATACATGCCACAGAGACATTTTATTAAATATATCTCTAAGTTATTAAATGTCTTAGTTTTACACAGGTACTATGTGCACATGGTACAGAAGTCAAAAGATTCTCCCCCAGCCATGCAATTTCCCCCAAGCATGCAGGCCACCAGGGCCAGCACTGTAACCAGTTTCTTTGGTGACGTTCCAGAGCTATCCCACGTGTATGCAAGCAACTATCATTAATGAATATTCTCGATCATGACATAACTGTCGTGGATATTTTAATTCATTATACATAGACAAACATGTCCACTTCCTTCTTTTTCTGATGGCATGGGCTCAGTTTCCTTTGTCAGAAGTGGTTATATGTTTACATAAGACAGACCATACCTTACAGAAGCCACCATAACAGTAAAAGCCGTCCCCGCGACAACAGCGATGTCCCGGAGAGGATTCCAGCCAAGTTTGGGGGTTCTGGCCCCACAAGGGTCGCGCCTACGGGGGCGCAGTGCCCGGCGCCGGCCGCACGATGGCGCGCGCTTCCTGCGGACCCGGCCCACCGCGGCGGCGCAGACAAAGGCGGACGCCGCGCGTCCCCAGCGGGGCCGCGGAGGCGGCGGGCGCCCCGGGTGGCCGTGGCCGCCCCTGCGCGCGGAGCCGGGCCTTGCCGCCCGAGCCTTTGTCCTTGCCCTGACCGCCCTTGTGCTAAAGGACAAGGCCCGGCCTCCACCCGACTCGGTTCTCCCATCCCAGGTCGGCCCCGCACGGGCTTCAGTTAAGGGCAAGGACTGGAGGGGGCCGGAGTGACAACGTCTCCCAGACGCCCGCCCGGGAAGCTCTCCGCCTCTTACACCTCTTAGCAGAGAATTTGCCCGGGAATTCTACACTGTGGAGGTTTTTCACCGCTGCCCTGGCTCCCCAGTTTTAAATGCTGCAGAGCCTGGGGGTTGTGTCTGCAGAGGCGACCCTGGCGTTTAGGGCGGACGCATAGCCAGAGAGCGTCCCGAGGGGGCAGGAAAACGCCCTCCTCCCGGACCTCCCACACTTGTCCAGGCCCGGTGAACTTTCTTGTCTGTGCTGTCAGCTACAGCAACCCCCGGCCACATGCACCCCCTGGACATTTACACTATGGCTGAGGAAGGGAATTTTTTTTTATTATGTTTGACTCAAATGAACAAATTTAAGCAGCCATATGTGGCCCGTGGCTAGCATATTGGGCAGTGTGGTTGTAAGGCCTCAAGGCGATCTGAGCAGTTGAGCATATAGTTATGTTGTTAACCGTCAAATTGTATAAAGATTCAGTGAAAGCGCGGGGCAGGGGGCCTGCTGCACCTGAAAAGACGCCCAGAAGTAGCTGAGGGAGAAGGGGTTGGGGTTGTTTCAGGAGCAGCTGGAGGGTGAGCTGTGGGACCGATGTGTGGCAGGGGATGGAAGGTGAGGAGAAAATAGGGCCTTACCTCCTCTTGCTGTTCTTGCCAGTGGGACTGGCCAACCTTTGATCTATGTTTAGAAAAAAAAACTGGAGCTGTAATCTCCATCTTCTGATAAGTGACTAAGTATACACCTCCCACCTGCTGGGCTCTTCTGGGCAAGATAATCAGACCCAGAAACAACCTTGACTCAACTTGTGTTCTTCTGGGGGTTCCGTGGGGGGGGGGGGGGGGGGGTGTGACCAGGCAGGGAGGGGCCTGTGTCTGCCCCAGTGGGCTAGTCGAGGCTGGGGTTACATCGCTGCTATCTTCATGGAGATGAGACAAGCAGGAAACAAAGACAGTGCTGGGGTGTGTCACGGGGGTCTGCATCTGCAGGATGCAAAGCAATCCTGGGTGGGGAAACGGGGGCGTTAGAAAGAAATGTTCTTTCATGGGCCAGAATGTCATGGTTGGCCAGCCCACTCCTCACTCATGGTCAGTGCAGTTGTTGAGCCTAAAATCCACAGCTCATCTGCAACACAATCCACCCGAAGACCTCCTGCTCACCCTTCCCCTTCGGGAATGTCACCCATTCAACGACTTCCATTTACTTTTATTGAAAATAAACAGGTAAATCTTCTGTAGCTTCTTGGATATAATTTATTGTATATTTCCAATAAATAATTTACTTTTGTGACTTTTTTTTTAATCTGAGAAAGATGCTCCCTTATGATCCTCTAAATAATTTTTGTGGGCTAGTGGAAGTAAATGATGGGAAGGGGGCCTAGATAGACCAAGAAATCTTTTATTATTCTTGTAGATTCAGTGTGCCCTTTTACCAAAATTTTCCAGGAACGGATCTGTGGATACTGACACCTGGCTAACATCAGAGCTAATGGGGGGGGGGGGGGGGTCCTGCATGACTCTTCGCCATAGGACGATTTCGATACATCTTTGCTGAATTTTCAATAAGAAGAGAAAACAGACCATGGTTCCATATCCAAGCTAACTTCGCGGACTTGTCCTTCCCTCCCCGTTTTCCTCCGCCTGGAGATGCTCCTGACCACAAATAAAGGACAAGGGGGAAAATAGTTAAGCACACCTAGAGCTGCGTCCAAACAAAAGAGGCAAGAGACTAAACAAACCTAAGGTTTTCTATTTCTCCCTGAGCCAAGTAATCCCTTTGATTACGTCTAATACCTGCCAAAACCCAGATGGTGTGCCCACCCATCTCCCGTGTGATAATGCCACATTGTGAAATCTACCCATTAATATTAATTGTCAGCCAGAGAATCTGTCTGAACTACTAAAGCTTGAGATTGCCTTGAGAAAGCAGGCCCTGCTTTAGCAGGGATTTTAAGATAATTCTCATGCTTTCATTCTGTGTCTCACATATGTAGAATGTTAAATAATATCCCGAGAATGCTTTTCTAATTTTGGCACAGATCTGCCTTTCACAATCCAGGTCTTAAACCACTGTTCATTTGGAGTCTACACCTGCTGACCAAAATAGTACCTTAAACTTCTGTGGGCTTGCAAGTGCCATGTAGGTACATTCTGTTCCTCACGGAGGGAGAATTTTAACTCCCTGGGAGCTGTTTGACTCAAAAGTGCCTTACCATGCCACGCCCAACTATTTCCCTTTTATTTTTCTCCTTTTCGGTAATTGACTTGGTCATTCTTGAAAATTATTACAAAATCTCGTGGGTTTTTTTTTCTCCAATTATCGCATGGGCCTTGCTGAACTCAGAAGGCAAAGGCAGGAGAGAACTTGAGGTCCAGGCGAAGCTGCCACGCGGCCAGACCAGAGGCACCTTTGGGAGTAGTGCTCCGGGTCAATAATCTGGAGTGTGACGTTTGATTTGGACATATCCAAAAACATGTCCGAGTTGGCTCCGGAATCTGAGCTGTGCTTCCAGGTCTGCATGCTGAAATGTCTCGGCATTGCAGTTTCGGCCGTGTTCACGGAATTTTTTTAAGCCACAACATTTTAGAATCCATTTGTGCCCAAAACAGATAGGACAATTTAGTAGGTGTGAGATTGAGTTTTTCCTCTGGAGTCCTCCCCCGGACTACCTCCTCCCTCGGACCACCTCCTCATCCCTTTTATTCTCATGGGCTCCGCTACAATCGCCTTTTGACAGTTACTCTCATCGCCAACACCTTAAACTTTACGATTAAATGCAAAATCCAGCCCACACACTGTCTTTGTTTTTGCCAGGAGCACACAGGGATGGTGAAATGAGTTGATTCGATATCCCACGTTCCTTGTTCAAGGAGGATGCATCCTCTTCTCGTCTGGAGCTTGTTGTCCAGCTGAGGCCAGAGCTGCATGCTGTGCTGGACTGCTGACAGACTGGGACAGAGGGACCCCATGCAAATGACAACTGGAAACATTCTGTTCTTTTGGGTGCATAAATGAATGTTTACTTTAAAGTCCTGACAGGGCTTTTATTAGCAAATATTAATTTCAACTGAAAAAACCAGAAGACCTTCCTGGGGCAGCATATCTAAATAGATATTGAGATAATTTTAAAAACACCTATTGGTATGTAAAGCAAACATCCTCCTGAAAAGAAGTCACCGCACGAGTGGCAGAAGCCAGTTTACATGGCTAAATATTTTGATTATTTCATTTATTGCCATTATTTTACAAAATATGTTTTAAAAAGGAATCAAATGGCAATTTGTTCCCATTCCTGGCCCCCCTTGCAGTTCTCTCTACATGAGAACATTACAGAATGATCTGGTGAGCCCCTGCGCCCAACTCTTACTTTTGCAAAGAAGGGATGCATTTCAAAGTTAATCTGGGTGAATGCTGCTTTTGGAAAGAGAGGGTGAAGGAGGCAGTAAATGGCTTTTAGAAAGAGAGAGGTGGGTCCTCTCACCTGTTTGGCATTCTGCCTACCTGGGGTTGGTGAGGGTGAGTTAAGGGACCTCGCGGTGTGAGGAGACAGACTTCTGCGGGTTGTTCGATCGGAAGGAACTGTGAAATCGTGGGGCATGTCTACTGTCCTGCCAGGGGAGATTTCTGCAAACTGTTCCTCTACCTCCTCCATGGACAGTGCCAGCGGGGAGGTACAGATTTCAGGTGGGAGGGCGACTCCCTCCATCCTCTCCTCCTCTCTCACTGCAAAGTTGCTTTCTGATGCCAAAGATTGGGACAAATTGTTATAAAGTCACCCAGAAGGCAGAAGGTAGTGCTTTTAAATCGAAGGTGAATCACAGGACCCGTTACTGTGCTGTAGGGCTTCTGTTGATCCATTTCAAAAGACCCAGATTAACTTTGAAATGCATCTCTTCTTCGCAAAAGTAAGAGTTGGAGGCAGGGGTTCACCAGATCATTCTGTAAAACAGAAGCCCTCTCTTGCAGATTTTATTTTTCACCTGGAAGTATTTTTAAATGACTCAAGCTCAAATTTATTGTTCATGTGTGAATGTTTTTAAATGACCCCAAATCAAGTGATCATGGTATTTGGAAGAATTTACTTGTAAGGACCAAACCCTAACATTCCGAGCGGAGCTCTGAGCAAATTTTTCTGACTGGTTTACAGACCTTTGAAAAATACACTTAATTATAACAAGGCAGCATTGTGCAAACATGCTGGGGTGATGTTTACATTACCCCATTCTTATCAGTTAGAAGTAACACAACAAAAAAATAGTAAAGGAGAAGCAAGCCAAAGTCAACACAAAAAGATGCCTAATTGAAAAAGAAAGGATATATGGGAAAAGACTATAAAAATACATGTAAACCGTCACCAACCATCAGGTAATATCCTATTATCCTAATTACCTCCAAGCCTTAAAAGATAGCATGAATACAACCTGTTTCCTAATGTGTTGGAAGAGCCTGATGCTTCGTGAGCTTATATATTTAAATTGCAGGACAGTGAGCCATTTTAAACCTCTGTGTAAACCAGTTTGCACCTTCCTTTTACTCTGTGTCCCTTCAAAGGAATCTGCAGGAGCTTGCAAACATGGTAAAGTCAAAACAAGCACAAGCAGTTCCAATTACCCAATTAAATGTTAGTTTTTAGGGAACAAAATGGCCTGAGATGAAAAGGTCAATTCGAACAAGAGTGTGTGGATGTATTAGAAGTGTGTTTTTTTTCTGGGTCTATAGCTGTCATTTAGGTCCCCCCTGCACCTCCCCCGGCCAACTTATACCATTTCCCCTGTAGAGGTCACCCACGACCAGGCTAGGCTAACCCATGCCCACACCCACAGGCTGCCCTGAAGCCAGAGTCCACGAGTAAGTGATCTTGGGTTCCTAGCTGACAACGGTGCAGGCAAAATTCAAATGTCCCGGATGTTTTGGGTCTTTAAAATATTAGTTTGCAGTCCCCAATCTGATCAGAGCAAAACCCAAGGGACTCTGAACTGGCACCCCGGGGGTTGCAGGGGTTCTTTCCCTTACAGCTTGGAGCTGCTGCTAGGCTCTTACAAACAGAAATGAAAAGAAAATCTCTTTGGAGTCCTAATCTGTAGTATCTGAAACCAGGTTTTCCTTTTGAATGAATACATTGGGGAGGGGGTTGAAAAATAAACGACTTTCTCCTGAATTAGAAAAACAGACATGAAGCAGCCTTCTATAGTTTGCTGCCTAAGATTTTGAAATGTTTAATTGGCCAGCAGAAAGTTATTTTAAAATAATGGGCAGGGCAAAATAAATATGTAATCTGATAGTCGGTTAGTAACTCCTTTTACTCATCACATGCAGAACATTTTCTAATTTTCTCTTGGATTGTAACTAGAATCTGGTTTATCAAGCAGAAACATAGATTATTAATAAACAAACTATTTGATGCCCATAAAGCACTTTGAGGGTGAAAAGCTCCCACTAAATGGCAAATATTATTTTTATTACAAGCTAACGGGAAGAAACTAAGCTAATGAATGCTTACAGAATTCAGAAGTAGTCATTATACTCAAATTGCCACATACTGTAAACTATTAAACTTGTTTTTTAGATAGAGATGCGTTTAAATTTTAAGTTGATACTTTCTAATTTTTGCCAAGGATGGAAAGCGATGCTTATGGGTCTGTAATTTAAATAAGAGTAACTCAAGGGATTAATCAGTCTTTATGTTTAAATAGAAGTTGCCTAAAACATACCACGTTGTTGAAAGTTCAGCTAGCAAAAGAAGAGGAAGAAAACGACCTAGACTAATCTCTTTAGTTAAATCTTTATTACGGACATAGCTATTTTTAAGTATCACTTCACTTCAATCACATCATATTACCACACCAATCTACATTAAAATAACACCCTATTATAAACTGATAAAATGAAACCTGATGTTTTAGGTTTAGGCTGAGAGTTTTCTCATGCTGTAACTCTTCTCTCTTTGGCCTTGACCCTGTGGTATACAGTATATGTAAGATGAATTAAATCCTTTACTACATGATATTTGAAGTAGGGAAACATAAACATAATACCAAGTCACAAAGGAATAATTAGCAATGGAATTTAGGATTTAACTCTGATTTTCCTAATGTTTTTCTAAAGTCAGATAATAAGAGCTCAATTTGGATGCTAAAATGGACATACCGTATATTTTTGTGTATCATGTAAAAATTTGCTCATGTGCATTTTTATGTGTTTATATAACACCTTTTTTCCCCATATTCTTACTGAGAATAGATTTAATTTAAGGCAAAACAAATAATTTCGCAGAGAAGCAGCTACCAATTGTAAACATTACAGTAAAAGCTACTTTGCTTTAAAATATATATTTTAGCAAAATCCTGGGTGAGAAATCTATTATGAGTTACTTGAGATTTTCCTCACTAAAAAATGTCAAAGCAGTTTTTATTCTCAAGGGAACTAGGTTCTGATCTGGAATCCCAGCTAAGGTGTGCTGAGAGGAAGGCATTTAAAGATAACTTTCATGACCCCCTCCCCACCCCACCCTCTACTATGCACACACATTCCAGGCATTTTAAAAATGACACCATTATCCTCCATGTCCAGAACTGGAGAACAAAGTCTCCTGTTTGACAAGATTCAGCCTGCAGTGATTTTAGCAGCCAAGATACAAGATTTTTAACATAGGGCCTTCGGATTGGAATATTAGCAGACCCGTATTAAAACAGTGCTGGCAGGATAATTTTCTAATTAGCAGAGGCTATCTGAAATGCAGCATGGTGTCCCATTTTTCATATTGTTCTTTTCTACTCAGTTAGAGAGCTAAAGAAGTAAAACAAAAGCCATGGAATTTGATAGTTTAAGCTCTATAAGTTGATCTCCCCAGCCCTATAAAGACAGACTCTAATTTAAAGGGTTTTTCATTTACAAAACTTATTATACCAGGAGTGTAGTGCTAAAAACCAGCTCACCATCCAACCAGTCAATCGATTACAATGGCCACTCTTCAATCATTTGATTTTAGGTTCATTTAAAAACTTATAATGGTTGTATTCTTCATCCTTGTTTTCTTAGTAGCAATGGTCAAATTCATTTTTTTAGAGGATTCAGCAAAGAGCTGTGCCCGTAGAGAGTACTGAATAGATGTGATTGAGTGGTTGGAAGCTTAGATATCTTCAAATTCAAATACAGAGTGAAAGCTTAGAGGTAGAGAGGAGGGGTCTGCTTCCTGAGTTTGGGCCTTACTATTTGGCAGATTGGGTCATGGGAAGGAGTGACAGCTGGAGGTAAAACTCTTGGGATTCACACAGAGAAGGACTATTTAGGTTCTTAAACATAAAGATTCCAAATATAGAAGCATTCAAGGGACAGATTTTATACGTGAAGATACAGACAGTCAGCTACCCTGTGTATGTAAATAGAAATCAGTTAGAAGCATCATCTTGAATTATGAAGGACAAAGGAATTTTTAGCAATGGAATTATGGGTCTGGAATTCCAGACCCATAAAAGGACAAAGCAGTGACTACTCCATCCCTGGTAGGTCCAGGTCTTGTCATTTGCGTATGGACCTACTTCTGCAGGTTGGCAAATGGAAAATAAGTTGAGTGGCAGAGACAACTTGCTTCAATCCATCCTCTAGGTTACCACCAGGTTTCACTTTCTAAAGAACATGTCACCACGCCGTACCCAAAAAAACTCAAGTGGCTTTCCACGTTAACAGAGTCATGGCAAGCTCGTAATGAGTGACGTTTGAGCCCACCCCCCCACCCCACCCCAAACTTGCCCAACCTCCCTTCCCAGATATCTTCCTGTCGCTTCACTCTATGCTTTAGCCACATCACACCTCCTGCAGCTCACAAACTTGCAGTGTGCATTTGTGCTTCCTGGTCTCTGCTCAGGTGAGTTTTCCATGAGGAGTGTTCTCCCATCTTCCTGCCTAGCAAAGGCCTATTCATCCTTCCTCAGCAGGTGACAGATCTCTTGCTTTAGGGTGCCTCTTTGATCTCTTCTTTATTCTTTATTGCCCATTCCCAGACTGACTTGTTTCTTAGCTAAATGTGCTTGAACCACTCAAAGGCACAAAATTTTTGTTTTTTTAACTTGTCATCAGTTCCTGCACAGGTTTCTGGGAGTGGTAGACCCTCAAAGCACCTGGTATTAAATTGACTCTAAATAAGGGGCCTGTCTATTTCTTATACTACCCAGTATTAAATATCCTATAAATAATATAGATCAGTTATTAATTAAAAACAAACAAAAAAGTAGCAGCTGCCGTGTTCAAGGAGTTATACTTTGGGTAGAAAGAGAGTGAAAGCAGCTGCTGTCCACTGCACAGCAGTGGCGGTGGCATGGGAGTGGGACAAGGTTTGGTCCATGCTTCCCTATCCCTGACACAGCCCAATCAAAACAGACATGACCTATGATATTCTGGCTTTCTGATTATGGTGAAAAATGTCTCTCTACAAAAAAGGAGGCACAATTGTCCCCATAGCAATAAGGCTTTAAACAAAAAATGAAAATGTTGCATATTATTCTATGATCCACTTGAATAGAATTGTATTTCTTTATTGTTAGAATGATTAAAAATCTACTTAGTTTACCTGTCATATCCAAGCCTGGTAGATAATTTGAAAAGCAGTACGTACAACTCTATACGGGATCTCCTATTAGGCTCCTGGCATTGATGACTCCTGGTTTTCATGGTCGTTGCCATGATGGCAGCAACTTGTTACATCCTAGACACCATTTCACTCTTTTTGCTGGTAGAATAGTAAATGCCACTGGATTTTGGGTGCCAGATGTTCTCACAGGTCTCTGACTTAGCTGACATCTAGAACCAGTTTGGGGTTACAGCACATTGCAGCCTATTTTATCAAATGAACACAAAGTCTTACAGTTCTAAAATATAGAGCTAAGCAGATTTGCACAGTGCACAGGAAAAGCACTAGAACTTGCATCTTCGAATAGAACATATGTAAGTAATTAAGAAAAAAATAATTGCACATTTGAGAAGGTGGACTCACCAAGCAGTTGTTGAACTATAAAAATGCATTAAGTGTAGTCAGTTTCTTTTTTTAATTATTCAGGAATGTTGTTTATGTTATCATGGAAAAAAAAGAGGTGCGAAAATATATTCGGCAATTTTTGGTTTCCCCCCATTTGAGCAGATGGCGATTCGTAGTTCAAAATTTGTAACTCAAATTATTTCACATTTTTATTAATCAGTACAATATGTTTTTAAAACAACAAACTGCACTTAGAAATATCAGTGTAAGTTCCCCAATTCGCCTAGCTCCATCAGAGAGCAGTTTGAGAATTCCAGATTTTGTCAGCAATGCTGGGAAGCAGGGCATGCTAGTTCAGTATTTCAATAGTAATTATTTTTATTCCAGTGTTCGAAGTATCTCTTATGGTGGTGGGGACAGTTGAAAATAGCACAGAAATTGCATTGGGGAGCTGTAAAAAACTGGGATAATCTGTTTCAAGATGTTTGCTTTCTTGGTAAAACAAAAAGTGCATTTTGTTAGAGACAAATATTTTTGTGATTAAAAAAGAACATTTTATGTGAAGTGTAGATTGGACTTTTAATATAAAAAAGAAATGTTAAGCCATTCTATTTTAGGAAGGTTTGGCGTCTTAGAATGAAAGCTGTTAGAACTGCATATATTGGAATGTTCTCACAACTGTTGTCATTCTATGTTCCTCTCCAAACCTGTTAAATTACATGAGTGTAGAAATAAGGGAGCTTTTATTATTATTATTAATTGACACTCATTTTTTGCTGGCATGTGCTGGCAGGTCTTTCCAGACAAACCTCAGACCGCACAAGGCACAGTTTCAATCTGAAAGTTTGGGGAGTATTCTAAAGCTCTGTAACATGGAAGCTAGGAAGTGTAATATTAAAGTGATAAACATCTTATATTCAGTGTAATTCACAGTTTCTTTCATTCTTTTTACTATCTATAGATCTAAATCAAAACAAATTCCATAAAAGAGGGGGATATTTTCAAGCACATTTTCCTTCAGAGAGCTCTTGAATATTTTATCATATCTATTTCTATACATATGCTATACATTTCTAGATCCCTGTTGAACAAAATCCAAGGTGATGATAAGAAAAAAAACCAAGATTATGATATTAGAATTCCTAGGAGATATAAAGTTAGCCCTTGTAAATGAAATAAACTTTGTTTTGGCAATTAAGGAACACACAGAGATATTAAGTCGAAGAACAATATGTCTGAACTATTAAATTGTTTTTTCCAGGAGGTTATTAAAAATGTATTTCAAGTTACCAGAGTGGCAGGAAAAATAAAAAATAATAACTTAAAAAAGGTTCCATTTTCCTTTGCACTTGAGAAGGCATATTGGATTTCATACAATGTGATTTCCGAGTGCAGTGTTTTCCGAACACCAAATAGCCACTTTAGGACGCATCAGAGGTCACTGCATCCCGCTTCCCCGCCTACCCCCCCACCCCCCCATCCCTAATAGTGAGACCTTTTGAGCTGTCAATGCCACAAACTGAACCGGTGAGCACTTCAACGCTCTGTCATCTGGCAATCAGAATATCTGGATTTTCTAGATGTCCCTCGAATTGTGCAGAACCCCAAGGTTTAGACAAGCTCTTCCTGAGGTCAAACAAAAGCCAGACGCGGATCGAGGAGCCGCCCAATGGGACAGGGAGAGCGCGCTTGGGATGTGAGAAGGGAATCTCTGGTATCTGAACAGCGTCTGGGTCCTCAAATGGTTAATTCCCCCAGGCTGTCATATTGCATAAACAGATCCTCCTTTAATAAAATTAATTAGGTTCTGAGCTTTATAGGGTGATGCCCACTGACCCTTTACATGCCTATTGTTCCCAGATCCAAGCGGAAGAAAAAAGAGAGGCTGCCCAGTCGACTAGAGAGACCCAAGTTGAAAGATTAGGAATCTCAAGTAGGAGCTGGGGGAGGGGTGAAGGAGGCTAGGTAGCCACTGCTTCTGCACCGAAGTAAAAAACAAAACAAAACAAAACAAAAAAACAGCGCGGTGGTGGGATTTCGCTAATTTCGCTTTGCACGCGCCACGAAATCCAGGTTGAGTTGAGCTCCTGAGGAATAACCAGAGTAATTGCAGATTGTAGGGACGCCCAGGTTTAGTTCCAAAAAAGACCCGAGGCATTCGGGCAGGGTTAGGTGGAGGGCACCCGAGAATCTGCAAAAGAAAAAAGCAGGAACCTGCCAACGCACTTAGATTCCCACAGCATCCTCCCGTTTTCTCCTGGCTACCCACCCAGCGCTATCCTGGGCATTTTATGACACAAGTTGCTTCTGATATTCTTTTAAGTTTGCTAAGAGAACTCCTCCAGGGTGGAGACGGGGACAGGGATGGGGGAAGGCGAAGCGAGAACCGCGGTCTTTTTCTTTTTTCTTTATCTCAAGGGGCTGGAGGTCCCTGTCCTGGGGATTACGTGAGCGCATCCCGAGCGCCTCTTGTCGAAGGAAATCTGAGGCATGACAGCAAGCACTGCCCGATTTTGTTGGAAAAAAAATTTTTTTTTTAAGGGAAAGAAAAGAAAGACTCGCCGACGACCGGATGTTTCCAATTACAGGGATTCAGAGAACAGGAGGGGGCGGGGCGGCTGGAGAGGATGGGACAAAATTTGGGGAGGGTGGGGGGTTGGAGGTGGGAAGGGAGGCGGCAGGGCAAAATGCAAGAAATGAGGCTTCTGTGAGAAGAGGAAAATAGGAGAGGGAAGCAGAACTAGAAAAATGACAAAGTGTTGAGTGCTGATTTATTGCAGAAGCCTCTGGTCATTTCCATATATTGAAATGCGCCCAAGCGGCCAGTCAGTCAATTTCTTTTGAGCTGCTGCCGCCGCTGCCCACGGGCTGCCCACGTGACTCCCCCTCAGTCAGCCTCTTTACCACCCAGCCCCCTGATACCGAGAGAAGAGGAGGAAAAAAAAGAGAGTGTGAGGCAGAGGAGGCATCTGTGTACTGTAGTGGGTGATCGCGAGAATGAGATGTGTGGGGATCTTTGGGAAAGGAGGCCTGTGGCCTAGGGAGGGAGAGGGGGCTTTTCAGGTCCCTTGGTGTGTTACATCCAGTTAGCTCTCTGCACTTGGCTTCTCTCCATCTCTTTCCCTGTTCTCTCTCATTCTCTCTCTCTCTCTCTCTCTCCTTCACTCCCCTTTCCCTCTTCATCTCTCCCTTCCTAAGCTGTTAAGAAAGGGGACAGAATACAGAGGTAGAAAAATCTATCTACAAATAGATAATGGGGGTGGGCGTGGAGGTGGAGACCAGGGATAATCAAGTCAGATTTAATTTTGGTGTCTTTGATACTATCCGTTGCTTTGGTAGATTTTTCTTAAAGAAAGACACCACACACACACACACACACACACACACACACACACACACACACAAATCCTAGATAAAAGCCAGTGAGTTGTTAAAAATGAATTTGCAGTATTAGAGCTGTTAGCATCATTCAGCAAGCAGCAAGCCTGATAATTTCCAGGTGTTGGGGAAAGCCGTTGTCCGGGAGCTCTTACAGGGCTTATAAATCCCTGTTTGGATGGAGGAAAAAAAAAAAAAAAACATCTTTGGAGGTGAATGAAATATCAAATCACAAGACTCCTATGTAGATTTATGATTGCATAAGAGGCTTGATCATTTCCATATACTGAACTGTGCTGTCCTCCTGAGCCTGCCCAGTCCTCCAGGAGACGAGGCGCTCCGTTCTGCCTTGATCAATGTTGACTATGAAGCAAGAAGAGGGGGGGTGGGGTAGAAAGCAGGCTGGCACCAGATGGAGCGGGGTCTCGGGAAAGGTCAAGGTTAGCCCAGGCTGCTATTGAGTCGGTAGCAGCCTCACAGATAGATCTCTGCCTCGAAGGCACCCACTGGGGCTTCTCAAAATCAAATCTAATAGAAAAGGCAGTCACAGAATGAAATCGCTTCATCTGAATGCTAAAATTGTTATTAGGCTACATTAGCGAGATATCAGGCACGTGGTTACCAAAAAAGGGAGCATGCCTAGCGGTTTGTGTCTGAAAGAAAAGCCATGAATATGTTGATAACATCAGTAATGGGCAAGTAGAAGAGACGGATATCTTTCTTTTTTCTCTTTTTTATTTTAGTTTTTGTCTGAAGACCAGATTAACATATTAAACGAACATTCCCCCCCCTCCTCTTCAGAAGGGTTGCCTTCTATTTTGAACTGCTCAGAATGCTTTTTTGTTTGGGGGTGGGGTGAAATATCATTCAATCCAGAAATATGTGATCCTTACTGATCAAGAAGTTTGACTCCTTTCAGGAATTTTGTAGGCGTGTTTTGCTGCCAGGTGTGTGTCTTTGGGAATTTGAGTCCTCAGGCATCACATTAGGCACTGCCGCTGCCATGGGACTCTTGTCTTTGTGGCCTGGGACCACCGGAAATCTGTCAGAGGCCTTCCCCCTTTCCCTTTTTTTTTTTTAACCCCTCCTCTTTTTCCTTTTGCATTCTTTCTAGAGACAGAATTGTTTCTGGAGAGTATTTCATTTCACAGGCAAACCCCAGGCTAGGATATTGCCTGGGACCAGACACAGCCTGTTAAGATAGAGACTGGCATTTTTCAGACAGTATCTCCCCCCAATTATCATAATGAAACCCACATTAGCTGTTTTTAACCTACAGCACAGCCATATCTTAAAGAAGGATTTAGTCTTGTAAAATAAATGCGGGCTACACTAGATTAAACATGATGACTGCACTCCAAGGGTTAATAAATTTAGAATTAACAGATCATCCCAGCTTGATACAGCTACTATAGATGATTTAATATGCAGCCTAAGCAGGTTGACAGTCAGCTCACAGATGCAGATAAGATCAAACAGTCTCTTGATTCAATAGATTGAATGGTTGTACTGAGTGTCTAGAAGGTGAGTGACACAACATATATGGCAGGGGTTCTGGTAAAGAGGGGCTTCGATTCCCAACTGCTGTTTTGTGCACTGGTTTTCTTTTTCTAACAGTCCGCTATCTGTAGCATTAGAACTCCAAGTGGAGGTTTAAAAATTCTCCTCATCATATACAGTAATAAGAGCTTGTTTAAGTTTTGAGTAAGGAGAAAGATGGAAACCTTTAATATCCAGATCTATTTCTAATTAGTTCTGCCTGGTAACTAGGATCCACCAGGTCGTCTCCCTGTCCTCACAGGCACTCAGGTCAGAGCTCGGCAGACAGGATACAAAGATTCCTGGATGATGCAGATAAAGGCAGGCTCATTGCTGAAATTATGGAGGTAATTTCCCCAGTCCTTTACTCTGCTCTAGCTGTGAAGATCTGAATATGGAAATGAGGTGCAGAGAACACCTCCATTCCAACTCCAGCCCAGGGCCACTGTGAAATGTTTACTCTAGATGAGAGCTTGCATTTCTGAAACTGATGTTAAAAGTAGCAAAATCGCGGTGTGTGGGGGGGGTTGTGATGAAGATGGGGGATGAGGTCTGACAGAAAAAGTTAAGAGAGTTGGTCATCAAAGCTTATCTTGGTGGCTCTAATCCCGAGCCTCTAATGTTTAGGTGAGCTTCTTTCGTAGGTTTAATTTTTCCCTTTATCCGCTCCAGCTCTAATATTTAAACAAGGAGAAAACAATTTTTTAATAGAAGCGTATGTGATTTGATGTGATAGACAAGTTTATAACAGTTTTTATGATTTGATCAAGAGCAAGAGCTCCTCCTAAACCCATTAGTTTCTGTCATGTGAATACATATTCAGGCAATTTGAAAATGCGTATTATGCATCCAGTAGACCGTCACAGGTCTGAACTGTATTGTTCTATTGCACCCCCACCCCACCCCAGTCTTAATATGAAAATCTGTAATAGAGTGACTATAGAGCTACGGCAACCAGCTTTCCAATGTTCCTAACTTGGTTGTTACATTTATTTATTTTATTTCATTTTAGTTCTGAATATCAAAATGTCCGGTCCACCATAAGCTAATGGACCACAAAATTTTCCTTTGATAAATAAAGCCATTTAAAACTGTAGAATAGCATTACACACCGTTAACACTTTAACTTTTTCTTTCCCTGCCCTCATGTCCTAATGGGTAGTGTGAGATTCTCTTAATTGAGAATTTATTACCATTAGGTAACCTCTAGGGAATTCGGAAAACATCTCATTCTTTGAAACTGCTGTTTTGGATCTGGGTGTAGTGTGCTTTTTGAGAAATAACATTCTGTCTATGTAACCTGCCTATTTAATGGTTTTGAGATAAAAGTGAATCTTCCACGTTTTAGGCTGAGGAAAATGAAGCGAAATTGTGGCTGGCAGGAGGAACTCTGAACTCAGGTATGGTAGATCCTGGAACAGAGCACTGGGCATTAATTTAACATATTAACCAGGTCTAAATGCTTCCGAATTGTATTCTGCCTTTCTTGGACAACCTGTGATTGCAGCAGGGGGCACCACCAACATATGAATTACTTGGAAGTAGGAAGCTCCCGCTCTCTCCCGTTTCCCAGGCTACTTGGAGGCATATCCACTGAAAACAGTTATCTCTCAGAAATTTGCATATTTATGGTGCCTCCTGCAGGTTCCCATGATTGCTTTACACTCAGAAAAGGTAACAGAAAAATATATATCCTCCTTTAAAACATGAAAAAGGATCATATAGGAACACTGGCTCTAATCGGAGATTAATCCTTGTGAAGCCCATAGCAAGATATTTGTTTCCTGAACCTTTTTGTTTTGGTTTTGTTTTAGGATTTGAAGGCAATATTTTGGAACTTGCAGGACTAAGTCCCTGATTTTTCAAAAATAGATACAGAAAAATACTTAACGTTTTGAGAGGGAAAAATTAGCATAGACTTACTTATTCATTGAATGATTACCTTTAAAGAACACAAAATTCCTTACAGGCATAGAAAAACCACCCAGCAGATCATTTAAAAGCCTACTTCCATGGCACTTTTTTTTAGTCCTAGTCATAAGCAATGAACAAATGTGCAGTGTAGCTTTGGATATAAAAGTTAATTAGGTCTCAGAAGAGAATAGTTTTCATTTTTACTGGCTCTGAGTTCCAAGGATACCTTTGATACACCTCCTCCTTCAGCCCTTTTTGACCTTCTTTGTGGAAACTGTACACGGTTTAGACACTCTGGCTTGTTTGGGCCTCGATGCCAGGTTTTTCTTCCTCTGCTCTCTCTCTTGAAAACATTCCTCTAAAGTGAGCATTATAATTCAAATTACACCCAGGAAAAAACTCACCTCCACCTCAAGACCAAGGTGCAGCTAATGTGCTATTTTATCAGGGGGTTTAACTGAGTGAGAGATTTCATATGCTCTTTAGTTAGTGATACCTGAGCACAAGAGTATTCAGGGAAGATGAGAGCTGAAGCTTTAATTCCAAGTCCTCTGGCTTTCGTGTATCTTCATCAGAACCTCATTCGTATTTTATCACAAGTCTATTGTAGTTAATTTCCTTCCCTTTTAAAAGGCCAGTGTACAGTGCTCATGGATCTCTTATCAGCAATCATCAGCAAACATCCTTAGTGATAGTGGAATTCCACAATATACAGCCTTCCCTTTCTCCTACCCTTTCTGTGGAAATGTCTATCACAATCAAGGGGATAAAATTTTTTTCCTGCAATTAGACTTTACATAACAAAGACACCATGTAGTAAAAATAATCTATGCTATCAATAATATGTGGTGACAAAAATGCTCAAACTGTAAGCAGAAGGATTCTCTTATCACACATTTGTCACACAGCCGTGTTCTTCCTTATGTACTACCTTACAATGTAACATTAGGTGATATATCTGCTTGTTATTCTGGCTAGGGAAATTCTCATTAAAATAATTACTGCCATCATCTTATTATTTCAGTGCAAGTTTATCCACAGCGTTTAGGCATTTGGTATTAAGTTGCAAAAAATATGTGCTTCAGTGATAATATTTATTTCCATGATGCTGGTCAATCCCCTGTCTCTAAAAAATTACGAAAAGATACCAACTGAAATTAGATACTCTTTTGCCCCTTTTAGCTTCCATAGTGTAAAGCTTCTTTCTTCTAGAATATTTAAAATTGGAAGTAATGAGTCACAACTTTTTAGCAGTCAGAAATGTATCAATTTTGGCTTTTCTACAACCCAGGTAACATGTCACTCCGACTGAGGGTAAAATAGCTGCAAACTCAAGTCTGGGCTTAGCTTTTAAAATTTTCTCTTTGTCACATTAATTTTAGGAGATTGAAACCTTAAATGTGAAAATTAGTGGATATAAACAATCAATGTGGAATTCTAAAGGCATTGCTAAAGTTACACCAAATTCTTTTTTAAAGTAGCTCCTTTTTAGTTCGAGGCTGATTTTCAACTTGATTTGTTTAGGTAAAAATAAAAGAAAAAATTGAGAGTTGCAAGTTCCCATGGAGAAGAACTGATTTCCTGTACAATATGTTGTTTTACAATGAGCATATTTCAATTTTCCAGAAACTTTAAACCAACACATGGAAAAGATCTACAGGCTTTTGCTTTAGGTGCCTAAGATTCAAATAATTGATGCATATCCTCTTCCCCCATATATATTTTAAAGTCAGAAGCTGAATTTATTCTGAAAATCCACAAATCTTGTATTTTCTCCTACTCGTTAAGCTCTGAGTTCAAGATTCAGTATTTTGAGAAGGGAGCGCCAGGATTCCTTTCCCATCGTATTTAAAGAACACATACTGCTACTTTCCTTGTTCTCTGGGCCAGGCCACAGTTTGGGAATAGATGAGAGAAGGTTTTCCCATATATAGGTCTGTGAGCCTTGCCTGTTTCAGATAAAAACCTGTTTTCATATAAGAGCTAGAGCAGGTCTTGATTATTAAAGGTAGTATCTAGAGAATCAGACTCTAGAACTAATCTCTCAGCATAACTATGTGTTACAATGCGCTTGGAATTTGGCTGTTTGCATATTCTATTGCATTTTAAAATCAGGGAATTGAGAAGAACAAAAAAGCACATATTATCTATGGTACATAGGATGCTGAGCTTCCTGGGAAACTAAGTATTCTACTTTGTAAGTCTTCAGTCATGTACCGATGTTTTCCAGAGGTCTTACTCTGTGCTGAGGGGGATAAAAGATGAAAATGACTGAGGCTCTCCTTTATAAGCACTAACAACCGAGGGCATGGGCATGAGGAGGCTTTTATGACATAAGTTATTTTATGAAGTATATGCAAAGAAGCATGCATTGTCTCCACTTGAAACAAAAGGGCTTGTGGTTTATAACGTGTAGATTAAACAGCAAGGCAAATGGCCCACACTTCTTAACTATTTAAAAAGTGAAGAATTTAAATTCCCACTCTTTGCATATTTGGTTTATTCGTGAGCAGACACAAATATGTGTGTTTTTTTCCACCTTAGCAGCAACTGAGAATGCACTTGTGGGATTCGTTCTTCAATTTAACAGAGGTACTAAATGCCTACTACGTGTTAGGGAACTGAAACAATGCCATTAAAAAAATTGATTATCTTCACAAACGTACAGTAGAAATAGTCTATAACATTGCCTACAAAACAAATGATAGGAGAGAAATCTCGTTTTTCAAAAGTAACTAGTTATACTATGCAATAACATTGTAGAAACTGTAAAAACAATAGATTATCTCAGACATGACCAAATCTTGATATTTGCCATTCGCATTTCTGGGAAACTAAGTTCTTTCTTCTGAAAATAAAAATCTGGGTATCGCAAGTGACCAGAGTTGTATTACCTTAGACAGAGCCTTGCTAAAGGGTTAGTACTGTTCAAATCAGCAACTCTACGAAGCTAGGAGTCTACGAAGTGAGACCATGAATGCGCTTTTGAATGGCTTTGACATGTGCAAGGTGTTCTTTGCTTGACATGACTGTGCCAGGATATGTTTGCGTTAGTACCTTAAAAATAAAAGCTATCCCAAAGCAGGGACTGTGTCTTATGTCTCCTCAGTGCAGTGCTCCACAAAGAAAGAAAGAATAACTATTCTTAGGACCAGATTCTTCATTTTACAGGAACCTGGAGACATAGATAACTGACCTTGTGCAGGAGAATTTTTTTTCTTAACAGAAAACAGGCAAATTGCATATAACCAAGAATGGGATATTTGTTTATCTTCTACCAATCTGCCACAGAAAGAAGAAAAAGGATTAGGTCATTTCTACCAGAATAGTTCCTTTGGTGAATTTGGAGTAGAGGGGGGGAACTCGTAACTACCAGGGAAAAAAAAGTTATCTCAATTACTGGAAGAGGGGCCTGAAGAAAACCTGAAAAAATGAAGAGCACAGAGCCCCAGCTCTTTAGTCCTCTCTAGGAATGACTGGCGTGTCTCCTGAGAGATGTGGGAGTAGGCTCTTTGTAGTTGTTGTGGGTGTTATGAGAAACTGGCAGAGAGGGAACTTGACCCTGGTGACATGTTTTGATGACTATCTTTTGGCAACCAGCTAATTCCAGTGAAGACCAACTAAAGCTATTATGCGGTAGGAATTGCCCAAGCCTTGTGATACTTGGTGGTCTGAGTTTGTAGTCTGATCCCAGTCAGAGAGAAAAAGAGAAAAGAACCTGCTCTTCTAGACTTGAAAAGTTTTCTAAATGCAGATGAGGTTGCTGGACAGCTCCAGCTCAGAAGCCCATCCCAGGCCACATCTTGCGGGGGTGGGGTGGTGTGGGTGGGGTGGGGGCGGAGGGGGACGGTGCGGCCACAGAGCTGCATGAGTTTAGAAACCTCACTGTGACTTGTCTACCACCTGATCTTTATGGAATGGTTTTTCTAAACCACCAAGAGTTAGAGAAGCAAGGGTTTGAGCTCATCTTACTCTAGCGTTCCTCTCTTTCTACCGCCCTCTGGTGGACATCCTAATTAGAGACATCACCACCACCACTCCTGTGTCCACCCTGTCACCATCATCACCTTCACGACCATCGGTGCCACCCCCATTCTTGTTTTCTTCATAACATCAGAATCAGCATTAGCCACATGACCACTAAGCATGTATCACATATAATGGTGAATGATAATATAAGCCAGGTTTGTAGGACACATTTCAAAAATCAGGCCTGATGGATAATTCATGGTACGTCCTTCATTAATCTGTCAGCAAAGTCAAGCAGCGCTATAGGTACTGTGTAGACAGTCCCTTGGTATGTTAAGTTGTTGCTTTCTGAGTAAACCAAGTGATACCAGGAAATCTACAACTTTTATGAAATAAGATTTTAATACTTCTCTTCTTTTAACCACACAGTAGATGAATGAAAAGAGTACTATCTAAAATACCTTATTTCTCCTCTTTGGTAAATTCATACTTTTTCATCAGAATGCAACACGGAATATACCTGTGCTGTATAGGCACGAAGTCACAACATTTCTTGGCAAATAGTTTTGATTTTTAAGGGTGTTTCTCTTGCTCTCCATATATACATACTCACATGTATACACACACGCACACACGCACACATGCCTCACACACATACTTGGAGACAATAAAATAATAAAAACTTAGACCATAGCAAAGAGAACTTGTCCAAATAAAGGACTAACTGCCTATAAAATTTCCTTTTAGACAGTGAAGTCATAGCTAGAAGTTGGCAATAAGACCATCTGAAACTACTAAAAATCATTTGTGTGATGTTCAGTGGGGGTGGGGGTGGAACTGAGAAAGAAAGATCTCCAAAAGCTTCCCCGGTTAAGTTATTCTGCCTTTTATAAAACAACTTCACATCTGGACTGATAACTTGAATTCCACTCAGCGCCATTTAAATAGCCCAAGTTATAAACCTCTTAAACTTGGGATTTATAATAGAAACACTGACAGACCCTTAACTATAGTGCCTCTATAGTAATGAAAGCACAACTATTTCATTATAGCAGTGTCTGGCAGGGCTGCTATAATTAAGAGTCTGTCAGCGTTTCCATTATAAACCCAAATTTTAAGAGGTTTTTAACTCACATTGTTTTAAATCACATTGGGTTGAAACTTGCTGTACAAAATGTCAGACCAGATGTGTATGTGTGTGTTGCTTTTCTTTTTGTTTACAAAAAGAAAAAAAAGAAAAGCAAATAGGTGAACCTTGTTTTTAAGACTGGGATGTGAAAAAACACATATTGAAAAGATTATTCCCTGGCTAAAAGCAAAAGATTCATTGGGGATAGGAAGGGGAAGCATAGAGAATCAAGTTTGAAATACCTTTATTTTTTTGATTGTTCTGATATATAGTTTTTTCTTTAGAAATGCCCTTATTTTGGAAAACAGACTTGTACATACCCCAAAATACTGGGTTCTTGACAGTGGGTCATTTGAAAGTATTTAATAATGTAAGTTGCTGAAGATACCTTGCACTCTACTGTTAATTGTTCAATTGCTCTGATATTTGGGACCTGCTTTTTTGAGCTCACCGGTCCTCTGTGGGAATCACCTTTAGGCTTAAATGCACACTTACAATAGGGTTGCCTGATCAAAGTCTTATTGGCTTCTGGGGTGAACTAAATAGAAGTTGGATGGTTATATTGGTCTCATTTATGTGGCCACAGGCTTTATTTATTTACTTACTCAGAGTACATAAATTTTATTGAGCACCTACTATGTGCTGAGTATTGCACTAGGAAGTTTCTAATGCAGAAGTTTGGACTGTCATCAGTGCTGAACACTGTGTATCTTTGATGTCAACAATAGAGAGCTAAATTGAATATTTCACCCAGCAGTGTTCAAAACTCCTTGTTGCCTGCAAAGGGGCTCCCTAATTTAGTGATGTATAGACCACCCCACTTCCCATACATTGTTGACTCAGCATACAGAAACCAGACCTAGATAGACTGACTTACAGTCAGATTCAGCTCTTTTCTTTTTTTGATCTTTTACTTTCCTTCTCTTCTCTTGTCTATTCTCTGGCTCTCTCTTTCTCTCTCTGACAGGGCCATACAGGTACGTGTTGTAGCCAGCCAGCCAGCCAGCCCCAGGAGCCTCTAGAGAAATTCACTGGCTTCCTAGGGAGCCCCCCTGGGGGAAGTCTGTGCCTCTGCAGAAGGTGTTAGGCAGGGTCCTCCAGGACCCTCCCCAAGTCCCAGGCGCTGGGTCACACTGGGAGTAGGGGAGATGTCACAGGGGTGAGGCATGGAAGGGACTGGGAGAGAAGGGAGCTGTCCTCTTTCAGCTCACCTTTTAATTTAGGGTGTCCACATAAGGCGACCCCTTCCTCACCCCGCTCCCTTCCCTTTTCATTTCATTTCCCTTTGTCTTCGTAGCACCTTTAGCACTTCCACACTCAAGAACCCCAAATGCAAAATCTATACCAAGTGTAGAATTCAAAGCTAAGTTTTATTTCTATAAAGATGACCGTACATTCTCTATTTTCCTGATCTGCCCATGATGGGGGGGAGGGGAGGGGAAGAGAAAAAGAAAAAGAAAAAGAAAAAAAAAGATGACATAAAAAGCAAAGTGTTACCAATCGTATTCTTAACCATTCATTGTCATTCATTTGTTTATCTTTAAGTCCAGAAGGGTGTTCCCCCTAAAGGCAGACAGTGAATATTTTATTTTAATCTTGTAGTTTCCAACGAGACAGACCTTTTAACCCTTCAGTCTCCAGCTCAGCCCGAGTTGCCCGCGCCAGGCGTTCCTGCGCACGAGGGCTGGGACTGTATTCTCCTCGCTCTCCGAGCTGTTTGTTGACCACGTTCACGTTCAGAGCCCTGGAGCTAAAAGCACTTTACACCATAAAATAAAAGCACTGTCTTTTTTTCTAAAAGGTTACGTCTGGAGGCCACGCGGCTCATACTTCATACCGAAAACTACTGAAAGGACTATGAAATTCTCTATGATTTACACTCTCTCACTGCATTAGGGTATAGATCTACTCGACTCTGAAAATACGGTGGGGTTTCTAACCGACGTGAATATATGTGCATTATTTCAGAAAGTCTGTTAGAAAACTTGTCAACACATTATAAAGCATAAACCAGGACTTGGCTATTAAGTACGGAGATCAGAGGAGGAATATATACTGCAGGAAGTCCTGGGGAGTCTCCTCCGCGGGCGAGATAAAAAGGGGGAGGAGGAGGGGGAGGGGTCATCTGCTGGCCTGGGGTTTACACTCAGTGTCGTCGCCGAAGGTTTGGGAAAGAGCCACGGAGCGTAATCACCCCCTCAATGGAATCGGCAAAGGGTCTACAGCCCCAAACGAAGTTAATTGAACGGCCAGAAAATCATTTTAACGTTGTCATAATTTATGACTTTCTAAAAGCCACTTCTGGAAAGGTAAATATAGTTACTGTGTGCCCAAGTGTGCGCTTTTAAAGTGACCTTTCACCCCCTCCACAAAACCACCTGCATCATTAATCAATACTTATGTAATATTTTTTAAACCTCCTAAAACAACACACTTTCATTTCTTTAAACACGCACAAACCCTCCCCTTTCACCACTTTTGGGCACTTTAGGGCGCATCGAGCAGCACTGAGGGAGGGGGCGTCACCGGGAAGGGAGAGGAACAGGGTGCAAGAGGGTGGGGGGCGAGGAGGGGTCGGATGCCGACGCACAGCCCTGGTTTTCGAGACCGGGCGAAATCTAACTTGGGGGGGGGGGAGGTGCGGGAGCAGAGGGCAGAGTTTCCATTTCGTCGTGGGCATTTAATGATGGTGAAATTAAATATATGTTAATAGTGGGAAAGTCGCTGCTTACCTCTGCACTGGCACCCAGGGAAAGCAGCTGCAAAACTGGCTTTTTAATGTATGTTTTAAGATGTGGTTTCGGAAGGACCCCCTGGAATCTGACACAAGTGCAATAACACAGTAGACCTACTTGTAACTAAGTGCTTAATTTCCCATGTTTTTTTTTTTTTAAAGAAAATCAATAAAATGTTGCCAGTTATTTATTGGAAATAACCACAGATAGCGGCCCTGATGGGGTGCCGGTTTTAGAGAGCCCACAATTGTGTAATGAATTGTAATTCAGAAGACTGTTAAATGTGAACCACAGAACCTTTCAGAGGTAATAAAGTCATTACTTTTTACACTACAGCCAACCCTGAAAAGCTTTATACACATCATTATATATAAATCATACGTATGTATTTCCACAGCACACATTCCCCACTTATATACTTTCTCTGTATATGGACTTTCATGGAGGAATGGGAATATTCAAATCTGAAATGCTCGGTTCCGAAAGAACCTGGCTCATTATCGCTACCTGCAGAGACTTTTATTTTATTTCTTTCTTTTTGAAGGCCTCCCAATTGCACTTTCTTCGTCCCGCTCCTCACCTTCCCTCCAACTGTCCGCCTCGCCGCCCCGCCTCCTCCCCCTCCCCCAGCAGTGACATTCATTTGGTAGCTCCAAGGCTGGTTTAACAAGACAAAAAACAGACCGTAGTGGAAGAGAGATGCTGACCTGCTCTGAAGAACTCATGAAAAAAAGAGGAAATGGTGTCACGCACACACGCCACAGAGCTTTATTGCAAGTGAATCTTCCTGCTTCTTAAACAGGATTAGAGTTTTTTCCCCTAAAACTGAAGCGAAACAACAACAACAAATCACATTTACACAGACCTAGACCAGCCCACACCTCTCATAACGCTGGCATCAAAACCACCTTCTCTTCCTTTGAGGGGCCCGGAGCTTCGCCCAGCTGGGCGAGCCAGGCATTTTGTAAATAGGCTTGAAACTTTACTAAGACGACACATGCATAAACAGGCGCTTGCCGGCGAGGCTGGGAGGTGGATGCGCGCGTGCAAGCCCGGGTTCCTGGTTTAAAACCATAACGCCTCTCCGCCGAGTGGGTGAATTTACAGAAAAGGCACCCCTTAGACTGAGGAGGAGATGAAAAGACACGAGGGGTCATGGAGCGGCTGGAAGGAGAGGGAAGGAAGGCTTCTCGCTCTGCAGACACACACTCACAAACGTCCACCTGCAGCTCGGGGTCTCGCGGGCAGCGGCGCGCAGTCTCCACCTGCACCCTCCGCGCCGCCCTGGGACTTGAGTTCATTTTCCTCCCCCCACCCCTCCACCCCCACCACGGCCCTTCCCGATTTGGAATCGGAGCGCTGTCTCGGTGGCGGCGGCAGCGGCGGCGGCTGCAGGGTGGCGCAGACAAGGGAGGGAGGCTGGGAGGCGGGAGACGCCGAGGGACTTTGCAGGCACGTTTCTGAATAAACTTTCCAATCGCAGGGGGTGCTGTTGCTGTACATTTTACGTAAAACTGAAAGTATCCCACGCCGGAGTGAAGCCCACTTTTTGACAGTGGCAACGTGTGTGTGTGCGTGTGTGCATTAAAGAGACAGGAGCTTATTTCCAACAGGTCTTCCCTAATTTCCAGGGAACGTCTGCAGAAAGGCGAGAGAGGGCTCGAGGCTCCCGGGTGTCCGCCTTGGCTCAGGGCGCCAGGGCGCCAGGGCGAGGCGGCGCTGACCCGGGGCTGCCGGTCGCTCCGAGGCGTTCACCCAGCCACCGTGGCTTCCTGGCTGCTCCTGCGAGCCAGTCGCTCTCTCTCCATTCCCCATTTTCTCTTTCTTCTGGTAACAGCATGGGAACAGTTGTGTCCTGCCCCCCGAGGAAACATCTTCTTTCCCTCTCTCTGTGCTTTTGCGGTTGCTCTGTGGCGGGAGGGGGTGTGGCCCTCCGCTGGAGCCTGCACCCGGGCCTCCCCCGGCGCGAGGAGCACGTTCCCAGAGACTGGGACTCCCGGGACTGCCCGTGCTTTGTCCTCCCGCCCGCGGCCGCTCGCAAAGGTGGACGCCTCCGCTCCTCCCTCGCCCTGGCCCTGGCCCTCGGCGCTCCCCTTTCGGGGCCAGAACGCACCCTTTCCTCTGGCTCCCGGTTCTTTATTCCTCGGCCTCTCTCTCATTCCGCGGCCCTGGGGAGCCTGGATTCCGCGATTCCAGCTGCATTCAGTCCTTGCCAGGCCCTTGGCCGAGCGCTCGGGTCCCCAGCCCTCGTCTCGGTCTTGGGGGCGCCCTCCCGACCCTCCGGCCGGGGCTTGCGCCGCCTGCCACCTTCCTCGTCCCTGCCCCCTTCCTCCACGCCGCCTGGGCCCGGGGAGGCCCTCGAGCTGCTCTTCCGGGCCCACAACCATCCAAACTTGGGCTGGACTCCGCTCTATCGCGCGCTCCCTCCCGCCTCCCCTCTCCCGCGGCGGAGCTGTAACTTGGAGGCTCAGCTTTCAACTTCGGGTGATTTTTCTTTGCTTTCCTCTCCTCAGGCAAAGTTTCCCGAGCGCAGCCGCGGGCTCCGGGCTTTCACTTCTGCCCCGGGCGTCCGCTGGCGGGAGCGAGTGCGGCGGCGGCGGTGGCCGCGGGGAGGGGAAGTGGGTGTGCGTACCGAGCGGGGTGTCCGGGAGCAGTTCTACCTGGCTTCCCTCCGCCCGCGCTTCCCCGGCCCTGGGTTTCAGGCTCCCGGTACACTCTCTCTTTTTTTTCCTTTAATCTTTCATTTTAGGGTCCTTATGTGGTGGGGGGTGGGGGGGTGGGGCAGCAGGGCGCGCGTCTTGCTCCCTCCACCCCCGCCGCCCCTTTCTTCTTTCCTGGCCACGCCGCTGCCGCGGTGCTTGCTGCGGCCACTGGTGAGCCCGCGGCCCCAGCGCCCCCTCCCCTCCTCCCGCCCCTCCCCCGGGGGCCGCGTCTGGCGTCTGCGGAGCCCCCCGCCCGCACCTCCCCCGCCCCGCACTGGCCATTGGCTTGTCCTGGTCTCTTTTTCATGTCCAGCCCCTGATGTGTGTCCATTGGTGTGAGCTTCCCCTTCCCTCCTCCCCTTCTCTCCTGCTCGCCCTGCCCATGTTTTGTGTGTCTCTGTCCATCCAGACTCCTGACGTTCAAGTTCGCAGGGACGTCACGTCCGCACTTGAACTTGCAGCTCAGGGGGGCTTTTGCCATTTTTTTTCATCTCTCTCTCTCTCTCTCTCCCTCTATCTCTTCTCTCTCTCTCTCTCTCTCTCTTTTTTTTGCTTAAAAAAAAAAAAGCCATGACGGCTCTCCCACAATTCATCTTCCCTGCGCCATCTTTGTATTATTTCTAATTTATTTTGGATGTCAAAAGGCACTGATGAAGATATTTTCTCTGGAGTCTCCTTCTTTCTAACCCGGCTCTCCCGATGTGAACCGAGCCGTCGTCCGCCCGCCGCCGCCGCCGCCCGCCCCGCAGCCCACCATGTCTCGCCGCAAGCAAGGCAAACCCCAGCACTTAAGCAAACGGGAATTCTCGCGTAAGTAACCCAATAATAGTAATAATAATTATTAATAATCACGAGAGCGCGCAAGACGAGAAGCAAGAGCGAGGGGGATCGAGGGGTGTGTGCATGCATTTTTTATTTTTCACGAGAAAAATCTCCGAGAGTCCTGTTCAAAGAGACTCAAAGGGGGGAAAACCCTCATCCCATCTCGCACCATAGCCGTGTGCACTTTGGGGATAGCATTTGCCTTTTAATTTTACTTAATTAAAAAAAAAATTTGACTCCTCCTCTTACCTTCTTTCCACTGCTTTATTTCTCTTTTAGAAAAGGAATGCAATGATTTTGTTCCCCAGTTTTGCAACATAATGAACAATGCTAAAGGATGCGAACAACTCACTTGCAAACCTGGGGGAGGGAGTTGCAGGGGAAGGGGGGGTTGCTTTCACTCAACGTAGGAAAATGGGGGGGAGGGGGAGTCCAAGCCTAAAATACCAATTCCCGGGGAGAAAAAAAGAGGTAACACTGGCCCTCGGACGCCAGCGCACTCACGGTCAAGTGTGCACCGGGAGGAAAGTAATCATCCCCACAATAGTGGGAAAGTGAGACTGTAAGAGGGGGGCCCGGACGCTCTGGAGTACGCCAGGTCTGAAGAGGGGCCGCGCGGTGGGGAGAGCCGGGGGACCGGGAAGGAAGGGAGACGCGGCCGGCGCTGCCGCCTTTTGTTCCGGCCCGAGGTGGGTGTTTGTCCCGCTGCCTTTTGTGCCGGCTCCTCGCGCTTGCCCTCCCGCGCCGCCACTGCCGCCGAAGGGCAGGGGCAGGGGCCGGGGGAGGAGGCGGCTGGGGACGCGCGCGAGAAGAAGGGAGGGCGCTGGGGCCGTCGCCGCCCCGGTCGTCGCTGCCCGCCGCTCGCTACCGAGCCTCCAAGGCGAGGGGAAGACGTGTAATAAAATAAAATGAAATACCATAAAATAAGGCAAGAGAAATAGAAAAATTCGTGCCCGAAACCAGAAGCCAAACGTTACGACAGCCCTTTCTACAACGGTCTCCTCTTTGACTCCCCCACCCCCCACCCCCTGCAAAAATCTCACATTCTCTAACCAGGAAAAAAAAAATCGCAATCATCCCCTTCCCCAAAACCCCTTCAGTTGCAAACTTAGAGCGCCGGCGGCACGGAGAGGGAGCGAGGAACTCCCTCCTCTTACTATTTTTTGGAAGATTTTCAAAAAAAGTGGAAGTGGATTTTGATTGGGAAAAATCTCGTGTCTGAATGTTTACAAGCACCGCGTGTGCGGGAGCCTCCTGCCAACAAACAGAAAGAGGACCGAGCGCGGCGGGGCCGCCCGGGAGCGGGCGGCGGCGCGGCCGGGCCTGGCCAGGGACTCGCCGGGCCTCACCGCGCCCCCACCCAACCAGGGATCACCCACCCGGCTCCCGCCCGGCCGCCCGCGGGGCAAGGCGGCGCAAGGCTGCAGGCCACGCCGCGGCTCCGCGCCAGCCGGGTCCGCGGTCCCCGCCCGCCCCCAGCACAATGCCCAGAACTCCTCTTAGCCTCCCCGCCGCCAAACCGGCTGGGGAGAAACTCGGCTTTGCAAAGCATTTTGCAAAGCAGTTGAAAAAGCACATTTCTGCGCGGGTCTGCATCACCCGCTCTCCTTCTTCTTCCCCCCTATGGTACTCTCAGACGTTTCTTGTCCAGTAGTGCTCTGGGTAACAGGGGACAGAAGAGAGGTCACCACGTGCTTCCCTTGCTCCATCTCCCTCCCGGTCTGGCCACCAGCAACCTGCGCCCGAGCGCAGCCAGGCCAGGTGTGTGTGTGTGTGTGTGTGCGCGTGTGTGTATGCCGAAGATGGGGAGTGGGTAAGCAGAGAAGTGTGTTCGAGTATGTGCTTTGGGGGCGCTGCATTCAGAGACCCCCGCGCTCTTCATCCTTGGTTCTTGCCCTCTTCCTCGGCCAGGTTCGGCCTGGGATCCTTTTGAATCTATATACCAAGGGGAAGGAGGGTGGGGGTGGGGGCTCCCGGTTAACTGAGTGCGCCTGGAAAGGCGGGCGGTGGGCACTTAGGAAAGTTTGGCAGCAAGGGAAAGGCAGGTGTGAGAGGACTTGCATTCCTCATCCAACCCCCCACTTCACGACATTTTAATTTTTGATGCAATTTTTAAAGGACCACCTATACCCAGTTCTCTATTTTTTAAAGGGGTGGGGAGTGCGCACAGGGAACAGCATTTTTCACTGGGCCCTGGAACTTGTCACACACTTCGGAAGCTCCCCCGCTCCCCCCGCCCTCGCCCCGGCACGTTGCGGGGCCCTCCCTCTCCCCACCCCCGCGCATCCCTCTCTCGCCGCTCTCCCCCGCCCCCCACTCCCCGGGCCGCGCCGGATGCGGAGCAGACGCGGAGCGCGGCGGTGTGAAGTTACAGCCCGGCCAGGTACCGGCGGGAAGGAAGGGCAGTGTGCGCAGGACTCGGGAAAACCGGGCCCTTCTTCTGAAGGATGCTTTGGGGGCTCAAAGGACACTCTGGGGTGTGCAGTTCTGGCTGTTCTTCCCTCACACTTCTCGGGTCCTTCTCCGGCCACTCCAGTTTGGAGACTTGGCCTCCTTCGCCCCCCACCCCCCCCCATGAGGGTGCTGGCCCTGAGTTAAGAGGCCAGTTGGGTGGGTGCTGGGGTCGCTCCTTTCCTTCCTTATTTTCTGGGCGCGTCGAGGGGGGCGGGGGCTATCCCGGCCCTCAGCATCGCCCCCCACCTCCTCGCCCCAATCCTCCGCTTCTTGGACCGAGTGAACCGTTCGGTCGCTAGGAGGCAGAACAAGATCGAGAAAGCTCGGCGAACTTGAACCTGTACCAGCCTCCTCCCCCACCCCCTCTGCTCTGCGTTACTCTCGGCCGGGGAGGGACGCGCTTTGCGAGGGTGGGGGTGGGAGGGCACGGACGGTTAGGCAGAATTCCCGTTCTCCCCCCCACCCCCCATCACCCCTTATGTCTTTGTTCTTCGTTTTGACTTTAAAAATGCTTCTGGCCAGAGCGGCGGAGAAGCGCCCGGGCGCGCGGCCGACACCCCTCTGCGCGAGCTGAGGAAACAAGCGCGCGCCGGCCGCAAAGCTGAGAGCAGTTTTCGCTTTCTATCGGGGCGGGCATTTTTGGTGGGCACTAAGGGGGAGTGCATGCTCCTGGGCTTCGGGGCAAGGCCGAAGGGCAGGAGATGGCAAGTTTGCACTTGGACTGCAGCTTCACTTCTTCCATCCCCCTCACTCCCGCGCAAAACCCAGATCCCGGAGGCCTCGGTGGGCTCGGCGACCCCGCAGTTCCAGCTCCCCAACCCTCCCCCGCCCTCCTGCCCCCCGCAGCTCGCGCCTCGGAGCCCGAAATCACAACAATAGTAATAGTTATCATCATAATGAGTCCGGCAAGCAGCGTCATTAATAATAAATAACTGCAGCCGCCGCGGCACGCCACTCGGGCTGGGAATTGCGAGGGAAACGCATTTGTAGAGATACCCAAAGTAAAAAGTGTGAGCGTGGGCACACAATGAATTTCGCGACCCGCGCGTGAGATGTATGTGGTGATATCGAGACTTCACCAGGTTAACAAGCCGAGTTTTCCAAACCTCACATCCCTTTTCACCAACTGGTGGGCCCAGGGAGACGTCGCCGCGCGGCTGGGTTGGACGCGCGTGGAGGCAGCAGTCCGGGCCCTTGGCTGGCGGCGCCTCCGGGTCCCGGCCCTGCGGCCGCGGCTGCACGTGTTGGAGGCGAGCGCGGCCCGAGCCTTGCAGCCAGCACGCTGCTCGCTTTGTGCCTCCGAGTCAGCGCGCCCAACTTCACTTTCCGCCCAGCCGGACCCTGCCGGGCCCCCTGCCCCCGGCCGGTCGCCCCTGCCTTCGCTTTTGTTTCTTTGCTTTTCTTCTGTTAAAACCCGAGCATTTCAGTTTCTCCTTTCTTGCCCTGTTAAGACAATCAAAGGGAAGGACTTGGGAAGCAAACTTGAAGACAGACCTTCCCTTCCTCCTCCCCTCCCCCAGCAGCCCTCGTTTCCTTCGCTCCTTCCCTACATTTCCTCTAAGGCCTTTAAAATTTTTTATTTTTATTTTTTATTCCTTTGCAACTGCAGAGAGAGGAAAGAGAGCTCAGCCGGCCGCTGGGACGTTGAGACGTTCTAGTCTGTCTTGCTGTTTGAACGCAGAGCATTTTATTCTTTATTTCTTCCTCCCCTTGTAGGGAGAATTCCGGCTAATTATTGATTATTTGCTCACTCCCTTCCACTTCAGTCCAGGACTCCCCGCTTTGTAGCCGGAGCTTAGAAACTATGGTATGGGGGGGGGGGGGGAGAGAAACGGAGGATGGAGAGGAATTGGGCGGGGGGGGGGAGGGGAGGGAGGTGTAAAATGGCTGAGGTTAGAAATGTTTTTAGGGAAAGGGGAATTTGCATTAAAATACAGAGAAATTATCCGATGCCCAGAAAGGAAACGTTGATTGCCACTGAGAAAAGATGTCAATGCAAATCAGTAGGCTACATCAAGAGAATTGTATTTCCGTATTTTCTTTGTGCCCCACTTCGTTTGATTTTTAATAATAATATAGCAGCAATAATACAAACACGTTTTGGTATTTCCTTGAACATCACCAGCCAAATGTTTTGCAAGGAACCCAATATAAACGTATTTCATACATTAGGATATAATTCTTGTTAATTAGCAATAATTTATGTTAAGAGCATAGAAAATGTTGAGGTTACAGGTTTTATATCTGTACATTTGATCATCTTGTTATTTTCAAGAACTTTGCCTCCTATAAAATTAATTAGGTGAAATGTGGAGGTGTAATCAGCAACCTCTGAATTACCACTTCATTTCCTGGTTTTGATTGTAAATCAGTTCAGTCACTACATTTAAAAGACTTAAACCAAGTCTGTCTTTGTATTGCATTACCTTTAACTGTTTGATACCTTGGAGAATATTTCCTTTTGCTCCTAATTAATATTTCCATTTTAAAAAGTGTATCAGGCTTTGGGAATAAAAATCACAACAAATCTTAAACAGTGGAGTTTACAAAATGCATTTTGCAAAAGATTCCAGGTACTACTAACTTAATAAATAAAATATTTTTCCCGAGTCTTCCTACAACATATAAGCCTCAGAATTTGTAGTTTTAATGCTGAAAAAAAAAGCCACATTCGTCGAATGTGTACATAAAATCTTTAATTCACATAACAGGCACCCTGGAGGATGATTTCCTTATTCATTTCCTCACATGTTCAAAATGAAAGCAAATGTGGGAGAAAAATGACATAGAGGCACAATGTAGAAGCACTTTCTTCTGTCTCCTTTTATTTGAAAGTATGCATGTGCGTTCTGTATTTATCTGTTGGTCAGTATGTTGGGCAAAGAAATATAAATGCTTACCTTATTGACTTTATTAGTAGAAATATAACCTTCATATTCCTGTGGTGACCTTATGTTAAATTAGGAGGAGTACCAGAGGCTAGAAATTATGACATGTCCTACTTGAGCACAGGTGCAACTAGGCAGGGCTCTCTCAATATTATTTCACCCAGCACATCTGGGAGTTACTCCAGATCTTCCCCCTTAATATTCAGCCTGGGTAGGGTTGAAATAAATTTAACCTGAGTTCACTGGATTTTTGCACTTTATCAAAATCTGTTCCAATATTCTACACTCAAATTAAAATCTATTTTTTGATTCTCTGTGGCTTTAAGTTCATTAAATGTGAAATTGGCAGCTTGCTAAAGAAGGTCAGACTGATTAACTGTTTAAGACTTGTACATTTTCTGTTTCAGTTTTATTAACTGGCAGCATCTTGAATGTGTTTTGTATTTGGTGATTTTTAAATGTTTGATACTGTAGGCATGAAGTTCTCCAGGCTGAGGCTTACCAACTCTCTTTCCCCCTTTGGAAGGTTTAAAAAAATGATAGAAGCTGTTCGAATAGGTGCTGGAGTATTTCGGTGCAAAGTTAAAACAAAACAAAACAAAACAAAAAGCAAGCAAGAAAGGAAGACATGTCTACCTTGTTATAATATCCGCTGGTGATTATGTGTGCAGAAATAGCCCCATAATGACGCGTTTTGGAGCTCATTCAGAAAATTAGTCAACTTTGACAACATTAGGCGAAGTATTTCAAGTCTAAAGAAAGGACTTCTCAGCCTTGTTCTGAAATGTGGCATTTGCTTGACCATACTGATTTTTATGTGATGGGAGCCACAAAGTGCAAACATGTTTAGAATATTTTAGGCATGCCTTTCTTCGGAATGAAAAAATGACTAATTGGCTTATTTTCTTAAGTACTCAAAAGTATCCCACTTAGCTAATGTGTTTGAGAAGAATTGCCAGTGAATTTGGTATTTCTTTGATTTTGTGGCACTGCTGAGAGTGAGATCAGGAAGGTTTTTGGCAGTGTGAATTAAGCTGTGCTATGATTATTATTTAGATCTGTTTCACAGGTGAATGCAGTCGTTTTCTTATTACTTTGGTGTAAATATGGCACATTTTCCGTGTGATATAGTACCTCTCTAATTTATGGCGCTATGTTCCTGTGTACTTAGGAGTATATACACACATGCACAAAAGATATGTGTGCTTACTCACCTCTCCTTGTATTCTTGGGCACAATAGACAACTTAGTTTATAGTAAAAAAAAAAAGACAAGAAACATTTAATTTCAGCCAGTGCTTTTTACCAGTCAGGGGGAGTTGTCATTTAAGCTTTCTTTATGGTCCCTGGGTTAACTATTTATTTAACAATCACGTTCTTTCTAAGATCACAAACCAGACACGTTGGTAGTGTGGATGTGTGCATGTGTGTGTTTTCTCTGCAGTCTTCAAGTCAGTGTTCTTTAAATACGTGATTTGCCTCATTGCTAAATTCCCTTTCTTGTTGAGAAGCTCCCCATCTTGGTAGATTTGTGTGTGCACATTTTCTGGGTATTTATATGGAGCAGCCCAGAAGCACTATATGATGTGGTGCAGTGGGGTGGGGTTTGAGGCTGTTTCTCCCCTTTTCTCTCCTCCTAGCACTCTGATAATTGTGCTTTTGTTTCTCCAACCACAGCCGAGCCTCTTGAAGCCATTCTTACAGATGATGAACCAGATCACCACGGCCCGCTGGGAGCTCCCGAAGGCGACCACGACCTCCTCACCTGTGGGCAGTGCCAGATGAACTTCCCTTTGGGGGACATTCTTATTTTTATCGAGCACAAACGGAAACAATGCAATGGCAGCCTCTGCTTAGAAAAAGCTGTGGATAAGCCACCTTCCCCTTCACCAATCGAGATGAAAAAAGCATCCAATCCTGTGGAGGTTGGCATCCAGGTCACGCCAGAGGATGACGATTGTTTATCAACGTCATCTAGAGGAATTTGCCCCAAACAGGAACACATAGCAGGTAAATGAGAAGCGAGGAGAAAAGCTGTTTGCATGTTTTCTTTTCATTTTCAGAGGTGCTGTAGCCAAGTACTAAGGAGTGGTGAAGTGCTTTCTGGATCTCTCCATGTGACTGTCCATGACAGCCCTGTAATGTTAAAATAATCATTCCTATTGCTTACGTTCAGAACACAGAAAAATAAATGTTTTCCTCCTCACTGAGTCAGTTGGAGGTGGAATAGGTGTGCACTCCTGACGCCCTCTCTGGATCTGCTGATCCTGAATCCCGCCCCGCCCCCTTCTCATTTGTAAGTGTTAAACCTTTTCTACATTTAGCCCAGTTTCCAGTGTCCATTTCCAGCCTGGGTGACATGTCAGAGGCAAAGTGGCCATATAGGCATTTTTAGTTGGGCCATGTCATGCTTAGCTCAGAAAACCTTGTATCCGTGTCCAGCCACCCCAGGGGGGTACAGTAGTTCCCAGGGCTTCCCCAAAGTGGGGTGGGCTGGCAGGGTGGTTTGAAGGAGGCGGAAAGAGTTAACTGAGCTTCGGGGCTAGCCTTGGATCCATATTGGCTGTCAGCCCATATGGGGCTGTAATTAAACACAGCCCCGTGGTGGGATGACACCGTGACCTTGACTTTAAGATGCCATTTTCGACTGGCCAGGCCAGAGTAGAGAGGGCAGTTGCTGAAGCGCACAGACATGCTTACTCGAAAAGTTTAAGGGCATGTTGGAAATTTCAAAAGGTTGGTTTGACAGGAATGGCTGCTCCCCGCAGCCTGCCTCCTCAGCTAAATGATAAATGCTTCTCTGTGCTCTTTCTTGTCTCTGATGTGGTTTTGACAGATGTATCTTGATTTTGTTTGTGGTTTACACAGCCACATGTCACCCTTAAAAATGTCCAGTCCACACTCCACCATTGCTGTTATAACACAATGTAAAAATTCTCTGGGAAAAATAAATACCCATATTTAAAGCATTCCCTCTTTCGGTTAATTTTAGCAGGGAGGTAGCTAGGTGTGTGGATTTCCCAGCAACTCAGGGGAAAAGAAATTAAAGGCTTTAAACAGAGGGATTTAAATTCCCTATTCTGAGTGATAAACAACAACACTATATACTGACCCTTAAAACTTTTTTTTTTTTTTAATGAAACAACAGTGATTTAACACATTAGACAGAGTGAATGAACGGTCTCTGGTGACAGAGAAGGCAGGTCTCGCCGTGGATCACTTTTCTTCATCTTTTTTCCTCTGAAGAGCAGGAGGTTTGTTCGGTTTTAGGAAAAGGGAGTGCATATAATCAATTGATACACCGGAACTTGTCTCTTCGACCTAGTTTGACCAGAAAGTTGAACCATAATAGGTCAGTGGTCCTGAGGGGATTAAATGTCATATTATTTCTCTTCTCCCCCTCTGGAATTTGATCATTAAAATCAGACGTGGCCTTTCCTTCCTTTTTTTTTTTTTTTTTAATGCTTCTTGCATTAGCACTCAGACACTTTTCATTTAGTGAAATGAGAAATCTGCTACTAGGGAAGCTGCATTTACAAAGTATTTCTTTGGAATCCACCACGTTTAGCTTATGTGACATGTAGGTTAAGATTTTATCTCCCACCCCCCATCCCCCCACCCCCCTGCCAGTAGGATATGGCAATGACCATTTCCATGTGTTGTCTGTGACTGGAAGGAAAATGAACAGAAGTGTAAGGCTTGATTAATGAAGCAAGAGCAAGCGGAAGGGGATTTGTCGTCTTCGGAGATCCAAAGCCTTGCTAAATCACCAAATATGGAGTAACACTTGCGTGATGTAACATCGTATTTACATATCGAGCTGCTCGTTTAAAAGACAAAACACAGTGTCTGTCAAGCAAGAATTAAAACCACACTTCTTACTGAGGTCCCGAATAGGTTATTCAGTCTCAGATAACCAGCTCAAAAATTCAGTGCCTCTGTACTTAGAGGAGGGATCTGGAAGCCGGGGTTGGGGTGGGGGGGTGGGGGGTGGGGGCGTGGGGGATGGGGAGGGAGGGCCCTGTAGTTAAGGCTTCCCAATACCATTGTCAGTCTATGTAGGAAAGAAAATATATTTCCCTTACCTCCATGGTTGTCCCATTTTTAAATGTAAGAACTAGTGCATTGGCAAATAGCAGATCCCAGGGACGCACACACAGACACACACAAAATCCAGCCAGCAAGCAACATTTAAATATGTTTTATAAGGCTAATACGAAATAGTCTTCCTGAGAAGAAAAGCTGTCTTCAATATCTAAGATGATCAGTGGATGCAGTAGTGCTGTGACCCAGGTGAGGTAAACCCTCCATGCAGGAATAATTCCAGGGTCTTGAGTCCTTTCATTATGTTTAATCACCTGATCCCATCCTCGAGTTGGCTGAACAGAAATAGCATGGTCACATCGCAAAGTGGTATGTCAGTAACCAGAATCACGACTTCTCATAATTCACGATAATGAATTAAGAGTTTCCTGTGGTGAAATTGACGTTCCATCATTGCACATAAATTATGGTGTTCCCATCTTCAGGTGTCCCTGAAGCAAAGTTCTGGAAGATAGCTGTGTACTCCCAGCCCATTTCTCTAAAGCACATCTCCACCATTCCAGATCTGCTTTTCTTTTTATGATGAGGAAGGAAACAATAACAGTAATCATTTCAGTACTTACTTGACTTGTGTCACTGGAAAGAATGGGGGAAGGAATGCTCTGTATTAAGGAAGAGATATATTGATGAATCTTTAGAAGAATATGTTTGGCAGCGACATAAAAGGTAGCCATTTAAGTGTGCTGGTTGGCAAGGCTTTATTAAAGTGATGTAAGTTGGATTTGAGTTCACTGTGTGCTCTGTGCCATTTTATAGGCAGGAAGCAGGAACGTAAAAGGGACAGATCTTCTCCCTAAGATAGATAAAGCTTAGAATTCAGGGTTTTCAAATAGGATAATAAGGTAGAGGTGTTTGAATCTATAGTGATAAAATGGTATGCATTTGATTGTACATAGGCTTCTCAAAGCTGAGTATTTTTTAGAGGGAATGATTTTTACCTGGAGAATAGCACACGTGTTAATCTGTGCACATATACATTGGTCAGGTTACTTGTTTCATTTTTTCCCCCCTTTATTCAAAATGTTGTGTGACTGTGATGCATCGTGACCACTGAAATAGTATTAATTTAACTGGTAATTAGCAGGTTACATTGTGTGGACCCTGCTCATCAATATATGTGTCAGATATTCACCATCAGATAGCAACAGCCTTTGCTTGGCAGTCAGGGCTTTCAATAGAGGTTTTGTTTTGTTTCCTAGTCTCATATTTGATGATGGGGAAAATATTCATCGAAGATTGGTGAATGTGAAACTGTTGTTCACTTATGGAACAGGCCAAAAATATATTATCCCACAGTGTCAGAGTTGAGTTTTGGCTTTTTGCACATAGAAATCTCTAAATTAGGGTTGGCTCTCATAAAGTTAGCTTTTTGAGAGAATGGGAAAAAAATATGAGGGGTCTTACAAAATGTGGTAAAGGTCCCTACTATTGATGTTTAACATTTTTCTCCTTAAAATAGACATAGACATTTATATCAGGGTATTTAAAAATTATTTGCCTAGACAGTACAGCTCATATGTAGATAATAATATGTAAGACAGATACTCTAATGAAGGGAAAAGTACTGATTCAAAAAAGGAAATCCATCAGCATGTCACTTAAAGGTGCATCAAGTGGAAATACCTAGGCTTTTCAGGATTTAGAAAATCGACTTGCCTTTTCATTTTATACCCATTCTTATTT
Organism: Tamandua tetradactyla; assembly: GCF_023851605.1. Taxonomy (NCBI): domain Eukaryota; kingdom Metazoa; phylum Chordata; class Mammalia; order Pilosa; family Myrmecophagidae; genus Tamandua; species Tamandua tetradactyla. The sequence continues at coordinate 32,903,953 of NC_135343.1, read as the reverse complement.
TTTCCTAGCTCGGACTGAACCGGAGCATGTATGTGTATACTTTTCGGTGTAATTGTGACTGAGACTATAAATTACAGTAGCCTATTATGACTACTTATTTTTCATTTCTGTTTGTGTGATTCTGGATAAAAACTACTAACCTTTGCAGCTTAAAAACACAAAACACCTAAACAACAACAATGTAGTAGTGAATTGTGATTTACCTTCAGAATTCAGAGAACAGAGCGTATTGTTTCCTAATAAATATGGAGGATTTTCACAGAGAATCAAATATATGTTTGAGAGGCCACTACCCACAGACTCATGCTCAGGAGACTGGGAAGCCTGTAGACAAGCTGTATTTGTAAATAAGACAGAGAAAGGTTGTGAACTGGCAGCTTGGATGTTTTGTCAAAGTACAATGTCAGAAACTCTTTCTAAGACAAATTGTAAATAGAACTGTCACAGTGATTGCATGATTGAGCCGCAGAAGTGTCTTACAATTGTTGGCATTGTCAGAGGACTTTTGAAAGCTTAATTAAACACAGTGGCCCTCATGGCTGCTAAATTTACTTCGGAAAGCCGAAAAAAAAAAAAATCTAAAATGTAGAAGATCCCAAAGATTCAGAGTTCTTCAGACATTACCCTTTCAGTGACACAGAAAAGATGCATTGTGCATTTTCCAAGTAGTCTTTTATAAATAATAGTTTTGAGGCTAGGTCCACGTGATATGAAGATCATCCTGTGTGTGATGTGGAGATTGTGTTAGTTTTTCTGTCTCCTGCTGTTACAGACAGTTAATGTAAAAATGGCCTTTTATTGGAAACACAAATATGTATTCACTTCAAGAACAGGAGCAGAGGGGGACAGAGCTTCCCTTCCATTCTCTGTGTTTATTCTGTGAAAGCTTAAAAAAAAAACAGTGCTGTAATTTAAAAAAAATCACTCCATTCCTTGTTGTCTTGCAAGGTGTGCCTTTTATTTTAAAGAATCTGAAATATGTTTTGCACACCTTTCTCCTGGTGAATGTGGCATTTAATTGTGGAGCTGCCCAGGGGCCGGGAAATGCAATTGGGTATAGAAATAGGCAGTGTCAGGAAACCAGGGAAGAGGCAAGCTGGATGCATATCAATGGCATATTTTAGGGTTCTGGAAAATCATTGATTTCACACTACTGCCTCAATGTAATTGGACTGATGTGGGAGGACTAAATTTGGGGTACCCAACAGAGGTGCAACTCATAGAGAAGCATTTTTCAGATTTTCATGACTTCTTAATGTAAGTGCTTACATTAAGGAGAATAGGTGAATGGTGGCTTTGCACAGCAGTCAGTAAAAAAGGAGAAAGTTTGGCTTGCTTTGGGGGGGGTGGGAATATTAAATTTAAAAGAAGCAGAAAAACACAGCTCGGGAGATGTACCGACACTGTGTCACTCGATGTTAATTTAATCTACTTTGGTTGGTCTGTTCACACCCTTTATTACACAAAGAAATCATTTGACAAAATTTACCCTTAGCCCAAGTCTGTTTTTGCATACAGTAGAACCAGCTTTGTGCAATAAAAGGCACTTAGCATCAAGCTGGACCCGGCTTGGCACCTTGCCACTTTTTTTTTAGCATGAGATTTAATCACCAAGGATCTTTAGTGCCTTTCTGCTTGTTCACATTTCATTTGGGTCATGGCTATGTCGGCAGTGTTGTTATTACAAGGATTAAAAAAAAAGATTTTTAACTTAGTGCCCACTTTTAACAGTATTTCAAATCATGCAGGTTTTTATTTTATGTGTTAATTTGGAGAATATTAATAAAGCCCATAAAATATGTTCAGACTATATAATTTAATGGATAATGACTAGTATTTTATTTGTGATACAAACAGAAAATTGACCGTTGTATTCCTGCCTCCTGCCCAGGTGAATGAGCATCGTTAGACTTCTTCTCCCTTTTAGTTGCAGAGCATACAGCACTGGCCAATATCAGTAAATTTACCTTTGTAATTTGCCATGTAGTTTTTACAACAATGACCTAATTAATTTGAGCATGAACCATATTATTACTACTAGAGTCATTTTCTGTCACAAACTTAATTTCCAGGAACTGTATCCTGACGAATAAGATTTCTTTAGCTCTCCACCATGTGCTCCTAGAGACCAAAGGCAGATTTAAAATAATAATAATAATACAAGAACACCAGCATTATCAAAGCCAGTGTGCTTGATGCCAAACACAATTTGAGGCCAGTAAACATCAAACTGTATTTCTAATCAGTTTTAGAATGTAACGTATTCCATATTGAGTTCACTGGAATTTGTCTCTCTGCTTTTTTACTGGCCAGCTGCACTCCCTATGCATTTTTTTTTCCCCTATGCATTTTTAAAACATTTCAGCAAAGGCTTTTGCTGTTCTTAGCAGGGTGAGCAAGTTGGGGTCTATTTCTGAGCTCATTCGTCATTCTGCGATGGCATTGAGTTAGGTTGGCAAGGGAAGGATTTGAGGCATGGGGGGTGGTAAGGTCACTTCTGATCCCAGCAGGGAATAGGTGAGCTTCATTTGCCTTTACAATAGGCACACAGTTACTGCACCTTAGAGGAGTTCTCAGGTGCCGCTCAGATGGGCGCATGTAAATGCCCTGTCAGATGCAGAGCAGGAATATTAATGTTTCTTCCATCACCGCGCCATAATAAAGCTGTACACAGCAAGCTTAATATGCAGCTAGTCTGGGGGATTGTATAAAACTTAGATAGCCCAGTGCGAAAGACAGCGATGTGAAAATGCCTGATAAGCCACAGTTTCCCTTCTTGTTCGCCTTTGATCTTTAGCAAAATGAAAACAGCACATCTATTTCTCCTTTTAGAGTTGTCTCCCCAACTCCGCCACCTCCCCATCCACCAGCAGAAATTTTTTTTGCATGTGCTGGTATGGAGAAATGTGACATAATCTGTTTCATATGGTTAATTACAGGCGTTTGAATATTTAAAATTTTAAATAGCCACAGTTCCAGCTTTTCCTGTTAAAAGTATGTGATTTGAACAAAGGGAGCACAGTGTAAATATTTGTGGTGATTTGCAACACCCCCCTTTCCCCATTAAAACACACACACGCAGTGACATTCATTTTAAATCCTGTGCTGATTTAAAGGACTTCTGTACTTTCATTTGCACTTTCTTACCACTCCCAACTGGAACTCCATTAAAATATTTTACCATTATATTTTTGAGTCCACTGTTGCTTGAGGTTTTAAAGAGGATTTTGTAATGTGTTCATTTAACAGAATCAACAGCTGTCAGAACCAGTTGTGGGAGATCCACCAAACGTACAAAGAAAAATACACACATTTCCTGAAACAAAACACTTGGAAAAATAAGCTGCCAAGACCTGGTGAATTAGAAGTTTGCAGACAGGGACCCGAAGTGTTTCTTTCATCTCTTGGTTCACCCTAGAGACTGATCTGAGCGGATCTGATGCAATGTTGCTGGAAGGTTTACATGGACAGGTTGGTGCTCTAAGGCAGTGCCTCTGCACAGCTGGCCTGTGCTCATGTATTAGGCTGGCCTCGGCTCGTTCCCTCCTATGGTCTCCTTTTTTCTTTTAGATCTCTTTAAATAGATAAGATGCCAGGTTCTTAGGGCACTAAACAACAAATTATACCCACTTAAAGGTGAGATGATCAGGTTTAAACTTCCTGTAAAAGTGGTAAGAAGGTACCTTGCACACCCTTTTCTGGACAGGGTTGGCAGCGTGTTATTTAGAAGTGACTCTGTCTCTGCCAGGAATTCCCAGTGGGACCCTGGAGCATGTATGTTGATGAAGGGGATACCTGGGGACCTTTGGTCACTCACAATGAGTTTTTGTTTGCATCCCCACTGTTGTTAGCATTGGTGCTGAACAATTACACCTACAATTTGATCTTAGTTTTAGATAGAGGCAAGTCCACTGATTAAAAACTCCCATTAAAAATAAAGAATGGAATTATTGTGAAACCTGCAGAGGTGTTTTTAAAAGAACACAAGTACTGTTGTGTGCCCACCCCCACTCTCTTTCTATTTTCCTTTTGAACTGTCTGAAAAACACAAGGAAGCTGAGATCAGGGCATTTAAATTTACAGTCATCAATTCATTTTCTTGATAGGTAAGGATGCATTAAAAAAATAACTGAAAAAAATCACATCTATTAATTTTAAGGGAAATAGGTGTAGCTTGGATTCTTACCTTAGTTGGAACACAAAGCACTACAATGCCTCCTCTGATCTTTTACGTTTTAAACGTGGAGCTTCTCTTTGGGTCAAAAAAAAAAAATCTGAAGCATTTCCTTTTACCAACTCAGGGGATACCATGATTTATTTACATGTAGGAGGCAGCCCACAATGAGCATTTTACTGCTGATTTTTACCCCAGCCCCCCACAAACTCTTTGAGATCACAATTAAAACAAGGCATTAACCAATGTGAAATTCCATATTTCATGTATTTCTCTTTTCCCATCCTGCTCTAAGATTAAAAACAAAAATTATCCCTTTACATTTAAAAGTGAACACTGGCTACTGAAGAGTGAACATTTTTAATAATAAATCGTAACCTTCTCATGTTATGTTTTTGTTATGTTAAGGGGAAAAAATCAATAAGGAAAAATTTAATTCTGATAAAGATACTCTTGGATCTTTGAAAACAACTGCTGTCCTTTTAACTAAAACATTTGAGCAGCTTCAAAGACTATGTTTTTCTTCTGATCTTGGAGCTGTGTGACTGGTAGCAAGAAAGAAAAAAAAAATCTTACTCTACATACAAGTGGATTGCTTAACAAGTCAGCACAGACACGTACTTGTTTGTACAATAGAGATAAAAATTCCTGTATAAAAATAATTCAGCTGCTGACAGCGGGCATTATTGTCAGACCTGTCTTTTGTGCTTGTCCCAGCTTTGGGCCCCCCCTTCCCTCCTATCTCCTTGGGGCAGTCTGTTGCCCGCAGACCCCTGACCAGAAGTTAATTGCCATATATCAAATATATAGTTATTATATTTAAAGAGGACTATCTCAAGCCTTCCTCTGTGCAGTTCACTCTGCATTCTGATGTGATTGTGGTGTTGCCAGCAGCAGGGTGGCAGGCAAACGCTCTAATAGGGAAAATGACTTGAAGGCAGTTAGGGTAAATTTGGCCTTCAAGTCCCATTTGTTCTGCAGTGTAGCATCGGTTTCCAAACTTTTGTTTTTAATCTAATTCTGATTTACCCTGTCACATCCCATATCAGCCCTCATTGAACTCTACTCATGTAGAGTAACATTAGTGTCAGACGGAATTGGGCAGGACTGTGGACCTGTGGCTCATACAGATGGTGGCGGATGTGGCTTCCATGCAGCTCTGCATCCTATTCTTTCTAATAAACGTTAAAACGTGGCACATTTCTGAGCAGGGCCTGTAGAAAAGAGACTCAAAGAAAACAGGGTTAGTACCTGAGATTTTCTCCCTTTTCTCTCCCCCTCTTTCCCGCTCTCTCGGTAACACCCACATTTCAGGTGAGATCAACTCAAGCAAAAGCTGGAGATGGGGAGGTGGGGGTGCCCAGGAGAAGTTACTGGAATACTTGACAATGGGAGTTCAAACACAGTCAGCAAACCAGAAAGCCCTTTGGGTTTTCAGAGCAGTAAGCAACACGTCTCTTTCAAGCTGTTCTTCTCTGTCTGACTTGGTTACTAGCTGGGATAGGATCTGTAGATATGTGTCCTTGTGTGCTTTTACCTAGGCTAGGGTATTTAGGACGGGAGAAAGAGCAGGGGTGCACTAGGAATGCCATCACTACCATTTGTTAAATATCATGAGGTTAGTAAGATGTGAGTTAGGCTTCAAGGAAAGGATTCTTCTCTAGACTGGGAATTGGGAAGCATGAAAATCCAAATTCCCACAATACTCGCTCTTAACTGGGGTGGTGTGGGCAGGGACACCGCAACTTTCCGAATGTCAGCTGATGTCCGCATGACCCGTTCCTCTTGGATTAAATGCCGCCTGCCAGGGCAGGATGGAGAAAGCCACAGGAAGATAAATACCAAACGACAGGATTTTCACTTCTGAGAAGCAAACCAGATCTCTCTCCTCTGCTTCCTATTCCTCTCCTTTCTTGCTCTTTTCCCTTTGGAAGCAGAAACTTCTAAAATCGATGCCACTCTACGCCAATGAAAATGCTGTTTTTGTACCACAGTGGATGTTTACACAGGAGACGCAACTTGAGGGGAAAAAGGCTTTTTGGGAGGTGGCGGGAGTCGTGTTAATCTGTTCTCTTGGAGGACTGTGCGGAATTGCCTATGAGCAAAGCAACTCTGCGCTGTTTTTGATAAATTACCATGTTTAGAGATAGGTTTGGCTCTTCAGGGCTCAGTTTTATGAACAAAGTCCGTAACGATGTTTGCAGCCTCTTGTTTGTGTCTTAGCCCCTTTGGCTTGACTGGGAGCTCTATGTTTAGTTTAAGCTCAGTCTGGAAGATATAACAATTTTGCATTAAAAAAAATGAGGAAATCATAGGAAGAAAAACCCTTTGCTTTTTGGATGAATCTTACTGATAATTTGCTAAAGCTCATTTGAATTTTAAGCACTTCTTTAATCTTCAAAGGCTAAATTGCTTTATGAATATGCATGGTGTGGGCAGACTTCAGTTCATTACCTAGTTGTAAATTCTAATGACCATTAGGTCCTTCCAGTAATTGCGAATTGTTTTGCATTTTTGATTGGCCTATTAACATGTACATTCGGTGCACATCAGGCTGGCCTGTCAGCCTGCTGAAGGAGAAAAAAAAGGTGAAAATTGTTTATAGCACCAAGATTCTTAGATTTTCAATCTTGCAAAATTGATGATGTAAAAAAATTAAAGCAGTGTTTTTTCTTCTCAAGATTGAAAGTTCACCAAGAGATTTGACATATTTAATTTACATGATGACTTTGCACTCCTTCATTAATGCAATTTGCATATGAAGCTGTTGTTAATCACTTTTGATCATGTTTTGTGTATTAGCTGCCTCAGTGGCTCTCCTCCTCAGATGCCCCAGTAGAAAGAAGCAAAATGATGCATCTTCTTGCCAAGTTTCCTTTAGTGAATTGAGGAATTAGAAGTCTAACCTTGAGTAATTACGTATGTTTTATCCGTTTTCTTTAAACGTTAAGCACAGTTTGTGAAAGGTTTGACTGCAAGTTTGTTCTTATTTGGGGAGAATACTGTAAAAGTGAGGTGTAGGATTGAGGCACATCCAGATACATACAGGTATTGCCTGTCCCTGTCCCCCCATGTAAGGTGTGGGCCGTAAACTGCATTGTTAGCAGTTTGATGGCAGGGAGCCTTGAGTGCTCTGTATGAAGACATTAGGCTCTCCTCATACAGACCTTTCTGACAATGCTTTGGTTTCCTCTTTAAATATGGCCGGCACCTAAATGTCTTGGGCATGAGGTTTAGCTGCCTCTTTTATCTTTTATAGATCAAGTAAGTTTTCCTGTGGCTTCTTCATTCAGTTTCTGCTCTCAGTTGCTCTGCCTCAGTCCTCAACTAGTCACGCAAGTAAATCCTGGTCTCTGGGCTTCCAGGTGCTTCTCTTGAGGTATCTAAGTACCCTGATTGCAAACAAAAAACAAGGTGCTAACGGTTTCTGATTTTTGAGAACCTGTGATTTTGGTGTTTGCCTTTGCCGTCGAATAGCCCGTGCTGTATTATTGATGTTCATCTTTGGTTTATGAATTTATCACTGGTTAACAAGCTGCATCAGAACACTGAAACTGATATTCTGATTAAAAGGAATGTTTAATGAAAGAAAATAAATTGTGACGGAAAATGAACAGTGTGTAAGAAACCTAACTACAGTTTTAACCTCGGGGGGGGCCATAGCACCGCCCTAGCGTGACTTCCATCCATACCATGCTAAAAGCATGCTTCAGTTCAAAGTTGTTAATATTCAGCTGGGAAACAGTATCCAGAACACAAATAAATTATTAAGTGCATGAACTTTTTAGGCAGTAAGATGAACTGATGGGGTCCATCTGTGAGATCCAGGGGCTTTTTATTTGTGTGTGTGTCGAGCGATTCTGCCCTCTCCGACTTCACAGCCTTTGGTCTCCGGCCAACTGCATGCATAATTGATTCCACACGCACTATCATTTTCTTGATGTAATTGCTTCACTAAGATATGATGAAATCTAATGGATAATTTGCTATTTGAAAACGGGCAAAAAAAAAATGTTCATACTTTATATTGGGGGGTAGTGGAGAGGAGGAGGTATTCAAATGACCTGGCATTTATGAAAACCAAACCAAACCAAAAAAAGGCAAAACTTAACTTAGGCACGTTGCTTCCATCGCATTGGCTGTGGATAGGAAGGCTTTTTTGTGACATATGGAAGCCAGGGTGCAAATCTCTCTCTCTCTATCTCCTATCACTGCCCACCCACCCCCATTCCTTCTCTTTCTGTCTCTCCCCCAAACTTTACAAGAAAGGGATCCTAACAAGGTAAAAAGTAAACAATTTAGTCATCACAAGCCTTATTATTCAGTCTATCCAGGAGTTTTGCCATGTCGGTTTATTTAACTTCCAGGAATGTAAACACTGACACAGCCCTAGACGCAGCAAGAAAGATTACAGTATTAGAGTTAAAAACGTGAGCATGGAGTAGCTGTGCTTTATACTCAAGCTATAATAACACTTTTACATTGGAACATAATGGTAAGTCAAAACCGACTGGAGACTTCTGCTTATATGGAGTACAAATTTCATTCTAATAGATTGGCATAATCTGGTGTACCCAGAGTAGATTGTTATATAATGGAGAAACTGTATAAATGTCAAGTATACAAATAATTCTACGAGAAATAAATGAAAAGTATTAGAATTTCTTAAATCACCATTAAATTTTGTTGGGTGGGACAGTCTCATTAGTTCCTTCAAAATCACGTGTGGCTTTGCATAAGTCTTTTGAAAATGTATTTTGAGGGAATTTACGGACGTTGAAACATTGTTTTAATCCAAACCAGTTCATGCTTTAAACGTACCTTTAAAAAAATTGCACTGTTTTTCAAAGTACTTAAAGGGGGTGGAGGGGTGGAAAGCATATAAAGCAAATCCATCTCACTGTGGCAAACTGTTTTTCAAGTAAAGTCATAATAATGAACAACACATGATCTGAAATTTGATCAGCAAACATATACTTATGCCAAGGAATTTTCTCTTTTTTTCTTCTTTTCTTTCCTTTTTATTCTTTTTTTTTTTTTTTTGGTTTTTCTTTTTTCTCTCTGCCATTCATATACCAAGGTTCAGTAAACTAGGCAGAGAGTAACTATTATAAAGGGAAACCAAATGAAAATAGCCAGAATGGCACAGCGAAGCTGTCTTTTTGAAGATATTTTAACAACAACATCAACAACAACAGCAGAAATTTCCAGTTTTAGAAAACTGAAAATGACAGAATAGTTTTAGAGAAAAAGAAAACCACCTTCTATTGCTCAAAACTTCAAACTATTAATAGACCACCAGTGAGATAGACTGTCTTTGTGCCTTGAAATGCAAAATGAGGGAAATAATTAGCAGAGGAACAAAATTCTCAAAATTTGAAGAACTTCTGTGATTACTGGGGGTACAGTGAAAAGAAAATGCAAATCTCTTCCTGATCTTAATTAGATTCGATTGTGCAGTGGGTGTGTAGGATTTGGGGGGAGGGGAGGGGAGCAGGGAGGGCTGGGGTTGGAGCTAGAGGCTGAGCAATGTGGAGACAGGTTAGAAGGGACCTGGCTGTTGTGGCAGGAACAAAGGCAGCTCAGCGCTGGCGCAGCATACTGTGTCGTTGATACAGATGCTGATGGAGTGTGAAGCCTGAATCCATGGTTCAGCTGGGCCCTTTTCCCACTGGTCTAGGGGATTTCATTTGTCCTTGGAGGGCCAGAGTGGACACTGAAATTAACAACCCAGGCTGGCTTAGGGAGGGGAAGCAGCCTGTGGGTAATAGTTCTCCTGCCCAGATCAGAAAGCTGTGTAAGACATTGTGGACCCTGACAAGTGCACGGTGGCATCAGCTTCTCGTGGTGGTGTCTCTCCGCACAGAGCTCCCAGCGCCAGGCCGATGCTGCCCCTGCCCCCGCCCCCCGCAGATACACGCTTTAAGTTTTAATGGCTGTGGTTGGTCAGAGTTCTGCCAAAGTGTGTGTAGCAAGTTTCACTGGCTGGATTCCCCCTTGCGTGAAATAATAAAAAGCCCTGGCCAAGGCAATTGCTTGTGAATCTATTTTTGTTTCATTAATATTATTTATTATGCATTTTATTAATATTTTTAGGAGGGACTCTGCTCTTATTTGACCATTTGTAGTTATAATTAATAGATTCCGTACTGGTTGTAAAAAGTGTACTTGCACTTAATTGCAAGTCAGGATAAATTAATGGATATGATTTAAAACAAAACTCACTTAAAATATTCTTGCAGGGAGCGAAGGAGGGGGTAGTCCTGCGTTTAATTTATTTTCTCAGCGAGTGTAAGTGGTGAGGGGGTGGAAAGGATTGTGTGGGTCTAACGGGATTTGTGTATGCGTGTGTGGGGGCCGGTGGGGGGGAACCGAGAGAGAGGAGGAAAACCTGGGCAGGAAGGGGCAGCAGCCATCAGCTCTCTTCTTTTCTTTAATTTCTGAGGTTGCCAGGAGGGGCTTAAGCAAAGTGGTCAAGTCCATCTGCTCCGGAGAAGGTGGTAAAGAAAAGAGGTTAGTGGCAAGAGGGAAGGAGCACAAAGGGAAAATTGTACATTGGGAGCGTTGCTCTCCACGGCTGCGGTGTAGCCAGACTGGTTTAGCAGACAGAATGATAGATTGTTTTGTCAAGGGTCCCAGGGTGTGCCCTGAACTTGAAGCACTTTGTTTATCTTGAATAGAAAGGGAAAAGCGCATACATAATCGATGTCTAGTTTTTAGGAGCTCGAAAGAGGTAGGAGAACAGAGAAGACTCCGGAGGGGCAGGGAGGTGGGGGCAGGGCGGCCCTGGTCGTGGCTGTCCATTAACAGATGAACTTGGCCGAGGGCCAGGCTTTACATGAGAGCGTGTCAGGGCCCCAGTGCAGCCGAGTCTTTTCAGTGGTTTTTTTTTTTTTTCCTTCTTCTTTTCTTTTTCTTTCTTTTAAAAATACCTGCTGACTGTACATCAAATGCACCTAGGTCTTCTGGCTAAAGGCAAAAAAGAAAAGAAAAGAAGAAGGAAAAGAAAAAAAGACAGCTCAATTTTTCCCCTTCTGAACCAGTTGAGGCCAGTCGTTTGGCTACACACACGGGTTCTATCATCTTTCTTGGCTTGCCATTGGGAAAAAAAGAAAGGTTGCGATCACGCCAGTCACCCGAGGGCCGGGATCGGAAGGGTTGGCGTGCGTGGTGTGCCGTGCGGCCGAGCGTGTGCAGGCGTGCGCGGGGGTGTTCACGTGTGCGGCCGGGGCGGGGCCTGGCGCAGCGCGCGGGCCTGCGCTTGCAGGTAGGAAAAGAGGTGGAAACTACTTAAAAAATGGCTGACGTTAAAGTCCTTGTTGGAGAGGACCTGTGAATTAATCCGTTGGTGGCTGAGAAAGAAAATTCACAGGAAAGGCCCAGGGAAAGGCCTTCAGGGATGGGGAAAAAGTGCCCCTGTTGGGAGCGCGGCGGTTTCCGGGCAGGGCTATGGCGAGCGCATGTGTTCGGGCTTGTTTTGTTCTTGATAATCTAATCTTCTTTGGTCTGTTTGTGTGTGTGTGTGTGTGTGTGTGGTTTTGTTTGTCGTTTATTGTGACATGATGCATTCACTTATGAGTGTTCGCCAGCAAGAATCATCAGCCCAGTAACTTGCTGAGATTTTTTAGATCTTTTAGTGTGCAGTCTGCCCCCCTGACAGAAGTGGCGAGGTGATCACGGTTCTCTGTGACTTAACTGGCAGGAGGCGTGTTCGGATCCCCTCCAGGGGGGCTGCTGGGGTACCTTAGAGGAGCGGGGACCTGTCCGAAATGCAGTTTTCCCACCGCAGACATGAAAAGGCACCATTGTGAGCACTCTTATAAACGCTGATAAAATAATGCTTACTTCCCCAGGCTGAAGGCTCACAAGTGAGGTGTGTTCCCCCCTCCCCCCCTTCTCTAGCAGCAAACTGAAACTGGGGGCTCCTCTGGGTTCCCCCCACAGATAACCTGCAGAGCTTAGCGGAGAGACCCGCGTTCGTGTACTCGACCCTGGGTCTTGGTAGCCTGCTCTGGTAAGAAAGGGAAGAGGGGCTCAAAGAATGGGAATAAATTATTAGTGAAAAATAAGTTCTAGCGCTTCCCTAGTCTCCACCCTTCAGCCTCTGTGGTTACATGAAATAAAATGGTTTCAACGGAGGGCGCCATTTTTCGACCTTGGGCAGGTTTCTTCATTCCTCAGTTTCAGTTTCCTTACTTGTAAAGTGGGGGGGTGTCCTAGGACCCATCTTGGGGATGCTGTGAATATTGAATGAGAACGTGAAGGGCCTTTGGTTCAGTGCTGGGCACTTAATAAAAGCCAGCTGCTATTATGATGATCACTCACCGCTTGGAACATTTTTCCTCCTTGAAGAACTGAGGCCTCAACGTAGTTCCCATGGTTCTGTGGGGGAGCAGGTTGAGATGAAAAGGGAACAAGAAATGGGGGCGGGGGAGAAGCTTGAAAGAGTTCAGAGCTTTTCTGCCTGGGGGTGGGCTCCTGGCCGGGGCTGCTGGGGGTCGTCATTGGGTGGGTGGGTGAGCTTGGTAGCCACTGCAGACCCTGGCAGGAGGGCTCCCAGCCAGCTGGCAGCTCCGTGCCTGGTTGGGACGCCACTGTCTCTCCACACATGTGTTGGCATGAGGAGAGTGCGCGGTAGAGTTACTCCCGGTTCGGATTCCTGCTCTACCACTGACTGGTTGGGAGAGTCTGGGCATCAGTTCCCTCACCTGTGAATGAGACAGCTCCGTGAACTTACCTTATATTGCCAGTGCGAGAGTGTGTAAGGGAAAGCACATGCATTCCTCACTGGATGCGCCCCAACAGTGGTTATTATTGTTACTGCGTGCCTGATGTGTTTGGTGCTCCATCCCACCAGACCCCCAGAAGGAAAGAAGTTATTAGCCCCATTTGGTAGAGGAGGAAATTGGGTCTGGACAAGGGTTAAATAACTTCCCTGAGAGTCCATAGTTATTAAACAATCTTTGGCTTCCAACCACACTACTCTTCGCTATCTCCCTAAAAGATTTGCCACTTTTTGCATTGGGGCTGGACACCACCTGGTGCTGGCCGTCTGGGCCTCCCCTGGGTTCTGTGGTCAGGTTTTTCATTCTTCTGGGAAAAAGAGGAGTGTTCTCATCCGGTTCCCGGGTGGCTCTCCTGGGCATATTGCAGGAGCCTTGAAGCTGTTGGAAAAATTTGCAATGTAACAAATCCTGCTTTGCAAGTAGTCAGTTCTCCAGCTTTCCAGAGTGAGTCAGAATTTGGGCAAGAGTCCTATGAAGAAGAGTGAGGAAGCTTTAATTACCTTCCTGTGACTTGGTTATGAGATAGCAGTAGGCTATCTGACCAAGAAACCAGGCTAGGACTTTTAAGGGTTAGGAAAGCTCTGGCTTTCAATTATTCTGTTCATTGTCTCTTTGGCATTTGCATTATTGATGACACCTTTGAAGGGTAGGGAGAAGCAGAATTATTGTGAGAGAGTGTATGTGTGTGTGTATGTGTGTGTGGTGGTGGGGACTATGGGTGCTGGGGGATCCAAGGAGATTTCCATGTTGGCCAGAGACGACTTGTGGTAACAAGTCCGGAAGTACTAGGAGACTTGAGAGAATTTTTGAATGGAAACTACAGTCAACAACTCCATATGATACACATGTGGCTTTCCCTGAGGCGAGTTTTTAACTGCATGGCAACCTCCCCCAGTCACTCCGCAGGCTTCTCTGACACCATTAATATTTGCTGAAGCAAGACCTGAGGTTCTTTGCAGAGGGATTGCATAATGTGTTCCAAAAGCAAATGTCAGTTTTTTTCCTTCAATTACCCAGCCTTTTGAATTGGCGGGGCCACCCCAGACCTCCATTTACAAGACTAGAAGCGTTTGGTAGTTACGAAGCGCCTGCTGTGGGGCGAGGCCCCGTGGGAGAGCGGAAGAGTGGGCCTCTGCCTGTTCACTGCAGCTCGGAGCTCTGCTCGCTTGGGAAGGTCTTCTACTGGAAACAGGGGAGGTGGTTCAGATCCTCCGCCACGAGGATGTCCTTGGTGTGAATCCAGGCTGGTCTTCTAGGCTGGAGGTGGGGATGGAGGTGGCCTGTGAGGATACATGTGGGTAGAGAACTCCGAATCTACTTAAGACAGATTTGTACCCTGCCCTTGGATTTGCATGGCTGTCTGCAATGAATTTCACCCCAGGTCTGGTCTCCTTTCCTCTCATCCCCTCACCTCCTACCTGGCCCTCCACCTTGTCTCTACGTGGACCTGGTTTAGGAGGGAAGTGGTATCTCCGACCACCCCAGAAGCTCTTAGTTTTGTTTGCTATTATGCTTAGATTGAAAAGTTGAAATAATAAAAGGAAGAGTATTGCTTTAGAGCCCCTATTCTTTAATTATTTTTTAGTGTCCTCTCCAGTCTCTTGAAAATCAGGCCAGATCTCCGGTGGTGGCCTTTAGTTTCTTTTTCTTTTTTGGTTCTGCTTTCCTTAAGGTAAGCACGAATTTTATGTCCCAAGAGGCAGGCTGGTGACCCTTCAGGCCAAGTGCCTGGATGTGGCAACGCTACAATAAATATTGAATGGTGAGAGCAATGGAAACTTAACAAACATAACAGAGGAGACCGCAGAGGGGTAGCGGGCTGGTTAAGAGGCTGTTGGAGGAGCTGGGTAGTATTTCTACTTCAACCTGATTGAAATGTCGACTAAAAATCAATGCTGTTGACTAGTGATAATTTACAACGTTCCTGGTGCTAAGTAGTTCCCCGCTTAAGAATGCGTTGGCTGGGCAGAGATTAGTGCAGGGAGTTGTGTGTGTCACAATGAATCAGACGCATTATAGGTCAGCCCTTTATTTGTTTCATCATGACTTTTACACAGTTGTCATGTAATTTATGGCTGCTTTCACGTTGTCAAACATTTTCATTGCATCTTCTTCTTTAACACATGCCTGACACGGACACGCCGCCTTTGAAGGCTTGGTATTGTTTTATAATCCAAGAGGAGGCCCTATAAACCATCAAATTACACTATCTTCAGGCTAATCTAAATGCACTGCAGATTAAAATCAGAGCTCATTTGTCCCTGATGCAAATTATTAAGTTCTAATTATAAATATCCATTTAATTACCCCATACATTTTTATTTTGCGGACCCTTTTGAGCACTGCTGTCTGCGACCGGGCGGGGGGTGGGGAGAATGTGTAGGAGACAATCTGTGATAATTAATGTACACTTCCCAAATGGTAAAGGATAAACATATGCTGCTTTGTTTGTCTTATTGATTGATTGATTGGATGTATAGAGACTTTGGCATTGGCACACTTTGAGGTTGGAATCCTTTTAAAACTGACAACTATTTAAAAATCTTTTGGGAAAGAAACAGCAAAATAGAGTCAACTAGTAGCTTTCTGCTAGAATGTATCATCATAAAAAATGGGATTTTGACCAGATTCCTTTACTTTGCAGAAGTTAAGGATGAGAAAAACCGTACCTGTTTTGTACGTAGGATCTGACATAATTGTTATAAAAAGAACTGCAGTGTTTAAAAAAAACTGCATCGTTTTTCTAGCCTTGCTGTCATCTTCTACTAGAAAAGAATGATATCTGCCTGTATTATGAAGATACTCCCATTGAGAGTATTATGGTGAACTATTTCCAATAAAAAAGATAAAATAAAAACTAGTGAAGTCCTTAGAGCTAGACATTTACCCTTTTACCAAGACTGGTTTGGGGAGATTGAGGTCTTTTGGGCATTACAAATTTTTCTAGAATGATTAAGGAAAAGAATGTTGACCTTGAATGATATAGAAAGACACCAATCTGGGAACCAGTGTGTCTGGATTCTGGCCCCAGTCATGTTGTGTTGTGAGGTCTGGAGTTTCTTTTACTTCTTGGCGTTTTAGTTTTCTTGTCTGTAGAATAGACATTTGGACCTGGTGGATCTCTAAGCTCCCATGATATATTAATAGTAGGAATACCATAGGCAGATTCCCTACTTTCTCTCTTCCTTGCTCTTTTTGGAATCTAGTTCTGAGTGGAGTTCATCTGCAGAGTGCAGGATATTTTCTTGATTTGCCTGGGAAGACAGAAGCTGTGGTCGTGAATAGGGCTTGAGCTCATGAGCTCTTAGCAGAAAGCTTAACAGTGGCTTTTTGAACTGCAGTATAATGGAATGGTGATAACTCACAGAAGTTTCCATCCATACAACATCTCTACATCTTTTAATTGTTGTGAACCTTTTTTTTTTTTGTAAACTTGGGAGTGTATGTGTATTTTTGACAAATTGGCTTTTTGGGGCAACTGTAACTATTTCAAAATAGAAATAGATTTGAAAAAGAACTCAGTTGAATTCAAACAACCAGGTATTTTAAATTCAGTGAACTGATGGGATTCAGTGATATTTTCCTCCTTTCTTCCCTCAAAAGCTGGTTTCTCTGCATGGATGTAACCCACATATGCTGAGTTCTTGGAGTTATGAATTCTTGCTTGTTAGAGGCATCGGATGCAACATGTTTAGGAAGAATTCTCCCTCTGTTACTCTTGAAGATAGCATAAATTGAGGGTAAAAATGTTCTTTTTTTAAATTCATCATTTAGGTAAAAGCATATGGCCAGCTCTGGGACATGTGATCTTTGCAATCTATTTTCCAAATATGGTGTTTACCATTGACTTCTAACATGAATGTTTCTGATTTTCACCTGCCCAGCAAATACTAGTTATATGTGACATTAAATGAGATATAAAATGATGTTTTCAGAAGCATACTGAGAAAGAACATTCAAAGTTATCTATTGGGTAATGACTATTTCAAACTTTCTTTTGTTATTCCATATGATTAGAACAAGGGGAGGGGGGAGGTGCGGGAATGAACCAGTTGTGAAATACATGTTCCTTATAGGACACAGGCATTCTTGATATCTGTAGTTTCAATTAAAAAGTAATTTATTTAAATCACTGCCTCTTTAATTTGTAATGTTTGGGAATTTTCAGTAGGAGTGTTCCGTTAGGATACTGATAATCAGCCGTCTCAAGTTTTGCATGTTCTATCTGGCAAAAAAAAAAGAATAAGAAGAAAAAGTTTAGTCCTAGCCCACCCCAAATAAGATAACAGACAGATTGAATGAATGGCTCTACTACCCCCTTTGATTTTTACCTAGGAAGAAAACATGATAGCATTCATGCCAAAGAGATAGAAGACAAAAATGTGTATTCAGACATGAAGTTTTGGATTTCCTAGCCCAATATTGTCTCTCCCCGCCCCTTATTGTTTTGTGCAAATGTATCAGCTGTTGTACTGTTAATGTATGATAGGATGCTGCTGCTAGGACAGTATGGGCTCACTAATGGGGTCAGCTGTGTCACAATATGATATATGGATTATGTTTACCATGGCATATTTTGTTTGTGAGCTGGACTGTGAGATGGGAACAGATGATAAATGAAGATACCCTACAGTTTTCACACTTGTTCCTGTGGTCCTGAGTCTCCAAAACAATAAAGCACCGCTGATAATGGAGAGGTATTTATGGGAACATAATTGACTTCACAGTTTTAGATCTCTGACTGAAGTTTAAGATGTGATAGTCCATTACATTAATGTCTTTGCTTAAAGCTCCTATTTGACCTAAATAAATTATTTAGGGTTTGTTGCTTAAAACCTCAGTAAATTCATGCACCTTCGGGCTAGTTAAATAACTTTGCAATGGTTTCTGTGTCTTGGCAATCCATTTGCTTGGGCTCCTGATGGGTTTTGAATCATTTCTAAATATATTTATCAAGTTTCACCTGGCAGTGAATGATTTTTCTTTATTGAAGTCTTGCGTGCTACACTTATAAATGGATTATTACATCTTTTTGAAAAAAAACCCCAACTTCAACACTATCATCATAAGATATAGTATATATGTGCATGTATATACATATACATATACATATGCCACACATATAAACTCATGTGCACACATGTATATGTATATACACACATTTTACATATTACACACATTCCTACATATACGCACACACACATATGACAGAGAGTGAGAGAGAGAGAAAGAGACTTTTATGGTAGGGAGAGTTTTAGAATTTGCCATGATTTCATTTAGTCTAGATGTTTTCTTTAATCATCCATGTAAGTACCTCTTTTTATCAAATTTTAACCTGGGGAAATCTGTCTTCATGCTCTGTCTCTGAGAGTCTTTATTCGCATAGCCCTGGATTGAGGGGCACAGTTGAAACTTGCCAGATGACACTCCCAAGCAGAAATTACGGATGGTGGGCTGCACTTTTTGCCTTCATGGAGTTGGGAAGCCTCACCTTTGTTCTCTGTCTGTGGCTGCAACACTTGTTGCCTTGAAGTCACTCTTTAGAGTTTTGCCATGAGTGTATTGCCCGTGACCTGCCTCTGCATTGGTTAAATGGACTTCAGTAATCTGTACACAGTTACTTCTTACTTATTTTATATCCTGAAAGATATTAAGTCCAACAAGCTTTTACCTACTGAGTCTACAGAGAAAACGGCCAGGCAATTTTTGTTTCAATCTCCGTGTCTCTCTGGAGCGCTAGTTCCAGAGGCTGATCAATAGGGTTTTATTGTAGCCCTCACTGTCTCTAAAAGCATTGTGACCTTTTCCTGTCTAAAAATAGTATTTGCTCTTGCCTGCAGAACCTTGACCTGTGAAAACCCATTTGGAACATAACTGACATATCTAGTCAGCTGTATATCCAAGACATGCTCTGGGAGTGAGTTCTGTGTGGAGCCAACCAGGAGAGTACTTGCTTCGAAGGAAAACAAAATCCAGTTCTGAACACTAGGAGTGTTCCTGACTGTCGGGGTGACGGGGTTGGGGACGTCCCAGGTGCCGGCAGGGGGCAGGGGTTGGGGATGATGTGTAAGTGGCTCTACACAAGCTCGGTGGTACTTCTTTAAAGCATCCGATTCTCTGAATGCTTTTCTTGGCAGCTTCATTTCTGAACCTTAGTGGAAGGGAATCCTCCAAAGCATGACCCAGATGTTTAAAGTAACTCCCCTATTTGATGATAAGGAGTTGTTGTCACAGTTTTTTTTTTTTTTTTTTTTTAGGCTTTGTGGTTGTGCTCCTTGAAAGAACACTTATCTTTGAACAGTACTCACTGAAATATGTACTGATGAAATGATACGATTTCTGGAATCAGACTAAATAATCCAGTGGGCAGGGAAGGCAATAGGCTTATAGATAAAACGGGATTGGCCCTAAATTGCTAGTGGTTGAAGGTGCATAATGTGTACTTAAAGGTTCATTTAAATCGTTTGTTCTCTACTTTTGTGTCTATTTGAGATTTTCCAGAAAATAAAGGTATTCTGACTGGTAGAGAGCAAAATGGCCTTGGTCAGCACAGTGTCCTTTTTTTAACTAGGGTTCTGCTGGAGGTGGTGAGGGGTCAGGTCGTCATGGAGAAAAAAGTACCTGTGAGCTCAAGCCTTGTATCTGGAAGATTTGTCTCTAAGGGGACTTGCCTTAGCTTTGTGCTGTGCATCATTCTCCAGTCTCCTGAAAGAAAAGAGAGGCCGTGATTTTTCAGTGCAGGAGGAAGTGTTGGAGATAGAGTTTGAATTTGGGTTTTAGCCCCAGGGCACCCTCTTTTTCTCTTGGTGGGGATTGGGCATAAGCAGATGGAATGTGCCCACTTATCTGTCTAGGATTGGTGAAGACAAGGTCCTTGGGCCTTCCTTTGGCCATTTGCGTCCTGGTTATTAGAGAAAGATAGTTTGCCCAAGAGGAGGTTGAACACACCCTGAGGAGGAAGGGGATCAGGAGTGCAGTCAAGGGTTAAGCTACACCCTTCCTAAGGGAGGCCCTGGGGCTCAGCCTCTGATGATCAAAAAGGAATGGTGCAGGGATTGCAGAGCTGCAAGGGCCATTTCGTTTTCCTGTTTTGCAAAAGCCAGGACTGCTTTATAGCTTGAAAGAGAGGTCACCAGTAGTCTTAGTGCAGCCAGTGACACGGGAGCCAGGTTGGGCCTGGCCTGTGCCGTCTGGAAGCTGAGACCATCCTCTCCTAGCCGTTCCCAGGCACAGGTTCCTCTGGTTTCACAAAATGTCTGCTCCAGCTTGCTTCGTGCAGAGGCTATTATTAGCAAGTGTCACTCAGTTATCTGAGAGTGGCGCTTTTAGCTGCCATCTAAGTGCCTGACACTTGGGCTTACAGCAGATTAAATTAAATTTTAGGCTGGGTTGGCTTCACTGGCAGTAGACAATAGGAGCAGCTGTTGTAGAAATGTAACCTGGCACTCTCAAGGACTGATGTATTTGCGTGTGTGTGTGTATGTGTGTGTGCATGCACACGCACGTGTGCTCAGGTGGGTGCACTTGGGAGTTCTCAGCAAGCAGGTGACTCCTGGGAGATCAGGGATGTGCCAGACCACCATTTGGGAGTGGGGAATGTGCCATCGTTTGGGGCTGGCTGCTGGGCAACACCTCCTTCTCCCGATTTCATCCCCTCCCAAAGAAGTGTTTTTTCAAATAGTTTCTCAAACTTTCTTTTATTATTCTTCATTGACAGAGGGTGTGTACAAAAAGCTGGAATGCTTTTTCTCCTTTCCGTTGTCTTCACATCCTTGTCAGTGTTTTTCTGCACGGAAGGGGCTAAAATTGCATGAAAACACCAATGGAAACCAACTGGAGAAATGTGTAGTTGGTTTCCAACCGCTGTGATGTGGCAACCAGGTTGATTCGATGTGCGGACTAACCAGGATGTCTGGCTGTCCCGTTACCCTGTTTTTTTTATTTCTCAGGCTCCTGGAGGTTCGGCAGGCAGACCGGCGTGGGGGGAGGGGCCGTCTTGTCTTTTTGACGCAGGCAGATATCTTCGCTCTCAGTAGGGCATTCAGGGTGTTTAGGCTTCAAAATGTTGAGTCACAGCAAAGCCATGTACATCAAAGGCCACTTATTTAAAATTCTTCAGAAAACTCTATGAGGGTAATTTCTCCTTCTTATGAACAGAATGCAAATCCACTGAAGGGCAATGGTCTTTTATAATCTAGATTTTAAAAAATCCTGTGGCACTTGATGTCAGTTCCTCAGACTCTAGAATTGTACTCACTGATTAGTAATGCATTATGCAAATAATGCAGTTTACATATCCAAATACTGTTTTGCATCATTCACACCTCATGTCTTGAAAAAAAAAGTGAAATGTTTCCTCAAAATAAACAAAACCTGCAGAAGAGTTTATTGTAAGGGTGAAAATTAAAGAGGCACCCATTTTCTGGGGAACTTTTGAGGAAATTTTTAATCCCTCCGCATAAATAATTGTGCAACTGTGTTTTTGGTGAGGGTGGGCTGGCGTGGGGTTGGGGGGGTCTGTCCATGTGACAGACCATTCGAGGTATATTATCTTTGGCTTTCTGGATTTTTCAATTTCCAGAAAAAAGAAGCCATCATACTACACCACACAAATAACTCAAGCTGAGTTATTTGAAGGAGATACAATAATTACTTACCAATGATATCATTCTCCTGCCAGAGAGAGGGGAGAATAAGTGGGTGTAAGCGTTAATGCCCCGTGTCAAGAGAGAGTTAGCCAAGCATAGCCATGCATTCCTAAGTTATAGATTGGCAAGTGGCAATGCCCTACAAAAAGCATCTCTTCGCTTTCCATGGACTTTTATTGTCCTTAGAGCAGTTGTGGAGGAGGCAGGACGTGACCTGGAGCCCTGTCTGACTAAGCACGTCCCATGCCCACGTGGAAGCCTGAACCAGTGGCCGTTCCAGCCCCACTGTCAGAGCCAAATTGACCTCAGACATCTGTAGAGGATTCCAGTGGTTCCAGCCTCACTCTCTTGAGTGGTTAACTTGCTGCAGTTGCAAAGCATGTCGGATTTCAGGAGGAATTTCCCTTGGAGGGAAGGAAGGAAGGGAAGAAAGCAAGCAAGGACCTTGTTTGTTCTCTGCAGCAGGATTGCGTTCATCTTTCTTGTACGATGCTCCATACGCATCTCTCCTCACAGGTTACAGACACATTTTTGGCACTGCGTAAAGTAAGCGTTCCAACATGTTTTTAATCTTTTAACTTTGACGTTGTTAAAAGTCTGATGCACTCGCTTTCAGCTTCCTGGAGATAGTTCAGGGCACAGTACCTGACAGGTGTAATGTTTTCTGTTTTGTGCCTCCAAATATGGAAGCTGTGGATGAAAAAGGCGCAAAATGCTTTGAAGATGTCGATACCTGTGTGCTGGTCACATGTGTGCTTTGTTTCCGTTTCTTACCCCACTTTGACACCTGCTTTCCTGTGTCACCTGTATTAGAAAAGAGTCCTCAGTAAACTTAGGAGAAAAGGAAGTTTTGTTCCGATATTACTTACCTGAGACTCCCTGTTTACTCCTAGCACCTGGATTGAAAAATCCCACTTCCTTTTCTCTCAAAGTTTGACAGTCGCATGTCATAGCTCTTTATTTTTTTATTTTAATGCAGTAAAATATATTGAGATATATTCACACGCCATACAATCCGTCCAAAGTGGCCCAGCTCTTTTAAAGAATGAACTCTCCTTTTGCTGTGGATTGTAGGGAGGCAGATTTGGTTCTGAGGCTTCAGGTCCCAGTTTGAAGGATCTAATGTCAGAAACGAGCAGCCTTGTGCAATACCGCTGTGCATATCTGCGCCTTGGCCCATTGGGCAGCAACATATTGGTGGGGCCCACATGACTGGACTTGAACTTGAATAGGATTTGCTGGGCGCTTAGGATATCCTCCCCTCATCCCTACCAGGATGCCCCATGGCATCCCCTCTTACACTCTGGTTCTGAATGGGCTTTTAAGGGGAAGCTCCAAAGGATAAGATACTTCCTCAACATTCTCGGATAAGTTTGTGTGTCGTCTCTCACCCCCTCTGGTGTGCAGTGATTCTCAGATCTAGAGAATGGTGATTCTTGCCTTGTCCACCCCCTTCCCATGTCCTTGTATGTGAGAAGCTGGCCTTGTCACGTGGGATGCCTCCCCATGTGCGATTTCTGCCTGGGCCCCCACCTCTTACTTTCCACCCACGTAAGCATATTGAAATTCAAGTGAGTTGGAATACCAAAGTATAGGTATAGTTTAAAACAAATTTTTAAATTTTTAAAAATTTAAAACAAAAAGGTTTAGTACCAATAAGTGGTAACGGAATCTTTGGGGCCACTTCATGACAGGCTGCAATACCCTGTGGCGGCCTGGCGGCACCTTCATCCTCAATGCTGTGTGCAGTGAAGTCCTCAGAGGTGTTGAGGCATAGCCTGGTCGGAGGAAGGCTGGATAGAGAACAAAATGGGCCTAAATAAAATTTTATCTTTTCTTGTATTAAGATAGCCAAATCTCAGTGATAATTTTAAAGTGTCTTTAAAGAATTTCCCTCTTCCCATAATATTGCCTTTTAGGACAAGGCTCTTGTACCTCTCAACAAGCGCGTCTGAGAAATCATAGAAGAGAACATAGTTCCTTGAGTTCGGGCATTTTCCTTTGTGGAAGGGGGTTGGAAATATTTGCCTGTAAGTATTTATTTATCGAGTGTCTTCTAGGTAGACGTAGTCATGAGGTATATTTTTTGCCACCTTCCTTTGCAGATGAGAAAGGTTGAGGCTGAGAGGGAGCAGCCCACTTAGGGTCCCACACTGGGCACTGATAGAATCGGGCCAGAGCCGGGGCTTCACACTCGCATACCTCTCCACGTCCCGCAGGAACCAGGGATGGGGGAGCCTTCCCATGCCTTCCCCGAGACACTTGTGCTGATCCCTGTGCTTTATGCATGACAGCTGGAGTACTTTTCAGACCTGGAGCTTTGCTGATGAAGAGCCTGGAGCTCTCGACGCTAACATGGAAATCCCGTGGTAGGACCCAAGCAACAAAACCCAACACCTTGTGCTGTCACAGAGAATGGCTGTGTGGCTCTGTCCGTTTGTCCTGCCTCATTCCTCTGTTTCCTCTGTCCTGTTTCAGGCTGACCTTCCTACTGTCTCTCCTGCAGGGGTCCCCAAGTGTGATAATTCTGCGGTTTGCACAGCGTGCATATCAAACAGTTTGGCTTTCTTTTGCAGATCACTGGACATCTGGGGTAGATGGAGTTGGGGGTGGGGTGATGGTGGAAACTGCACCCTCTCAGGGGCACACAGGTCTTAAGAATTGCCCAGGCCAACTTCTTCTTCCACATTGGTTCTATTTTTAAAGACATCTCTCAAGAGCAGGAAATCCTTCCTTTTGTCTATCTTAAATCCCTTATACTTTAGTTTAAACCCATTTCCTCTTCACTCCAGAGAAGACAAAGTATCTCATCACTAGCTTTTGGCAGAAATCTCTGATATTTTAAAGTTCTTTTCTCCACCCCCTGCCACTGAGCCTTCCTGAATATTCGCTTTTGAACTGACCTTGAACTCATAGATCTATTATCTTTTAACCCATTTATTATTTCTGTATCTCTCTTTAGAACCTCCCCAGATCTTTTACTCAAACACTGGTCTGATCACCAAAGACTACAATGGTGTTTTCCATTTCCTGGAAAACACTTCCTCAGTGTTTTCCAATTCTTTGCTCATATATCTGTACTTTGGGTATCTTGCTTGCTTTTTTAAAAAGCCAGTGCTTCATTGATGACTCATGCTCAGCTTGATGTCCACCAGGAATCCTATATCTTTTTCAGCCATTTTTGACTGCAGTTAACCCTTCACTCCCAACTATATGGCTGCCACATTTTTCCCTTCCCAGATACCCTGCCCTGTCTCTACTGAACTTAGTTCTCCACTCTGTCACTTTTCCCTGACCACCTGTCTGCTTCACCAGATGACTGAGAGTAAGAGTTTGTCTCTTAAGGGGCCTCTTCTCTCTGGGCTCCCTTCCCAGTGACAACTTCTTGGAAGGTGAGAAATACAGTGAGTGGCCTTTCTTGCCTCACTTACTGCCTAGTAACTTAGCTCAGAGGGAGAGCTGTTCATAACTTTCCGCTGACATCTGGAGAACAAAGGTTTTGGAGGAGCAGAGCCCAGATTGCCTGTGAGCCAGCAGAGAGCCAAGTCTTTTTTGACTTTCCAGCAAAACCTGTGTTATAATAATAGGAGTGGGTCATTGTGTTTAATAGTAAAACAAAAACCTAAATGCAATGTAATAAGCACATCTTTTTTGTGTGCTGGGGTGAAGAGAGGTGACAGTGAGTGTATAGGATGATATGAAAAGCATTACAGACATGGGAAAGCATCTTAGAATGCAAAATGTGGCATGAGTAATCGCAGGCTTATAGCCACAAGGCCAGCTTTTCAATCCCTGCCTCCTTTTCTGGTACTTCGGTTCAATTAAGTCAGAAAATGAGTTGGTGAAAGACAGGCCACCTACTTGATAGACTCCGACGATCTGGAACCCAGGACCCCTTTGCGTGTTGGTTTAGCTGTGCCCAGAGAACCTTTCCTGATCAGATCTGTCTCGAATCGACTTGCTCACTTCCTGTTCTGGCTGGCCCAGAGGTGACTTGGTAATCCCCACGGCATGACCTCATCGTGGGCAGAGTGGCCTGGGAACTTGTGCCTCAAGTCTCAAGTCAGAAGCAGAAATAGAGAAGCCAGGAAGTCGGGTGACAGAGCAGGTAGGAAAGCAGAGCTGGCTCTGTGTCAGAGCCTTGCTGCCTCTGCACAATTTCCTTGTGGCTACCACGAGGGCCTCCTGGCCTGGAAGCCCCGGGCTGTGTTTCAGGCAGCTTGTCCTACCTGCATTTATTGAGTTCTTGGTTCTGTGACCCTGCCCCCTGGGCCCATCGTCACAAACCAAAAAATCTCTCCCTGAGTGGGGACTGGGCTGGGGTCTTAGGTGGCTCCAACCCCTTTGCTCCCCTTTGAGGAAACCTCATTTTGGAATCAGAGAAAGGAGATCAATGTTATACCCACATAGCTTTGGAGGTGTTCGCATTTACTCCTCCCCAAATTAGAGCCTTTATGAAGGCAAAGATTATGTTGGGTTTTTTCATATTTTCATGGCATCCTGTATAATTCTGGTTTGTACACGGTATTTAATGCATACTTTATGCAGGCTTATTGATGGAGAATTGCAAGACCAGACTCCCTGGCTGGCTGGCCTGGAAAGGTGCCGAATCCGGGCAAGCTCATTTGCCCCCATTCACCCCGTGGAGAAGCTGAGAAGGTTGGGGTTTGGCATGAGGGAGGCCTCTTTGGGGACTTCACTGCCCATGGGTGGCCTCCTCCTCTGGCCAGGCAGTGGGCGCTCTGTTGGCTCTGCCCCTCCTCACCTGCAGGTCTGACGTGGGTGAGGCACAGGCAGGGCTGGGCAAGCACCCCAGAGCCAGGGGACCCCCTGAGGGTGGGGCAGCTGGGAGCGGTATCCTGTGCGCCCAGATCCTGGCTCGCTGAAGGCAGTGCAGGAGCTTAGAAGGCCCAAGGGCTGTGTTTCTTAGGTAGCCCTCACTGCCTCTGAGTTGGATTTAAAAGGTGATTCTTGTGCTCTCTCTCTCTTTTTTTTTTCTGTTTGTGTGAGAGACCTTTGATATTTGAGTAGGGAAATCCTCTCTTATCAGCGGAATTCACCATCTGACTCTTACAATGAGTTACCCTTTATGGTATGTAGTGAGGAGAGTGATTCAGAGCAACTCGATTCACTTGCACAACGCTGGTCTCTTTCACAAGAAAAAAAATTCCAAATGCTTTTCTTTATGAGAGAAGTTGTGGGCTTACAGAACAATCATGTATAAAATCCAGGATTCCCATACACCACCCCCCCACCAACACCTTGCATTGGTGTGAAACATTTGCTACAATTGGTGATAGCACATTTTTATAATTGTACTGTTAGCTGTGGACCATGGTTTAACTCAGGATTCACTGTGTAGTGCAGTTCCATGGATTTTCTTTTTTTTTTCATTTGTATTTTGTTACCGGGTCTACAACCTAACATTTCCCCCTTTTAGTCATATTCAGATATATGTTTCAGTGCTGTTAATTATGTTTACTGCCATCACCACCATCCATTACCAAAACATTTCCATCCTTCTAAATAGGAACGCTGTACGTTTTATATATTTATTAGCGATGTTGTGGGTTTAAAGAACAATCATGCACAAGATACAGGGTTCCCATAAACCCACCCTCCGCCAACACCTTGCACTGGTATGGAATATTTGTTACAGTTGATGATAGCACATATTTATAATTGTATTATTTTAATTAAAGTCCGTGGTTTAACTTAGGGTTCACTGTGTAGTGCAGTTCCATGGATTAAAAAAATTTTTTTTGTTCTGTTACACATATCCAATTTAGCATTTCTCCTTTTAATCATATTCTGATATATATTTCAGTGCTGTTAATTATGTTCACAGTGTTGTGCTACCATCACCACCATCCATTACCAAAATTCCAAACAGGCAGCCCATACATTTTAAGCCTTAACTTCCCATTTTCTATCCCTGCTCTGTCCACTATAACCTATATTCTAACTCTATAAGTTTGCTTATTCTAATTATTTCAGAACAGTGAGATCATATGCTATTTGCCCTTTTTGTGTCTAGCTTATTTCACTCAACATGATGTCTTCAAGTTCATCTGTGTTGTCGTATGTATCAGGACTTCATTCCTTTTTTTTTTTCTTTTTCCACATGGATAGGCTCCAGGAATTAAACCTAGGTCTCTGGCATGGCAGGTGAGAATTCTGCCACTGAGCCACCATTGCCTGCCCTCATTCCTCTTTCTGGCTGGATAAATATTCTAATTTAATTCTAGTTTTCGATGGCCTGTTCTTGAAGTTCCAGGACTGTTCAGAAATGGGCTACTCAGCAGGGCAGGCCAGAGTAGCCTATGGTCTTCTAGTTTTCCTTTCTCATGTTATTTTTCCATTTGTTTCTACCTGCACTCTGGAGGTGGTCCAGTTGAAGAGTATTCCCCCAAGGGCCAGCAGGAGCATTCACTCCTGGCTGCAGGTGCTCCCCAAGAGGTTCAGAAGAAATGACAGTGCCCAGGTTGGCATTCTTACCTGCCTGTCTGCTTTCCCTCCCTCATGGCTTCCTGTCCTCCTCCTCGGGGAATTTAAGAGCATGGATTTAGAGTCTGGATCGTTAGTGGGACTAGGATCTATGTCTGTTAACTTAATCCAGGGTATTTTCCACCATATCCCATGCAGACCTCTGATGCCTGTGTTGGAAAGCAGTGGGTTGTTGAGCCAAAGGTTGAGTCTCAGTTCTAATTTCCCAAATATGGGAGTGATGGGAGTAGTGACTGTGGATTTATTTTGTTGTTGTTTTTAAATTCGGGACAATGAGAAAACAGTTTTCGTCCTAGTTCATGATGCCAGTGATGGGTCTATTCTGTTATGGAAATGGGAGTGAGGACCGAGGCAGCAGGCTCTGGAGGGAGAGGACAGGACAGCTAGGGCTAGGAGGACTTGAAGCTGTGCTCCACAGTGAGACTGGCAGGACTTGAAGCTGTGCTCCACAGTGAGACTGGCAGGACTTGAAGCTGTGCTCCACAGTGAGAGAAGCAGCAACCTCTTGCCAGAGGTTGATCCAGAACTCATACCTAGTGAAGGTGGTGGCAGGAGGTGGTTGGCTTTAGGACATCTGGATACTGGCTTTTTCTGCAGAGTGGCCTTGAGTGGGGACGTGCTTATGGCGTTTCTCTTGCCGCCTGGCAGTAAATGCTCCTGAGGGAGTGGACGCTGGGGGTAGGAACTCTATCTAGCAAACTGCTCCTGGGACTCAGTCCTTCCTTTCTTGTCCCCTCCACTATCTTGGAGTGGTGGCTGCTGCAGACACTGGGGAATTATCTTTACTCTGGTATTCTTTACTCTGGTATCCTAATCTGGGGGAGAAGCTGGAAGAGAAAGGAGAAGTAGTGCACCTCCTCTCAAAGGCTCCACAACCCATGGATTTGGATGGAGTGGTGAGTCCTGTGGGCTGACCTTCCCCTGCCTTTCTCAGGAGTAACCGGAGGTGGTGCTGTGGTCAAATGTGACTTACCAGCTGTTGTCCTAGATTCTGTTTTGGGGTAAGATTATTTATTTTCAGATGCCTTAGAGTTGAAACACCTTTCTCCTCACATCATCCAACTTGGATGTCTGTGTGGGTGGGCAATGTGGTCAAGTTTATTCCTTTGCTTTAGGTGCCTATTGCGGTAAAACCTGCCTGTTCTCCTACCTCTTGTTAAAGGTGACTCAGCTGAGAACCTGAAGGAAAATAAACCATCTTCCTTGCCCTGTGAACCTCACCAGACTGTGAATCGACTTAAAGTAAACTAGGGGGATGCCCCAATACCGACATTATTGAAACCATCTTAAATTAGATAAGCAAAATGAAGGGTGAGGCTACTGGGGGCTTTAGTATTTTCACAGGACCGAAGAGTTTAGAATTGAGAGGAGATGAATCTAATTGATTCATCCTCCGTGTATTTATTGAGCATTTACTCTTTGTCAGGCCCTGTGCTGGGTGCTGGGGATGCAGAAGTGAGCAAGATAAGGAGATACCCTCTCTTGAAGCTGACTTTCTCATTCGGGAGATGAATGTGTGTGGAAATCCCTTATACCTGAGAGCAAGATGGACATCCAGAAAAGCTCAAGTACACAGTCCAAGAGAGGTGAAGTGGCTTGCCCCAGACCACCCAGCTACCCAGCAGAGCTTGGCCCCAAGCCCAGATAGGTTTTTCTGAGTCCCAGATCCAAGCTTTGTCTAGCACGTGAGGCAGCCATCTTGAGCAACAGAATCATAGGTGGGTCTATAGGTGACTTTGAATCGCCCCTTTTATAAAGCATCTTAGATAAACAGGCTTTCTCTTTTGACAGCTCTTCAGGGAAGGTGAACACAAAGTTTTCTTGACAGACCCACTCCAGTGCTTCTTAGCCTTCCAAGTTGTTTGAATTAAGTTGCTTGTCCAGGTTGTTGCATATATGTCCATTTTGGAGTCATGGAGACCTTGGTGTTTCCCAGGAAGAATTGCTGTCTATATCTTTGGCTCAGTGAGTACTAAGCACTGAACTGTTTCCTTTCTTGTGTTTTGAACACCCATCCCAGCTACTAGAGAGACAACAAGGGGCAAGCGAGCCTGGGCTGCTAGGTGTTGCAGACAAAGCACCTCATATGCTATTTATTTATTTATTTACTTGTTTTATTTAATTATTATTTATTTATTTATTTTTGAAGGAAAAAACATTACCCCCACTTGCTTTATAATCCTCCTTCTTCTTGCCCTCATAAAAAGCTTGCACAAAGCTCTGAGAAGAACTAATGGAGCCTCCTCCCCTTCCCCGCCCCCCAGTGTCTCTTACATTACCAGCTTCTTCTATCCCTGCTGCATTTCCAACTTATTACAGCTTTTGTATGGCTTGGAAAATAAGTTGACTGAGTGATGATTGTTTTCATGAAATGGTGCAACATGCAAAGCAATGGTTGTCATTAACAGCGTAGCTGTGCGGAGCGTCGCTCTTTAAGCCTTCAGTTTCAAATTAGGTTAGTGCTCTGTTAACTTAAAATAGCCCCCAAAAAGAAGAAAGGAAGGAAAAAAAGAACTGTCGAAATCAGAGGGAAATATTAGCTTTATGAAACATGTTAACAAGTGGCCATTAGCACTTTATGTCTGCATGAATAGCATCTTTAAGTGTTTTATTGGTAACAGAATAGAGTGGAGTCACATAGAATGTCATTACTTTTCAAATTGGCAAGTTCTTTTAATTCCAGCTTCTACTTGTTATTGCCTACCGGGGAGCATTTATTCACCTGTCAAAATGTATGCCAGGGTGGGAAAGGGTACTTCAGTCTTTGTGGCGGCATCCTGGGCTTTCAGGTATAAGAGATTTGTCCTTTTGCCAAGGCTCTCTATACCCCCACCCCCACCCCCACCTGAGGAGGAGGAGGGAAATCCATCAGCACACATGGAGGAAGAGAAACACTGCAGAGGAAGCTGGCATCTCAGGGGTTCACGTGCCTGGCTGGTGTCCCCTCATGGCATTGGGTATGAACGTGAGCTTCTCGGTGGCCTGGAGACATGCCTGTGAGGAGATGTGTGCAGGGACAGCCACATCGGAGGAGGTCTGAACAGCTGCCAGTGGCTGACATTTCCTTAGGCCCTTAGTCTCTTCTCTTCTGGAATCTTAGGGAAGAGATTCTGATTTGATCTTGACTGGTCCCTCTCTCTTTCCTTTACCAAAATCAGCTGAAACCCCCAATTATTCTGTAATGTGAAATCCTGCTCCCTCTGGACCTCAGGGCCTGTGGGAGAAATGGAACTTGGCTCCAACCCAAATTCCAAAGCCAAAGGTTAGGTCTGTGATGGTTTTATAGATATGGTGTTGAGTGGTCTCCTGGTGGTTTGGAATTCTGGTAGTTCATTTATGCTTTTTTTTTTGCATGGGCAGGCGCTAGGAATTGAACCCAGGTCTCCGGCATGGCAGACGAGAACTCTGCCACTGCACCACCATGGCTCGCCCCATTCATTCATTTTTGGAACGGATTTTTTTTTTTTTTTTTAGTACCTGCCACTGTTCTAGGTGCTGGGAATACAGCAGTGCTCAAAGCATTCTGGTGATGCTCATAATTCATAAGCACATGAATTATATATAGTATGCCAAAAGGTGATCAAACTGCTTTGGAGGAACATAAGGCAAGGAAGAGGGATAGGCAGGCACACTTTTAAATAGGATGGTTAGAGAAGGTCCCACTGAGTAGGCCCTACTGAAAAACAAAGGATTCAGGAAGTGAGGACATTGGCCATATGGATTCCTGGTATAAGGGAGAGAGTTCCAAGCAAAGCAAATAGCTAAAATACCTTAGTATAATGTACCTGGTGGTTGGAGGAAGAGCAAGGGGCCCCCGTGGTTAGAATGGACTGAGTAGGGGGTATGGGTGGGAGCTAAAGTCAGGAAGGATCGGGTCCCCTGTAGGCCATTGTGAGGACTATGGCTTTTCCTCCGGGGGGGAGGGGGAAACTGCTGTTAGAGTGATGTCATATGATTTAGGTTCTGCTTTTTGAGAGTTGACTGAAGGGAGGCAAGGTAGAAGCAATCAGGAGATTATTTCCAAAACAATCCAGGCAAGGTGATGGCAGCTTTGGCCATGGAAGCAGGAGTGTGAGAGGAGTTTGGATTCTGGACATATTTTGAAGACAAAACCAGTAGGGTTGCTGAAAGTTTGAACGTGGGATATGAGAGAAAGGGAGGAGTTGAGATGGACCTCAAGGTGCTCTGTAACTGGAAGAATGGAATTGCTGTTCCTGAGATGGGGAAGGCTCTGAGGGGTACTTAGGAGCATGCCAGGGTTCAGCCCAAGCTCAGGCGCTCCCCTCCTCCTCCTCTACCTAGGGCCATAGGTGGGTGTGGAATTGCCATGTGCAGGGAAGATTGTGAGGGAAAGGAGTGCGCCCATGAGACGGGGCAGCCAGAAGAGCTCCAGCTGAGTGAGACCACTTAAGTCAAATTCTAACTGTAGTTCTTTAGGGAGGGTGGGTGCTTTCCCCAAGTTTTTTGCTCAGTATCCTTCTCTGTTACTCTTCAACCACCAAAGACGACTTGATCTTTTGACTCAGAAATATGTGCTTTGTTTCTTGCATTTCTTTCCCTTAGCTTGTTTTCCCTTGGCTCGGGGAAACCATCAGGGGCTGCTAAGTGAGGGCATTTGGAAACGGGAATGTAAGTTGCAGTTTTTCTTGGTCTTCACCCACTCCAGGTATCTGGGGTTTATCTGGAATCTCACTGCCTTCTCATCTTGTACCTCTAGAGAATCCTTTTTTGAAGATATCTCTGTGGCTTTGATGTGCTCAGATCTTCTAGTTAGCCCAGGGTTTGGAATTGTCCTCCTTTCCACAGGTCCTCCAACCTTTTCCCATTCCTGGAAAGAAGTCGGCTGGCAGATAGAGAACTTTTCCTTGAAAGGAGAGTGGAGAGTCCTCTAATGGAAATTAAATAATTCTTGGAATCCTCATAACACCCAAGCCAATCAAAGCTGAGACCGAGTCAGTCA
Organism: Tamandua tetradactyla; assembly: GCF_023851605.1. Classification (NCBI taxonomy): domain Eukaryota; kingdom Metazoa; phylum Chordata; class Mammalia; order Pilosa; family Myrmecophagidae; genus Tamandua; species Tamandua tetradactyla. Next base: position 32,870,878 of record NC_135343.1, on the reverse strand, counting down.
TTTGAGGTCATTTTCAAGGGCCTGAATCAAGCAAATTGCTTTCTTGCCAACCTCAACTTGGATCTTCAGACCAGAAACCTGTGATTTGGGGAGTCTGGTGAGAAATAGGAGACAGCATTTCTGTCTGACCAGTTTTCTTTTGAGGAGGTCTTCAGGCATCAGGGCACAGATGAGAATCTTTTGCCAGTGACAGATTCCTTCATCATAGGAAATGCTCCTTTGCCCTTGGGTTTAAAGCTTAAGTTTACTGTCCCTCAAGGTAGCCGTGTTTCCTTTTCTCTCAGTCCTCTCAATGGCTCTGGCTTTGCCACATGTAAGATAAAATTTTCTGGAACCGTAGGTGACCCAGGGAATAGCCCATAGAAAAGGCCAGCTGCCAGCTCAGAGGTCCAGCCCTGCTGCCAAGGAGACTTTCAAGGAAATCCAAAGGCTTCTAGCCATTCCCATGCTCTTGTATATGTCAACACCAATCTCCTCGGAACCAAGCTGAGATGGTTTCCTGGTATCTTCATTTGCTTAGCTGCACCACTCTTTGACCAGTTTGCCGTTGTGCTTTGAGATTAGTTTTCATCCTGTGCTTACCGGTTACATTCCTCACACCCTGGAGGAAAGCACTCTCTTCAGAAAGCAGAAAGTCCAGTGCCGCTCACACTGTGCTGGTACGTAATCTTATAATGGCGTTCTTTTACAATGTGCTTTGGGGGATGTTTGTCCCGCAGCAACTTGTAACCTCCTTGTTTGTATAAATGTCAGACTCAGTAACTGGACTTCAGCGCCTGCCCCTATTGCCACGGTGGGGAGGGTGGCCGGGGGCCTATTTCCGTGGATCCAAGAAGTCTTTCTCCGGCTTCTCTTTCACATCAAGTCTATTCTGTGCGTTGACGAATTTGAGTTTCCTCCTATTTTTTATTTGTATAATTTTTGTTGTTGTTTGGGGATGGGGTAGACAGCCCTCGGGCAATCAGCATTTTAGGTTAGTTCTTTGAGATGAATAACTACTTAGCTGTTGCTCAACTACTTTTGTTTGTGAAATAAAGGGCAGTAAGCACCATGACATGAGAGAATTTCAGGTTTATTGTGATTTCTTTTTTGTGTTTGCATCTGTCCTGCTCAGTTAGGGCATTATCCCTAACCCCCTAGGAACCAACACCGAAAGACCGTATGATTTTAAAGCTTTAGAAATCTGTGTGTGTAATATGTCTTTTGTGAAATTTTTTTTGTTCTTTCGCTTTAGAAACTGTAATAATAATCCATAGTAATTATCCCATAGTATGCTGTCCTTTGTTACAGGAGCACTGGATTAGTGTGAAAACGTGTCCTGTATACGGTTTCAACAGCTTGATTTTGCTTCTTCCTTCCCCTCTCCCCTCCCCTTTCTATCTTGTGCTATTTGGAAGACAATTTCCACATTTCTGCCATATGTCTTAAAAGCTCAGGACTTAGAGGAGGGAGCACTCTTAGGACAGGGAGCTTAGTTCAGGTGGGGAGGCAGCCTTGTATAACAGAGGCTCTGTTCTGCAGCGTGAGCTGTTGAAACAGCTGCATTTGGAAATACTTCTTCCCCTTGCCTGCCCTCTTTCCTTGAGAGACTCCAAAACATCTGAAAATGCAAAAGCACTTCATGAGGTTTTAACTTCTCTGGTTCGAACAGAAGCAACTTGAAGTCAACAAGAGCACAGCAGTTTTTGTGTGTTTCATACACGTTTTTCCAGCTTTTTATGAAAGATGAGCCCTTTCTTTTTCTTTTCTTTCTTTCTGGTTTTTTTTTTTTTTTTTTTTTTTGGTGCCTTGTTTTGCATTCTACTGAACTGGAAGAACATTTAATCCTTGGCCTCCTGTCTGTTGAGATATTATGTTTTTTTAATAGTGCTTGTTTATGACTAAGGTCAAAGACAGTATTTCAGAACAAAAATTAGAGTTAGTGCATAATTGAGTACATATGTATGTAGCTGTTTATTTTTATAGTTTGCTAATTTATTTTTAAACAGCTCAGTTACGCCAACATGTTTATAGCTCTGTTCATCACATGCCTTACCAGTCAGGGTGCTAAAAGGCACATGCTTTTCAATAGTTCGGATCCCAAGTTAAATTAGATAATGCCATCAGGTAGCAATTTAATTACATTAATTGAATGTTTAGGTGGAAAGATAGTTTTGCAGAGGCTATAATGAAATAACATTTATAAGTACACATATATAAATCTCAGCATTATAGACATTATTTGAGGTTGCTGACAGAAAAATGGATATATATCAGCCATGTGGAAGGGAACATGAGGGGCTTCTCTCATCAGTGGTGAATGTTGCCTTTGCAGTTTAGCTGGCTGCCGGGCACAGCCATTTCCTGGCTGAGCGGCCTTTATCATTAGTCCTATAAGCAGCTAGAAACAAAGGGTCTGTGTCGTCGGGGCTTTCCTGGGAGGCAGAATGCCAGCTTGGGCCAGCTCACCAAGACTGAAAAGGTGAGACACAGTCGAGTGAGGCATTTGTCACCGAGGAGGGTCTGAGGTTTGACCCACTTGGGTTCCTCCTTGTGGTGTTCCAAGCCAGCTCTGCCCACAGTCCGAGGAGCACATGGATCACCATTGTCGCGAGCCCCATGGGGTCATACAGACCAGAAAGGAAGCTCCTGGCAGAACCTGGGCGTAAGATGTGGCTGCTCCGATCTCAGCTCTTGCCTGTGGAGGGGACTCTTCCTTGGAGGTAGAGGGAGTGAAACGAGCAGGCCAGGGCACTAACCACTGGTGCATCGTGACCTTCCCTCCATGTCCTCAGAGTGGCGGTGCTGGCATTTGGCTAAGACGACAAAGCTATTCTGAGCCCAGGTGTTCTTTCCCAACTCTCTGTGACTTAGTGAGGTGGGTGTCAAATGATGGCTAGAAAAAAGGGACTTTTAGGTGTGCTAACAACAGATCCTTTGCCTATGAGTAATTCATTGTCTTCTCACACCATCTGGTTTCACCCTGGCTGCAAAGCCTAGCATGGCGTCTCATACTCCGCAAAACCCTATTTGGGTTATTTACCAAATGCCACCACGCCTCCTCTACAGCGTCTGGCAGATAAATCAGGTGGGTCCGTTCCAGAGTTATTTGCTTGTATCCAGCTAGGATGTGAAATATTTTGCCCTCCGTTATTTTGGGGCGGGGGGAGTACTTTCTCCCTCCTTCAGGTGGAGTTGTTCCTCCTGGTAGCTAATGAATCCTCCTCTTCAGGAGTCAGCCTCCGATGACTTGTCTACAGTTGCATCCTCGACACAGTTGAGTCCCCCTCCCCTGGAGGGTGGGGGCGGAAGGGAGGGGTCGTTATTGCACAACATCATTGGTTTGGCGGCCTGAGAGGCTGCCTGTCCCCTGAGGGAGCTGGAAGGAAGGGTGGAGAGGTGTGTGAGTGATGGGGAGGGCAAGGGAAGGGAGGGTTGGTGTGTGTCCCCCTCCCTCCCCACCCCAGGGAAGGACAGGAAAGCTCTCATTCCCCAGGGTGGATGAAGTGTTTGTCCAGCTGAAGGCAACCCCTCTTGGTTGACTACCTGATGAGTGATTTCCCCCAAGCTGACAGCTGCTTGAGCACATTTCACCTGCAAGTCCTGACAAAGTGGTGTGTTCTTTTGGGGCTGTTATTACTATAGCAGGTATTTGGAAGGATCTGGAAGAATGGGTCTCAAAAGGACAACCTTGAAGCAATTTTGGAACTTTTCCTCCTTCCCTTCTCCCCAACCTTTTTTTTTTTTGCTGTTGGAGTTTATGAAAAGTTGAGCCCATCCCTTTCAAGCATCCATAGTGCTGTGAATAATGAGGATGAAGAGGAAATCACAGTGTGTTTTCAAGGTCCTTGAGCAAGCCTTCTGTGGGCCATTATTGTGTTTACCTCCTGGGTAACCTTGTGAAGGAGGCAGGACAAGTGGTTTCTGAAGTCCAGAGAGGTTGAAGCGTGTGTCTGGTCTCACACAGCTCCTGGGGTAGACTTGGGATCCTGACCAGGACTCCTAACTCCCCGTCCTACACACACCCCACAGGCCTTGCACAGGGTACACAGTCACGGCTTGCAGAAGGCTGGGTTGTTTTTCTCTGATAGAAGTTCTCTTTTAATAGTTTGGAGCAGGAAAGTTGGTGGGGGAGCTCACTGCTATGGGAGGCAGATGACAGGAATTAGTTTGGTCTTTTTAGTCTTTGCTGGGATGCCAACATGCCTGACACTCAGCTTTTCTGTGTAATTTTCAAGAATTTATTGCCATAATCCCTAAACACCTTTGGAAACGTTAACTTCAAGCAGCTCCTCAGGGAGCACCTCGGGTGTGTTTCCAGGTGAGCAGTGATACCGGTTTCTTGGGCTTAGAGTCCTAACTCGCTGAGATGCTGAAAGAAGGCTCAGAAGAGGAAGCTTTGGGGAACAGAGTTGGTTGTTTCAGGAGACCCACCCGGCCATTTGATTTTTGCTTTAGATCTTACTTTTTCCGGGTCCCGGGACACTGAGCTGCCTTTTCAAGGAGAACTTCAGTGAAAATATTCAAACCACAGGTAATCGGAGGTTGACTCCTTCTGTTTTATTCTCCCCTCCTCTCCAGGAAAGAGGGCTGGCAGGTGAAAGGCTCATGGGTGTGTGGTATTTCAGCCTTCAGATTGGTAGCCTCCTCTGCCTTTGCAGTGGGCAGCCGGCTGGGTGAAACCTGGCATGATTTAGAAAGGGAAGGGAGGGTAGGTGCAGCCAGGCCCTGGGAAGCTGTGCATCTTCTTCGTCGCTGCTGCTTGCGTGCCAGCCGGCAGCTCTGCATGCATTCCTGGGGAAACCGCTGTGTCTTCTGAGCCTCGGGCCCGGATCTTGTGTGACGGCTTGCCTGGCCATCTCTCTTTTGTGTGGGGAGTCTGCCAGGCTAGTTTGTAGAGAAGGAGACCAGAGCCCTGTGGCCCAGTGTAAGCTGAACGCTACTTTCCTGAGCTCACAGAATCTACCATCCAAAGTCCTGTATACTCCCGCCTGGCGGTGGGAAATGCAGGGCTCTGGTTGGTTGAATCAAGACACTCCTTTCGTTCCCCTTCTTTTCCTCTTTCCTTCCCTCTGTCCTTCTCTCTGTCCTTCCTTCCTTCCTTCAATTATTCAGTCAACACTCAATTTTCAGTAGGTTCAAGTGAATGCAAGTTTTGGTTTAATTAAAAACAAAGTTTATAAAAGCAGATAAACTTTGAAACAAGCTCAACACTGTTGCCCGTACTGGTGCGTGCTGGTTTTGCACCTTGTCTCCCCAATCTTCTAGAAGGGGTAAAGTAGTACCCACAAAAAGTCATATTTTCCTGGCGGGAACTCTGGGTTTCCAGGAGGGTGAACGAAGGCTGTGTAGGTAGTTGATGAAAGCTGCTCAGTCCTGGATAAGAGCTGTGTGTGGAAACCACCAAGGCTTTGTAAACCCTGAAGTGGCAGCTGATATTGGGCCTGGTGAGTACTCAGACCTGAGCTCCGCCAATCATTTTCCCAAACATGTGGTGTGTGTGATGCCTAACCAGGAAGTAGGAGGGTTATGCCCTGTCTTGAAAAGAGGTTGAGGAGAGGTTGTAAAGAAAACTGCTGATGCACAGAAGAAGGAAGAGCCAGCCATCTCCTAGGGAAAGGCCTTGTCTCTAGGATGCCTGCCGGTCTGGGATGGCACAGGGGAGGGTTTTAACAAATCAGGTCCCCTGGAGATCTGAGGCTTGTTTGCATCTACCCCTGTTTTCTGCCTTGTGTCTCCTGGCTGGACTCAGTCTGTCCTAACGCCTGGTGGGAGACTGTTGCCAAGTCAGAGTGGGGCCCTATGACCAGTGGGGATGTGGCCCCTCTTTCCTGGAACTGGGGGGCAACCAGCATGTGCATCAGGAGTTGGCTCCTCCCCCACTCCAATCCCCATGGCAGATGCAGCCAGCGTCTCTCGGTTTGCCCCTTCCCCACAAATCCCTTCACAACTGGCCTTCAGCCTTAATTTGAACACATTGCATGTGTATTAAGATGAGAGGAGCATTGGTTCTGTTCCAAGCCAGTAGTGTCTACCCGAGATCAGCCCAGGGCCCTGGAGGACAGAGGTGTTTGGATGAGAGTAAGAAACCAACCTCACTGTTCTTTCTGGAAGCCTCAGAGGGACCAGAGTTCTCTCCCTCTCTCACCCCTAACCCTGTCTCATTTTACCCATGAGAAAGTTGACTCTCTTAGTGATGCAGTGCCTCCTCCTGGTCATTTAGCTACTTGGTGACAGAACTGGAACCTGTGTCACCTGATTCCCAGTTGAGTGCTCTTTCTGCTCTTTCTGTTACCCTGATTGAAGCTACATTTTTTTTTCTTTCTTTGTGATAATAATTGAGAACAGAATTTTATTAATGTGTCAGGAACATTAGAACACAAAAATTCTTGTTCAGTAGACCCTTTTTTATTGGTATTAAACTCATGTTTTAATAAAAGGAAGCATGGAGTGGGTGTGAATAGTATTTTTTACCATAGGTTGAAGCTGAGTGAGAGATGCAGTCTGGGGACAATTCCAGGGCAATACCTGAGATCCAGGAGCCATACCTGCGAAACCTTGGATGCTAGAGAGCAAATGTGAGCTAGCAAGAACCCACTGGACTGCTGTCCTGAATTCCACGAAGCAGTTACTCTGTGTAATTTTATTAGGCTGAGACTTTTTCCCATGGTTTATTTTTCCCTTCACTCACAGTCACGTAGAATAGAGTGGGGAAGGAAGGAGCAAACAAGTATGCACCGTTATCTGCTCTCTGACTTTGGAGTACAGCATCCTTTTGTTTTACCAACTTTTACAGGTCAGGACAATAAACTGTAAGCACACTTAGAGGGACCTGATGTCCGATTGTTACTTTGATAAGTGTCTGTACAAATATTTATATGATTCTGATAGTCTTGAGTTGCATTCTTCACAGGGTTCAAAGCTGTCAGATTTCTAGGATTTCTGGTGGAGAAGCTTCTTTGTGGACTGAGGGAAAATTTCAGTCTAGCCTTTTTTCCCTAATGCCCCATTAACCTGAGATTTCACATAGTGCAACACAGGTTGTATAGAAAGAAAATGCAATATTATCTTTTTCCATCACCTGCTGATAAAATAGGCTAAGAGGCCACTGTGAAATGTAAAGAGCCAGAGAGGATGGTGTAACTTCTTTGAGTGTATTTTCCTCCTCTCCCTTCTTAAATTTTTATGCAAAATGAGTACATTGCCGTGATTAAGAAAGCAACGCAGTACTTGCAAAAGGCCTTTATCTCTTTCTGTGCAGGCCTACATCTGAATGAGATCTTATAAACTGGGGAAGCCATTCGGAAGTGATTAATTATGGTATAGAAGCCCTTCCTTTCACTGAAGGATCCATGGCTTCCTGGGACATTTATATACTTATTTACAGATCATTAAAGGTAGAGCTGCTAGACTTGGAGCTCCTTGAGGGCAAGGATTGAAGCTCATTTAATTTTGTTCACCTAGCAATAAACAATAGACATTTGGAAAAAATGAATGAAGCTGGCTGTCATTGAATATCAAGCTGAATGAAAATATTGTTTCCACAAAGATGATGTAAGTAAGTACAGAATTGGATATTTACAGACATCTTTCCAGAGACAGTTCTTGTTTGGGAAGACACACCAGGGGTGGCTTACTTGGGAGAGACTCATGTAGTAGTTAGCGACCTCTGATATTGATTTGGTCGCATTGAGTTTGGACAAGCAGGTAAGGTATTTCCCGTTTGACAGATGAGACTGTGCAGATGTACAATCTCCCGGCTAGATCGTCGAGCATCTACTGAGTTCCTTACTCTCTGCTGCGGGCTTTTACATATACTATTTTAATCAGTTCCCACAGCAACCCCAGGAGGTTGGCAATATGATGCTGTCATGAGCATTTTACTGATGAAGAAATTGAGGCCTGAAGAAGTAAAATAGCTACTTGAGGTTGCATAGCCTAGAACTGGTGGTAGATGAAGATTCAGGCTCATCTTCCTGCATGGGGGCCTGAGCTGGTGCCTGCTCTTTAAAGGGCTGAGGCTTGGACCCCTGTGTCCCAACTCTGAGCTCTGGGTTTGAAGGTCAAGGTTGTCAGCCTCACGGACCTTAACTGCTGCAGGTACTATCTCTGGAGGTAGCAGGTGCTAGCCTGGCTCTGGACTTCTTGGACCTGAGGGGTTGTGGGGTGTGTGGGATGTCTGGTTCACCCCTGATACTCTAGTCTGTTCCATTCTTCTCCCTTCTTTCTCAGGGCCTCACCTTCCTTCTCTTCCAGAGGCTCTGCCTGGCTCTTGGTAGGGTGCCTGCCCAGATGTACATTCTCATTGTGGGTTATTTTCTGGCCAGGCCCCTGGTCCCCCCCTCCCCCGAAGGTGCGTCTGTCACAACTCAGGGGAGCGGCTCCTGGGGGCGGAGGAGTCAGAGGCGGCTCAGCCTGAGGGAACTGGTCCCACGGGACCTCACCTGCCCCCTTTCCCCTCCCTGCCAGGCTGTACTTGGGGAGTTTGTCAGGGGCCACCTCTCTAACACGTGGCCCCTCTGCTGCCCCAGGTATCACTCCCAGAGGTTCACTACTTCTGGCTTTTCCACCTAGGACAGAGAAGGAGGACTGGCGGCCCCAACCTTCAATCTTGGGGCACAGCCCTGACACGCAGTTGCCCTGGCAAGCTGCCTTGGACAGGCCTGGGCAGAGGACCAGCAGGAGGAGACAGAGCGAGGGGAGCTGTGGCAGCGCAGACTAGAGACAAAAGCCAGCTCGAGAGTAAACAGCCCAGCAGCGAGGTGGGTGCCTGGGCTGGAGGGGCTGGCCCGAGCTGGCCTGCCCTGGGAGGAGGCAGCTAGGTGCCTGCCCTGTGCTCTCCCAGAGAATCGGTGCTGCTTGAGGCCTGCCAGCCACTGGAGCTGTGCTTGGAGCCATGGACGCCGGTCTTGATGCGTGGTTGGTGCTGCTTGAGGCCTGCCAGCCACTGGAGCTGTGCTTGGAGCCATGGACGCCGGTCTTGATGCGTGGTTGGTGCTGCTTGAGGCCTACCAGCCACTGGAGCTGTGCTTGGAGCCATGGACGCCGGTCTTGATGCGTGGTTGGTGCTGCTTGAGGCCTACCAGCCACTGGAGCTGTGCTTGGAGCCATGGACACCGGTCTTGATGTGTGGTTGGTGGTTATGGGTCAGGTGGAGAAGAGGGAGCCCTGGAATGGCAGAAGACCAAACAACTGCAGAATACGCCCCCTTCCCCCTGTTGGCTGTCTCCCAGGTCATGCCCCCTGGAGCTGTTTTCCTAGCGGCCTCCCCACTCAAGACTGAGTAGTTTCTTCACTGCAGTTACCCTCTGGTCCTGGGGCTTTCTTGTTCCCCAAGGCTCACCAACACCTGCACCTGTCACGTTGGACAGGTGGGGGGCCATTGGTGTGTGCTCTTCACCATTCCTGGCCTGTGGCAGGTGTTATCTTGAGAAACCAGGGCTTTGAAGGAGCTTGGGCTCTAAAGCCAGGGACACCTGACTCCCTTCACCTGTTGGCTGGGTGGCCTTGGACATGTTGAGCAACCGCATTGAGCCTCAGGCTCTTTATCTGTAAAATGGGCTAATTACCTTTCCTACATGCTGGGAACAAGTGTTCTGGTAGGCTCTCACTTCCTCAGAGGTATTACAGAATGTGTGGCTTCTCCCGGGGGTATTGCTCCTGAAGCAAAGGAAGAAGGCGTCACAGTCTTTTGACTTCAGCCTCAGCTGCCGTGGGAAGGAAGTGTATGGCAGGGGAAGGGTGTGCCTGGGCCCTGGCAGCCCCTGATGGGCATTGTCTCCTTGCTGTGCACACCACGCATGACTGGCCCGCACTGCACCTGTCCGCCCAGCCTGCGTGGCCAGACTTTGCTCTCCAACTCATTGACTTGGGCCCCAGATGTGCAAGGAGATAGTCACAGCTGTAGAAACCCAAGTTCCAGGGACATGTTGTAGGGTCATCTCCCGGAAAAGGAAAAGGTAAATGGGTTGTGGCTGGAGCATTCTTCCCTCTGGATACCTGTGTGGGGAAAGGGTCAAAGGAAGAGAAATCGGGGAAGAGACTCTACACCTCCCCCCTTGCTCCTCCACCCCACCTGTTTCCTGTTCTACTGAGAAATTCAGTTTCTGGATGAGTTGGGCAATCATATGACCTTCGTCAAGGTTTACCGGTGATTCACATATATGGACAAGGCATATACATTTTAGGTCCTAAATCCAAGAGGCCTCGCTTAGCAATAACGTCTCCAGGCCCCTAGGAGAATTGGCAGCCTGGCAAACTGTGGGGTGAGCAGGGTGGGGGTGGGGGATGACCTTGGACCTACAGATGATCTCGGCACGCTCCCGGGCTTCTGGCCTCCCTCATTTGCCTGCTTTCATCACTATCCTGATCATAGGTGGGGTATGCACAGGGATAAATCAGATCACCCATGGTCGGTTCTGTTTAGCACACTAAACCTATTTGCTGTTAAATTTTGGAAAACAAATGCAAGTGCCAGAGGCAGCTATATTATGAATGTCCCAGGCCAATTCCACAAAGGGGGTAACCCAGGAAACATATTTAGTGCTTCGAGGTACCTTCCTGGTACCAAAGATGATGCAATACTTGGAGGCTGTGACCTCAGGGCACACTCTGCAACCTGGTGGGGACCCCTAAGTCCAGCCCAGCCTGGGTGTGCATCTTGTGCACTTGGTCGGCACTGATAGGGGTCACCGGCAGGGAGGAGTTCTCCTCGGAACACACTGCTGCCCGACCCATGAGCTGTCCCCAAGGCTATGCCTGGCCAGTGGTGTCCAGGGCCCCTTCTGCCAGGGCCCTGCTGGTTATCGCTGGTGGCATTATCTCCACTCTCCACCTCTGCGCCCAGGGCTGTGGGGTCCCTTTGAGGAGCCACACACCCATTATACCCAGAAGCCCTTTTTACTCTGAGTCTGAACCCCCCTTCCCCCCAAGGACTTTGACACTCCCTGGCCCTGCTCAGAGCAGTGTTCTTCTCTGAAGGACCATACCCAGCTCGCCAGGGGCTGCCTTGTGGGTCCCCTCCATCATTCACCCCTGCGGCCCCCCTGGATTTTATGCATAGCCTGTCTGTGTGACTCCCAGACCCTATGGGCTCTCCTGGGGGCCCTTGGCTGATGAAATGGTGGATCCAGTTTCCCCCTTCCCCCAGATGGGCCTCTTTCATGCTGCCGAGAAAGTGTGGTTTCTTTTAGTGCAATGCACGGGACTTTTTTGATCATTTCTCTTATTAGATCATTGTCCTGTCCACTGAAGGTAGGGCATAGGTAGAAGAGGGACAAAAGAGGTCATGAATTTGTTTGGGAGAAATGTGCTGACGATAAGGGCGTCGCTCAGGGAAAGGGGAGAGAAGGAGAGGGGTTTCGAAGGTCTTCAAAGCAAGTAATGTTTGTTCATTGCTCTGTAAACTGCATCCAGTGGAAGCCGCTATTATCATCATCATGATAATGGTCATCAGTATCATCATTATGTGATAAAGCAGCGAGGTAGGTGGTGACCAGTGAGCCCTGATCTGGTTTCCAGCTGATTCCTGATTTTAGAGCCTGTGAATTTGCCTACCTGGAACGTTACAATTCAGTTCAGTTCAGTTCAGGAGCTTAGATTTGAGCCCAGACTTCAAAGCTCTCTTATAATTCCCTGACCTACAAGTTGAGAGCTAGTTTATAGGGATAGGCGTGAAGACAGCTTATATATCCTTGAACACTAATTGTCCATATGCTGAAAAATCTTAATTTATCAAACTGAGCAATTAAAAGGTGATGCTTCATTTTACAAAAGATTTTTTTTTTTTCACTTTACAAAGGGATCCACAGTGGGATTCCTTGCAATGGAATGTTTCTCTAGCTCATTAAGTGTTTACAGGTCATTAACTACTCCATGGAAGGACTCAGTAGAGAAACAGAAGGCTGCCAGGAAAGGGACTCACAGTGCTATCTTAGGGGTTGCTAGTTAAAGAGAATTAGAATTAGTTGGCCAACAGGTATCTGCTGAGCACTCCCTGTGCATCCAAGTCTGGGGAGAGGTATGGAGCATGCTTCCTTCTCACTGAAAACTTAACATTCCCTTTGGAACTGAGTTGTGAAGTGATGCAAGATACAAATTAAAGTGCTAAATTGTGGTCACGTGTCTCTTATGGTTGTTGGTGGAAAAATGGGTTGGACTTTAAAAAAATTCAGTATACACACACTTTTTAAGAGTACTGGTATTGTGTAAGATGCGGGGGGGGGGGGGGGAGGCGGAGTGGGGAGGGATTTGAGGAAGGAGTTGGCCCAAGAAAGAGCCCACAATGGAATCCAGAGGGTGGGTGTCCTGGAATTTAATTCTGCTGGTCAGGGCTTACACTGCAGAAATGGTCAAGGGTCTTAGGATAGGTAACTGGTAAAGAGAGAGAATTGTACCAAACAGGAAGGATGTACTCACCAGGCTCTTCTAGAAGAGGTGACTGACTGGCTCCAGTCTGTCTTGGACCTGTGGCATAGTGGCAGGTGGACGCCGACCTTCTCTCTTCCTGCTCTCCTGCAGACTCTGAGCTCAATTTTGCTGTGTGTCCAGAGCTGACCAGAGGACAGTGGCAGACCTGTCGTCAAACAGGGTCAGCACCATCTTGATGCTGTTTCTGCATGGGGAATGGTTTCAAAGGGCTCCAGATCTAGCTTGAACACCTGCCCCAGAGGGTGAGCTGCATCCCCCATTAGTCACACCATTGGGCTGGTCAGGTCTTGCACTTTCCTCCTGCCTGAGTGCAACCTGCACCACTTGCTGGATGAGGCAGTCTCTGAAGTGTTTCTTGCACTTCCATTTTATAGGTCATTGTTTTCTTTGTTGTTTTTTTCAGCTTTCAGGGAGCCTCCCTGGTCCTAGTATTCTGGGCTTTTGTGAGCAAGTCTGTCGTCTAATCCTTTCCTTTTGTGTATACATAGCTTTTAATCAGTTCCCCTCTTTTTATCCTGAAAACCCTCATCAGAGATTGATGGTCTTTATGTACAAGGGCCTCTGGCCCTCTTTCTCTTTGGTTTGTTCCCTTTTTTTCTGGTAATCTTCCCCAGAGCTACAGTATATTTCTTAGATGTTGTGAGAAAATATTCTAAGAAAAATGAAAATATCTTTGTAATTAAAAAACTCTCCACGAAATGAATGTGGGTTTCTCCCCAGGGGTCCCAGAATTGAGGTTTAAGATGACCATGGGGGCAGCAGCCTTTAGAGCCTGGAGTCATGGGTTTGCCCGGTGTGTCCTCTCTGCTTCAGGTGCCACGGTGGTGGAGGGGTTAGTGGGTGAAGAGCGTTGAATCGTTCATCTCTGAGCAGGAAAGGAATTGGGGTTTGCCGGATACCTCTTATGTGTTTGGGCAGATCGGGGTCTCTTTCGTACATTTTGACTTTCAGGGAAGCCGCAACCTTGCAACCTGCAGGGACCATAAAAGACCCATGCCATATGCTTGACAAATGCATCATAATGTCTGCACCCAAACTACAAACAACCTGGCTGTCTCTCCTGGCTGAACTGGACTCGCGTCAGGGATAGTCCTCTTTGAGTAACTGAGGGGACCCCAATGCCATCACTGTGAAAAGAAAGGAAGCTAGGCAGGACTTGGGAGTTATCTGTATTGATATAGCTGAAGGAGAGATACAGGGCTGGGTGTACATAAGTAACAGCAGGTAGCTGATTCCAGTGCAAAGTCCTAGCAGCTAATTACAGTTGCCAGAGAAGAGATATGGCATCCACTCTTAGACATAATGCACCAGGGTCAGCACAGCCTTTCAAAACTGGTCTAGTGTAAACTAACAGTTGCTTTATCAAAGTCCCCAAGGAAGTGTTTGGCCTCAGATTGGCGTGAGGGTGGGGTGGAAGCAGAGTGCTAGATCTCTGGGTCTCTGGCTGTTTGTTCAGGTGGCCTCTTCCATAAGGGTTATCTTGCTAGTGGAGAATAAGGTTTTATTTCTCAATGAGAATAATGTGATTTGTATGACACACCTGGTGGACTAGATCATTCCTCCCAAAATCGTAAAGGAGGCAAAGTTCCTCTCTGAACTCTTCCCTACTCCATCACTGTCCATCCATTCTTTATCCACCTGTCGATCTATCTCCTCATCAAACATGAGCACCTATCGGGTGCCATCAGGTACCAGCTACTGGGCTAGGATCTGCACTCCCAATTGACCCCCTTTTCCTAGCCTCCCATCCTTATCCTCTGTTCGCTCCCTTTACCCTTTTCTGCTGACCAAATCTTGCTCTTGGGAAAGGGACTGCTAATCTCATTTCCACCTGGAGGTGTGTATTTTATTTCACAATCATAGAGCATTCACTGTGTTCTAAGCACTTTACGGGTATTAACTTGGTTATTTTCAGAACAACCCTATGAAGCAGATACTATTACTTTTCTCGTTGTACAGATGAGTCCAATTTTTACTCCAACAGAAGAAATAAAGTTTGGTGCTGAAACATGAGGAGTGAGCAAGGAGTCATCTGCCTTCACAGAACCAATCTGTTCTTCCCCAAGCCTGGCTTTGCCGATGGGTGATGAGGCAGAGGAGTGAACACGTCTCCTTCCTCCTGTGGCTCACCTTAGCCACCTCTGGGCCTTTTCCACCCTCCTCATAACCCCGTCTCTGCAAAAATGGCACAGTATTTATAAGACATTACAGTCTGAGCGGAAACCTGGTCCAGCCTCCTTTACTGTGGGGCCACTAAGGCCCTGGGAGGCATTGAGCCCTGCCCATGGTCACTTTTCCAGTTGGTCACTGCACTGCTGAGAGGCCAGGCCTCTTCACCCCAGGCCCCCTGTCTTCCCACTCTCTCATGCCAGTCTGTCAGCACCATCTCCTCCCTGGCCTCATGCTTCCTCAGTCCGTTCTTATTTAGTTATAGGTTCTATTGCCCCAGGAGAAAGAATCTGCACAGGTGTCTTAAATAACGTAGGTGCCCCTCACCCATGAAGCTTTCCTTTCTTCCCCAGTTCGTTGTCGGGTCTCCTTTCTGGTTTCTTTGGCATCTTCTCTTTGAGGGTTTGGTGTTTTTCTAAGATGGCTGCCCACTCTTTTGTCCACTTCCCTGCCTTCCCGGACTCTGCCTCTTCCCCTGCTTAGGGACTCTGCAGCTCCAGTCCCGAGGCTCTGGCTCCTTCATGGATCCTTCCACTTCCTGTTCAGCCCCAGCCCTGTCACAGCTGAGGGTGATGGGGGAGGAGAAGGAGGGTAACCCTTCGTTTCCTGTCCTGGTTTTCTGCTGTCCACTAGCACTGGGCAGCACCTGTTCCCTAGAGTGTGGTCTGAGGCCTTTGCCGTTGGCTTCCTTCTTCCCAAGTCTTCTTAAAAAGGCAAAGTAGATGTCGCCTCCCATGCGCTCAGCTGCTGTTCCACTAAACAGCTACGGGGAGACCAACCACCTCCCTTTCCATTTCTTCCTTAGAATAGTGGAGAATTTCTACCTGGAATTGGTGGACGTTTGGTAGCTGAGCCAAATAGATGGTTGAAATGCAGGCTTTGGAGTTGCATCCCTGAGGGACGGGGTGGAAGTGGGGCAAGGTAGAGGGTGATAGAATGGGGCTCCCTGGACTCTCAAACCTTTTCTATGTTTGCAAAACGTCAGTTGCCATAGATGTTTATCTAAGAGAAATGAAATATGTCCATACAAACACATGTACATAGCATTATTTATAATAGTAAGAAAAAACTGGAGACAACCCAGATGTCCATCAGCAGGCGAATGGCTAAACAAATTGTGTGGTACAGCCATTCAAAGGAATATGATTCAGCAAGAAAAAGGATAATATAGTAATAAGCTCAACATAGATGAATCTTAAAGTCATTCTGCTAAGTGAAAGAAATTAAACACAGAAGACTGCATGCTGTATGATTCCGTTTATATGAAACTCTAAACAGTTCAAAGCTATAGTGTTGGGATGTGGAGCAACGATTGTCATGGGTCATGGGGTTGGGGAGGGGATTGACTCAGAGGGGCACAAGGAAACTAGAATGGTGGCAGTGTGTTGTATCTCAATTTTGATGGAAGTTTCATGACTGCAATTAGCAAACCTAATCTAATTGTACACTTAAAATAGGTGAATTTTGTTGTATGTAAATTATGCTTCGATAAAGCTAAAAAAAAAAACCAGGTTGAGTTGGACAAGTGTGGAAAGTTGGCTGTCTCTTAACTGTTTGGCTATCTTTTCAAGTCTCCAGTTGTTTCTGAGGGAGCACAAAGGAATATCACATTTTAGGGAAACCAGAATGCTTTTTGGATTCTGAGACTATTCACAGAGGTTGGTAATGACTCTGGGAGAGGAATTTAGAGACAGGGTCTGAGATGGAGGCCACTATGAGGAGAGCAGAGCCTCAGGGTGAGAAATAATCAAGCACCTGTGGGTATGTGAGGGAAAGAAAAAGTAAGGAGGCAGGGGATTATTTCATAGAATTTCAGTGGGGTTTGAAAAAAAAGGGGATGAACCCAAGTCAATTTCATTCATGTGATAAATCTTCTCCTTGGGTGGAGAGTCCAACTGCGTAAGTTGCATTACCTGTAATGTGAGAGATTTAGTTTGTTCTTAACACCCATCTTCTCCAAATTGTCTCTCATGCAGAGTTTCAGCATCAGTGTGATATCTGAACTTTATTCATTAATTTGGCAGACTTGTGTGGCATACCTTTTCTGAACCTTATTCGGTGCTAAATGCTCTGTAGATTTGGGTCCTTAACATGGTAAACCTCCATGGATGTGTAGTGTTGGGTCTTACATGGCGATACTGCCTGACTCAGGAGGAGTGAGGATGCACAGGCTGCTTTGATATAGACAGGTAATATTCTAAATAGTTAAATTACCTGCTGCCTTTGTTTTTGCTAGGACTTACCTTAACCACATCTAATAACTAAAGGAGGCCAAGGATGTCCATATTTGCTGCTCACTGGCATCGAAAGGATATTGATTAGGACCAACCAGTCCTTTTTAGTGGTGCTGAATTAAAGAGTATTAAAAGGATGTTTTGAGAATTTAGCTTTGTATTTTTAGGACATACTAATATTGTCCCTAACTTTTTTGCAGACGACCATGGTTGAAATACAACTATAGAGTTGCACGACCATAAAGTTGGGTTTCACATATGGAGGGTGGAGAGGTCGTTATGTTTTGGTAACCTTGACTCTCAGAATCGATGGACTTGGCACATGCTGTTTTGGCACATATATTCCACTTCTGCTCTTCTCTAGGGCGTGGGGTGGCTGTTTAGAGAAGGGTGGGTATTAATGCTAATCTCTGTGTAACATAACATGTTTCTGCCACTTGCCCTTTTTATCAGAAAGTTCAAGCAGATATCAGAAGGGAACTGTTTTCTGGGTGCTGAGATGGTTGAAATTACCATTATGAACAGAAACAATACTTGGAAAATAACTTCTCTTTTAGGAAGGTAAATCAGTCATTCAACCACTACTTACTGAATTCTTAGGATAGATGTATATTATAGGTCAAATGCTGTGCTGGGTACTTTGAAGAAAAATAGAAACAAATAGAAGACAGAATCCCTGCCCTTAAGAAGCCAGAATTCTGTTCTAGAACAAGCATTGGTTGAACAGACTTCTGCTTGTGGTTGGTCACTTTGCATATACCACAGTGCTTTGTTCTGGACAATGAGGAAGCTATTTTAATGGTGGGCAGGGCAGCTGTGTGTCCACTGCAAAGGAGTAATGATTTCTAAGGGACTTGGTGAGCCTGAAAAAAAACTCAGTGACCGAAATTAATTAGAAAGTAACATAGAACTGGATCCCAGTGGCTTGTGTTACATGGATTTGGTCGTGTTGTGAGCAAAATGACCGAAAGGAAAAGGAATGAGAAGTAAGTTTAAGTGACTGACAAGGACCCTGCTGGCAGGTAGGCTTGAGTTAGTTGACTGGCTTCCCTCATACAAAATGAACTTCGTGTTAGGTATTTCCATTTTATCATCCCCAAACTCTCTAAAGCAGCAGTTTCATTGGGGTTGAGAAGTCCTTCACAAACCTCTTGGCCATCTCTTGTCCTATGACCAACAGTACTTTTTCCTTTCTTTCTTTGAAGACAAATTCAAATGAATGGTAGTGACTTCAGGCTGTTTTTGAATCTTTGGCTATTGTTTTGAAGTCTTTTGGGTATTATTTTCACTTCAACTAAAGCTAGAAAGTTTTACTGAATCCCCCCATGGTATAATAAGTGTTTCCTTTCATTGAGGAAGCAAACTATTTTCAGCCATAACAGGGTTTCCAATGAATTGTATAAGTGATACTGACTTCTGTGTCAGCAAAAAATGAAACAAAAACTGATTGTAGATGACATTACCTAGATGACAGTACCTTTGTGTGTCCTTTCTTTCACATTTGCTGTAATCCTGTTACGGCATTGTCCTATTACCTCAAGTACTGTCATCTTTAAATGCTGTCAAATCATAACTGGATTGCCCAGGGACAGAGGAGAGGAATCAGGGAGAACACAATGACGTTTCCCAGCTCACCGCAGAGCTGTTCTTGTTCCCCCTCTCGTAGATTGAATTCTTGGAGAAATTGTTCAGTTAAAGTGTTGACTCAGGTATCTTTTACAGACTTTGATGAAACACAAGATTCACTCCTCGTGCTCCTAGATGGAAAGAAACATGCTCTTTTAAACAGCCAGTGAGACAAGCTCTTCCAGGATCATTTTAATATTTCTTATTAAATATAATGAGAGTGCATTATAAGTATTATTATTCTTTTATTTTAAAAACCAAAGTCAAAACTAAACAGAGAGGGCTCTAAGAGTTTAAGAGTTTAATATCTAGTTGTTCCTCAAACTGCTTCCCCAGAGTCAGTTATGGAACTCCATCTAGAGATGGGGAAACTGAGTCCTAACACCTTTAAAGGCAGATGGTATCAGAGCTGGAGATGGGAACATAGTGTTTTGTGTTTGTGCCACATGCTTATGTCTCTCCTCATATATCTGGTCCAAATTCTCATCCACATTCTCCAGAAAAGGTTCTTAAGTTCAGACTTCACCTTTCTGCAGCTCTCTTAGAATGGTGGTTGGGGAAATTCCTGCAGTAGAATCGAGCCTCCTCTTTTTAACACTGTGTTGTTCTTAATTAAGGCGGTAAGGAGTGGTTTCTTGAATACCCTTGCTGAAGGCTGGTGAGGTCATCAGAGAACGGGGCAAACTTAAAGGGGATTGGCTGAGACATCTTTTCCATGCCTTTTTATTTTTTTTTGCTTTTGCTTGGGATTTTATAACTGTATAATTTCGGTTTTCCCCTAATCTGATTCTGTGTTCATTTTTTAAATATATGAGATTGATTAGTATGTTCCTTCTGGGAGGATCCCAAGGGAAGGTAGTCTCCATTTGAGAAGATGGTTTCCCAGTCGAGAAGACAATTTCCCAATTTCCATACAGATGATGAAAAAGTCACTGCCCACTGCTTGGCTCCCCGGCCGAGCTTTCTCCCTGCGCCCTGTGTGTGCACTGCGGTGGCCCGGCAGCCTGTCTGGAGTGCAGCGTGGGGTGTGCCAGCGTTCACGCCGAGGGACCGGCTAATTGACTTGCAAAATATAGGTTAGGGAGTTTTATGGGATATCAAATTATCTTACTCTTTCTCTGATTAAAGACAAAATACTATATGAAGTAGATCATTATGTGGATAAAAGGTTAGAACTTCACACACTTAAGGGTGTAGTGTTGACTTTTCCCCTCTTGCCTGTGGCAAAGGACTGTGGCAGATAACGGACTGAAGGCGGGAAAACTCACTATTTATAGAACTGCACAATGTCTGAATAGCTAAGGTAGATTTATAGGAAGGATGCTTGCCTTAGTTTTGAATTTCCCGAGTCTTATGGATTCTGATAGAATAGCAATTCTTAAATGAAATGGTAATTGGTTCTGATTACCTTTCTGTTAGCAGAGGAAAAGGAGAATACACGGCAGGGGAGCGAGCAGGGGGCCGAGCGGTGGCATGTCCAAGAGACTTGGTGGCTGTTGTGGGCAGCTGGCAAGTAGCGTCTGCAGGACAGCGAGCGGAGATGTCATTGGGGGAAGGAATGTGACCACCCTGAGACTGGGGACCACTCCCCTGTCAGCCCTGCACACGGCCTGGTCACATCTAATGCCATCATGGTTCTTAGTCTTGGTTCTTCCTGAGGAAATCCCAGGCCTAATCCTGATGCTAAGTTGAGCTTCCAGATGTCTGATAATAACCTGCAAGCTCATTCATTGTGCTGCCTGTCTCCGTGTACTCTTTATTTCAAAGCTTGAGGACCACGTATCCACCACGGGGCCAGGAGTTTGTAGAAAGGGTCAATTTTAGGGTTTCTCTGGTCCTGATATTGCCATTTTCTTTCACTTTCTTAGTTGGTTGGTCTTTAGAAATTTTCTCCTAAAATGTGCTTCTGTGTGTGTGTGGGGGGTGTACGTGAGGTACAGGTTCTTTGAATTTCTCTTACTTTGAGACTTAACCACACCTGGGTATGAAAGTTAGCGCTTAGCATTTGGCCACCCCATCCTCTCTCCTAGTTGGAAGAGAAGGTGTGTGTTGCAAATTGAAGGTGGGGCAGGATGACTAGGAGCTCTGTGATTGGCCCTGATGTGATATGTGGAGGACAGAACAGACCATAAGCCATTCTTTGTAAATGAGCTAAGTACCTCCCAAAGCACACACTGTCTCTCTCTCTCTCTCTCTCTCTCTCTCTCTCTCTCTCACACACACACACACACACACACACACAACAGCAATGAGGCCATTTCCACCCTCCTCAGGATGCTGTGGCCTTCAGCAGCCATTCAGTCCAATCCAATCCAGGACAAGAACAGCTTGTCACAGGGATATGTGTATCACAGGGAATTTTGTTGACAACATTTTATTTTGGGTGGGGTGGGGGTGTGTGCGCACAGACCGGGAATCGAACCCGGGTTTCCCGCATGACAGTCTTCTCTTCTTGACCTGCTGACAGAGCAAAGGTCTTAGCAACCTTGAGTAGTCACAAAATTAGATCCCTAAATACACTTGCCACATATGTTGGTTGTGTGTGTCTTGGGGGAGGAGCGTACCAGGGCAGAAATCTTGAGAAAGAAAGTGGTGGAGAGAGACACTGAAAAGTACACTCTCATTCCCCAGCCCTCATTTTAACAACGGGGACCAGAGCTAACAATATATATCTGCCAAAGTAGAACAGAGACATCTCATCGGAGACCGGGTACATGTGGGGATCCTAGAATTGCTGTGTGACCTTAGGTAAACCTTTGACTTCTCTGGGTTGGGCTCAACCCTTTGCTCACAAGGGCAGTGCTAGTATTTATAGACCATGTTTGATACTCCCGAGTGAAAGGTAACTTCACTTCTCACCCCAGAATAGTAAGCGTTGTTTCTTATATCTGGGTTGCTGGGACAGCTTCCTAGGAACCTAGTATTCGGCAGTTTTGTAATGTTGAATGGAGAGTGTTTCTTTTTAAATGAGTTGATTGGTTTCACTGCTTCTCATGTCATTTTCTGGGTCTAGGTTTTTCCTTTTTTTTTCTGCTCACAGGGCAGTATCCAAAAGATCAGGGGATCTGCCCTGACTCACCCGGTGCTGTTTAATCTGTTAGCATAGAGGCACAGAGGGTTTTCCTGGGCTCATATCTGGAAGTTCATGCCCATGCCAATGTTGCAGGAGACATTTCCCAGGCTCCTGTGGGTTCCTGCTGGGGTAAGCAAACCACCACGGCTGTTGATGAGGCGTGGGGGTGCTTGCTGGAGTTGCCTTGTTCTACTCCAGCCAGGGGCTGTGACATCGACTCACTCTGGGCTTATGTGAGTCCATCAGTCCATCATTTGGTATCCCACCCTGCGCCATCCCATTGTGTGACATCAGCCAGCAACTGCAAGGCCAGTTTCCCATTCCCTTTTAGCCCTTCTGCCTTTATCTGCAGGGGACCTCAGGGAGATTCAGGTCTGCTCAGGGAGTTGGGCTTTGGCCTCGTGAGTTGAGTCAACTTTGGGAAATACGGCAACAGGTGATAGCTGGTTCTTCCAGGGCTGTGCCTTGGGGTGGGGGGGTAGGGGTGGGACGCAAGTAGTTTTACTTTTTCCTATTTTGATTTTAAAAATTGGTCTCTTTTGGCCATGTGCTAAGCAAGTGCCACGGAGAGTTTCTTTTTGGCTTGAAGTTGATGAAATTTAGAGCACACATGTTCACGCACACATGCTCGCATGTTCGTGGACACAACACACGCCCCTCTATCACATAACCCACAACGAGCTCTTCACAGTGAGAATTCCTATAATTTTCTGGTCTTGCGTTGGAATTGTGATAAGAACAGGAAACTTCGTCTTATAGGCATTTTTGCTTGAGCTGTTAACCTTTTCTTTCCTCCTCTACTTTTTTTTCTCCACTTCCAAGGTTCCCCTTCCCCTAAGAAAAGAAACTTATGAGCCAGGCTGAATGCACAGAGTTGGTCTCCACCTCACCAGCTGCAGCTGCTGAACGGCGTAAACAAATAAGCAATAATTTTATAAAGAAGGGGAGGGGAGTTTCCGTTCCACAATCAGTGCAGTTCCAATAAAAACCAACCTGGTTTATCTGTAAAACCTACTTCCCTTTCTGGTGAATGTGACTGTTTTCAGTAGCAGAGGATGGGGCTTGTAGGGGAAGTAAAGGAAGGGAGGTAAGAGGAGGGAGGAGATGCCAAAGGAGAGGATAGGAAAGGAGAGAGAGGCAAGGAGTAGAGAGGAGAAGAAAAGGAGAGAGAGGCAAGGAGTAGAAGGGCGAAGAAAGAGAGGA
Source organism: Tamandua tetradactyla (assembly GCF_023851605.1). NCBI lineage: Eukaryota > Metazoa > Chordata > Mammalia > Pilosa > Myrmecophagidae > Tamandua > Tamandua tetradactyla. The sequence goes on along the minus strand of NC_135343.1, from coordinate 32,848,165 downwards.
GAGAGAAGGCACAGCCAGTGGGGAAAGGAAGGGGAGAGGGGAAGAATTGAAATTTGAGCTGTTTTTTAGGTGAACGCAAATGCGGATTTCACCAGGCTGGTTGGCTGGGAGGAGCCGCCTCTGTGAGCCCGGTCACCTTCCATGTGACTTTCTGGGAAGCAGTTGCGGTGGCTGAATTTCTGACACTGTTGGAGTCTGGACAGCCCCGCCAGCTCCTGGAAGGGCAGCCCAGCAACTGTCATGGGTTGAGCATCAAAAGCACGAGCTCTCGATAGCGACCTGCATTTGCAGGAAATCTGAGGGTTTTCTAATTAACACAGGATCTCTAAATTAGATTAAAGCTGCTTAAAAAGCCCCTCATATGCGGTAAGTGTCACAGTGCAGATAATCATTACGTCTAAGAAGCATCAGATTTTTAGCAAACTAACTCATTCCTGGTGGTCCTGTTTTAAGGAAGAGAAAAAAAGCACATGCATGCACGCACACACAAAAAGAAAGAAAAAACAAGAAGAAAAGAAAACAGAAAAGAAAAAAATGAAGTCCTCAGGCTCGTGCTTGAGGCAAAGGCTCAGGCCCCCTCCCTAAATGCTTGCCCTTGTTGTTAGCTGAGGTATTCAGATATGTCTTCTGTTTTAGGTTCTCCTGTCTGCTAATAGGCCAGCTCATTCATTTGATGTTCCTTCCCAGAGAACAGCATCCCCTGTGAGTTATTTCTGACCATTGTAGTTTTCCAGGTCTGAATTGTTGCAAGCAGTGCCCCAAAGTATAACAACTTGATATTACTATCAAAACATACGATATAAACAGCCATCGATCCGGGTTCCACCTTGAACATAGAAACAGACTGGGGCGGGGGGGGACTGAAGGAACTTCAGCTGTACCTGGGGACTTGCTCGCCCCAGATCATTTGGAGAGACAGCTCAGGCTTCCTGACCCTTTCCAGGACCCTTTGTACCACACCCTTAGGAAGGGAATTTAGATCAGCTTTCACAAGCCTAGACAGAACAACTCTTTGTGGGTCTCCCTTTTTTGAGTGTGTCCCCTATCAAGACCCTTTCTCTACCATGGGATATATAGTAGAGGGTGAAGGGCTGTGAACCCTGATTGTTGGCTGGCACTGTTCAGGGAGTGCAGCAGTGAGGAGCTTCACTCCATAGGACTTCTCTTGCCTGTGTCAATGCCCGCCCCCCCCCCCCCCCCGGAAGCTCCCCACACCATCCTGCAATTATTTGTGGAAAATAAAATAATATAAATCATGTTCTCCAATTCTTCTTAAGCATCTCACAAAGTAATCACAGATTGAAATGTGAGTTTTCTTGCAGTGCCTTTATCAGTAAATCAGCTTTTGAGCATTTATCAGCAAAAGTTAGATTTAAGCATCCATCCTTTCTGTAATATTTGATAGAAGAACATTTGTTTCGGTGGGGCCTCTGCCAATCAGGGATCTTCCAGCTTGACTCTGCCATCAATTATTGCTGCAATTATTTGTCTAGTTGGATATTTAAAATGTCATCAGAAAGAGATGATTACATATTCCAGAAAGCAAGGCACTGTATAATCAGATGAGCTGAATCCAGTTAAATGTAGTGTGGTACCAACCTGTCCCTCAAAGTGGAATTTTTGAGCTTTAGCACTGGAGCTGCCGCCTTCTGTCCTGTCCTCAAGAAACGGACCTTCACCTTGGGATGCAGTGTGCCTCCAGGGCTGGGTGCTGCTCAGTTATGGGAGACTTTCCAAGTCTGAAAATGGAATTGCTCCTTCAGACACACGAGAAGTGCATTTTGGTTATCTCATTCAGCTCATCTGCAAATCTATAAATAAGAAGTCCTTCTATTCTTCTTGCTTCCTGTGGATTTAAATGCCAAATCCTGATTTGTGGCAAAGTTGTCACATGCCCCTTTCCCACTCTCTATGCTGATGCCCAGGAACTAAGCAATATCGGTGGAAATTACAACCATTTGGAAGCCAAGAAAAAGCTCCATTTCTCACTTTTCTCTGATTCCGGATATTCTCGGCCCTGCTCCATCTACCAGCCTTCCCCACACACCTCCTCCACTCCACACCCTCCTTCTGTCCGTGCCGTGAAGAGGAAACAGAAATACTGCTCTGATTTTTTTTTTTTAAGGAGGGTGGGGGGAAGAAACTACAACCTGAATAAACAACGAAAGAAGTCCAACCAAACTGAACTCTCTACCTAGAATGGCCCAACACTCACTAAATGGACCGTGGTCCCCTTATTACCAGCCTGTCCTCCCCCCGGGGAGCCAGATTGCCCCAGATGAGCATGATGTTAGATCTCAATGTGACAGCCCACTCCCTGCTCTTTTGACACCAACATTACAACTGACCCGAGTTTCCAGAGAAGTTCTCTGCACCTGAGACGTTGTGTTCACCATTGCAGTCCCACCAGAGCATTAAATGTACTGGAGGAGCTGTAAGAAAAGTAAGCTATGGGATAAAAAAAATAATAATAATAAAAATAAAACCAGGCAGTGCAACAGTGGCTCAGTGGCAGAGTTCTTGCCTGCCATGCTGGACACCGGGGTTCGATTCCCTGCACATGCAAAAAATAAGTAAAATAAATAAAGCCTTTTAAAACACTTGGGCCCAAGACTGTGTGTTCATGGGTGTGTTGGAGTGTTGTGTGAGAGAGAAAGATACAGAGATGCAAATGGACGGAGTATTGAAAAGTGACTTTCAAAAATGTTGCATCCCATTGAGATGGAGAGGAAATACTGTCTCGGCTGCAGTCACCCTCTGCCAGGAGCTGGCATGGACAGCCCTCTCACCGTTGTCCTGCCTCCTCCTGCATCGACAGTGCTCAGGGACCCCCGTCTCGCCTTGTATCCTGCCAGGCCCTGAAGCTCCTGGTCTGGGAGGCTGCAGGTGATCCAGGTCAGCTGGCTACACTGCCCTCTAGGGTGGAGGGGGTAGGAGTGGGCAGAAGTCACTTTTGTGGTCCTGGAAAGCACGGTCATGCCTTGTGATGGTGAGACCAAGATGAAGCCAATGACCCTGGGTTCTGAATACTTTTCCTTTTCCTTTTCCTGAGATTCTTGTCCCATTTTTAATTTTTGGGATGTAAGGGTTTCTCTCTTCACTTCCTCTGGCATGTTCCAGACACAGGTGGGTGTCTGAGCCTGGGCCTGGGGCTCTGGGTGGGGGGTGGGAAATCTCTGCCCTGCGCCATTGCTTTGCATTCCAGGGCCCTTGCCACTTATCCCCACAGAGCACCTGTGGGCTCTGCATTCATTCTTCCCAGGCTCTGGCCTCCCCTGGCCTGTGGCCATCCTGACACGACTCCGGTGTTGAGGTGTGGGCTAAACAGGGAGGCCAGGGAGGTCAGCCAACCGGCGTTTAATGCACCCTCCATGGCTGGCTTCCCAGACCTATTTTTAAGCCCTTTTATTAGAGCAAAAAACTTATGGGTTCACTTGAACTGAAGAACTTCGCACTGTGCTTTCTCTTGGTGCAGGAGCATGGGGTGCAGGTGGAGGATGAGACTAGAGGAAGGGCGGGGTTGCTAAAAATAATTGAGGGAGAGAGGGAGAGGAAAGGGATTCAGACCAGGTAATTGGGACCAATTCATCAAAAGACTGTAAGGAAATTTGACATCTAGTGTAACTCTTCTAACTGTGTAATTACACTGCATTTGGAAAGTGAATTATTAACCTGATTGTCCGTAACAACCATTGAGTAAATATACAATTACAGATTGCCAAAATAGTACAGTGAACCTGATGGGCCAGCAGCCACTTTCAAGGGACTGTAATCATCTCCTGGGTCAAGGCTGACCTGGAGCCTCCTTGGTTAGTGAATCATTTACTGGGGAGACAGCAGTGACTTCGGGAAGGGAAGGCTTGCCACTGGGCACTGCTGGCACCTGGGTTCTTCCAGCCAGGTTGTTTTAGGGTAGCTCTATAACAGGAAGAGAAGTCCATTGAACAGGGCTTGATTCCTCAGTATTTATTGAGGGGCTCATCTTTTCTCAGAACGGTGCCGGGCATTCAGAGGTGGACAGCTTAGTTAGTCTTGGTTCTCAGAAGGCTTGGACTTCAGTTGGGGAATCGGTGGTGGCAGATGTATGAAGATTACAGGGATCCCCGGGTCCAAGGGAAGTGTAGTGTCCATTGGGGGTCGGAAGGGCCCGTCCTTTTGCAGCCCCCCTGCTTTGTCTCGCTAGGTATCTCCATGTCTCCAGCACCCCCCGAGCCTCAGCGCCCTCAGTCCTCTCAGGGGGCCTCCTCCCGGGGAAGTCCACAGCCTACTCCGAGCCGGAGGAGCCGCCAGCCTGAGCCAAAGGCCGCAGGCCATAAATGCGAAGTATGATTTAACAAAAGCAGCTTTTGAGTGAGAAAGCTGAGAGGAGTTGTCCCAACCTGTCAACTTCAGATTTCTTTTCTCCTCCCCATAAATCAAAAAAAAAAAAAGGTTGGGGGAAGGGAGGGACAGAAGCATTTCATTTTCAGATTTTGTAAGAAAATCAAATCAAATCAAAAGGACCTGTCCCACGCTGATACCTTACATGCCAGGTTTGAGCCTGAGGCAAATTTTTGTGGCCATGTAATAAGCCTCTTTAAAATGGTGACAGACCCTTGACTCTTTGCCTTGAATTACATTGATAAAAGACATTTTATTGCATTGGAGCCGGGGCAGGAGTACAGGATGGTTCTTGCCTGGTCGGCCTCTTTGAAAGCGCCCTCCCGTCCACGCCCTCTACAGCCTGGCGGAGTCTGAGCACCATGGCGGCTGCGGCCATCTGTCGGGCCCATGACAGAGGGGGCTTTCTAGGCAGCAGTGGGAAGGTGAGGCTCTGGAAGCAAAAGGATTTCAGCCTGAGGGGCTTGTGAAGGGGAAGCTGAGTCTTTCACATTCCTGGTAGACCCGAGAGAGCTTGACACTGGTGGCTTCTGTTGAGTCTCTCTCTTGGGACTGCAGGGAAGTAGAGGGCAGCTGAGAATGCCAGGCCTCTAAGACCCCCATTCCAAGGCAGCCTTGGAGAGATTCAAAATAAAAAAATGACTCCCCTACAGCACGGGGTCCTTTTAGCTCCCTTGGTAGAGAAAGGAAAGGGGGAAATGTGGCCCTTCCCTAGCCAGACCAGGCCTCCACAAGCTGAGTTCCTGAGTGGACCCGTCCAGCGGGTGGAAAGGAGTTGACCATGGGCATTCTTGGTTGGAGGAGCTGGAGGTCTCTGATAAACTTTGGATGTCACCCCTGTCAATCTGCAGATTCAGTAAACCTGAGAATAGCCTGAGCACCCGCCCTCTGGTGGGATGGGGCCCTACCTCTCCAGCCACTGCAAATGAGACCCATGGGCACTTCTTTTTGTTCAGGGAACTCTTTCCAGTGGGTGGGTGATGTTAGCGAAGCATTTGAAATGGGATTAAAACCAAAAAAAGTCTGTAAAATAGCTCCGAAGCCCAGGAAGTAGGCCTCAAATAAATAGGCTGTGTTTGCTTCTCCTGCATTCTGGGACGCTCTCCAAGGCCTTGGGCTGAGCTCTGCCGCTCTGGGCCTGAAGGTGCTGGGGGACTGAGGAGACAGCTGCTGCCTGCTCAGGGAAGGTCGGAGGAGCCCGCGTGCGGACGGAGACCTGCTTCTGAAGGGACGGGCTGCCGTGGGACCAGGCTGCCTGGCCTCGCAGCCCCAGAACCATCCTGGATCCAGACTAACCTCAGGCAAGAGGGCAGCCTAGTTTTTTTCCCAAAGAAATGTCAGAGCCTGACCTGCTAGATCATTTTTTTTTTTTTTTTTTTAGTTTGTAGAGCTTTGAAGCCTTAAATTAGTTCTCATAATTCCCGAGCAGTTCTGCATTAACCACAGGACATAATAAGTTTAAATTCTGGAGAATGGCCAGTTCTGGTTTTAATTCTGGAGAATAGCCAGTTCTGGTTCCAGTTGGCCAAGATTGTCACAGAGTATTGGGCCTACTTCCCTGAGGCAGACCCACCACTCTGTGGTCTCAGAAAGGCAAGTGATTGCCTGTAAGTGGCCACAAGTCTAGTGTCCACACAGCCCATCTGCCTTGGCCTACCATGGTGGCGCCTGAGGTGGCGATGGCAGGGTTCTGGGTTCCAGTCTTGCACTCCTACTGGCTGGTCAGCAGCTTTTGGCAGGACACTTCATAGACCTTCGGTTTCCTCACTGGTGAGATGGTGAGAACGCCTTCCCTCACCCCGTAGGTTACTGTGGGGCAGAATGTGAGGGAAGCACTTTGGGGAGATTATAAAGCCCTCCACTGAGGCCGGAACCATACCTGCTTTGGTAGGGTCAGCCTTGGAGGCAGGTCGTGGGAGAGGCCTCAGACCTCCTGGGACTGCCCGTTCCCCTGGCCCCCTTCTCCATTGAAGTGTTGCATAGATCAGTCATGGAAGGTGAGGCCAAAAGTTCGCCACTGTGCTGGCCTGCAGTGTGGCCTGGACCCGCTCACATCTCCTGAGCCAGCCTCTCACCTTCCTGGCCACACCATTACCAGAGCTCCCTGCCTCGGTGACTTCCTCCTCCACGCCGCCCAAGAACACCTGAGAACATCAAGGGTCTTCTTTTAAGCACCAGGCTTTGTTTTCTTTAGCTCGTTCTGGTATTTTCTTAAGACGGCTCAAAATGGTGATATGGAGACATGTATTACATATGTTGTGAGTTGACACAGATAAAAAGGCTTGGGGTGGCCTCTTCAGAGTAATTTGGGAGTTGCACGTTCCGCTGCCTTTGATAGACAAAGTCCTTCACTGCCCTGGCTGTTGCTATCAGAATTGACTGTTAAGCAAATGTCATTCTCATCAGATTCTTCTTTACAGCCCCAAAGCTTGTTCCTCCCCTCAGTTGAAAATGCTCATTCCCCCCTCCTCAGACGTGTGAGACTGAGCTCGTGAGAAACTCAGATGTTATTTTCAAGGCTTTTCAGGGATCTGAGACTATGATTTCCATCCTTTATTTCTTGGGGGTGGGGTGGGAGGGGGCACGGGTTGTAGCTGTGAATACCTTTGTGTGATGCCGGACAACTTGTCTGCAAGAAACTTGTTCCCGGCAGTTTTTTGATTGCTCACCCCTTCTTCTTATCACAGAGATGATATAGCTGAGCCCCAGTCTTAGAAAGTCCAATGAGCACAAAAACCTCATCCATGGAAACTGATAAATTAGAGGGTGATTTTTCACATTACAGAAAGATTGTTAACTTTTCAAAAGGGTTCGCCACAGGGTTCCTTTAAATAGTAAGCTCCCCCACTGGATTTAAAGTGTTTGTTTACAGATCATTAACTACTTGATAGAGAGGTTGGGGGGTGGGGGGGTGGGGTGGGGGGGGAGAAGCACTTAAAAGGTAACATGTTAGAAGCCCTGCCAATTTTCGATGGGTCTGTAAGGGCCATGAAACATCTCTGAAGCTCTGTCAGTTGGCAAATGTGACTCCGTCTAGAAATTCAGTCCACGCTGTACTTTCCAGGAACCCTTCCAGTTGGGTAGTGAGGGCAGAGACCACGAACTCTGGGGCCTTGCCATGGGGGTTTGAGGTGGCGGGGGATGGGGAGGGGGGGTGGAATCTTGCTTTTCTTGGAGTCCTGAGTGTGCCCTCGTGGGCAGTGGTTGCCAGGCCCTGGCGGGAGGCCGGGCTTTCCCACTGGCCTTCTGGCACTGGGCGTGGAGACCTTTTCCCTTGACATTTAGCCTGGGTTTGTGGGAAGTTTCTTCCTGGTTCTCTCTGACCTTCAGGCTCATTGGCCCAGGGCTCCCCTAGGTTTCCTCCTTGAAAGTGCAGGTACAGATAGGTGATGGTTGAAATCTACCATCAGCCTCACTCTCTAAAGTCTTAAGAATTAGCCGGGTGCAGCCCACACTCTCCTGTAGGTTCCTCCTAAGGCCTGGCAAGATCACCAGGGGCACAGGCCCCATCTTGGCCAGTTTTGAGGATGATCCATAGTAGGTCTCATGACTATGTCTAAGATTCTGCCCCAGGGCTGGTCCCAAGACACACAAACTTTGATGGGAACAGGAGGGAGCAGGTACCCATGAAACCCAGGCTTCTGTTGTAGATGAGAAAACTAAAGGCCAGAAAGGGGAAGGGATTTAAGGGTATACATTCTTGGCTCTGCTCCAGCAGTTTTGCCCCAGAACACCCTCCCCTCCCACCCCCCAAAAATATCTGGGGAGTCTGTGGGACTCTTAAGGATATGTAATGGGCAAGGCCATCTTTAAAAGTAATTCCCAGATCCCCATCCCCCCAGCCCTAATAACCCGGAAAACATCTAGGTAGAGGCAAGTCTGCTGCACACACACTCATTCACACCTCACCACACACACACAAAATCCTCAAATAAGGAGCCAGGGCAAGAGTAAGGCTGTCCCCAAACCCTCCCCATCGCTGAAGAGAAGAAAGGGGGTATTTGGAAAGAAGGTGAAGTGGACAATTGAGGAGACAGATGAAGAAGCAGTATAGGAAAATCTGAGCATTTCTTGCACAGTCATTTGTTGACATTGTGTCAGCACAAGGACAAGCCTATCTTAAACTGGCAATGATGCATCTGAAATAGATTACTTAGCCAGGGAGACTACTGCAGAGAAGAGCCTGACCATCAACACTTGTTCATCTGACTTGGAGGAATAGAACACAGTGAGTTCTCCCTTAGCTGATCAGCCCCCCACCCATCAGGGGCAAACATGGAGATGGGAGACAACTAAACAGGACAGGTGAACTTTCATAAAGAGTTTCACAGCAGTCCATCTGCATCCTGTGTCCCTTCTTTTAAGAAAATTTGAGGTTTTGAGACTAGAGACTTGTGAAAGCTGATTTAGTGAGCTGACCGTATCCTCTGTTGTCAATTAAATGAATCGGGGGACAATATTTTAATTTAATTTTTGCTCATCATTTGCTCTATACACATTTTGGGCTTTATTCCACTCTGAGCATCCGTATCTGTTTTTTCTTGTTTTTTAGAAAATCGTTCCTCTTGACCTTCCAGTCTGGTCTGGTTCCTAAGTTACCTCTTCCCTGAAGCCTCTTGTCTCTGTTCACAGTGGAATTAATTTCTTTTGAGTTTCCATTGCAGTTTATCTGTACCTCTCTCATGACACACTTGTTATATTAGGGTAGCGTTATTTCTGGTCAGGCCTCATCTTCTCTACGAAATGATGGCTCCTATAGGGAAGCCTGTGTGTCACTTCTCTTTGTACTATTGTGGAGGCTAACTTGTTCTTTTGGGCATTATAGGCACTAGGTAGATATTTGTTGAATGAATGCATGAAAGAAGGAATGAATGGAATTTCTCCTGGGAACATATTTTGCATCCTGAGGCTCTCAGTTAAACAAACAAAATTGTCTTAAGACAATTTGTCTTTTTATGCAGCTGCCCTTCCAGTCTTTTAGATAAGTTCTACCATTCTAAGAGGTAAAAGCTTTAAGTGTAATAAAAATGTATCTAATTCACGATCAAGTGAAAATGCTTTGGGCCCAGAGCCAAAGAATATTATTGGACTGAACTTTTTTCAACACCCTAAATTTAACCAGCTGGAATTCTTTTTTTAAGTACCCTCCTATTCAACCTTTTGAAATGAAGGATTTGCCTTTTAGTGGGAAATCTGCATTTCAACACAAAGATGGAACACAGTGTCTTTGGCTTACTTATTCTTCAGAAAAGCAGTCTCCTTTTTGAATTATATGCTTTGCTTATGATAAAGACACAGATTGTGGAAAATTTTGTTTAGGCCTGACAGATATGCAAGTGGCTTGCATTTTTTGCATTTTTATAGATAGAGGGGGCATGAAGGATGTCATATCCTCCTCCCCCTTCATAGAGTGAATGCCTAGTTGATAAGTCTTAAAAGGTGAAATTAGTTGTTTCAGTAATCAAAGCTCAGAGAGGCTAGAATTGTCAAAAAAGAAAACAAGTTTCTAAATGAGCGAGTGATGTAATTAAAGTCATTGATAAAGTATTAAGGAATATAAGAACCATGAACAAGTTTCAGCAAAGAAATTCTCTAGTGTGGTATCCCTAGAATTCTTGCTTGCTTTTGTTTTTGTAGAATATTGCTATTAAAGACCATTTCGATTCAGTAAAACTACACCCAATGAGAAAGCAGTGAATGTAAGAAATGCTCTTGTAAATGCTCATTTCTAGAACAAAAGGGGATGAATTTTGACAATATCATAAGGTTAATTAAGAAGTCTGTTAGCAATGATAAAGCTGGCACATTTTTAGTTCAGATTGACATAACTTAAGACATGGGCATAACTAATGTTTGCTCTGTAATTCTCTGATAAGTCACAGAATCTGAGGGAGAAGAGCTGGCACCTAGCGTAAACGTAGGGTCAAGAGCTAGAAGCGGCTGACTAGAAAGGACATTTCAGTGGGTTTGTTTTCCAGTTAGATAAAGAAACCCAGACTCGCTGTGCTATTGTTTTATATGTGGCTTGAATCCAGTAATGTGAACAGAACTGGAATGGGTTCATTTGGGGGACTTCACAAACTTTCATGATACATTTTTAGTGTTGTCTAAAAGGCTATTTATTGTGTGTGTGGCAGGAGGATGATGTGAGAATCGTGGAACTGCCAGGGACACTAAGGTCCTTTATTTTGGCCTTTCCCCAAGACAGAGATCCCTTCTCCATTCTGACAGGTTCCCATCCATTCTCTTGAAGACCCAGAGTGAAAGGGAGGGCATGGCTTCACAACTTGCCCCTTTCTGCCTGGGGACAGATCTACTTCTTATGTGCACCTTCTTAATGGAAAAACAGGGAAGTTATATAAAAATGTATGTTTAAGAAAAAAGCATGTACACATATATGTTTTAGTGACTGGCAAACATCTGTGCATTCCTCTAGAAAGTCCTGGAGTTTTACCAAAACCCTGGTAAAAGTTGGGCTCCCAAAGCAGTCATGATGCATATTGGGAAAGATGCTTTGTGCTTAGCTATTTTGGAACATTTGTAAATTCACAGTATTATTAGAGTAGTGTGGCAAAATTACATGTCCAGTGTTTAGTTTCAGAAACAAATAGCATGATAATAGTTAAGAAATCTTTGAAATGTTCTTGAGGAAACCTAAAACTTGAGCTAGTGACCCTAAATTCAGTGGGGATCCCTTTGGGCTTTGAAGGTCTGCATCACATGAAAGTTGGTACCTAATGGTTTTGAAATCTGAAGTGACCAATGTATAACATTAAATAAACTGCTGGACTATTATCTATAGTTGGGGTAGACAAGGAAGACAATATCTCAAAGCCAATAAAAAACAATCACAATTTGTGGCAGATTTTTAATGAGTTGTGAATAAGAAATTCATTGCTTTTCATTCTGCAACCCCAATAATGCATGAGGCATTCTGAGACCCCACATGGAAATGCTGGGCCCAGAGAAACCTTCATACAACATAGCAGGTTAAAACACCTTTCACCAGACATTGAAAATGATCGATTCAGAAGAGGGCAACATGTCACTTCTGCGAGTGCAGGAGGGGAAGCCATATGTCCTGCTCCTGCTTCATCGGGCCGCACACTGCAGCAGCATTCTCAAACCCTTCAACGTCACTGAGCAGCGAGGACACCATTCGCTTGACATAAGCTAGTTTGAGTATTGTTTTATGCTAAGAGGGTTCCCTACTTTGAGGGTCAGCAATAGCTGATGAAAAGCCCGGACCTGTTTCTCTAGACTTGTCATCGAGGAGGATGGAATCTCCAAATCCATGTGGAAGAATCCATAGTGTTTTCTCAACTTTGAGCTGCCTTTGCCTGCTCCAGGCTTAAAGGAGGTGGGCCTAGGACAGAGGGACGAGAGTTCCACAGCCGATGGGGTCTCTGCCCAGTGGGCCCACTGTCCAGGTTCATCAAAGCTTCTGGCTTTCCTTCTGCCTCCCCTAACCCTGAGCCAGCACTTCTGAAACTTGGTGATGCATTAGTCACCTGGAGGATCAGTTAAATGCAGATCGCTGGGTCCCACCCCCAGAGTTTCTCATTCAATAGGTCTCTGGTGGAGCCTGAGAATTGCATTTCTAACAAGCTGCCATGTGGTAACTGATGCTGGTCCTGGGTCCAGAAAAATTGCCCTAAAAATACCACCAAAGAAACAAAGAGTGCATAGTCAGACCACCCACTTAACAGCCGGGAACTCCAGCACATCTTTCCCTGGGAAGAATTAAAATGAGGAAGGGAAGAGAAGAAATCCTCAACCAGGAGAAGCATCTCTCTCTCTCTCTTTTTCTCTCCATCCATCCATCCATCTATCATCCATCCATTTATCTATCTATCTATCTATCTATCTATCTATCTATCTATCTATCTATCTATCTATCTATCTATCTATCTATCTTTTTCCTCCCCAGCCGGGGAAGGCAGAACTGCTCATTGAGTTTGATGCTTAGTATTAATTGTGGTACTTCACTTTGCCTAAGCTGTGATGAAATAATTGAAGGCATCATAGCAAGAACTTAAACCCTAGGGAGGCTATTAACAATTTAGCATTTCCAGTTCATGTGGGAATGTCGAGTCTACTTACCAAGGAGAATATTATGGATGGGTGTGTTTAGCCAAAGAATCAGAAGAATCAGCTGGGATTCCCAATCGGTTTTGCTTTGACTCCCTTCCTAGAGAAAGAGAAACACAAATCTGAATCTCTCTTACAAAGACAATGTGCTCTTTTCCTCAAGAAAATAGCTTGTTAAGTTGGTAGAATGGTTTATTCCTCTTTACCTGGCTAATTCTGCTAGAGTCTGAGTCAGGGCAGACTGGAAACAGCAGGCTGAGTCAGGAGGAGCAGGAAGCAGAGAGGATGTTGCATTCTGATTTTGAAGCCAAGTCAGTTCATCGCCATTTGGAAAGCTCCACTTGACACCACTGGACTGGACTGTCCCCACAGAGCTAATTAAGGGCTGCCTAATGGGTCAGTAGAGAGAGACTCCTCCTTCTGGGCACTTCTTGGGCAGTGGAAACCAGGGGGGAAAGAGCAGAGGGGAAGAGCTGGATGCCCCAGGAGAGAGCACGGACCCGGAGTTAGGGGACTAATTCCAATCTTTGCTTTATGATGAACCATTGGTATAGACTTGGGGAATACTTAATTTCTCAAGGCCTCAGTTTCCGCATCTGTAAAATGAAGAGATAGACTTGACGATGTCTAATATTGTTTGCAATTCAAAAGACAAACAAAAAACCCATGATGCCAAATACTCAGGCTCATCCATATGAGACCCAGCTTTGTCCCATGGATGGCATGATGAGAACTGGTGCAGGCCGCTCCGTGGCTGCCACCATAGCTCGCCTTGCTCAGAGGATGGGTTTGTAGACGAGTTTGCCAACCAAGGGATATGTGCAAGCAGCTCGGCCTGGATTACATTAACATCTCCATTTCTTGCTGGAGGCTTATGGAAGCATCTCAGGCTTCTTTTCCCAGGATGGCAGGGAATCTGGAAGGGCCCAAGTATCTTGTTGCTTTTATGCTGGGGTCACAGAGAGACCTAGGTTGTGTGGATTGCCTAAGAAAAGGATTTTAGTCTTGGCAACAAGAAAACTTAATGCAAACCTGAGGCAAGAACAAGTGCAAAAATAGGAGTCTCAGATTTCTTGTTGAAAAATATTTTTAATAAATCTGTAGTTAATTTGACCCCGCCCTGTCAAGTCATTGAACATAAACAGTAAGATGAAGACATTCTTGGTTTTTAAGTCTCATCTCTCCTATCGGTTGGTTCATTCTGTGATTTTATTTTGTTTGGGGTCAGGGAGGAGGAAATGGCCGTGTAGGTAGTCCCAGGTCTGCCATCCAGCCTCCCTTCGCTGGCCTGGTAACCACAGATCTACACTGTTGGGGTGAGAGCGTCCACGAGCAGCACACCGTTGTCCCCACCAGGTCCTCATGAAAGGAAACCTTGTCCCACTGCCCTGGCAGTACTTGGCAGTGTGGCCGGTATAAGGAGAACAGGATGTATTTTACATTGGAGACCTGCTATCCTAGTGTATAACAGCAACACTTTTAAGTGCTCTTAATATTAAGCTAATAGAAAACATGCTCTGTTTACTCCGCATCAAAGCCTGTTTTTCTTCTCTCCCATGATTTCCAATCACCACCAACTCCAAATCTCTAGAACACGCTGAGCGTCTCCTACCCCATCTCCTCCGTTCTGTCTCCAGGTTGACATTCTGTGGTTATTCGCAAGCCCCCAGCAACAAATCGTATAATCCCTAGGCCTCAAAAACTCAGTATTTCCTTTCTCCCCAAAGTCTCAGTGCTAGAAATGCCTGATTTACTGCTAGATTTCAATTTATTAGCGTGAGAAGTCATTTTTTACCCCCTCATCAGAGCACCACAGAATACAGGAGAACGAATGGGGAAGTCACTTTCTCTGGGAGCTGCTGTTGCTGGCATATTGGTCCTTTTCTTGTCATTTCATGGCCTGGCACCTCACCTTCAAGGCGGACACTTGATCAAAGTTATTTTAACCCCAAAGGTCTAATGTTTATTGTCTGCTGCTTTGTTTCCACTGATAAGACCCTACAATGGGGCCCACCCAAGACTGAAATGCCTAAGGCTTCCCCACCATTGAGGATCTTTTCATAAACACAGGAGGAGAAGGCGGATGGGGCAAGGGGGGACGGAGGGCAAAGTGGGACTCTCTGCCATAAGAAACTCGCTTGTTCCTTATTTAGCTTATTGCTTTTTGCTTGGGCTTGTCTCGATAGTAAAGTAAATGTATGCATGGAAACCAGCCTTGCAGATAAACCCCCATTTTTCCAGCCTAACCATGATTTTACCAATTTCCCCCTTGCTATTTACACATCTCTTACCACAAGAAAATAATCAAATGACAACAAATAAACAAGTAAATGAACCAAGCGCTCCCCCCACCCCGCTGGGCAATACCAAAAACAAACCCCTTTCCTTTTGTCAAAAAAACAAAAATGTAAAACAGAACAAAACGGTAGGAAATAACTCACCACTATTCTTTTGTCACAGGCCTTGGGCCTGTTTACTATCTGCAAGGCTGCTGTAATGATGTTAACCTGTTTCAATGGAATTGAAATAATGATATCCTGTTTCGATGCACATTGTTTTTAGTTTTAGTGCTTGATTTTGGATTTCTTTCACAGATAAACTTCTGCACTGGAGGGGCCTCTCCTCCCCTCGTTCTGCACACGGAGCTCTAATCCCCACACCTGGGATGAGTGCAGAATATGCCCCGCAGGGTATTTGTAAGTTGAGCATTATTTCTTCTTCAAATGTTCATGTGTATAGAGATGAGAGTTTTTGGAAATTATTCTTACTTTTTAAGTACTGAAGGGCGTTACTTGCAAAATAGATTGGCACCCGCATACATATTATCCCATTTCTCATTTGCCACCCATTCCACGCTCCACTCAACCCCAGCAGTGACTTTCCCTCTCTCCCCTTTTTTTTCTTTCCAAACTGAAGGCATGGAGCTGACAGCGGCTTGTCCCTGTGGGTCTCCTGCCCTAGGTCTTGCCTGGTTCCATGGCTGGTGACCGGACATGGACACGTCAGTACGTTCACAGGGTCCATTTTATTGCTAAATGACCAGATGGCTCATTTAGGACTTGAAAGTTATCCATTGCATATGTCTTTGACCAGTGCCCAGAACCAAAAAGAGGACTACCCCCTTAATTAGTCAGCTTAAGGTTACTCCAGAATTATTCTAATGCATGTTATATATGCATCTACACGTGTACCGAAACACAGTACATTCTATATACATGGCATAGTATGCATCTACATATGTGTACATACATGTCTATATGTACATACGCACACACACATATAGTTTCCACTTATTTTCCCACCAGTTTTAGAGAGGAACACACAGCATTGTTGTCCAAATTCAAAGACTTTTACCACCACCACCATTCAACTACTTGTTGAAGTCAACTGTTATTTTGGGGATCTTTGAATGAAATTTAGATTTGAACGTTTATAAAAATGTTTTTGAAGATTGTTTTAGAAAGTAATATGGTTTGCTTCTTTATGTAGGAATGAATGGTATGAGTGATGCATGGCTAAAAAGTGGGGGTTGGGGGGTGGGCACGGACGGATTCCGTCCTGAACACCAAAAAGCAGATTCAAGAAAAAAGGGCAACATCAGATTTTTATTTAAGGAACGTTTCTTTTATTCTGAAAGTCAATGATGAATAACCTGCTGTTGGAATGGCAAAAAGAAAGAGAAAATGTCGTGGGAAGACAGGACCAAAGACCAAAGGTGCAAGATTGAGGCTATGCAGGGGACTGTTTTTAGATGGGAGGTAAACTAGACGTAACCCTCTTGTGAATGGTGTCTGCAGGGCAGGGCATTCACCCTGAGACCAAATTCAAAGCCAGGTGTTTATTTGTGTTAACTCCTAGGTAATCTTAGGTAACAAAGAGTTACTGTGTGAATTTCACAAGCCTTGGGTCCTGAGAGCTGGCTGGTGCAGGGGTTAAAAGCACCTCATCTGCACCCGGTCTTCCCCCTTTCCCCCATGCTGGGCCCCAGCCTGGGTTAGGTCACAGATTGCAGAAGATTTAGGGGGTTGGACTCATGGATTCGAGTCCCTACATGCTGGCTGGGTGGGGAGAGCTCTCCTGGTTTTGCTGGGAGTGCCTGGGGCCTGCACTTGGCTGTGGGAAGGAGCCTCCCTTGGAAAGGAGGGAAAGAAGGAAGTGGGGCAGTTGAAAGGAGGGTGGAGTTGAGAGGCCATGGGCTGCCTGTCTGAGCAACAGTTTAGTTCTCTGTCTTCTGCTTGGTCTTCCTGAGTTTGAGTTGATGGACGGGAATCTAGGAGTCTGGGACCCCTTGACTTCCCCCCGCTCCCCTCACAGGGAGGGTGCATAGTTTGCCCATGTGGTGGCAGGACCAGTTTAGGAGTGACCAGAACAAGGTATGTGTAAATGGGTTGTAGGGAAAGTTCTCTAGCAATGTTGACCGTCCACCTCTCCCCACTCAGCTGCATTAACCAGCTACCCTTGGCTTTCAGAGCCCATCCCCCCCACCCCCTCCTGCCCACCTGGGAACCACTCACGTGATTTAAAATGGTTCCCCCCTTCCTGCCTTCTGTAACCAGAGCTCCTTTCTGAGCGTGGTGAGGCCTGGATTCAGACCTTCCCCTGGAAGCCGTCTGGGCCTGTAACGTGGTTAGTCATTACTTCCGGTAATTAATCAAGCCTGGTAGTAATGAAAACTCACATTCACGTTGTACCTGATAGTTTACAGACAGCTTTTATAGACTTCCGTCTGAGTCTCACAATTCTTTAAGTACTGCTTCTGCACTCATTCTACAGATGGAAAGACCTGAGGCTCAGAGAAATTAGACGACAGTCCCAGAATCACAGTTAGTAAAGAGCAGAGCTAGGATTCTCACCTCAGACCTCCTTGTTCTAAATCCCAAGGCTTAGACCATGTGACTTTTCAGTGTTGGTGACAAACTAGAGATGGGGTCATTCTTTCCCATAAAAGAAAATGAAATGAAATGGCATAACATCCAGTGGGTGGGCTAATAGCTGATTTTAACCCTTTCAGTTCCCCAAGTTCCCTAGGCTGGGGGCTGGCGCACAGTTTATTGCTCTAAATCAAAACAATCTCCACGAATGCCCAATGAGGCTCTCAAATTGAGAGGTTGATTTTCATCAGAGTAAATGAAGAATATTATTATATTTTACACGTCAATAAATCAATGGAGCCCTAATTTTGCCACGCAGGAAATCAATTCTGGTCTTTCTAAACCATCAAAGATGTTATGAACAAAGTAATTTCACAAATTATGGCAAGTAACACATTTATTGATGGCTGCAGTTTAGGAATTTAGAATCTGTGAGCACTGTAATATAATATGTTGCACTGGCATGAGCTGAGTGAAATACAGATTATATAGTGAAACTGTAATGCATCATTTGCTATTAGTGGACTGGTAATAATTACCAGTTTCAAAGCAGCTCTTTCCATGTAATCTTTAGTCTCAATCGTAACAGCCCTTCTCATTGACATTATGATTACACTAGCTGCCCTCGCGATCTAGAATATCTATTTGATGGGAATACTAAAATGTGATAGTGAAAACTGTATGTTGTATGCTCATTATAAGATAAAATGCCATTTTCTCTGACCTGCCGTAGGAGAGAGAGGGGAGGGTGACATCACAATGTTAACAGACTGTAGGACGATCACATAACTGGCTCTGAAAAAAGGAAATTTAGGGAGCTCAGGGCAGCAAAATAAAATGGACTTTTCTCGTTTAAGCCTTTCTGTAAAGATACCAGCGAGAACCGTGATATAATGCTGATGCCACAGGCTTTGGTATTTATCGATGGCCACCTTCACGGTGCCTGTGACACCAGCTTCACTCATCGGGGATCCAGAACCTAAGCCTCAATGGAATATTCTAAGATGCGACATGATTTTAAAGCGTTTGCAGTGACGAAAGTGTTAACGACTTGCTTCAGCTGATGAATCTCCTTTTTACTCACCCAATTCAGAGTGTCAGGCTAAATGTGTGATAATAATGCAGGGTCCTAGGGGGGCAAAGGAGAAAGCCACGGAGGGTCACAGGAGTGGGAACCAGGTAGTGTTTTCTCTGCTTATTTGGGACCCAAGTCATTGTTCAACAACAACAAAAAATTTATGAAAATACACCCAGTGATGCTTTTTATTTCCCTTTGAAGAGAGGAGGCAAACAAAAATAGGCAGATAATGTGATACTAATGTCAGCATTTTCTTTCGAAATCTTTCTGCCTTTTTTTTTTCTTTCCCTTCCACATTAAGCAAATGTTTGAAACCTCATTTTGGTATCTTATCATCTAATCTTGTTAAAGAGATTTACCCAGGAGTGGGCTCTATTGAGTGAGATTATAAATGCATTGTAAAGTAAATTACAAGGTCAGGATGGGAGTCCATTATCGCAGACAAGTGCTTGAGCAGGGCTGGCTTGTTTTGGAACCTGTGTTTGGGGCCCCTGAGAAGACCCCGCCAGCGAGTTTCTTTCTGACTGGCTAAATAGAGGAATCATATAATTGATTAATTCCTCATCCCCTCTCTGTAGCTCCATGGTGAATTTTTTCCCTTTTAAAAAGTTACTGACGAGCCCTGGCTGTGGCCTGAAGACACTCCTCTCGCCCCTCATTTATAAGGATGTGGGGCGGGAAAGTTTATTTCCATTTGTGTTTTATACACTTTTTCTTTTTCGGAATCCTGGAAGTTACTCATTTTTCTCATCCCAGACTTTCGGCCACCAGCGTTTATGCCCTTCTTTATGTTACAGTTGACTGGTAAACTGTTGGTTAGTTATTCCCTGGGTGTATATGTATTTCTTTAATTTAGCTATCTCTAAAAATAAATGATTGTGAAATCAAGCTGGCCCCTCTCTGCCAAAGTGGCATTTACTGCTCTCGGGTTCTTTTCAGCGAAAGAGAAATAATGTGACTTACGCAGGGCCCCTCTCCAGACGGCTTGGCCACTGGCCAAAGAGTTGACTAGCTGAACTGTATCTTTCTGTTTCTTTCTCAACTGGAGCTGAGTCTCAGCCGAGGGCGCAGGATGTTGTATAATTTGGTTCACGTTGTTAGCCTCTCAAAATAATGAGGAGGAGGCTAGTGTAGCATTTCCCAGCCTGCTGCCTGTCGTGGTGCTGGCTGCTTTAACTGTTCCTGAAACTAGGATGCCGGGTCTGCTGAAGTTGGCAGCAGCCACTCTTCCCAACTTCTCTAGAGTTGTGTTTGTTTGACTGGGGGACAACTCCTAAAGATTGTTTAAATCTGAATTAATTTCTTCTTTTGAGATTTTCACAGTGTCCCTTGAGATAAAAAAAAAAAAAAAGGGAATCTCCCTCCCGTGAGGTATCGTGGAACCAGAATTGGGACTCACTGATCCTCACACAGGCTGGGAGATGAGACTGTTCCTATTCTCGCTTCCAGGGAATTATGTTATAGGTGCTTTCTCAGTTTTAACAATTAGTGTGTTGCAGGCTAAGATTCAAAGCATCGCTAGGGAGAGAGTGAACTGCAGTGAGTTGACCTCTCTTTTCTGGAGGCTCTATGAAATGATTGTCCGTTCAGAAAGCCCATCTGCCGTGGGGAGTGGGGGTGGGGGTGGGGGAGTAGAATGATTTCAGCATTTAGGAAGCTGAAAAGCTTCCGTTATGTCACCTTGTCCAAGTCCCTCATTTTAACAGAAAAGGCAGCAGAGGTTCAGAAAGATGCAGTGGCTTGCCCCGCACCACAGCTGATAGAAGATGGCAAAGACCGGAAGAAGTCTGCAGACGTTACCTAGGATGTAGGACTCCTCATTCCCAAGTTTGAATTGGTCTAGATTTTTCTGCCTTGGAGATCGGATTTAAAATGCTTTGAGTTTAGTGGCAGGGAGACTGATTCAAAAACTCTCTCTTGGGCACCCACCACTAGATGTGTGCGGCACCATGTAGGCACAGGGCATCTGTCCTAGGGGGCCTGGGCCCGGGGGATGAGGGGTGGAGGGCAGGGACTAGGCTGTAGGTGGAACATGAAGAAACAATTGCTGATGCCCGCCTTGGTGATTAAACATTGATGTTGGTGTTGTATTATTTTGCAGGTAAAGATGAGCCCAGCAGCTACACATGTACAACTTGCAAACAGCCATTCACCAGTGCATGGTTTCTCTTGCAACACGCACAGAACACTCATGGATTAAGAATCTACTTAGAAAGCGAACATGGAAGTCCCCTGACCCCGCGGGTTGGTATCCCTTCAGGACTAGGTGCAGAATGTCCTTCCCAGCCACCTCTCCATGGGATTCATATTGCAGACAATAACCCCTTTAACCTGCTAAGGATACCAGGATCGGTATCGAGAGAGGCTTCGGGCCTGGCAGAAGGGCGCTTTCCACCCACTCCCCCCCTGTTTAGTCCACCGCCGCGACATCACTTGGACCCCCACCGCATAGAGCGCCTGGGGGCGGAAGAGATGGCCCTGGCCACCCATCACCCGAGTGCCTTTGACAGGGTGCTGCGGTTGAATCCAATGGCTATGGAGCCTCCCGCCATGGATTTCTCTAGGAGACTTAGAGAGCTGGCAGGGAACACGTCTAGCCCACCGCTGTCCCCAGGCCGGCCCAGCCCTATGCAAAGGTTACTGCAACCATTCCAGCCAGGTAGCAAGCCGCCCTTCCTGGCGACGCCCCCCCTCCCTCCTCTGCAGTCCGCCCCTCCTCCCTCCCAGCCCCCGGTCAAGTCCAAGTCATGCGAGTTCTGCGGCAAGACGTTCAAGTTTCAGAGCAACCTGGTGGTGCACCGGCGCAGCCACACGGGCGAGAAGCCCTACAAGTGCAACCTGTGCGACCACGCGTGCACGCAGGCCAGCAAGCTGAAGCGCCACATGAAGACGCACATGCACAAGTCGTCCCCCATGACGGTCAAGTCCGACGACGGCCTCTCCACCGCCAGCTCCCCGGAGCCCGGCACCAGCGACCTGGTGGGCAGCGCCAGCAGCGCGCTCAAGTCCGTGGTGGCCAAGTTCAAGAGCGAGAACGACCCCAACCTGATCCCGGAGAACGGGGACGAGGAGGAAGAGGAGGACGACGAGGAAGAGGAAGAAGAGGAGGAAGAGGAGGAGGAGGAGCTGACGGAGAGCGAGAGGGTGGACTACGGCTTCGGGCTGAGCCTGGAGGCGGCGCGCCACCACGAGAACAGCTCGCGGGGCGCGGTCGTGGGCGTGGGCGACGAGGGCCGCGCCCTGCCTGACGTCATGCAGGGCATGGTGCTCAGCTCCATGCAGCACTTCAGCGAGGCCTTCCACCAGGTCCTGGGCGAGAAGCATAAGCGCGGCCACCTGGCCGAGGCCGAGGGCCACAGGGACACTTGCGACGAAGACTCGGTGGCCGGCGAGTCGGACCGCATAGACGATGGCACTGTTAACGGCCGCGGCTGCTCCCCGGGCGAGTCGGCCTCGGGGGGCCTGTCCAAAAAGCTGCTGCTGGGCAGCCCCAGCTCGCTGAGCCCCTTCTCCAAGCGCATCAAGCTCGAGAAGGAGTTCGACCTGCCCCCGGCCGCGATGCCCAACACGGAGAACGTGTACTCGCAGTGGCTCGCCGGCTACGCGGCTTCCAGGCAGCTCAAAGATCCCTTCCTTAGCTTCGGAGACTCCAGACAATCGCCTTTCGCCTCCTCGTCGGAGCACTCATCGGAGAACGGGAGCTTGCGCTTCTCCACGCCGCCCGGGGAGCTGGACGGAGGGATCTCGGGGCGCAGCGGCACGGGAAGTGGAGGGAGCACGCCCCATATTAGTGGTCCGGGCCCGGGCAGGCCCAGCTCAAAAGAGGGCAGACGCAGCGACACTTGTGAGTACTGTGGGAAAGTCTTCAAGAACTGTAGCAATCTCACTGTCCACAGGAGAAGCCACACGGGCGAAAGGCCTTATAAATGCGAGCTGTGCAACTATGCCTGTGCCCAGAGTAGCAAGCTCACCAGGCACATGAAAACGCATGGCCAGGTGGGGAAGGACGTTTACAAATGTGAAATTTGTAAGATGCCTTTTAGCGTGTACAGTACCCTGGAGAAACACATGAAAAAATGGCACAGTGATCGAGTGTTGAATAATGATATAAAAACTGAATAGAGGTATATTAATACCCCTCCCTCACTCCCCACCCGACACCCCCTTTTTTCACCCCCCCTTCCCCATCGCCCTCCAGCCCTACTCCCTCTAGGATTTTTTTCTAGTCCCACGTGATTTAAACAAACAAACAAACAAAAACAGAAATAACCGAAGCTAAGAATATGAGAGTGCTTGTCACCAGCACACCTTTCTTTTTTTTTTTCTTTTTTCTTTTTTTCTTTTTCTTTTTATTTCCTTATGTTCTCACCGTTTGAATGCATGATCTGTATGGGGCAATACTATTGCATTTTACGCAAACTTTGAGCCTTTCTCTTGTGCAATAATTTACATGTTGTTTATGTTTTTTTTTTTTAAACTTAGACAGCATGTATGGTATGTTATGGCTATTTTAAATTGTCCCCGATTCGTTGCTGAGCAAACATGTTGCTGTTTTCAGTTCCGTTCTGCGAGAGAAAAAGAGAGAGAGAGAGAAAAAGACCATGCTGCATACATTCTGTAATACATATCATGTACAGTTTTATTTTATAACGTGAGGAGGAAAAACAGTCTTTGGATTAACCCTCTATGGACAGAATAGATAGCACTGAAAAAAAAAATCTCTATGAGCTAAATGTCTGTCTCTAAAGGGTTAAATGTATCAATTGGAGAGGAAAAAAAAGGCCTTGAATTGACAAATTAACAGAAAAACAAAACAAGTTTATTCTATCATTTGGTTTTAAAATATGAGTGCCTTGGATCAATTAAAACCACGTTGATGGTTCTTTCTACTTGTTATAAACTTGTAGCTTAATTCAGCATTGGGCGAGGTAATAAACCTTATAGGACCTAGCATATAATTCTATATTGTATTTCTCACAACGATGGCTACCTAAAAATATGACCCATTATGTCCTAGTTAATCATCATTTTCCCTTTAGTTTAATTTCTTAAACAAAACTGATTATACCAGTATAAAAGCTATTTTGCTCCTGGTGAGAGCTTAAAAGAAATGGGCTGCTTTGCCCAAAGTTTTATTTTTTTTAAGCGATGATTAAATTGAATGTGCAACGTGCAAAATCCCTGAAACACGATTAAGTACACTAGCAAGGAATTCATTTTGTGAAGACACTTGCTTTAAATAATGTCTTTGAAAAAATAATTCTGGCACTAAAAGAAATAGATCCAGATCTACTTGGTTGTCAACTGGACAATCAAACAATAAACTTTAAGACCTTGTATACCATATTTAAAAAGAAGAGGCTGACAATAAGGTTTGACCGAGAGTAACAGAGGAAAAAGATATGTGATTTATTAGCACAACATGGTACTATTTGCCATTTTAGACTAGAACAGGTGTATAAGCTAATATTGATACAATGATGATTAACTATGAATACTTAAGACTTGCGTTTAATGTGACATTCTTAAAAAAGAAGAGAAAGAATTTTAAGAGTAGCAGTATATATGTCTGTGCTCCCTAAAAGTTGTACTTCATTTCTTTTCCATACACTGTGTGCTATTTGTGTTAACATGGAAGAGGATTCATTGTTGTTATTTTTATTTTTTTAATTTTTTCCTTTTTATTAAGCTAGCATCTGCCCCAGTTGGTGTTCAAATAGCACTTGACTCTGCCTGTGATGTCTGTATCTTTTCTCTAATCAGAGATACAGAGGTTGAGTATAAAATAAACCTGCTCAGATAGGACAATTAAGTGCACTGTACAATTTTCCCAGTTTACAGGTCTATACTTAAGGGAAAAGTTGCAAGAATGCTGAAAAAAAAAAATTGAACACAATCTCATTGATGAGCATTTAAAAAAAAAAATTAAAAAACTTTGCCAGCCATTTACTTGACTAATGAGCTTACTTACTTGGACGCAACATTGCAAGCGCTGTGAATGGAAACAGAATACACTTAACATAGAAATGAATGATTGCTTTCGCTTCTACAGTGCAAGGAATTTTTTGTACAAAACTTTTTTAAATATAAATGTTAAGAAAAAATTTTTTTAAAAAACACTTCATTATGTTTAGGGGGGAACTGCATTTTAGGGTTCCATTGTCTTGGAGGTGTTACAAGACTTGTTATCCATTTAAAAATGGTAGTGGAAATTCTATGCCTTGGATACACACCGCTCTTCAGGTTGTAAAAAAAAAAAAAACATACATTGGGGAAAGGTTTAAGATTATATAGTACTTAAATATAGGAAAATGCACACTCATGTTGATTCCTATGCTAAAACACATTTATGGTCTTTTTTCTGTATTTCTAGAATGGTATTTGAATTAAATGTTCATCTAGTGTTAGGCACTATAGTATTTATATCGAAGCTTGTATTTTTAACTGTTGCTTGTTCTCTTAAAAGGTATCAATGTACCTTTTTTGGTAGTGGAAAACAAAAGACAGGCTGCCACAGTATATTTTTTTAATTTGGCAGGATAATATAGTGCAAATTATTTGTATGCTTCAAGAAAAAAAGAAAAAGAGAGAGAGACAAAAAAGTGTGACATTGTACAGATGAGAAGCCATATAATGGCGGTTTGGGGGAGCCTGTTAGAATGTCACACCGATGGCTGTCATAGGGATTGTACATATCCTTTTTTGTTCCTTTTTCCTGCTGCCATACTGTATGCAGTACTGCAAGCTAATAACGTTGGTTTGTTATGTAGTGTGCTTTTTGTCCCTTTCCTTCTATCACCCTACATTCCAGCATCTTACCTTCATATGCAGTAAAAGAAAGAAAGAAAAAAAAAAGAAAAAAAAAACCAACAACAATGTTTTGCAGTTTTTTTCATTGCCAAAAACTAAATGGTGCTTTATATTTAGATTGGAAAGAATTTCATATGCAAAGCATATTAAAGAGAAAGCCCGCTTTAGTCAATACTTTTTTGTAAATGGCAATGCAGAATATTTTGTTATTGGCCTTTTCTATTCCTGTAATGAAAGCTGTTTGTCGTAACTTGAAATTTTATCTTTTACTATGGGAGTCACTATTTATTATTGTTTATGTGCCCTGTTCAAAACAGAGGCACTTAATTTGATCTTTTATTTTTCTTTGTTTTTATTATTTTTTTTTATTTGAATGACCAAAGGTCATTACAACCTGGCTTTTTATTGTATTTGTTTCTGGTCTTTGTTAAGTTCTATTGGAAAAACCACTGTCTGTGTTTTTTTGGCAGTTGTCTGCATTAACCTGTTCATACACCCATTTTGTCCCTTTATTGAAAAAAAATAAAAAAAATTAAAGTACACAATGTAAGCTTCTTGTGTCCTCATTTGACACACTCTGTAAATTACTTTCAAGAAAATAATAACAGGTTTTAAGAGAAGGCCAGTCAGTCTTTTTCAGGATTATTTCTATGGGCATTTTGATGCATGTATTATACCCTAAAGGAACATAAAGTACTTGCTATATTAAAATAGACACATCTCAGACCATGGAAATAGTTTTCAGGCTTTACAGTTCTAGAATAATTTTCAAGAAATGAAAGCTGTTTTTCAGTCTGATGTTGAAAACTTTTCCTCCATCTCTTAGCAGTAGTCCATTCAGATATAAATGAAAAACGTGTGGTAGTAGCATCTTAGACTCTTACTTCCTTTGGATTTTTGTGCTGTTCTTGTTGTCTAAAAGTTCTTCTCTATTTTCCCATCCCTGCCCTGTCTTAGAACATGATGTAAAAAAAAAGGAAAAAAAAGGCTTTAAAAAAATCAGCCCTTTGGTCTCCACATACAGTCTTCATATGAAAAGTAACCAATTATTTATAAGCCACTGCCCAATTCTAAATTATAAATAAACCACTCCCTGATTCTAAAAATTCAGAAACAAAGGTATCAGGTTAAAAACAGAAAGAAAGAAAGAAAAAGAAAGCAATCAGGAGTTCAGACAGATTTGGCCTAATCTGTAGAAATCAGCCTCTGGTTCCGAGTTGTAGGGTGTTGTGCCTTGTAATTCTGAGATCCCCCAGGAGCCCTAGATTTAACAGATACTTTTATTGGGTTTTCCCTGTAAATGGAGGCTGGGAATACCCTTCATTTATCTTTCGACCAACCAGCAGGTTTGCGGGGTGTTACGCAAGCATTGTTTTGGGAAAGCGAGTTAGGTCTTTCTTAAAGACCTCCTCAGAGATCCATGTTGCCAGTTTTCCAAATACTGCATGTTACAGCCTCTCTTTGCTTTACTAAAACACTTACCTCTGTGATACCGTCTCCTGTTCCCAGTGCACATGAATGGATAGAGCATTGTTCTGATTTTTGTAAAAAACAAAGCAAAAGCTGTTCTGTTGTCTTCTTGTGGTAGCATTTTTTCTTGTTGTGGCTCAATCCCTATGCCCTAGTACCTGCTAGGTGGCCTTTTCATGTGATGCCTTTTATGTGAGGCAAGAATAGGGTTATCTTTCTAAAATAGAAAGTAGGTATTTTTTTCAAAGCCAGATTGGGTGGGGAGTAGAGAGAGGGGGCCGAGAGGGATGTGGCAGGAGACAGGGTGCTGGGGAGCAGTGTACAGGAGCTGGGATGGGACAGGACATAGGGAGGTGGGACACTTGCTAATTATCAGTGAACTGAGAGACGACGAAGTTGTTTTAGATTAGGTTGTTTCGAAACTGAATCTAAACTGCTGTCCAAGACAGATAAAAATATTCGCTGATGCCAGGGTTTTAGACATGGCGACTTCTACCTCACCATATTAGATGTCCATAAAACCCCTGTGTCCCTATTACGCTTTTATTAGCAGCCATGAGGGGCAGCTGTGCTGGCTTTATATACAGGACTCACTCAAATTTCTCAGTATATGATGCTCTTAGTGTAATTAGGTTTTGCATTCTGACAGAATCAAAGGTGAATGCCGTAGACTTGTAAGCTCAAATTTTGTAAATAGAATGGGGAATGAGGAGGGGGGCAAGCATCTGGTGATAAATCACAGATTATGTTTGATTTACATGGTCCCAGAGTTAAGTAAATTCACTGGGAGACAGATTCTTCAGTTTACTTAGTCTCCTGACTTACTGAAGCCCTCTTACAAAATAGTTGTGAAGCTGAGTGAATAATAGAAGTATGAAAACCTAGCCAGTAAGAATAAACCTTGTAAATGACATCTTGTTTCTGGAACCCTAAAATTAAGAATCTCAGTGTAAGGTAACATTAAAAAAAAAAAATTTCCAACAGAAGGGTGAATTCATGATTTTTTTTTTAATGCGGAAACCTTAACAGTATTCAGAATTCTCAAATAAGTTTTTGTGATCCCCCCTGCTGTGCTGATGTAGTGTTCTCTACACACCTGAACCCCTGATGCTTAAAATGTTCCTTTTTTATCCACATTTTGAAAACATCTTAATAAGCAGGCATACAATCAATCCTATTTCTCACAGATTTTAACTCAGAAACTCTCCCAGTGCAGGTACGACCTCTTTACAGAGACCACTCACTATCCTCCCTTTGTTTCAGGCCTACAAAAGGGCTGAAAGCAACACATATTAAAGGTTGCTAAGAAGTGAGGTGAACGCACGGGCTCTTCATTTGTACTAGCGTGAAGTAGTTGTGTTTTTCCCAGGGCATTCTGTGGATTTAACTGTTTATTTAAATACCATTTTTGTATGTACAGTAAGTACCTATTGTATATATTTATAATGTTTGAAGTGAGACTTTGACAGGAAGTTCGGGGGGTTAGATATTGCAATTGGAGGAATCAGGAAATGGGGTGATTGTTCACACTGAAAGTTTGCTAAAAGGTACTGGGATGATTTCAAGGTAATAATAACTCCTTTCCTGAAAAGGAGTTGGGAAGCCTCAGGCCCCATAATGTCCTACTTCAAGTTTTAACTCAAAGAGTGAGGGAGGAAATACAGTGTTTTCTTTCTTAAAGTTCCTTTCCTCTGCACACACAGACACACACACGTGCACACACACATGATTTCTTATGACTGTGTCGTAACTGTGTGTTCTCCATTGCGATTCTGTTACTCCATTGTCCCTGGGCCTGGTGTGGTCGAGAATGTCCCCATCCCATTCTCTTTTTTTCAGACAACTTTCCACTTAAAAAAAAAAACATTGGGAATTCAGCTGGTATGAGGATGGGGTTGGCAGTGTTCTTTAACCCTGCTTAAAAAAAAATGCTTTTTTTTTTTTTTTTTAAAAGACTGTTGGCTTTTAAAAAGTAGGAGCCACTTAGAAAATTTTCCCGACTGTCTCCTAAGACCCTGCAGCTTTCCCAATTAAGAATAAACGAACCCGTTTGAGAGATATGGGACGTCAGAGCACAGGATGGAACTGGGATTGTGTACATTTATTCCAGGGCTGCAGCGACAAATTGTAGACACGGGTTGTTGGGTATGCACTTTTGCTTGCTGTCATCTTGTTATCCCATTAGCCCGCTGTTTCATTTATGAAAGCACACGGCCAGTGAATCGGCCTTTAGAGGGATGGGCCTGTTTCTCTCTCTCTCTCTATTTCCCAGTGTCATCTGTGGCCATGGGATGCGATTAGTTTTTCCCTTCCGAATGGGAAAGGAGACCAGTACAGTCCACGTGGGTTATTGTACTTACGTACCCAAACTCGGCTGAACACAACTCAACGGTTGATCCAAATACTGTTTTTCCTTTCTGTAAAGTGGCAAAGAGCATATAAAGGGAGCACATGTCATAGGAATTTTATAGAGACAGCAGAGCTGGCAAGTTAAGCAATTTCCCCAAGTCTCTTCTCTAAAGTGGGACCCCCATCTCCCCCCAAGCCCCATAGGAGGCTGTGTTTTTAAATGCCCCTGAAGGTAGTACCTGCCCATCCAGGTGCTGTACATTCTCTGCGGGGGGCCTTAAATATGGCAGCAGGCCTGACAAAGGGGTTTGCTTGGGGTATCCGCTGGAAGGGCCGCAACGACAGTGACTTAGGGCTGGACTGGGAATGGGTTTCCCCAGAGCCCACCTGGACACAGCAAGCCCCTCATCCCGGGTCTCCACTGCTCGCACGCAGGGAGGGTGGGGGGTGGGGGAGGCGAGAGAGCAGCTGAGCGCCAGACCCCGGGCCTCCTGCGGCGCCGAGTCAGGGGACAGGAGCCCCCCCCCGCCCCCAGCCCCTGCTTTGGGTCGCCATGGCAACGAGGTCTGGTATGCCACAGTGGTAGCCGTCCGCCTCGCACATCCGGACTCCCGGTTCTGCCGCTCAAGCCAGTGCACCCAGCCCGGGAGGAGCCCCGGAGGAAAATAACCACTCCCTCCTCCCCTTCACCACTGCCTTTCCCCCTTACAAAAGGAAAAGGAAAAGGAAAAGAAAACTGCATGTTTGAAAGAACCTCCAGGCAGTTTTTTGGTGCAATTTGGGAGCAACTCATTTGGGGTTCGGGTTTCCTCCTCAGAGATTTGTTCGCCTCTTGTAAATCTTTGGCTGCTTTGACGTTGAACTTGATGACATTTCATGTTTTCGTTGTGCTGCTTTTACATCAATTTTGATTTTTTGTTTCTTTATAATTTTTATTATTTAAAGAAAAAAAAAGCCCCCTCCCCTCCCCCCTCCCCTATGCTCCTCAACCAAAGGGACTATTTCCTACAGGTTTGCTCAGTCGTAAGGGAAAGTGTTTCCCTCCAGGTGTGTCCGGAGTTTATTAGGACCCTCAGATGATTGGGTGGGGCGGCCTGGGTCCCTCGGGGGAAGGAAGGGAGGGAGGCGTGGGAAAGTCAGCAGCGATCAGCGATCCTGGGGGTGGGGGTGGGGGAGGGAAATTGAGTTTGAAATCGTGCTTAAGATTCCGGTGGCTCAACCTGTGTTGGATTTCAGTTAAAATTTTGAAACGCTAGTTAGAGAACAGAAAAATCACTGGGCCAAGTCACACCTGTACTTTTTTTTTTCCTCCTTCCTCTGTCCCCAACCTCTTTCTAGGTTCTTCACACACCCCCATTCGGCGTAGTTCCCAGAGAGCTCAAGATGTGTGGCAGTTTTCGGATGGAAGCTCGAGAGCCCTTAAGTTCTGAGAAAATATGAAGTCCCCAGGGGCGGGCTGGATGCTTTGCAGCCCAGCCGACATCAGCGTGGTCTATCATCCTGCTAGTTTGTGCTGTTTTCTGACAGTAGCCTCCAAGAAGCTGTTGTGGGAAGGCAGAGTCCTGCAGAGTCCTTCCTGCCTGGGCCTTGCAGGGCCATTTTATTTATATTTTTTAATAAAAAGTAAAAACTCAAAAACAGACCCACCTTGGAACAGTGAATCAGCCCCGTATAGAGGGCCCATGGGCTGTCCCTGCCCTGGGTGACATCCCCGCCCTTTTGGAACCAGCCAACCCAATTACCTGTATTGTGGAAATGAGCATGAGCCCCCAGCCCCTTGTTTCTATACATTCTATGTTGTCTTTTAAAAAGTGTGCTTAACATTGACACAATAAATGTTGGAGCTTTAGGTGGTGTTTGCTTGTTCTTTCCTTTATAATGCTTGTACGACAGTGCAGCTGGGGATGACTGTATTTCCGTACCCGTTTCCTACAGATAGCCATAGGGTGGGTAGGAGAGGCAGATGTGAGGAATGGGTCGGAAGAAGTGGAGAAGGGGAAATAGGTGACTGCTTATCAGATGGCATAAATTTTCAAGGAGAATCAGAATGCGAAACGGGAATAAATCACAGCAATATCATAATTAATGCAGTAGTGGCATTGCTGTTTATTAATGCTGAAGTGTGGCTTTCTTAACTGGCCTTCGTAGAATTTGCATACCATTAAATAATGCATACCATGGCACGTGGAATTCTGTTCCTCAAATATATGCTTTCCGAGGCTACGATGCAGGATTTGAATTTGTCTTTTAATCTAATTCAGCAAAGATAACGTCACTGGGCCAGTGGTAAATCTCAAAGAAGGCGATAAATACCAGTAGTTGCTTATTAAACATTCTAATTTTAGGCTTCCAGACATTTGGCAAATATATCTTTATGTGGACAAACAAACAAACATATCCCTTGTTATCTATACCAGGCAATTTGGGGCAAATTTTTAAAGGGGAAACATTATAAGAGGAAGGAAGTTCACATCAGAGTATACCACTGGGGTGATAGTCATGCTCATCTCTTAAAAATTAGTGACACAAATAAGTGAGAGGATAAAAATTCTGGCCAAGTTACTTGCAAAGCACTTTGCTCAATTTGGTGTTTTCTGTTGCCTGGTGATCCAGAAGAGAATTAGAAACAATATAGCATATTAGAATAGATTTATAAATAGTAAAACTCAGAAGACACCTGTGTATTATAGATTTACAGATTGGCTGTGAAAGTTAAGTAGGGAAAAATCTTACTCATCCTCTGGCTAGATTACCTAGCCTGGTGAAAAGATAGCAAAATAATTGGCATCTGGATCCTTTCCTGCTTATTCATCATAAATAACGACGCCTCAGAGGTGTACCATCCTGTGCTTTATTAGAGCTTTCATGTGCATTGTTTCGTCTGCTCCTCAACAGGCCGATCTCACCGTTTCCACTTTACCGATGAGAAGACTGAGGCTCACAAGGTCATGGGTTTGACCCAGGCCAGGTGGTTAAGAAGAGGTAAAGCAGGGAAGCTAGATCTTCTGGTTTATAGTCCAGAACTGATTCCACTGAACTCTGATCAAAAGGAATTTCTCTTCTTCGGGTGCATCTCTCTGTGTTAGCACACAAGCTGTAAATGCTTATGCACACACGTGTGTGGCTTACACACACTCACACAGACCAACGCTAGTGCTGTCCGTGGGTCAGGGCCTGCAGTGACCTCTTCTTACCAGCAGCTGTGAGCGTTGCAGGAGGGGGCAGGGGGCAAGAGTCCTTCCATGCCACCTCCTTTCCCCAGTGGCTTTTCCATGACGAATGAATAACCCTGGCTGAACAGCTGGCGTTGTCGAGGTTTTTTTTCACATGGAAAGGCACTGGGAATCGAACCTGGGTCTCCAGCATGGCATAACAGTTGAGAACTCTGCCACTGAGCCAGGTGGCCCACCCCCTTGTTGAATTTTTTAGAGTTCCTCTTACCTGGGTCATGATAGGAATTCCAGACAAGAAGTTATTTCCTGGAGAAGCACTCTCACTCCTGCCCCAAGTTCTGCTTCCAAGTCATTGAAACCTAAACCCCTGAGAGACTTGGTGGCAGCTCCTCTCTCCTTAGATTCTTCTGCTGACACCTAGAAAGAGCGACATTACCTTGGAAGGGACACCTGAATTAAAAGCATAATGATCATGGTTCTTTGGACAACTTCAGCCTTGGTAACTGCATTTGGTGCTCAATATGCTTTCATTTCTGAATTGCGTTCTCACCCCCACTTCTTATTTCCTCTTAGCAGCGATTTGCAACTAAATTGATATCTCTAGAAGTTTTTTTTTTGGAAAGTGGGAGTGGGATGAGAGAGGGAGTGAATAAAGGATATGTTTTCTTTCCCCCTTTTGGGTAAGAAAGATTACTTATTAATAAAAAAAAAAAATCAACCATGTCTCTCTCCATCCCTTTTTTAATTGAAAAGAATAACAATTCATTGATGAAATTCATGATGGAATGGTGTCCTACTAGGACTGGAGCTTTTGAAACCCCACACAGGGCTGATGACTTGGGAAGACATCTCTCTGTGTGATGTGGCGACATCAGAGTTATCTGTGCGTAGTGGAAGCAGGAGAAGAGACTGACCTATCTGACTGGGGTCCTCACTGTGCCTTCTCTGAAGACTGGAATTTCAAATTGCAGAGATCAATTGCTTTTCTAACTTACGTTGAACACAGATTAAAAGACACAGTCCCTGGTCCTCAGGGCTTGGTGGGATACCATGTACAGAATAGTATTCTTACTCTCCCAAGCCTGGTCTTTGGGCACTAGTTTTGGGTCTGCCCAGATTGTCGCACTATACAAAAAAGTCTATTGGACTTTTGAGCCCATGATGGCAGTACCCCCAGGTGCACCTGTACCCAGCCTTTGGAATATGGACAATGCTTGAAGACATAATTTCATCGAGACCTGGTGATGTTTTAAAGAAACATCTTAGGCAAGGAAGGCAGCCTTGTGTTCTGCTTAGGTTGTGTTCCAAACCTTGGCAAAATATTTCCTGGGCAGTTGAGTTAGAGCTAAATCTCCCAAGTGGAGAGGATTATCTTTCAAGTTTTGTGTGTGTTGCGATGATTTTATTTTTTCAAGGGCAAGATGATGAGGTTAATGTTGAAGAAGATAATTATTAATATTGATACGGGTTTTGTTTTTTTTTTTACGTAGTGTTAACTAATGCTCATTCCTATAAAAAATTACTTTTAAAATCAATGTAGCTAGGGAGGAGGAGGAGAGAGAGATTAGAATTTAAGTGTTTTCTAGACTGTTATTTCTCTTCTTACATGCCACATAACACTGGATCACTTTTGGATATGGCACGAGGGAATCAGACTTGAAGAATTTTGAATCTGGTGGAAGTTCAGAAACAGCAGATGTTGCCAACACACTCTCCTTCTACAAGGATCCGTGGTTGCCTGAGTTCTGACCCAGCAAGGGGATCATAATATTATATTTCTTTCCTCTGACTCCTGATTCGAGAAAACACTCTTCAGTTTGCACTCCTCCTGTCTTACATTAAGCCAAAGGGCTTCTAACTTTCAACCAAATCCAGAAGTGGCAATTGCTTTCCTTGATATCGTGGTGTAAATTAACATACTTTATTGCTAATAACATTACCTTTCCCCTTGTAGAAGGCTTTTTAGTTTTTAAAATAGTCCCAGGAAATAACAATGCTTAAGGTTTCTAGAGCACTTTTATATACATGATAGAATCAATTCCCCTAGTGATTCTATAAATTGGGTAGGACAAGTATAGACGAGAGCTGAAAGGAACCATAGTAATTATTCATTTTACAGACGGGGACAATGGGTGGCTTGAGGAGTAAGTCAAATTACCTACAATCACACAGCTTGCAAAAAAAAGTCAGGGCCGAGCTCCAAACCACACAGTTAGTTAGTGGCCAAGGCAGAATTGGAACCCAAGATCCCAGCTCCTGTGCAAAGGAATTCAAAGGGCAAATCTCTCCCTGTGACTTACTAAATTCAAAAACAGGAATGTCAGAAAAGTATGCATTTCAGAAGGCTTTAAGAACGAAATCAAAAGTCCATTTTGGTGTTAGTCCTAGTGAGGACCATGTGAGCAACTCCAACATCCCAAGTGTTCCTAAGCAGTGCCCTTTATGACAGAGAGCATTTAGGCCACTACCTGGGAGGATTTGTCCTTTAATTCACCCACCTGCAGTGGAAATAAACTTGGGGATCAAGAATTGCTGGGAGATGGCTTTTAAAGTTAAAAGGGCATTAAAAAAAGAGCTACTCATCAAACCAGATTCATCTCAAATGACTTAAACAGATCTCACAATCTGTTCCATTCTCTAGACGAGATTTAAGAGAATCACCCTCTTAATTTGAATTTTGAGGCCACATCACATCCGGCTAGGGAATCCAAATGACCAATCGCATGACCTGAATCTTGTCACTTGGGCGTACTTCATTTTGAGTTCAAAGGTGGTGAAATAGCAGTTCACTAAAGGGAAGGCTGGTTGAAATGGTATACGACTCTGGATTGTGGAGACGATGCCACCTCACGTGCTATTTATAGTACACATTCTTTTTCTGTGCAGGAGGAATCTTGATCCATTTTCCCTTTTGGTCAGGGGTTCCTGACTCTGCTTAGAGAGGGACATATCCTGCCTCTTCCTTTATAGTATCTGCCACGTTCAGCTCTTCTGCTGCCACTTCGTTTCTCGCCAACCATACTTTGATTCTCACGCATTTCTTTGAACGGACATAGGTGGCCTCTGAATCTCTGGGGCCTGCTCCGGCTGCAGTTGCTGCGTGGAGCATCTGCTCAGAGCCTGCATGGACAAAGTCGTCCCTGAAATAGAAGCGAGACAGCAGGGAGCCCCACAGAGCCACGGCAAATCAAGTATCCCTGTGGAGGAGGTCTGAGAGGAAGTGATCTGCCTGATCCCCAACCCTCTTTGCCCCCCACCCCGCGACAGGTCCCTGAGTTTCCTCAAGATAATGCAAACAGGAGATTCCTATTGCCAGCGCTGCCCCTTTGCTCCTTTCTTCTTGCTAATTTGTCCTCTCTTTCCAGATACAGAGAAAGCCAATGGAGAGGTACGCAGAGATTATCCTTCTTTCTGTTCTGTGATTTGCAGAGTTGCTCACGTCTCCGTTTCAGAGTGACTGATTTTTATCTGTTGCTTGCTTCACCACACAAAGGGGAAAAACCAAGATGCAAATGTTCCTCTTGAGAAACTCACCAAAAGCTCAGACACAGCTCAGGAACACGAGAGATTTTCCTCCAAAGTGGTTCCCCTTATGTGGATTTGACTGTAGCCACGAGGTCTTATTTGTGGAGTTCTTTTTCTCTGGTTCCCGGAGAGGACATCTGGTTTTCTTTCTGACACGGGTTGATGTGCCAGGGGTGGCCTCCTCTGCTTTTTGATCCAGACAAAATTGTGCTGGTTATGGCCCTGGCTTTATCATTGCTATGCCACTGCCTGGCATCCCCTCTCTTCCTACGTGAGCTCATTGAAAACCCATTCCTTTCTCCAAAAAAGGAAGGACACACCCTGCTCCCTACCAACTTCTTCCCAGCAGCACACAGCAGTTAGAGCAGTGAGTCATTCAAAAGCCTCCAAGATCTCTAGACTTCAGGTAGGATGGGTGGGTGGGGTGGGGTGAGGTATTAGCATCCACTTCTGATGACAGTGGGGAAGTGGAGATGGCACAATGGTCCATCTTGAGGGTGAGGTTTCCTTTGCTTTGGACTAGTAAGCCCATGTTAAAAAAAAAAGTCACAGAAAAAGAGTTGGGATTTTTATTTGGAAATGAATGCTGCCTTCCAATAAAAAAAATGCTCACAATTTTTAAATAGCTGAATTTGCGGTGCTTGGGGTGCACGTTGAGGATGGTGGTCCCTCCACCCCTTGCCCTGCTGGAGGGTGGCCCCGGAGGACAGCGGTGTCTTGCACAACTCACTGAGGATGGTGAAGACGCCTGGGGACTGAAGGCCTGCACATGTCCAAGACACAACCTCTGACTGAGATTCCCAGCTCTTTTCCTGCTCAGCTGTCAGACTGCCTGGAGTTTGATAAACAGAATATATAACTTAAGCTAGTGATAATAGTACCAACTAATGCGTATGGAGAATTTACTGTGTTCTAGGCATGGTGGCAAATGTTTGCCATGTATCTTCTTATTTATTCTTTCTAACCATCTTGTGGTTGTAAGTGCTATTTGTATTCCCATTTTTTCCTGAAGCTTAGAAAGACTAAATGATTTGGCCAAGGTTGCACAACTAGCACTGGTGCTGTGATAGGATTCCAGAGCCCTCACTCTTCACCTGTGCGTAATGACTCCCAGTATCCCTCTCATTATGGAATTTCGTCACCCTTTGTGATGCCAAGGCTGAGTGTACCATATCGAAAAACAGAACAAAACAGTCCTAGCTAACCGGTCAGAAAGCCCACTTGAGGTGGCTTTGTTTGAGGGCTCTGATTCTGTTGACCACCAAGCAGAGCTAAAGTCATTATTTCCCATGGGGCTGACTTTTGTCCATCCTTGGTGCTGGGGTGACTGGTGTGGACTGATGATCCACCCCTGAGGAATTCACTCAAATGTCTTCTCTGTCCTCAGTCAGGCTCATTAATTTGCTCAATTGACAAATATTTATTAAGTTCCCCCCATATGCAACCTATGAGCTAGATAAAGGCTTGGAGAAGGGTTGCAAAGAGGGAAAAGATGTAGGCATTGCCTGTCCAAAATTGTCAGCAGTGGAAAATTAAACGAATTAGAATCCTACTAAATAACTGGTCTCTGTTAAGTTGATGGTGTGAGAAGAGTGGGTCTTTTAAAAATGCTAATATATAATTCACTTTGCTAATGTAGACAGCAGTGTCAGGCAAGCGGCTTCCGTGCCCCACAATGAATGGGAACGCTATATTTTATACCTAATCAGTAGGATACACACTTAAAAGTTGTTCTTCATATGGTGGAGATGAGTATGCATGCATTTGGCCCATTCCTTGTGGCTGGAAATACCAGATGACTTCATAAGAAGGTAGCGATAGGAATGGGGTCTTTGTCCTGTGATCAGAGGTTAGTAACCAAGACAGGGAGATGCGTTCATGTATTTTAACCTTCTGAGCTAACCTA
The DNA here is from genome assembly GCF_023851605.1 of Tamandua tetradactyla. Lineage (NCBI taxonomy): Eukaryota > Metazoa > Chordata > Mammalia > Pilosa > Myrmecophagidae > Tamandua > Tamandua tetradactyla. Next base: position 32,810,512 of record NC_135343.1, on the reverse strand, counting down.
TAACCGACTGCATGCACCCAAATCGTTCTACATAGAACAGGAAAAAGAAATCTTTACTTCTTGAACGTGCAGTACACTGAGCTCGCGCAGAAGATTGGCATAAACAAAGTTGTGGTTTTTCTTCCACCTGCAGTGTAGAAGGTGCTGTTCTAGACACTGGGAGGGAGAGCAAAGAAGTTCAAGACCCAAACCCTGTCCTCACAGAGCTTAGAGTCAGTCCTACTGAGGGGATGAGATGCTAAGTATAAAAGCGGATAATGAACAATGGAAGGGTGCAATTGGATTGATGCATATTTGAGAGGCACAAACTGTAGGAATGGAGAAGAAGATAATTTCTTTAGGGTCCACAGCATTGTTGAGCTTTTGGTTGGTTGTCAAAGGCAGCCCAGGATTTAGGTGATAGAGAAAGGATGAAGGCAAACCAACGGAAGCAGCAATTTTGTGGTTCTTGGAGGGAAATGACTAGATCAGTGTGGCAGGAGGAGAAGGTTTGTCTACAAAAATAATGAAAGATGGGCAGGCCATGGTGGCTCAGCAGGCAGAGTTCTCCCCTGCCATGCTGGAAACCTGGGTTCAATTCTCGGGGCCTGCCCGTGCTAAATAATGATAATAATAATAATAATAATAATGAAAGATAAGGCTAGAAACATATTATGGAGGCCCTTTAATGATTGACTAAAGGGCTTATAATTTATCTTCTAGGCAATAAATAGTTTTGTTCAAAGCAGTGTCCAGAGTAACGTTTTAGGAAGACTGTGGCAGGGTATGAAATGGATTGAAGGGGGACTCAAAGAATGCCAGGAGATCACTAGGAGACTGATTCTTAAAGGTGCTGGCAGTTTCCAAGAGGAAAAACTCATCTATGAATGTATCATTTAGGCCAAATTATGTAGACATCTGTCTTTTTAAAATAGAAAAGAATCCGTTTGTCCAATGGTCTATCAAAATTCCACACTTGTTGTGGTCTCCATCCATTCCAGACTATCTATGGACGTCAACAACAGGTCTTCAATGAACAGTATTAACTGCTAGACACCTAGACAAGGGAAGGTCTAAAGGTAAAGACCTTGAGGCCAAAATAAATCATTTGGTTTCTAACGATTGACTATTTTTACAATGCAAAGGAAACACATATCTCTTCAAGCATTTAACACTTGAGCATCAAGTCTCAAGCAAAAGGATAAACCTGAGTGGAGAAAAAATAGAAAACTACAAGAATCCCACAGGTCAGTGAGCGCCAAGGACTTTGGGAGGGAAGAGGGAGAGGGAAAAGGGAGAGGGAAAAGGGAGAAGGATTAAATATTTTCTAAAATTCTCTTAACTGTTCATAAAAGATCTATGATGTTGCATTTCCTTTGCAATATGCTTGCTGATACACGCCAAGTCCTGTAAGACTATTATCTTATTGTCATTTGGTCATAGCATTATACACATTTCACAATGAAGGAATGGATTGAAAGTAAGCAAGCATGTTCACACAGAACAGAGAAGTGGTCTCTGCACAAAGTAAGGCAGAGCAGGCTGGGCTTTGCCCTCTCCGAGCCTGCATTTCAAAAATAGAGACCTTTAGAATTTGCATGTTGAAGTCATGTCATCTGGTATTGATTCATGCCCTTCCCCTGCACCACTGGCTGAGAAGGTGGACCGGTCTACGACTGTCCAGTGTCATATGTCAGGGCATTTAAGGCACATGAAGAATTCATTTCTGACATAAGGCTGTGAACTCTTCATTTCATTCTTGAGTTTCTCCCAGAGACCCCTCTCCGCTCTTGTGACCCGGCCACCCCCAGGGCCCCTGCACTGGCCCCAACCACAAGAGTGTGCAACACACGCTGGACCTGGGAACAAGTATGGAAGTACATGCTAAGGATTGTTCATAAGCTAATGCCTGGGAATGGTCCAAGGAGCTCAACATAAGAGGAAACATTCCCCTGAAGTGTGGAAACTCTTTGATATTACCAAGATGGCCTGCATTTCCCCTCCCACTAAAATATGGGAACGTGTAACTGAAAATATTAAGTAACCCCTATAGACCTTGATGGGAGTGGGGAGGGAACAAGGAGCAGAATGAGATAAATGAGTGGAGGGGAAGACAAGGCTCCCTTCATTAGCTCAGCATCCCTTGCCCTATGTCAGCACAGGCTCAATCCATGGCTCAGCAAAATGACCATCACCAAGTCATCCATACTTGGGTTAGAAAACTCATTTGTGCATCCCAGGAGCCGAGAGCATGTGACTGTCCTTTCCATTTTCCCCATGAGTCAGAAATATGGTGTGCATTCGGGAAGTGTGTTTATATGCACAGCTGTGCATATAATTCTGTGTGCACCCATATACCTGCCCATGGAGACCATGTGCATATTCCTGGGTGAGCTGTCCCTAGAAGCATCCAGGCAGGAAAACACACCTCATCCGTAATGACAGTGATGTTTGCAATGACATTATTGGGTCTTGCTGCTTTATAGTCATCACCCTCAGTGTCTCGAATTTTATCTTCAGACACTGCATTAGCTCAGGGCTCTCACCCTCCTACAGAACTTAAAGGCAAAGGCTAGGAAGCCTGGATAGACAGGGCAGGCTAGCCTATCCTCTCCTCGCCCAAGGAGTCGTTGTGTGTATAAAACAGACGTGGGATGGGCAGGCGCGGAGTAAACCTATCCCCTTTCCTACTAGACATCACATTTAATTCCGACCCAAGGGGCCTCCGTGTGGCAAATGAAGAGGGTAATTAAACCTCCAGACTCTGGGCCTTTTGGAGTGAGGGGTTTCATTTCTCCCATCACATTTTGCAGAGGAGGCGGTGGGGGGTCAGAGAGAGGAATAGGGAGCCCGGAAGATGACAGTTGTTGGGTGTGTGGCATGGATAAATAGAAAATATTTGAAAATTAATTCCAGCTTTTAAAAGCTCGACGCATTCTACCGCCCTTTCTGGCTGAGGCGGAGAAACTGCCCAGTGGGTGCTGCTGAGGGGTAGAGGGAGAGCTCCTTCTGCTGTTAGCATCTTTATCATTATTGAAATGGAAAAATTTCAGCTGCAGAGGGCCTGGAGAGAGACCTCTAAGGACAGGAGGTGATCTGCTGGCGACAACACTTTGTTGTTAACAAACACCGCCCAGGGCCAAGCCCAGTGACCTAGAGGGAAATGGCTGAGGTAACCCGTCGTCCCCAGCGGCGGGGCCCTCCGAGGAATGCCAGTCCCATTTCAGCCACTGCCAGCAAGGAACATTCTGCTGACTGCTCCGCCTATGGATTGATTTGGACCATCCCTCTTGGGTACAGGGCTCAGCAGAGCTTGGAAACTCTGAAACAAGCGAGAGGACTGGAGATTTCCATTTAGGAATGTTGACACACCTTTCCATACCCCCAGGATCTCCTTGGTGTGGTGTGTGCTGGGCCTGGACAGAGGGTGGGAGTCAGTCCCTTCGCCACCACCCAGCTGGGTTCAGATGGGTGAGGTGCAAGGTGCCACATGTGGACGGCACACCCCTCTTCTTGGGAAGCAAGCTGAGAGGAGAACTCTTTAGCGTGAGCACCCTTAGGGTTTTTTTTTTTTTTTTTTGATGGGCCAAGCTTACAGTTTTCAAAGTGCTATGACAGGATGGTTGCAAAAATAAAAAGCTAGTGAAAGCTTAGTCACAATATTTCTATAGCTGGCAATCAAAAGATCATATTGCATGCAACTGGCGAAATCATCATAGGAAAATTATGCATTTTCCAGAATACCTTATTCCCTTCTGTGTATTAAACATTACTTTAATATTCCGGTGACAATGTTTTATAATTAATCTAAATGTAAGGGAATGAACACACCAGAGATTATGTTTCAGTGCAAAGAGGTGAAAAAGCCTTTTTTTTTTTTTTTTTTTTTTTTTTTACAGTGGCAGACCGGATTACTGACTCAACTCCTTTCGCTAAAGAGCAGCTGCAGATATCACCAAAGGCTAATATCCTGCCACATCCTCCAGTGAATGCAAACACCCGGTACACTTCGGGGAGTAAAACCCTTTCACTCATAAGGGTGTTAATGTTAACACAGAAGAAAAGTGTCTTAAAGATTGCATTAGTTCATAGACTTATATTGAACTCATGAGGGGGAATCTAGCCCCAGAGAGATAAAAACTAAAGAGCTGAGCCATAAACCAGTATGATAACATCCTTATTATAAGATGCAAATTGAGGGACCCAATTCACTAAAACACATGTTGCTGGTATTTAATTTTGCTTGTGGGAATATATCAGAAGTTGGCCTATGCCTTTAGCACAACGTACTTAAAACGAGGGCGAGTAACTTTAGCTATAAAAAAAAGTGATAAAGAAGCACAGGGCGAGCCAGGATTGAGAGATAATTGCAAAGATCTCATTTAAGTGTCGGCTTCACAGCTTTCTTTCCTGGCTTGGGCTCGGAGGCATGGCAGTGGTGTGTTTGGAATGCAAGCGGGGGCGGGTGGGGGGCGTTGGGGTGGGGGTGGAGAGGGGGACGGCGGCCCTGGGTGTCTGGGCCCTGGTAAGGCTCTCTCCCGGCAGGGGCCGGAGGACGCGGCCTGTGTGATCGCAGGAACTTCACTTGAGCTGGTATGGTTGTTCCCTGTGGTTTGGAGAAGAGAAGATGTACTTCCCCTTGAGAAAAAGGTCAGTTCCTCTTTCCTTGGGAGGCACAAACAGTCTGCAGGGTACTTCGGATTTCTCCCCACTAGACCCACTCCTGGGCAGGTGAATCGTGTTTCCCTCCCAGAGTAACCCCATGAGAATGCTCCCCATCCCCTGCAGCAACAGACAAGGAAACTGCTCCTCGGAAACCTTCCTCTCCTGGGGGTCTGGTCTCTCCCCCTTGCAAAGTGCCATCAGGGGGCGGGGAGCTTGGGGGCTGGTTAGAAATGTAACCTGCAGCCCCTCCCTGAGTTCGGAACTGCATTTTAACAAAGCCCCCTGTACATGTGAACTTTGGAGAAACACCGCCAATCCCACCCTCTGACCTACTACGTGAACCCCTCATTTGGCATTTATCATTTGAAGGGCTTGCATAATGAGCAGACACCTGCTTTTTGTTTTTTATTTTATTTTTTTGGTGAGAAGATTTGTGATTAGAGAGAAACATTACAGGATGCATAGGGATGTATTGGAGGTTGTCAGGATGCAAGCATGAAACGGCATTAAGTACTATCTTAGAGAACCCCAGCTTGTTGTTGGCTAAGAGGGAAGGGGCACCCAAGCCTGGGGGCACAGAGGGTCTGCTGAGCAGAGACATTTGCTCAAGCCTCTGGCTCAAGCCCTAGAAGAACCTATAGCTATCAGGGTGGTCTGCCCTGACCTAGGCTGCTACCACCCGGAGAGTGGAAGATGGGGGGGGAGGTGGCAGGTTGGGACCCCCCCCACCCCAATCACCTTAGACACTTAAACATGGCTACAGAGATCTCAGGGGCTTCTCGGACTATCTGTCCCCACCAACCTGCAGATGCTTGAAATTCCTTTAATAAGAGGAACATCCTTTTGTTGCACAATTAAGAGAGAAAACATTCACTCTACAAAGACTGGGTTGAAGAGACTCTTCAGAGTGAATGCATTGAAGAACAATAGGCCAATCAGTCATCACAAGGAATGGAAAAGTTGCACCCTGGCTGGTTTTGTTGGAGTGGAAGGACCAGAGGTTCTCCATCCTTGGGGTGGGGGCGGGGATGGAGGCAGGGTTGATAAAACTCCTAAGAGGGCTGCGTGCGGACTATGAGTTTTGAAGTCTCCAGTCTTTGAGCCACGAGCAGGGACCAGCTGACCTCAGGCTGACAAGAGGAGTGAAAGCGTCTAAGGAACTATTTTAGTTCTGCAGCTGCAGAGGCCACAGCTGAACTTTGCATTATTCAGTGAAGGTTTTTGTTTTTTCGTTTTTAAGTCCAGCTTACTTCATATATGGGAAACTAGTCTTCTGGAGTTCTATTAATTGAGCCTTACAATGTGAATCTCTTATCTCTCCACCTGTCCCCATCCCACACTTTGTGGTTTCCACTGTCCCATGCACACAATTCCCAAGTGATGAGCAAATTCTGTGTAGAAATCTAGGTGTAAATGGCCCTTTGAAAGGTCAACAAAAATTTCAGTGGGATGATTTCCTCTCCAGGAAGGATTTTACTTCTTGTTTTATCAATCAGGAGAGCCACAGACATTCAGGTCTCTGTTGGAACTTGCAATTAATTTTTTAAGCAAAAGGGAAGTTATTCCTGAAGCTCCCAGAAATTCAGATGATAACATCAGTTTGTTCTAATCACCCTCAGATGGTTAGGGGGTTGGGATGGATTGGGAGTTGGTTTGTTAATTCATGTTTTCAAAGGCATGGGTTAAAACGCTCCGTTTCCCCCAGTAGTTCAATTACCAGCTCTAGCTTCAGTTTCCTTTTTAACCTTGTGAAGGTGTCTCCCACGTGCTTCCTTTGGAACAGAGAACCCTAAATGCCTGTGTCTGAGGGAGACTCTTGCTCCGCTTGGGGTTGATTCTGCCCCGCGGGATCTGAGACGGAACAAGCCACGAGCATCCGCATGAAATGCCCAAGGCACAGCCCCGGTTTGCAGGTGAAGCAGCCTCTGGTTTTGGGGGAAGCGTGGGAAGCAGTTCACGGGGGAGCTCATGCTGTTTAGATTCCCAACCATTTCCTTATTCCTGGTGCTAAAGGCATCAATATCAATGTACCTACATTTGAGCACCTGTTAACCTACAGACAGCGTTCACGAGGATTCTCTCATTGGGCCCTCACAGGGATGCAAGGGTGGGACCCGGGCAGGACAGGCACTATTTCACCTCCTGGGAAACTGAGGCTCAGAGAGGTCGGGGGGCTCCCCCGAGACTACACAGTTGGTGAGAAGTTGCATCAGGACACCAGAGTAGATGTGTCAGTACTGTGTGAGGATGGTGTAAAACGAGGTCTGTAGGGGACTAGTTCTCTGACGATTTGGAGTCCTCCACCTGGCTCCCCCCTCCCACCAGGACAGCAAGTCGGTTCCGTGTGCTTTCCCGGGGCAGACTTTGGAAGTATCTCATCGGTGCTAGGTGGCAGCTTCCTTTGGCTGTCTTCATAGCCAATTCACAGAGGTCTGAGGCCTGGGGACTAACGCATGGTTTAGGACAAATTTCCAACCTCCTCCCTCATCCCAAAAGTCAGCAGGCAAAACCCCAACAGAAAAACGACAACAAACGAAGCCAAACGATGAGGGAGAGAAAGCCCGAGGACAAAGGACAGGGGCTGGTGTGGGGCAGACAATAATGGCACAGACCGTGAAGCGGAAAAAGGAGAAGGGAAGGGGTGACTGTTGGCAGTCACCGAAGGCCCTGCCGGAGGGGTCCGCAGGCCTTGGTTCTGGAGAAGACGGCACTCGCTGGGCCTGAGGGTGCAAACTGTCCCAGCATCCGCTGGAGAGAGACTGACCTTCCACGATGTGGCAGTGTGCCTGGAGACCTGTGGTGGAAAGTGACCATTCCAGCTTATTTATGTGTTTTATCCCCCAGTGAGGGATAAACGGCTGAGGAACTGACCTGATATTTATGCCCACTTAAAGGCCTGCGGTTGATATGAGTGCTTTCTAGGTGAACTGTGCCCTCGTAGCCATCTACTTTAGTGGAAATTTTCTGTTGGGGAGGAGATTGGGAAGAGTCGTCAATTTCTGTGTTTACTGCTCCCTATAACCATAATTTCATGTCTGAATAATTTCTGAGTTCTCAGGAAGTGCAAGCAGTGGGGTCCCTTAAAGTTAGAGGATTATTCAAAAGACAGGTAAAATGTCCCCTGCCCTGGAGCTGGAGTCTTTACTGTTCATTTGTGAAAGCTTTGATTAACTGACTGATTGAAAAGTAGAAAAATCACGCGATCTATTTTTAGAATTCTAAAAGTTTCACGTTGTCTGTACTTTCCATTAGGAAAAGTGGAAGATCTGCCTTTCAACAAACATTTTACTGGGGCTGGGTCAGGGAAGACAGAATCAAAATCGTGCCTGGCCAGATGGCGTGTATGGTCATTCTTTGTTTAGAATCCCCTCCCTTCTTTTTTTCCCCCTTAAGCAACAAGAGGGCTTAACCATAGCTCTCGCCTGCAGCCCTCTCTGTTTGTCAAACCCTGAAGGTTAAAGTCCATAGAAAGAGGGTGGCTGGAATGCAAGGTGTGAACACTAAGATAAAGCAGCTGGGCAAGTGTTTTGTCCAGCTGCCAAGGGGCTTTAGAAGTTGAAGGTCGAGAACTGGCCTCAAGGGCGGGCCACGTGGCTCAGCAGGCAGAGCGCTCCCTGCCATGCCGGAGACCGGGAATTGATTCCTGGTGTTGGCTCACGTGGAAAAAACAAAAAAACAAAAAAAACAAACTGGCCTCAAAAGTAAAGGGACTTCTGAAACTTAAAGTTGCAACCAACACGGGGCCGAAGACCCCATGCACTCAGTTCAGTGATGTGCTCTCCAGTGGCTTCCAGCAGGAACTGGCTGGTGATGGAGGCAGACAGTTGGAATTCATTTTCCACCAAATGATTTTGTTTTGAGTCCCGAGAGGTGGCCTGGTCAAACCTGCCCTTTTAAATTTCATTTAATTTTTAAGCAACTGGTACAGGCTGGGCTGAACCACAAGAGAATTTAAGCAAAAGGCTAGGCTCATTCCTGCCAGCTATCTGGTAAATCTGGGGCGTTTCCTGAAAGGATTCCAAAGAAACGTGGTGAGTATATGTCTGGAGGAGGGCAAGGAAGTGATTGGCTTATTGCTAATAAGGTGGTAAGATAATTGCACCCTTTAAAAAGTATTTTACTTGGTCAAAGAGTTTTTAGTTTCTCATTTTACCTCCTGCCATCCAGGTGTTACCACTACCCTCCTTTCTCAGATGAATAAATTGAAGCACCGAGCAGTCCGGTGGTGTGTTGGAGGCTGCAGAACTGGTTAGGAGAAGAGTTGGGGATTAGTGCCCAGGTATCGTGACTCATCCTGCAGACTCTCTTTGGGGTTTTCAATCTTGTCCTTTCTGGACGTGCCTGCTCCTGGGTTTAGATACATGCTAGGTGCTGGGTGGGCTGGCGTTGCAGGAAGTGTGTATGCGCACGTGTGTGTGCAGTGCAGAGGTAAGTGAGGGGGCTGGGGAGCTCTTGAAGAAGCTAACATGCTCAGGCTGCAGCTGGTCCTACCCCTGGGGTGAGGGGGATTGAGGACAGACCCTTTCCTGGAAGGGAGGAGAGTGAGTCTTGGATTCATGGTGTTGATATGTGGTTATTGCAGATTCCATTCAGATGGCAGATGCAGGTGAACCTGACTACTGATATCTTCTGGGCTACTTCTGAGCCCAGCCAGCAGCTATGCCTTACCCCCAAGGGAGGTTAGCTGTTCCCATCACCCTCTGAGTTTCAAGTACCCTCTGTTAAAAGTTGCTGTTCCGGTCTAGATAGCAAAGTCATTAATATTCTCATATTATCTGGGAGGGGTCTTTATTTTGTCACATTTAAATCCCACCTGAATGATTCTAGGAGCAAGGTGTCTGACCTTGAGAGGACAAGATACTGGGCAGTCAGCTAAGACAAGGCTGGAGTGGACAGGGACGTTGGGAAGGAGGATGGCAGCCTCTGGGACCATGCCCAGGTAGACATCTGGTGGCCCAAGACATGGATGGCAAACCCTCCACTTCCCAAGTGACTCAAAAGGAGTGTGTGCTGGGGGAGTGGAGGCTCAGGGTGTTTCCTCAGGCCACAGATCTAGTGGGCATGGCCTGGGTTCGGAACCAAGCACCTGGGTTTAGAGCCTGCTCTTCTAGTTAATTTCCCTTCCTGGGGATTTGTTTCTTATCTGCAAAGTGACATGATGAAGTCCAAGACCATTTCCCGTGGATCGCTCTAAGATTCCATGAGTCCACCTGGAAAGAGTGGAAGGGAACCTAGGAGACAGCTGCTGGGTGGTAGCCAGGTAGGAAGTCCCCAGGCACAGCTACAGGAGGCATCGGTGGATCCCTGAAGAGTCATTGGCCATGAGCAATCCTTGGTGAGGGAAAAGTGGGCTCATGCCAAGCGGAGAACAAAGGCGACTTTTAAAAATGCCAGGGGAGCCCTCTAAGGAGGTTTGGCCTGAGTGGCAGGTGAGGTCACGTGCCTCACCGATGTAGAACATTTGGGTGCTTGTAGCAGATATGCCAGCTCAGGGTCCCGGCTTGGTTAGAAATGGAATTCTTCTTCTTCTTCTTTTAAAGGGAATAAATCTGATTAGGTCTTTTATCTTGTTTAAAAATAATAAATTTAACATGTATTGGGGTTAGTCGAGTAGACCAGTTCAGGGGGTATGGGTTCAGGAGGCTGAAAGTATTTACAAGGCAGAGTTTAAAGAGCACCATTCAACAGTTCTTAGCCCAGGGCTGTTCTGGCTGCAGCGTTGGGTGATCTTTTGGGGCGCTGTTTTATCTTGAAACATAGTTCAGAACACTAAGTATGAAATGCCTTTTGAAAACATTCCCACCCCAATCGGTTAAATTCCCAACACCTTTGAATCGTGGCTGTTAGTTTACAAACACCAGTGGAATGTCCACTACATCTCACTACGTATAAGACACATGAGTAGGCATTTTGAGGGAAATACCAACACGGCTGGCGACTCAAACATTTTCTGAATTGTGGTGAGTTTGGGAAACTTTCCTTCTCAGATAAGAGGGCACATCAACACATGCCTGCACCCCGACTTCCACATGTCTTTTTGCCACAGGGCTTGCTCTGGGTTCCTGGAAGAATTTTCACACTTGGTAGATCAAAGTTTGTCCTAATTAAAATCTGGAACACATGTCCCTACATGAATGCTGTTTTTGTTTTTTTTTCAAATAAGACGCTGGGATATAAACTGGTTTAGACAATCAATAAATGAATGCCTACTCATTGGGCACTTGGCATGGGTAAAGGGTTCTCTCTTTTCTTGAGTCCTTGTTATGGGTATTTCCTTTGCTCCCCTGAGCCCTGTAGGATTAGTCACATTTAGTGATGAAGGATGTGGCTTGATAAGGATCATCTAGTTGGTAAGAGGGAAAGCCAGAACTTTCTGACCCCCAAACCATGCTCTTATTCATTCATTCGTTCAACAAATATTAATTGAGCAACATGCTGCTTCCACGTGGGCCATTCTATATACTCTAAGGGAGACAAATTTATCATGAGGCAAAGCACAGTATATTTTGTAGCTAAATGGTTAAGAGCGATATGAAATCAGAGAAGGGAGGATGGTGTGGGCTAGAGCATCTTGGGGTGATGTCTTGGGGAGATCTTAAGGTGGGTGTCAGAGCATCGAAAATATTTGCAGGGTCAAAGGATAAAGAGAAAAGTCTGAACATGGTATGTCTCAGGGTCAGGGAGGCATAAAGTGAACCGTAGTAGGTGATTCACGTTGCAATTATCTTATCTTTTTCGGTTCAGATACATCTATCTGAAGTGGTTCTTCAACTCTCCAAATATTGGAGATGGTGGAATGAACCTGCATGGTCTCACTCCCACGTCCACCTGCTTTTACACAGACTATATCTAGTCCAGAAAGAGAATACAAAAATTAAGAAATACAAAAATTAAGAAAGAGAATACAAGAGAAGTATTCATTGATGGTACTTTTCGCATGCTTTCTAAAGCCATACCCAATCCAAATTACCCTTCTACAGGTGAGGTTTAATGACTGTGAGATAATAATGAGAGACGTTATAAGCGTCGTGATTTTAAAAGCCCTGTTTCCCCAAGGAACATACGTTACTACTGCAAAACACTCCTTTCTGTGTGTGATCAAAACCTTTTCCTTTAAACATAATATATTTGTAAGTAGGTGCCTCATTGGTTGAAGAAGTAGTGGTTTGACTGCTGGCTTATTTTTCAGAGAACAGAAATGGATGTTTCTGTGCAATCAACTCAGTTTCTCAAAAGGTGCCAATAAATTTTATTTACAAGATTCTCAGTGGAGGCTGTCACAGGAAGCCCCTAATTAATGGCATTCTATGCCCTCCCTTCCCTCTCCTTTTGCCTTCTTTCTAGCCCTGAGTAAATCCAAGAGGTAGGGTGGGAGAATGGATTACAGATCATTTAGTACTGTTTTTCTTGGGGGTGGGGTGGGGGTTGGTTGGAGTTTGGGGAGTGGGCTCCAGTAGGTCCTGGCTACCCATGGTGGGAAGCTGTGGCCTCCCAGCCACCACACAAGGTCTCCCGAAATGGAGTGTGCTGCCGCCCTTCTCCCCTTGCCACTGGTGGTGACTATTGGGAATATTTCTTATAAAGATTTGAGACGAATGTCCAGGATGGCCTCTTGGGACTCATTAGTTCAGTTGCCCTGGTGCACTAGTGAAGGAGTCATGCAGGGTGGTAGAAAGAGTCCTGGTCCTTGGTAATTCTGCTGTGTGGCCTTAAGCGAGTTCCTTAAGGGTTCTGCATCTCTGTGTCTTCATTTGCCATCTAGATGGTTGTACTAGATCATCTCCAAGCTCCCTTCAAGTCTTGAACTAGAGTCATAAATTCAGTCTTCTCATGGTATAATGAGGCTTTGTGTCCCCATCACAGACAAAAGCCCTACCTGGCTGTAGGTGAACGTGTCAGTGGCTCAGCCCAAATCTCTTATCATTTGGGGAAAACAGCCCCGAGTTCATGTTGTTAGTACACTTGTGTAGAAAACTGGTGTGACCAGCCATCCTGGTTTGCCCAAGACTGAGGGGATTCCTGGGATGTGGGACTTTGAGTTTTAAAAGCACAAAGTCCTGGGCCAAACCGGGAAGTGTTGGTCACCCTACGAAGAACAGTGCCCACTGATACAGTGTTTAGGTGCTGCTCAATTAGGCAAGTGAGTGCACCACCAGGAGTTGTAAAACAGTTCCAGAAAGCTCCAATTTCACCTGCAAGCCACTATACTTCCCTGGAAGTCTCTTCAGGTGTCTGTTAGAATAATGAAATTTAAATGATGAAATTCTGTCTCCCCCACCCAGCCCCCAGTCCCAGGGAACTAAGAGACTTCCCGTCCCCAAGGCTAGTTTGGACCTGGTCTACCTGAAACCACCTTCACGCCACAGCCTCTTCCTCCAGCCTGAGCTGTCCATGGCAGGAACGAAGATCCAGGGGTGTCAGGTGGTATGGAGCCAGGACTTTGCCCTGTCCCGCACACCCTCCCGCCACTCACCCCATGTCTGGTGATGAGCCACCTACCTCTCTTTGGAAACCGCTGCTCTGGCTGAACTAAGTAAGAAATGAGTGGCCGCAGGAGAGAAGGAGCCTTAAGACAGCGGCATGCATATTCTGCTCTTGGGACCCCAAGCCGTCCTGGTTTAGGTGATTTGTCCTTAGAAAGAGGATTCTCAGAGTGTTTGCAAGATTCCAAAGGCGCCTACTTTGGCACAACCTATTCCCTGTTGCCAGTAGCTTCTCTTTACAGGGATTTGTCAACTTCTTTCTGGGTTTTGGACTCATTTTCCCTTTCTTTAAACCTCTTTTGAGTTGGAGAGCAATGCAAGGGGCTCCCTCAAGTCTCTTCCCTAACTCCTCTTCTCTTCATCTGATTCTGCTTCTACCCCCGGTTTTGCTCGTGAGGTGCTCTGCATGCTCCCAGCGCGCGAACACCCCGGTTTTGCTCGTGAGGTGCTCTGCATACTTCCAGCGCGCGAACACCGACCGGCCGTTTTAGAGTTTCCGAAGTCTGTTTGAATCACGTGACTTATTAGGAGCCCTTTCTGTTTGTGTGGGAATGACACATTCTTGGTTTAATTACTATTTCCCTGGGTCCCTGAATGATGGTGTGGAGTAGATTCCCTTCTGGCCAACCTACGCTGGACTGTGACCTGACTAGAAATAAAGCGTTATCGTATTAGTCCACTGAGTTTGGAGTTATTTGTTACAGCAGATAACAAACGAATGCAATGCAGGGCATTTCAGATAATGGCAGATACTGAAATCTTCTTAGCCCTTTAAAATCACACCTACCTGGCCTGTATGTGATGCTGACCCCGATTTCTTAAGACCTGAGTCTCCTCATTTGAAAACCCAAGTAACTGCACAGATTCGAAACAGTCTTATTTAACTCCTCTATAACTGTCTCCCACCTACACCCATCCTTACCTGATTGTCTTTTTTTTTAAATAAATTCGAACTTATAGGACTTTGTCTTTTTGAATATTCTTTTCCTCTCTCCCAGTTGATAGAACTGAAATGCTCAAAGGTTAAAATAGGCCAGTAATTCTTTGGCCATGTCAGCACATAACAGATCGGGGTAGAGAATTTTAACAATTAAAAATATTTCTTTCTGAATCTTCCTTTTGGCCTTAAGTACAATCTAGGTAATTAATGCCACAGTGGTGTCTTCTCTTCTCTCTCTGGGTGACTAAATATTTGCACCTCGGCTCCTTCCTGCTCTTTGTATATGTGTACAGAAATAATTTCAAAGCCCGAGCTTAGGATCTGGTGGAGAAAAATATCTTTATCCCCTTGGAGAAGGGCATCCAATTCTGGAAAAGCTGCCTCAAGAAAGGACCATATACAGGTTTTTTTTTTTGGTAAAAGCACGATTATTAAGTTTCAGTTTTATTATCATGCAAATGCGTCCATTTCCCCTCTTAGGCCACCCAATCCCCTCCTACTGTCCTGAGTAAAATGACACCTGGGAAGCTGGGAATTTAACCAGCCAGTCAGGAGAGCCAAACAATGTTTCCTCAGCCAGCGGTTCCCAGGGGTTCTCAGAGGGCCTGTGCGGGGAAGTTCAGGGGCTGTTCCCTTAACCCAGGTGTGGCCTTATCTCACACTTTCTAACTCCCTTTGCTTTCAAAGTTAAGTGTTTATCTCCTTGGGCTCATGACTTGGTACAACCTTTCTGGAGAGCAATTTGGCAACATGCATCAGGAGCCTTAGGATGCCTACATAACTGACCTGGCAATCCCAGTTCTAGGGCTCTAGCCGAAGAAAATAATCAGAGATGTGATCGCAGATGTATGTACAAGAATGCTTATCGTGGCATAATTTATCCTAGTAACATGCCCGGAAATGGCCTAAATGCTGAATAATAAGGGTGAGCTAAAACTGCTACTTAATGGAGTACTAGGCAGCCTTTAAAAATAGTGTTTTAAAAGAATATCTAATGACAAAGGAAAATGCTCACAATAAAACGTTGAGAGAAAAAAGGGTACAAAATAAGAGATTCAAACTTTATTTAAAACTACTGTCTATTCAGGTGCACATACATAAAAGGTAAGGCATAAAACACATCAAAATGAAAACACAGAGATGACCTGATGGCCCAATTATAGTTGTTCTTTATTTTCTTTAAACGTTTCCGTATTTTCTTTTTTACAATCTGCTTGTATTACGTTTATAATCAGATGAACAATTTTTATGCTTTTGCTGCATGCCTGTGAGACTCACTTGAAGACGACTCTTAAGGTGGGGTGTGAGCCACACCTGGGGGAGACGCAGGTAGGTATGTCCCTGACGGTCCTTTCCCAATGAGCATGTGAGCCCTGGGAATTGCCATCAGCGTCAGTTCCCAACTTTTAAGGCAGCTTGCCTAGCTCTGCAAATCTTAAGGAACCACCTCTCCAAGAGGTAGTTTGCATTTTAATAGGTGACAAGGTGTTAAGCCAAAGTAATGCATCGCTAGCTGTGAGATTAGAGGCAGCCTGCAGAGCACAGAAGTAGACCTGAGAGCAAGAAGAAGTTGGTTCTCACCTCACCGCTGATATTTTCTAGCTGCTTGGCATTGAACAAGTGATCGAAACCCTCTGAGCTCTTTTCAGGGTTGTGGTGAGGATCTGAAAGAATGTTTGTGAAGCTGCTGGCACATAGTGGTTGCTCAATAAATGGTAGTAACTGTTCTCGCTGGGATGACAGTCGCTATTCTTAGTGAGAGTCGTGTGTGTGGGACAGAGCCCAGGGGAGGCCAGTCTTGTGGGGCTGGCAGTCGTGTTATTATCAAATCACTTACCCACTATCTTCTGGGAAAGGGCTCTGCCCACACTCCGGACTCAACACACCCAAGCCCTAAAGCAAAAATCACCATAGGGAAAAACGCCTGGAAAATACATGGGTGAGATGTTTGGATGAGAGCAGACCTTCCTCTGACTGTTCAAATGAAGCAAAATAGCATGTTAGGAAAGTGACCTATTCACTGGGTCCAAAAAAATAAATAAAATAAAATAAAATACATCTATATGATGCTTTCTTATTTAAAAGCCCTTTATCTCAAAGGAGCAAACATTCCCATGAAGTAAGTAACATGGTTTTATCCCCTGTATTAATTACCTATTGCTATATAACAAATTCCTGTAAAATCGAGTGCCTTAAATCAACACACATTTATTCTCTGACAGTTTCTATGGGTTAGAAATCCAGGTGCAGCTGAGCTAGACCCAGGGTCCTCTCAAGCTGCAGTCACGCTATGGGTCAGAGCCCCATCATCCCCAAGGTCCAGCCGGGCCGGATGAGCCCACTTCATGGTTATTGGCAGGACTCAGTTCCTCATGGGTTGTTGGATGGACGCCCTGAGCTCCCCACTGGCTAGAGGCTGGCATCCACCCTCAGTTCCTAGCTTCGTGGGCCTTTCAACAGAGTAGATCATTAAATGGCAACTGGCTTCATCAGAGAGAACAAGGGAGAAAGAGAGAGAGTGTGTCAGCATGGCAGAAGTCACAGCATTGTGTAACCTAATCTTGGAACTGACACCTTACCGCCTTTTCTGTGAAGCAAGTCACCAGGTCCAAGAGGTTTACACCAGAGGGCAGGGCTCCCATCTAGAAGGAAGGCCTCCTACCACCTCGCATTTTTATAGTAGAAGAAAATAAGGCTTAACGAGAATATGCACTTTCCCTAAATCATCCGAGGAGTAAGAATCAGAGCAGGGTTGTTTGGGTTCCAAAACCTGCACTCTGGTCTACTGTTATCATGCAAACCTCTACTCATCCTGTTCCCCAGAATCTTCATTCACAAAGGCATGGATGATACAAATTATTGAGCATTGATGATTTTCATATGATTAAAAAAAAACATAAGCAATTCATAGTAATTTATGATGTTCTAGAATGGAGGCACATTTTGGAGACAGATAGGAAAATGTAGTGATAATTAGAAAAATATACAGAAGCTGCATTACCAACCAATGCTACCCATGGTTTTCACAGGAGAGGGCTTGGAAAATAGGTCTTTAGACCAACCGGGATACACAGCAATGATTTATTCCAAGCTATTAATGCATTTTATTATGCAAAATATTCCAGCAACTCAGCCATGGCAAAAGTCTGGGCACCGCCCCCAATCCATTCACTCTGGACACTTAGTTTGCATGGAAATGTGGCACTTCCATGTGTTGACAAGACAGTTTGGCTTTCCTTGGGGGCAGGAGGGAGAATTAGGATGTGGGTGGGGAGGTGGTGGTGGGGGATCCTGCTACCCATTAGTGTCACCGATCATTTTAACACCATTTATGATTAGGAAAACAATGGTATTACCTCAACTGAGTAAACTGATCAAAGCAGGAGAGAGAAGCAAAGCCTGGGGTCTATTCCAAGTGCACTGAGTTTTGAGCCTTCCAGGGATGGGAGTTGAATTCTGCATGGTTCAAAGGAAAGCTGTCTCCATGTGGACTGTGCCCAGCCCAGCAGAGATGAGGGGAGCTCCTTCGTTTGGAGAAAAGCAAGCAAAAGGAGTGTGTCTTTGGAACCCAACGGAGGTTATCTAGTTGGAACCCAATGGAGGTTATCTAGTTTGGGGATTTATAAGAGTAGACAACGCTTGGTTCCCAGGAAGTGATCAATGACAGGTCTTTCCCACTTAATAGTACTTGGTGGGATCAAAACAAATAAACAAACAACCTTAGCTCAAGCATGGCAGGTTTATGAGAAATTCAGGCCTCAATTGTCTGAGGCAGCCGTTGAGAAGGAAAATCAGGGGTACATTTGGAGGTGTCTCAAAAGATGGGCCAGAATAATGGCTTGACGTGGAAGGTGGGCTAGGAGGTGATGCAAATTCAAGACTTGAGCATCCAAATGATTCAGGAGTGGGAGGGCATCTTAGACCACAGCAAAAGTAAGCCTAAATTTCTCTGGGAAGGGTCCATTTCAAGAAACAGAGATGGAAATGGAGAGATTGGCATAATGGGAATGCCCCCTCACCTACACACATGGACCCTCCAAACACACATAGCAGGAATGAAAGGGACCATCTGGCCTTCCTAGAAGTAGGGGGAAGTAGAAAGAGGGAGTTTAATAGCAGGGAAAGGATGTGCATCTAGGACAGGCCACTAAGTCTTTCTTCTTCCTGCTTCTGGCTACTGAAGTTTCAGAAAATGTATGTTTTTGGAGTGTGTGAACTTCAACCCTTACCCTCCACTGTATGTTACTTTGTAGGTATTTGAGGGCATTTTTGCTATATTTTCACTGTAACCTCATGATGCCTTTAAGCAGATAAAGCAGATGTTATCATCCTTATCTGACAGAGGAGAAAAACCATGACTTAGAGAAGTTTGGTGATTTGTCTGGTGAGTTAGGAGCAGGCAGGTGGCCCAGGGACAAGGTCTCCTCAAAACCCTTCCCAATTCATTAAAATACCTGGGAAAGCCAAAGCTGGCTTGAAGTGAATGGCAGAGAAAGGGAGCCTGTTTATAATGGGGATTTTGGTAAGAAGCCACAAAGCTTTCTTGGCAATGAGTTAAGCCAATGGATGGACAGAAAGGGAAGAGGTGTCCGAGGAGACCTGTAGACTAGCCTTTGTCTTTCTGGAAGTCATCTGATGAATTTAGAGTCCCAGTTCTGTGAAGGAAATGGCTCTGTTAGTTGAGAGACAGGAGAGGACCAGCATTTCTAAAACAAGATGTGTCTGGGATATAGTGGAAAGATCACAAACTTTGGGGTCCTGTGTTCTTTTTTTGTCTTAGTTCTGCTACTGACATCAATCTCTCCAGTTCTTATTTTGCTACTTGTAAAATGGGAGCTAGATGATCCCTAAGACCCTTCTAGCTCCTAAACTCTAGTCTATGAGTTTACACCCATAGAGGACAACTGAGCATGGTTTTCTCTCTCTAGGGGGAAGTTGAAGTTAGGCAGAAATGAAGTCAAGTTCCATCCCATTCCTTTCTTCTAGACTCTTGGAACCCCAGCTTCTCCTTCTAGAATTGCTAAGTTCTCAGTATCCCTGTTTATGAAACATAGTAATTTTGGCTATGAGAAGAAACTGGCTTCTTCCTAGTTACCTCTTTCCTGTGCCACTCCCAGAATATGATACCAGTCAAGGGTCGCCATTCATTGTCTCCATGTTTGCCTTGGACTCTACACCACTCCTCACCTGGGTTCTCCTTGCCTTCTCCCACTCTGCCTTCAGTCTCTGCTGTTCCTGGCAGCAGCCACATATCCACAGAGAAGCACGTATTTGACCACCATTCAAGAACCATGGGGAAATGTAACATAGGTTTCCTATCCTATAGGAGTTTAAAACATAATAGGGAGAGAAACTGATCAATGGATACAAGGCAAATGCAACCAAAATCCCAACAGGCATTTTGTAGAAATTGCCAAACTGATTCTAAAATTTATATGGAAATGCAAAGAAAATGATTTTGAAAAAGAAGAGCAAATTTGGAGGACTTATACTACCTGAGTTCAAGACTTAATGTAAAGTCGCAATAATTGAGACATTGTGGTGGAGGTGCTCAGATAGCTATGTAGCTCAATCGCAGAGAGTAGAGTCTGTAGATATACTCACACATTTATGATTAACCGACTTTCAACAAAAATGAAAAGGCAGTTCAATGGGGATAAAGAATCTTTTCATCAAATGGGCTGGGGCAACTGGATATCCATATGCAAAAAAATGAACTTCAATCTATATCTTACATCATATGCAAAAATTAACTCAGAACAGCTTATAGAATTCAATGTAAGAGTTAAAACTACAAAAGAAAACACAGGAAAAAAAATCTATGTAACTTTGGGTTTGGCAAATGACTTTTGGTTTTTTTTTTTACATGGACAGGCACCGGGAATTGAACCCGGGTCCTCTGGCATGGCAGGCAAGCATTCTTGCCTGCTGAGCCACCGTGGCCCACCCGGCAAATGACTTTTAAATAGGACACCCCCAAACCAAACTTCATATAAAATTAAAAAATGATAAATTGGACTTCATCAAAATTTAAAACTTTTGCTCTAAAAGATTAATTTTGTGTGTGTGTGTGTATGTGTGTGTGTGAAAAAAGGAAAAGACAAGCCACAGACTGAGAGAAGATATACAAACATATAGCTGATAAAGAGCTTGCATCCAGAAAAAATAGTGAACTCTTGCACTCAGTAATAAGAAAACAAACAACTCAATAAAAGTGGGCAAAATATTTGAACAAACATTTCACTAAGGAAGGTATGCTAATGGCAAGTAGACAGGTGGAAATATGTTTAACATCATTAGTCATTAGGGAAATGCTAATTAAAACCACAAAGAGATAACAGTACGTATATCATTGGATGACAAAAGTTAAAAAGGCAGACAATAACAAGCATTGGCTAATCTATGGAGCAACTGAAACTCTTGTACACTGCGAATGAAAAATGTTTCAGCCATTTGGAAAAGAATTTGGTGTTCTTATAAAGTTAAAGGCACTATTACTATATGACCCATCAATTCTACTTCCAGGTAGACTCCCAAGGGAAATCAGGACACATAACTCATTCACATGAAGACTTGTACTCACCTGTTCCTAACAGTGTTATCTGTAAGAGTGAAAAACTGGAAACAACCAGAAAGTTCATCAACTGATGACTTGATAAATAAATTGTGAAATTTCCACCGAGTGGAATACTACTCAGCAATAATAAGGATGGGGGCACTGAGACATTCAACAACACGGATGAATCGCAAACGCCTTATGGTAAATGAAAGGCGGCAGACACCAAAGAGTACGTACTGAACACTTCCATGTATGAATGATTCCATTCTAGAAAAGACAAATAGAAAACAGATCAGTGAGTGCCAGAAGCCATGGGTTCTGGGTGGAGGCTTGGCTGCAACAGGGTAAGAGGTAACCTAAATGTTCTATTCGTGACCGCAGTGTTGGTTACACAACTGTGGCACCTTTCTCAAAACCCATTGAATTGCACACTTAAAATTGATGGATTTTATTTATGTAAATTATACCTCAATACTGTTGATTAAAACATGTAACCGGGAGAGGAAATACATGTTTGCATGAAACAAACGATGCAAGGAGGAGTAAGAGAATGTCCAAATGGGGTGGGGTGGGCTGAGAAGGAGACCAAACGTTCTAGACGTTCAGAAATAAGTCCTAGATCCCCAAACAGTACTTGGGATGATTTAGAAAGGGTGGGGAGAAACAAGACTCGTGTGGATGGACTTTGAAGACTTGGTAGGGTTGGCACAGAAGGAGCGGAAGGGTAGGGGCTTGGGTTGTGGACAGAACCTTGGGGAGTGCCAGCTTCTAAGGGGCAGGCCGAGGAAGCGGTCCCAGCCGCTGTGGTTTTGGTCAGCACCTTTACAGTAAGCTGTGGGGAAGTGTGGGGTTGCTCGAGTGTGGTCCTACGCTTGGCCTCGAGCCCCACACATGGGTCACTTTCATCAGAACAGGAAAACGAAACAGTCTCCCCTGAATGATTTATGGGAGGCCTTGTATTTTGGGGATGTGATACTGCAATTTGTGTTACAGGAGCAGGACATCTGTTTCCAGGGAGGCACTCTCTCTTACCGTGAGCCTTTTACACCAGGGATTTTTTTTTTGCTGTTGTGGCCCCCTCACATAGTTACATGTTTTATCTCGGTTGCTTGTTAGCATAATGGAGCCTTCTGGTGGTGGTGGGGGGGGTTGCTCAGCAGGACGTGAGCGGGAGGGGTCTGCAGCCGATTGGGAGGTGAGCAGGCACTGCCTCTGTCCCACCCTGCCCCTCTCGTGGCGTCCGGCAGGGCAATAAACTGTAGGATTAGGGAGTGTGCCATCTGTCAGATGGCATAGGCAGGCTCCCACTTAGCAATTCCGTTTTAGCCATTTATTTGATTAAATTTCAGTTATGCTAACTGTCCCCAAGTGGATTAATGTCCCTTGCTGGAGGCTGTACTGCCAGCAGACCTTGGCCCACTATCCCTTCTCTCCAGGAGGCACCTTTCCCTGGGGAGGTCTGAAGCGAGAAGGTACGGGATATAGAACACCCTGGCTGGAACAGACTTTGGCACCTTCTGTTCAACTCCTCAAGTCACAGGTGACAATACCTAGGCTGGCAGGTCACCGGCAGCTGACAGTGAGGGCACTTGCCCAACCTCACACAGCCTGCCAGTGGTCCTTTCTACGTTACCGACCCCCCGACTCGAGTCCCCTTCTTTATAAGGGGGTGGGGGGCCCGGCCCCGGCCTGAGTTTAGCCCGAGACACCGTGTACAGGTGGCAGGTAGGTACAGCACCTCTTGCCCCTTCTGAGAAGGGGACTCTGGGAAGGCCTTTGTGCCCACCTTTCCCTGCCAGGCTGGTTCAGGAAAAAAAGCCTCATTAAGGGTTTTATTTGGAAGGGAGGCTCAACACAAACCACACCTTATAGTTTACCCCGCCCCCTTCTGCTTTGAAAAGGAAATACGAATCTTCACGTCTTAGTGAAGGAGATTTTTGTCTGGTTTAAATCCCGGGGACTTTGTTTTCTCAAAAGGGTGCATGAGATTCTTGAAGCCCCACCCTGCCCAGTTCTAAAACGCCCCGCTAATCCCTTTTCACCCCAAGGCCCCGTCCGCAGCAGGTTCCCGGGCTCCCGGCGTGGCGAGGTGAGTCCTCCCAGCTCCCGCCCCAGGTGGCGGGGTGAGTCCTCCCAGCTCCCGCCCCGAGCCTCCCCCTACGCGTTAGGCACGAATGCGTGTGTACGCGCCCCTCCCCCACGCCGTATGTGGGATCGAATATTCATTGTATAAGTAAAACTAAAATGTATTAACTTTCCTTCCAGATGCCCCCTGATAGCAAGTTTAATTACTCTGGACGTAATTAAATGAGTTTAGGAGATTAGAAATATACGGGGGTAGGTGAAGAGCATACGTTTATGGGAAAGAAAAGGAAAATTTAATCGTGGAGTCTTGTCAGTTGGCGGCTGGAGTGCTGGGGATGGAGGCAAAGCTGGCGGAAGGAGGCACAGGCAGGGCTTGTTTTAGGAGCAATGGCCAGTTTGGCGTGCCATCTCTTGCCCCACTAATAGACAGAGTCCCTATGCCTGGGCACATTTCCCGTGATTCGGGGCCTTCTCCATCTGCAGGAGATTTAGGAAGCTCAGGGCAGAGGTATACTAAGGGGACAGACAGCCGTGGATGGGTCCGCCGCTGCTCCCCTTGCTTCCACCTAGGGCGTTCCCCCACCTCGCCATAGGCCTTCTCTCCTGTCACAGCGTCTCCTGGACCCAGTGGCAAAGTGCGTAAAGGTCCATAGCATCTTCCGCAGCAGGACCGGCTCCCTGGAGGGCTCCCTGCTTTGCGTTTCTCTGGCCTTGGGCGATGGCGCCTCACCAGGTGCCTGCACCCTCAACCTTGTGCTGACTTAAGGAGCCAGGCTGACCTGGGGGGTTCCAGGGGGAGCCCACATGCCCGGAATCCAGCTGGTTTACCAGAGCATGAACTGCTTCATAAAATAACCCAGCCCCCCCTGCCCCTGGCACACGCGTACACACTTTCACATGCACACTTATTACCCATGCACTCACACACATATGCACTCTTAAACACTCACACAATACACATCCACACTCACATGCACAAACATGCACTCACAGGTAACATTGTTCACACACTCACTCAAACTCACATATGTACATGCCCACACACAGATACATACATACACTCACACATATGCATATGCACAAAAATACACACGTGCCCACACCTCTCACACGCATGCGTTAACACACATATACTCATGCATACATGCACAGACTCACTTGCACAAACGTGCACTCTCCCATTCACACACACACACACACACACAATCAGACACTCAAAACTGAAAGGCGAGTGTTTTAGAGGATATTTGTGATTAGTTTTCATATAAGCCCTGCTTGTCAGAATCCAGTTCTTCAGCTGGAGGCAGTACCTCGCCTCTGAGTGAGAAAGGCAGTTGTGGTTTGTTAAATTTTTTAGCTGCACAGGGAGGAAGGATATTCTTCCTTGTGGTTTAGAATTACACTCTGGAAAGTTGCAAACAGATTTCTACACCCTTTATTAAGGTGCCTTCTCCTGCACTGTTGGCTGTTTCAAAAAGGCTGGCTGAAGCTCTAGATAAGGTCCTTGATACTTTTTTTTTTAAAGCCCAAATAAAATGTTATTTCATAAATAATGAAAATTAAGGCAAACCTTAGGAGGAAGAGGAGAAACGGAGGAGATGAAGTACAAATTCCCTTACATTTGCGTCTTGGGCTGAGGGTGGGGGTTGGGGCTGCCAGCTGCTATAATGGTGTTTAGAAAGAAAGAGTCTGTGTTATGTCTAGCGGCCCTAGTATTTTGTGTTACTCTGACCCCGGCATTGTATCATTTCAATGCAGTCGGGTGTGCAAACGTTCAGTTCTGGTCGGTGGAAGGGATTTTGTATTCAAGCCAAATCTACATTTCAGATTTGAAATGGGGGAGCAGAGGGGAAAAGGGGGTGGGGCGGAAAGGGGGTGAAGGTCAGTGTTTGCAGGTCTGCGACCATGTTTAATATCACATGACACCTTCGTCAAACAGTGTGTCCCTCCCTTCCCCCCAGGCCGTCTGAGTTTCTGTACCTAAGGGACCTGCCTGTGTTGCCTTCCCGCCCAGACTCTCAGACTTGCTTTTTGTAAACCAGGAGAAATGAATGAAATTTGACCTATCGCTGTTTTTTTTTTAATGTGGTGGCATGAGAAGGCCTGGAGGGTCCTGTTCTCCCTTCTGTCCGCAGCCAGGCTGTTCAGCCTCCCCTCCTGTGGTCCTGCAGCCGTCTGCGGCCTGGGGGCTGGCTGGAGGGTGGGGGTGGGGGGTTGGTATAGTGCTTCGTTCTCACATCCTTGAAGGTGAGCCCGGGGTCTGCAGCCCAGGGTTGGGTCACCCCTGGAAACCTCAAAGGAGGTGAATTAGACCCGGCGGGCAGCGGGCAGTGGTCAGAGGCATTTGAAAGGGTTTCAGAGAGCGGTGATCAGGGTTTCTGGGAGTAGAGGGAGAAGCAAGGGAGCAGAGACTGATGGCCTCCCCTTTGCCTCTGTGGACCAGAGTTTACCTCTGGCTTGGGACCCCAGAGCTTGGGGGTCTGTACCTAAGCCCTGGAAGACATCTGTCCCTGTCACCACGCCCCTCCCCGCCCCTTCCCCCCACCCCCCAAATCAGTCCTGCTGCTCTAGGGGAAGCTCTGGTTGGAACGGTGCAATGACAACCTTTCGGGTCCTGTGACTCTGAGCCTGCTTTCCTCAAGGACGCTTTGCAAAAAGGGGGCAAGGCTGGTTGGCTGTGGCAGTCTCATTCCTGCTGTCCCTTTCGCACACTGAGCATGTGTGTGCCAGGGGGGTGGGGGGAGATCCCAGCTTTAGACATGGAAAAACCAGATCTGGGTGCGAGTGTTATTAGGAGCTGGGTACCTTCTGTCCTTCTTCCTCTCTAAAGACGGGATCATGATAACTCACCCGTGTGTTTACTGTTAGCACCAGGTGGGTTATTGTATGCAAAGTGCCTGGCATAGAGTGAGCTGTCAAGAAATGCTAGTCATTATTCATTTCTCAAGATTCACATCTAGCTCTTATCTCAAAGACATTTATATATAAATCCAGGGGGCAAGGGCAAAGTTTGAAGATGTGCTGTCAGTGTGCCAAGGCCGCTATGACAAATGCCCCAGGCTGGTGGCCTGAACAACAGGGGTTCATTGTCTCACAGTTCTGGAGGCTGGAAGTCTAACATCAAGTATCGCCAGACCATGCTTTCCCCAAAGTTTGCAGCAGGCTGACGGTGGCTCAATCTCTGCTCGGGTTCCATGGTGAGTTGTCTTTCTGTCTCCTCTGTTTTCTCTGCTTCCTATACAATCGTCTCCTTGGCCTCCCTTTAACTAATAACATATTCGAAGATCCAGAGGACCAGGGGTTAGGACTTGAGCATGTCTTTTGGGCAGACAAGATTCAACGTGCAATTGGAAGAGGGGAAAGGGAACATGCTCAGGAATGGGACTTGAATTTCTCAGTGAACTCACACCCACCATAAGTCACAATCTCCCTTATTTGGGGGAGCTGCTGTAATTCCGACCACCTTCTTCTCCTCAGAGCACTGTGGCTGGAAGAATCCACGCAGAAACCAAACCGTCCACCCCATCCCATCCCCACCCATGGCCACGAAGACTTAGTTCCCTGCTCTGACCAGCTCCTGTTTCAAAAGGTGTTCTTCAGTGGATTAAGGTCCAGTTTTTCCTGCTTCACGACTTGCTTGGATAATAGAGAAGATGCCAGGAAAGAGTTCGGGAGACTGGATGGTGGCACCATGCAGACAGTCCCAGCCTGGGGGCTAGTGACTTGCCTTCCAACCTTACTCCCAGCCCTCTAAGGCTGCTTTTAGGCTGCAGAAGTTTGAAATGAGATGCAATCTTTGCAATATGTCTGAGACATCATGAATCACACACAGCAAGCCGTTAATTCCCATCTAGATGGGTTTTTTAATTCATGTCATCTCTAATTTTCAAAAATTGAGTCCTTTTCAGTGTGGGCATGGTCTGCGTATTGCCACTTCTTGGCTGATTTCGAAAGCCCCTGTTACAAGCAAGGAAAAAGCAGGAGAGACTGGGTTGAGGAGGAAGGTATTGTGATATGGTACAAAAAGCAAGAACCAAATCTCATTCCTGGCTTTATCACTAATTAGCTCTAAAACCTAGGGCAGTTAAGTTTGCTGTCCCAGTTATCAGATCTGGAAAATCTGCACTATCTCATGGCTTTTTTTTTTTATTACGCATTGAGGTAATGGATATGAAGGAAACCAAGCGCTCTGCATATTGTTTGCTGCCTGAGTCTTTCTTGGGGAAGCTAAACCCAGTTTGTGCCCAGCCAGATAGCCTGGGGGTGGGACCCAGCACATTTCCCCAAGTATGAGCAGGAGTCTCCAAAATCCTGACAGAGGTTGACCCAATCAACCAGCGCAGTCTAGAATGTTTTAGAAGCCGGTGATCAAGCTGGAGTCCTCGGTATTCCTGAGACTTCAGTATGGAATCTGCAAGATCATTCAGAGGTGACCGTGTGGTGCTTGCAGGTCCTGAACCTCCAGACTTGTTGGTATGGAACAGGGGTTGGCAAACTATGGCCCAGGACCAAATCTGCACCACCACTTGCTTTTTCAAATAAAGTTTTAACGGAACACAAGCATGCCTATTCTTTTATGCATCTTTATCTATGTGAGTTTGGGGCTGTTTTCAACCGCAGAGTTGAGAACTCATGACAGAGATCAACTCTCACAGCCAAAGTTAATTACCATCTAGCCCTTTCCAGAAAAGTTTGCTGACCACTGGTATAGAATACAGATGAAAGAAGTATGTCATACAAGCTTCCTAGGGCTTGCGGCTTACTTTGCATATGAATTCCTGCTTATATTTCAGTGGAGTTAGTACTGGTTCTGGGCTCAAGGGGGAAACAATTAAGTAATATTTTCTTTGTTTTTTTCCCCCCTCCTCTTTTTCTGGAGATTCCGCCCTGAAAACAATGGAAGGAAATCAATCCTATCTGCCAGAACTTTACTCATGACATCTCCTTTACTTTTTGTGGTAACCCAGAGAGTTAGATGTTTTATATAGGGGGAAATAGACTTTCAGAGGTTAAGTAACTCAGCCAAGATTATACAGCTGGTAGGGCGGAAGCCAGGATCTCAATGCAGGCCAAGCATTCCAGACACACGCTCTTCTGCCAGAGTTTGGCTCCTGCCCCCATGCCCCTGGCGCGCCCTTGGAACTAGGGACTAGACCCAGTTAGGTCTTTGCGGGGACTAAAGCCAACACTTAGCTCTTTGGGGACGTTTTATGACCTCATCTCTAATTGTGGAGTGAAAGGCTTTCTCATTCACAGAAGGGATCTCAGGCATCAAATTGAAAGATGAAGAATTTCTTTGGGGGACAGGGATGAGGAAAGTGTGGCAACTTTCTCTGAGCCCTAACACCAGCTCGAGCTGTGGCTGCCTCCTGACCTGGGTGAAGAGCAATTTGGAATTGCTGCCAATTGATCCGGATTTTCCATGTAACCCCTGGGTCCCAAATGAGTCATGCAGTTTTATTGCCTTAGCCCCATTTCATAACCCCGCAATGCTTTCAGGTGAGAGGGTAGAGATCTGCTAAATATGGATTTTCGTGTCTAGCAACTCCAAACTCTTCACGTAAATGTCCTTCTGTCCACCCCACAGCCTCGCAGCACAGCGAGTCTTCTCTTCGGGGTCTGAAGGGCCACCCACCCTTCCAGGTCTTGGTGGGGGCTTTTTGCTTTGAAGACAACAGGAGAGTTTTGGAGTCTGGACTCAGCCTGGACATGGGGACTGGGTTGTGGAGGCTGAGCTGAGCTTCTCGGACTGAAGCTAGCCTGGGATAAGAGGCATCTGGGCTGTGATATGGACGAAGGGTCAAAGGTGGCTGCAGTTGCCCTTGGCAGGGTCCTTTTGCTTAATAAATGGTAAACCTTCTGATGGAAAGGCTGAGGGCTAAAGGGCAGCTCTGACTTGACTCTCACTCTACCTGCTTTCTGGGGGAGGGCTTCTTTTTCTGTAAGAGTAATTCAGAGTAAACACATTATAGAGATGCAGCAATGGTAAAAAAAAAAAATTAAAAAAAATTTTCTTAAAAAGTGGAGATGGCCAATGATTAATCTGTTGTATACTGGGCTGCAGATCTTAGCACATGTCTAATTCCCTGAAGACTCAAAGATCTAAGTCTCATGAGAGGATGGTAAATAATAAATAGTAGTTAAATTAAAGCCGTGCACACTGGGTCCTTCCGAATTCCAGGAAGTTTGAAAGTGGACTCACCCCTCATCATCACTCAGATCCGAGGATGTTCTGGGGATGCTGTGCAGAGGGAGACCTCACGGAAGCGCCTTCACGCTGCCTGAGCTGAAGTTTAGCATTTCTTGGGCTGGGAGAAGGACAGGCAAAGAGGGAGAGAGCCTGGGAGGGCTGCAGTGGGCTGGGACAGCCACTGGCCTGGGCTGGCTCTGCTGGCAAGGATGGCTCCTCATTGGTGGGGTCCACACAGGGACTAGTAGGTGCTGGAACGGCCCCTGCCCGGCCCACAGGCCAGTGTGACCAAGGGAGACACAGGCCACCAATTCGGACTCAATCACAAGTGACCCCATATGGCTCATTCCTCTGGCTACCTGGTTTTGAACACGTCTGCAATCCTCAGATAAAAACTCAGGGAGGAGGAGGAGGCCGCGGGCAGCCAGAGGTGAGCGGACCAGTCTGCAGGGAAGAGAAGGACGTGGGTGGGTGTGGGTGGGTGTGGGTGGGACGGGGCCATGGGGGAGGCCTCAGGTGGGGCCGAGGGAACCGCAGTGTGTGGGCTGGGGAGGGCAGGGCTGAGCCTCCGACCTCTGAGTTGAGGAAATGCCATTTTCTTCCTTTCCTGAAAGAAAGAGAGAAAGAAAAGAAAAGCACACGTATACATACACACACATACATATGAGCATTACCAAAAAAAAAAAAAAAAAAAATCCAGCCGTTTGTGGTGCTGTTTATTCTCAGACAGGGAGCGGGCGGCCTTTGGGGGGTGGCCGACTGTGGACCAGCCAGGCTGACATCTGTGGGAGTTCCGGGTTTGCAGTGTTTAGTCTGCCTGAGACCCCAGGCCCCAGCGGGCTCTGCTCCCGATAGGCCCTCCCTCACCACCCACCCCCGTGGAATCGTGCGGGGTTTGTGCGAGGGAACCTCGGCTCCCCTCAATCCAAGGGGAAGGACTACGGGCCCTGGCTGGCATCAAAGCTGCCGGGCACCTAAGCCTGGGGGCTCAGCGGAGGGTGCCGGGCCAGAATCTGCTCTCCCCTGCCCTTCCAGCGAGCACCCATTTCCTTCTCCGAGGGGGCAGCCCAGGGCTGGGTCCTGCCTCCGGTCCTCTCTTGCTGCTCTCCCACGCTGCCTGCTAATCCTGTGTCGGTGTTGCCTGTTGCTACCCATCGCTCTGGACTTTACTTCTCTGTGAATCGCTGGCTTCCAGCACAATCCCTGGCACAGGAATTTCGTTCAGTGAAAGCTACTGGAGTTGGCCCGAACTGAACTCAGCTTGCCAAAGGCCCCCAGATCCCACTGGGGGTGATGGAGTGTGGCGCATGTGTGGGAAGAGAACTTTGCAGCTGTCCCAGCCTGCTGGGCCACGGTCATGGTGTAACCAGTGGGCGGCGGCTGGCCCCTAAACCCGTGTCAGCTGTGGTTGTTGGTCTATCTGGAAATGGAAGGGGGATGGCAGGGCTCTGGGGGGACAAGTGGGGGAGAGTGAGGGATTACCCTATGCGCTGTGTGTGGTCCCCACTTTTCTACCTGCATGTTCTTCAGGGGCTGGAATGGGGAGGCTCTGGGTGTCATGTCAGGCTGGACCTGAGATCACCCTCTTGGCTGCTGCCAGAGTAGCATCAAGCAAACCAGGTCAACGAACCTTGTTTAGAAGACATGTTGTTGCTGAAAATTTTTTTTGGCATGTAAAACTTTGCCCCTCAGGGTTCCCAGGGACTGAAAGGTGTGAAGGTGCAAAAAGTAAAACAAACAA
This sequence comes from Tamandua tetradactyla, assembly GCF_023851605.1. Classification (NCBI taxonomy): domain Eukaryota; kingdom Metazoa; phylum Chordata; class Mammalia; order Pilosa; family Myrmecophagidae; genus Tamandua; species Tamandua tetradactyla. The sequence goes on along the minus strand of NC_135343.1, from coordinate 32,779,870 downwards.
GTTCAGGATGCAAATGATTTACATTGATAAGTCTAGTTTATACAAACAATTAGCAAAATATGAGTTGCCAAAAAAAAAAAAAAGGAAAGAAAAGAAATCAACAACACGCACTATGTATTGAAATAATTTATTTATTAATTAAAAAATATATATAACGACAATCAAATGCAAGCATTCTTAACTTATGATTATTCCGTTCTACATATATAATCAGTAATTCACAATACCATCACGTCGTTTCATATCCATCATCATGATCATTTCTTAGAACATTTGCATTGATTCAGCAAAAGAAACAAAAAGGCAACAGAAAAAAATTCATGCATATCATACTCAACCCCGCCCTTTCATTGATCACTAGCATTTCAATCTAAATTTATTTTAACATTTTTTCCCCCTATTATTTATTTTTATTCCATATGTTTTACTTGTCTGTTGATAAGGTAGATAAAAGGAGCATCAGACACAAGGTTGAAGTAATTTTTCATGTATTTAGCTTAATGCCCAAGTAAGTGGTAAGCTCCAGGAAGAATTCTTAGAGTCTGTGGGGTCTTCACGTGGTACCTCTTATGGTTTAGCCACTTGTTCTCTGGCCATGGAAGCTCCAAATTTGGAGATTTTGCTTCTTTACATTTCAAGGCCAAGTCAGGAGATAAGCTGAGCCTCACTGTTCTTCAGTCCATAGGGCCTGCTCTGACGCAGCCCCAGCTACCTGTCTGTCCTTCCATCTAACACTTACTGAGAGTCTACCATGTGCGTTGTGACATTGTGTAGCATCCGGACAATTGCGAAGGTGATTCCAAAGATTTGGGATGTACTTGCCCCCCAAAACCCACTGTCTAATTTAGGGTTTCTCGACCCCAGCACTATTGGCACTTTGGACTGGAAGGTTCTTTGTTGGGAGGCGCTATTCTGTAGGACGTTTAGCAGCGTCCCGGGCCTCTCCACAGTACATGCCAGTAGCCCACACCCCTCCTGCCAGAGGTGACAATCAAAAATATCTCTAGACCGGTCAGATATCTCCAGGGGTCAACATTGCCTCCAGTTGAGAACGGCTGGTCTAATTGGAGACACATACCTGACACAGAGCAACGTGTTAAGTGCTTTACCGGATGCATGTTCAAAGGATTATGGGACTAGTGAAGAGGGAGTGAGGGGACCTTTGGCTGCGTCTTGAATGGTGCATGGGAGTTTGCCAGCGCAGCAGAGAGGAAAGGGCGCTGCAAGCAGGATGAACGGTGTGTAAGGGAGCGAAGGCATTACAGTGCATGATGGACTTGGGGAGCAGAAGCAGTTGTCTGTGACCAGGTGTGGGCTGAAGAATGATGGGGGACAGAGAAGGAAGCAAGAGATGGAACTAATAAAGTAGGCCAGGACCAGGTTGAACAGGAGCCTGCAGGCCATTCTGTATTTGTACTCCATCCTTTCTCCGACTTTGGAACAAGTGGGGATCCTCATGTGAACCTGGTGAGGGATGGGCTTCTGGGAACCCCACTCCCCCGCCCCAGAAGTGAACCAACCCTTCATATCGAAGAGAAGTGAGTGGCTGATACCTGGCCTCCTGATCCTTTCCCAGCCTTAGATATAATCTAGAGGCACGGTGAGCTGAACATAGTTTCTGTCTAATTTCTCATGCATAGCCTAAGATTTTTCCTAGGAGCTTAAGACCAAACTGAAGTTAGAGGTATTATGGATGAGATGCTTAGCTATTTCCCTTTTCATATTACGGAGTTGTCACCAGGAAGGAGCTCCCAGCCAGGGACTCCATTTCTCAGCTTTCTCCTTGTTTCTAGAGACATGGCAGGTTCTCACCAGTGAATGTGAGTGGCAGTGGTGTGTACCACTTTCAGACCGAAACTTTTCCAGGCTCTGTTTTTTCTACCATGCCTAGGGAGATTGAGGCTTTAGAGCAAGGCAGAGTTGCAGGATGCAAGGAGTTTTAGCTCTTGAAAGGCCGTATGGGAGAGAGTGGCTTACTGATGAGAACACCCTCCCTAAATGCTACATGAATGAGAAATAAACCTCTGTTGTGCTAAGCCACTGAATTTTGGGTCTATTTGTTACTGTGCCTTGATCTATCCTGACAGATACAGAGACTGTACTCATTTGCTAATCCAGCCCTAAGAGCTCAGATGTGCGCTCTGTTGCCAACACTGAAGGGTGGACCAGGAGGCTGAACACAGCAGCATGGGAGAGGGTGACGTCTCAGGCCTTGTGTGTGTGGGTAAGTGAGGTGGAAGGTGAGGGACGTGCCGCCTTGATCCTCCTTTCCAGATGATAGCCACCCTCTGCCCTTTCACACCTTCATCCCCTTCATTTCCCTCTGTCCTTCCTCTCCTTGTTCTCCAGTGATTGGAAAATCTTGGGGGAATTCTCCCTGAGAGCTTTCTGCTAAGTTGTTAGGGTTGAGAGCTCACTGGGGCTCCTTGAAAGGCACAAATGTCCGTGGCTTTACTGCGGTGGTCAGGGCCTTACACGTGAGGCCAGCTGTGTCATCTGCTCTGGTCAGCTGCATCTCCGCTGTAGATTTCTTCCAGTGCTTGAGAAAGCAAGAGGGCTGCCTGGTGTGTGCATGCGTGCATGTATGTGTGTGTGTGTGTGTGTGTGTGTGTGTGTGTGCTGTAGTCCTGGCAGTAATAAGCAAGTGAAATGCCACTCACTTATGGGTGGGGATCAGAGGACCGAGAGGGGGGATTGCAAGGGTATACCAGTGGACACCGTAAGGCTGTGGGGAAAATGACCTGTAGGATTTTACACGGAACTTCGTGGGTGCGTGCTGGTGACTGTTGGGGACAAGATGGCAGAAAGGAAGGCATTGCTTTCCAAATTCTCTTTCCCAAATACTCCGTTTACCCTGTCTGCCTAACCTAGTTGCCTGCTGCTCAACAGAGGAGGAGGGGGTGGGGGGAGAAAGCAGTGGCAATGGGGAAAAATAGAGGGAAAAACAGAAGGGAAACTTCTATTTTCTTTCTCCACCCTCAGCCACCATTAACAGAAAAATATTTTTAAAAGATCCCTTGATGGCATCCCCAAATGTGAAGTCTGACATTTTCTTAGCTGATGGTCTCCTCTGTGAAGGTATTCTGTGTCTTCCCAGCATGCCTGCTGGATCCCTGGTTTGCCACAGTTGCTAAGGTAAATACTCTTTCCATTAAGCACCACTGCCCAAGAGTGGCCTAAAGCTCAAATAAATGACCAAGGAGCAAGTTAAACATTCCCCGGGGCGATTTTAACCTATGCAATGGCTTTTTGGGAAAATTGCCTATTTTTTCATGTTTTGGCCACGGGGCTGGGGGTGGGGTGTCCCTTATTCCCTTCTTTTTTCTTTTCAGCCAAGTACACCTGCACTCTCATTTATTCATGCGATGGATGAAGGGGGGCAGCAGGATTAATAAATCACAGAAGACTGCCTCCCCTCCCCTCCACATACCATATCATTTGTAGAGAAAGCCTGAGCAGAATATATGCAGCTACGTTAACTCTGGGGGGCCGGGGCATGGAGCCCAATCATGTGGAGGTCATTCTCCTTTCCTGTGAAAATGCCAGAGCACAACAGATCCTGGAGCAACACGTGCTTCTGGAAGGTTCCTCTGGGCAGGAGGAGGATTTGAGGCTCCTGGTCATCTGACATGTGAGATGAGGGTGCCCAGAGCTTGGCACAATGGCTTGGTTAGCTTGGTTTGGCTTGTGCTCCTTTGGCTCAAGGGAGAATGCATTCATGGTCCTCAAGGAAAAAATAAAGATGCTTCTTGACAGTTGCAGTGCTTCTCTATTTGATCATGAGGCAACGGAAAAGCACTATTATCTTTTAACTTTTTGTTGCTGTGCCGTCTGGATGTGCCTGGCAGAAAGTGGTGTTGGTCTTCGCCTGGCAAACTCCCAAACATCTGCCCGCTTCCACCTGACATGCCCATTGTATGAGAGCCCTTCCTGGAGTTGCTAAGTCAGTTTCCCCTGAAATGTGCATTTCCTAGAACCCCATGCTTTCTCTTCACTGCATGATGTCCACCTGAAAACACTTTGGTTATTCTGTAAGTTTATATTCTTGATGTCCACCTTCCCCACTAAACTGCACGATCCATTGGAGCAGGGACAAGCTGGTGCATGCAGATGTATCTCTAGCCCGCGACATACAGCAGGTATTCAGTACAAATATGCTTAATGAAAGAAAGAATGAAGGACTATATAGGGCACAGCCTGTCCGTGTTGGAATGGCATCTGGCCTCCTTTTTATCTCCCCTCCTTCAAATTGTCAGTGAGTTGTCTAATTAAGCAGCTTAAAATAATGTCAACAGCCTATCCTTTAAAAGGGAGGGACGGGTAGGCCTTTTAGAGCAACTTGTTCAGGAAGCCCTCTAAGAATATAGTCTTTCTTTCCCTTCCTGGTGTGGGAAATCTGAGCTCCTGATAAGTATGTTACAGGGTCTGAGTCCTGGATATCTTGGAAGTGGCCTGGCCGACCTGGAGGCTGTCCAGGCCTGGAACCAGATGAAGAGGCCCCACTGCCCGTTGCCGAGGCCTGAACTCCTTGTTCAAGCAACCCTTTTGCCAAACCACCTCGGGGCCATAGTGTGAGATTACAGAGAAGGACTTGGAGCCAGATATTAGAGAATAAGGCTGAAACCCACCTTCCTTTTCATTCTGAAAAAGTCCAACTTTATGGCCTTTTCAAGAAATTTTGGGGTGGGTGGGGGCACAGAATTTAACCGGGGTGGAGAGATGGGGTGGGGGTGGGGGGGCGAGATGAAGGAAAATTTTTATGTTTTTGGTTCTTGACTCTAAGTCGATCTGTTTTTGTACTTGTGTCTTTTAAGCTTTTCCACATGTGCCCCAAGGGCCCATCGGTGAGTGTGTTTTATAAACTGGAAAAATGAATAAAAATAAGACCCAGAAGGGAAACACCAGAAGGAGTGTGAAGGGAAAAGTGTTAGTTCCTCTGCACCTCCCAGCTAGGCCTGACCTGCATTTGTGGGGGACCCGGGGCAGGGTTATTTGGCTTTATGGGTAAAACGTGGGGTCTTCTCTTGATACAGCCTGATCGGGTTTGTACTCAGCTTGCTGCATTCAGCATTAATTAACTTCAGGAAGGTAAAAAGAGATCCTTTTTTTTTATTTGGCTATCTGGCTCCACAAACCTCATTGGCTTCCTGTCCCAAAGGTCCTGGATTGATGGGACTGCAAATGTGTAAAGTCTTGCACAGGAAGCCCTGGGCGCAGCCACTCAGGTTCTCACCACAGCCTGCCGGACTCTTTAAATCAGGAGGCCCAGACTCCACCTTTCAATTTTCACCTTGGGAAATGGGTACCCGAAAAGAGTCCTCCGTTCTCTTCTCTTAACTCACTTGGGCTAAAACAAGCATGCCTAGGAGAGAGGCTGCTTAGAAAAGAAATTCTCCAAATTGTTCGAAAAAAATCAATCACAACCAAAGAACCAACCTTTTTTTTTTTTTTTTTTTTTTTGCATGGGCAGGCTCCAGGAGCTGAACCTGGGTCTCCAGCATGACAGGCGAGAACTGTGCCTGCTGAGCCACCATGGCCTGCCCCAAACCAAACATTTTGAAGAACAGCACGTTTAGGAAGTATGAGGAAGCTCTCAAATAGCCCCAGAAGGTTTATATGTCTCTCTCTTGTGACTTAGGGCTTAATCTTGCAAACTTTGCTTGAGCAACTTTATCAGTAAAGACAGTTTTGAGAGTGCACCCCTAATATATGCATATGTATTTAAATAAATAATTTATGTCCATATACTTTTGTACTAACATCCTATATATATTTAAAACATGCCTACACAAAATTTTGAGAATTGGTTCAGATTTAAAAAATACTTAAAAGTAACTATTGTATCTATCAACAAGGCAAACCCTTTTTGGTCTCATCAGGATATATTGTCACCACTCATTTTTTTGTGTGAGAACAATGGGGTTGAATTGGTATCATTAGTTTTGAAAATCTTGGTATAATAATTTGTGACACAGAGAGTCAGTCACAAGTCTGGTTTTGAGTTTGAGTTTGTTAGAGCTAGAGAAGATGAATAAGATATATAAAAGTCCAAACGGAAAAAGGCACTGGGGTTCTGATTTATGAATCCCAGCTACCATGAATGCACAATTTAAATCTGTCACAATGTGCTAAAAGCAAACAAACAAGTGAGGATGTCACTGTCCACCCCTCCTAGTCATGGGATTCCTTCATCTCCTCGGGACACTTCAAGTACCATATGTAGTTCTGTCTCACCTGGTCTTCTGTCCTGCAGCTGCAATCTATATGCCGAATACCAGTGAAGGTTATTTTCTTTATTGCTGTGGCAGACAGAACACCCCCTAAAGATGTCCACAGCCTAATCCCGGGAACCTGAGATTATGTGGCAAAAAGTACTTTGCCACGTGCTTAAGGCTAAGGACCTTAAAATAGAGAGATTATTTTGGGTTATTCAGATGGGTGCAATCTAAGCACATGAACCCTGTAAAGTCAAGACCATTCTCTGGCTAGAGTCAGAGAGAGGGGGTAGAAAAGTCAGAGAGATTCCAAGTGTGAGAGGGACTTAACCAGCTATTGTTGGAGGTGGTTAAGAGCAAAGTATGAGAAGGAATGCTGGAGGCCTCCAGGAGCAGCCTGTTCTCAGGAATTCAGCGGCTAGAAACTAAATTCAGCCAATCCCCTGAATCAGCGTGGAAGAGGGTTCTTCCCCACAGCCACCGGTATGGAATGCTGCCCAGCTGACACTACGATTTTGGCTTTGTCCAACCAGGCTTCTGTCTTACAGAAACTGTGACATAAAAAATTTGTCCTGTCTTGCCATTTGTGCTTGAAAGTTTAAGGTAAACTTGTTACACCAGCAATAGAAACCTGATATAATTACACAGAGAAAAAAACTGTAAATAGCAGCTCTAATATTTTCTTCCCACACTCTAGTAGTTCAGTTTGTGCATCCTTTGGGGTATGGAAACTCTATTTTGGAGAGCACTACCATCTAGGATTCGGATACCCACTTGGAAAAAGTCCTGGAGACAAGTTTTAGGATGCACTTCTGAGCCATTCACAATTGACTCAGAGAGAGGGGGTACCCTGCGCAAATGAAAGTGGCACGGCAGTAAATTCCAGACTCAATGGCTTTCAGGAATATCACTAACTTTCCAAATATCCACCCATCAGCAAGGGTAAGGAGGGGCCAAGAAGCGATGAGAACTGGGATCCTGGCAGTCAGGGCACCCCTATGGTTGGACTTTCTATTTTGAGTGAAATATCCTTCTTTCTCATGGCCTAACCTTGACCTTTCAGATTTTGGAACTGGCTGTACCCCTGGTGTTCATGTGGAAGCATTTGATCCACAAACACAGTAGGCAGGATGGTGCCACAGGTTCACAGGAGCCTTTCCTACTGACAGAGTGACCCAACGGGGCTATCTCTTTGATATTTATAACAGTTGGGTGAGTGAGGGCAAGATCACCTTCCATTCACCTATGGAGTATACGAAGGCTCAGAGAGGTCAAGTGACCTATTCAAGGTAGGTCTCAGGGTCTACCTAATGAGTCTCAGAGTTGACATATCCAGGCTCTTGGCTCCAGTAGGATCTTTGAAGACTGAGGGACAGATTGGGAATGGGTTTGACAATAGAAACCTTGGACATGGTTGGGCAATGAGAATCGCCAAGTCAGGACCAGCTATGTATAGCTGCATTGTTGTGGATGAAAGAGCCCGTTGTACTAGGCCTCACTCCGTCTAAATGTGTCTCTCTCATTTTTACCTCCATTTGTCCACCATTCCTGCCTCTTTCCTTGGGATCTCCTCCTGCTTCCTTTCTTCTTTTCTGTCCTTCAAAAGCCAACATGAAATGCCTCTACCAGACCCTCCTTAGCCTTTAATGATTCTGTGAATCCCCATCATGTTAATTGTCTGAAAGATTAATGTTGACACCCCTCATATGCTGCTTTGTATTAAAAATAATTATTAAAAATAAACAACAGTGGTCATTTTCTGACTCCTTGGGTAGACAGTGGTCCCAGGTCTTGCACTTTTTCATGGCCCAGCTCTGCCTGGCACAGCACCACACACAAGAGGCTCTTGGTATATATTTGTGGAATAAATGACCAAAGGGCTGCCATTGAGTTCATTTGTTCTTTTTTTTTGTTCTTCTAATTTTGTGTCTTAAACATTGTTTTTGCCTTTACGAGCACTAATTGTTTTATGTGTAGGTTAAAGTGGGAAATGTTTGCCTCTGCAGTCCCCACTGGATGAATGATAGTATGCCTAAATCAGCCTGAGCCACACGTGCCAAATCAGTTTAAAGGGAAAACTGGATTACCCTGGGCTTAGGTCAGAAAGAGCCACAATACAAACGTACCAATTCCCGGGTTGCATGTGATTTCAGGCTGCAGTTTCAGTTCTTTCTGACAAGGACCAGATAGTGGAATGTGCTATTTAAAGACCAGCTCTCGGCCTGGCTCCCCACAGCCTCTCTAGGGGGTCCCATCTAGCCACTGAATGGTGGCTGCATTGGCCACCAGAGAGAAGCTGCACACACGAGCTCCTTCTGATGACTCCCTTTGGGCCGTGTTGCTGCCAGTGTTGGATCTGGCCCCCTGACATGCCCTGATCTTGCATCTGGTTCAACCCCATCTGCTTTCCACATCCTTCAAAAAGGACCAGCTGAGTTATCATCCCCAGTAGGTAACCCTTGCCTTTCTCAGAAGGATTGGCCTTTCCTGGTTGGAAAATTGACTCCCATTGCCCAATAAGTCAATTCATATCCCCAGCCTGACTTTGGGAGCCTGTCAAAAGGATGTTACACATTTTCTCTCTCTTCCTTCTCCAGGCCAGCTCCTTGGTTCTAGCTGGGTAGGTCTCCTGGACTTTCTCCGCACATACCACACTCATTTCTGACTCTGAGCCTATTTATGTCACCACCTTCATCAGAAGCATCTGTTTTCCCACCCATCCCTCCAAATCTCACTCCTTCTTCCCTCCAATGCTTTCAAAGCTGTTGCCTGACAACTCTGACCCCACTATTTCCCTTCTCGATCCCCCACAGAACCTATAGTTTATCCTATGATACTCTTTTCTAATCGAATTTGAAAAGTGTTTATTTATTAAGACCCTTATGGATGCCCAGTCATCTGCCTGGGGCTTGAGGGAGAGCCAGGAGCAAAGGCTCCCCAGGACTGGACATGCACTAGGTGCTGTGTGATGCTTCGTGTGACCAAGAAGCACCTGTGACCAAGGAAGTCTACTTGGAGAAGTAATCCTAGAGAAACTCCTGGACACGTGTGTGAGGAGATGTGTGCCAAGATGCTTTCCTTCGCAATAGGATGTTTGTCATAGTAAAAAGTAGAACAAACTGGATGCTCATCAAGAGGAGGAGAATGGCTAAATAAGTCATGGTTAATTCAATTAGTGAAATCCTATAAAGGAGTTAAAATGAATAACCTAAAACAAAACTGTACATGGTTTATTTTATGGATATACACAGACAAGATTTGCAGTATTAAAATATGCGTAGGAATGATATATACCAGGAGTTGGCAAACTATGACCTGCAGGTCACATTCTGCTCGATACTTGCTCTTGTACTGACTGTGAGCTAAGAATTATGTTCGAGTTTTAAATAGTTGAAAAGTAAATCAAAAGAACCATATTTGTGACCCCTGAAAATTTTACAAAATTCAAATTTCAGGGTCTACGATAAAAGTTTTATTGGATCTCCAGTATGCTCATTCCATTAGTTCATGTTTGCCTTTGTATCCCTGCAGGGCAAGGCTGATCACACGGCAGAGCCCTCTGATCCACAGAGTCAAATATAATTACTCTCTGGCCCTTTACAGATAAAGTTTGCCACTTTTTTTCAAATTCAGGGAGATGGTTACCTTTGGTCTCCAGACCCTCTGAAGCACCAGCCCGTGGCTGTGGCCAGCTGGGGAGAAGAGTCCTAACGCAAGCCTCCTTAAAGAATGGACAGTTCCTGCAGGTGACGGTTATCTCGTGAAATCTCCCACCCACACGAGTGCAGAGAGTAAGGTGGACAGGTCGCCCTTTGCACCCTCACCTTTGACTGGACTTCAAGGGTAGTCCAATATGTGACGGACCTTTCTATTTCTCCAGGTCAATTCTGCAGATTGGCTCAGGAACCTTCGGGGGGGCAAGGCAACCATCATTGCCCACACTGTGCAGATAGTAAAAGGGGGAGTCTAAGTGGCTTGTGAATTCTTCCTTTAACTGCCCCTGTGAGGAAGGTTCTCAGAGGTCAGACTCCAGGCTCTGACACCCCGCTGACTTCCGCCACCCCAACAGAGCAGCCTCTGATGAGTCCCGTGTTCTCTCCTGGCTTCAGGCCCTCATGTGTAAAATGGAGATGTTAGTTGGTTTCTACCTCACAGGTGGATTGTGAGGATTGAGTGGACTAAGCCTGTGGGGTGCTCCGTACTGCTCCGGGGATGCGGTGAGATCCCACGTGTGTCACCTATTGTGTCATTACTATTATTTTTTCATTATTGCTCAAAAACCAGACTAGAATTCTTTCCCATTGCTATTTATCCTTGTCAGGGCTTGGCCGTGCTTGGTATGATTCACCTTTGACATAGCCCTGTTGGTTATTAGTTCTAAATGACTGCCAGTCTATCTGTAAGGAAAAGGGGCTTTTGTGTGGAATGGCTGGAGGCTGGGAGAGCCTGGGACTTGGCCAGAAGCTCCAGGCCTGGGACCTTTCTACCTCTCCTCTGTGAACAGCAGAAACTTAGAGGGTTCCCAAAGGTAGGGTCATGTTATCAAGCAGCAGTTGCAGGGTATTTATCGATACAGGGTGTACTACTTCCTTTTGTTTGGTTTACAGCATTCATGGCAGTCATTCTTCTTTTAGTGAATTTGTCTGAAGTGGGGGAGTGGGGGGGGGGGGTGGGGTTGATTTTCTTTCCCAAAGATGGGGGGAGGGGGGAGGAGGGCACTTGAGTGAAAGATTGATAATGGGGCAGGAAGGGGTAGAGATGGGTTTGGCATTGTCCGAAGGCTGACGAACTTGGCCATGGGGTCTGGAAAATGGAGGCAGGGGAGGTACTCGGAGATAAAGTACTTGCCATGCTCAGGCGGTCCAAGAGTTTGCATTTTGGAGTGGTCATAGGTGAAATGGAACAAGGGGCTTGGTGTTCAAAAGGAGCAGCTGCCGTTTCTTCAAAGAGGCTTGACCGAAGGTGAATGCCTTGGTCAGGTCTCTTTAGGTTGCAAGTGACAGAAACCTAACTTGAGCTAGTAATAAACAAAAAAAGAGGAATTACTGACTCATGTAACTGGGAAATCCAGAGGAACATGGGGTACAGGCATGGCTGGGTCTGGCAGCTAGCATCAATTTCTCAGGGCTCCCCCTCACTCTGTAGCTCAGATACTTTCCACAAGGCAGCAGCTGTCAGTTGAGAAGGGAAGGGATCATTTCTCCAGATGATGCCAGAAGACTCCACTGCAGAGGGTTTTGCTGACTGGGCCTGGGTCTCTGATCCTTTCTGTCATCAGCCCTTCCCCAGGAGCTATCTCCTCAGGAGAGGAGATACTGACTACACAGGTAGGGCAGGTTGAACCTCAGGTCTCTTCTGCCCACTTAGACAGGGAAATGAGTATACTTTTGGTGAGGAGCAGGTTCCCTCTTAATTGACCTCAGATTCTTCGGCACAAACTAGGAAACATAATTGTGTGTGGTTTTTAGCTCTTTTTGAAGAAGAAAATGGGCAGAATCTGTAGAATTGGAAACAGTTAGATATTTGCTTAGAGCAAGAACACCTACTGTGTGCTTGTGAAACATACTCAAGTTACTTCACGTTTACCCTTGAGGCTTCTTGCCCTGCTATCTCCTAGGAAGCTGATGTTCTTATATCCTTTTGACTGAGTCGGAAGTGAGTAAGTGAAGGTGAACAGTGTCTGACCTCCCATCCCCAGGAAATCATAGCTGTGCCCCCGGGGATCCAGAATATATATAGTTTTCCCTAGAGCCAAACCCAGGTTCTCTGGGGACACATAATCTCACTGAACCCTTGGGAGGAACTAGGAATTTCCATCAGGCTGTGTGGAGGGGCTGCTCCAGGGAAAAGCTTGGGCAGTCCTGCAGTAAATCCTCACAATGGGGAAAGAGCTCAGCTTTTTCATGAACGTAAGAGATAGTAAATTTGGGTTCAAAAACTGGCTCTTTGGAGGTGTTTCCTTATGGAGTAGAGTTTATACATTTAGCTCAAGTCTTGCTGGGTGCCCCATTTTCAAAGTCCTAAGATTAAGAGGGAAGTCCTTTTGCTTTCTGGAAAAATGCCTTATAGAATCTTTGCATGGTCTTGCTTTGAGGCTGATGAAAAGTTCTTTCATGAACTTCCTCTGGACACTGGAAGCTTTCTCCCGCAACTATGGCACCTCTACCTTGAACCGCCTTGGAGTAAATTTGAAGTGGCAGCTCTCAAGTCTTGACTTTCAAGACATAGTGCCAACTATGGCACCTCTACCTTGAACCACCTTGGAGTACATTTGAAGGGCAACTCTCAAGTCTCCTTCAACTCCTGCATTGTGGCTAAAGCAGTTCTTTCTTTTTCTAGAAAGCTAGTTAATGGAGTCCCAATCCCTCACCCATGGCTGAGAGGTCGCTTCGACCTCTTCCTCCCATCATTCTCACAGCCCTGAATATCCTCCATTCTCCCATCTGCCTGGGTAAATCCTTTCCATCCTTCAGGGTTTAATTTCAAGGCTGACTTTATTCATAATCTGAACTTGAAAATCTTTTCTAATTTGAACTTCCCCATTCTTAATTTTCTATATTGTTCCCCATTTGTGTGTATTCCCTGTGTTTTCTTATTACTGTGCTAAATTCTGGGAGAGGTGGGATTGTGGCTTCTGTTTCCCCTGTCTTCACTGTAGGAGCCGAAGAAGGACTTAGAAAAATACAGCAGGATTCTTTATTCATATGGAACCTAAACATGTAAAAAACCAAACAACTGCAGAAGTGCTCTGGTGGAAGGGGGGCTAGGGGTCCACCAGTTTAACCATCTCCCTACTTTGTGACCAGATTCCTCCCCACTCCTACCCAATCCAGTCCCACAGAGCTCCATGCAAGTCTTGGCGTCTGGTCTGTAGTGAGTTCTCACTGCTGACTGCTTGATTGACATGGCTATTCATGGAAGATTTTTTTGGTGACTTCAGTTATTGACATAGGTTTCCCGGGGAGCAAACCCACTCTGCTGAATGGAGTCCCTAATTATGATGGGGTGTTCATTTGCCTCCTGTTCACACTAGACCAATGGTTGGCAAACTTTTTCTGTAAAAGGCCAGAGAGTAAATCTTTTAGGCTTTGTGGGACACATGATCTCTGCCACAGCTACTATACTCTGCTGTTGTAGTGTGAAAACAGCCCTAGACGATGCATAAATGAATGAATGTGGCTACGTTCCAACAAAACTTTATTTATAGAACCAGGCAATGGCCAGATTTTGGCCTGTGAACCATAGTTTGCCGACGTCTGGTACAGACCAAGAATTTAGCTGGCTTCAGGGAAGTTTCTTCATGATGACCAGAAGAAAGAAATAAGTAAGTCGAGATTCTTCCGAAGGCATCATCGGCACCAGCCATTTTTCTAGAATGCCTCAGTTTATGTTTCTTCCTTTTTCAGAAGGGCGAAAGAGGGCCATTCAACTTCATTTAGAGGACCGTCAATCTGTGTAGTCCCCAGAAGCCACCTCTTTGGAACTTTCGTGTTCCTTCCTCTGCATTGGTTAGAAGCTTCCAGGTTCTCGTTTGAGAGCCACGTTATAATCCTACCATGTTAGACAATGGAGATTATGGGATGGGTACACAGGGAAGTGAGGAGAAACAGAAAACTGTCTCAGTGGTCACACAACTGGACTTCATTTAGAACCCGAATATTGTCCATGGCCATATGGGGATTTAACAGGAGTAGGTGCAGCTTAGAGACGAAAATCACATGTTGCATAATCGGATGGCTGGGTTCAAACTCCTGCACTGCATATACCAGCTGTGTCACCTCTCTAGCCTTAGTTTACCCATCTGTAAAATGGTGCCCACATAAGTTTATGAGGATTAAGTATAATCAAGTGTGTAAGGGCCTGACACTGCCAGGCTCAAAGCTGTGCTCCAGGAGTAAGGGTGTTGCTGTTGTTGACAATGGCCCCCATAACAGTGTTGCTAGCATCACTTGCTAACAGGGGCTCTCCCCTGAAGGGGCAGCTGTCCATCATTGTCCACTCTAGTGTTGGGGGGTTGGAGCAGCTCTGCTACTCTTCTATTCCTCTGCATCTCCCATTACTTGTCAATCAGGTGGGCTCTGCTAGGTGATATCTGGGCAGAGTTTTCACTCTAGGCCACCTCACTGGCCTCCCGGCAGCCTGCGAATGACTCTCTTGCTCAATTGATAGTGGTTAAGGCCACCTAGGACTGAGAACCTCCTTGGAAAAGACTATGGGCTGGAAAGCATCTTGTAGAGCCTGTCCTGTGAGAGACTCTGGGAGATACAGTTTCTCACTGGGAGCCCTACCTGGGATATATGAAAACACCTGTGCTCTGCCAGTGAGGTCCTTATCTCCATCTCATACCATAAGGATCCCCTTTTTGCTTCCTTTTTCACTCTTCTTTTCATACGTTCCTAAACTAGAGCAAAGGTAAATATCTATATTTGGAGCTAGAAATGCTGGGCCCCAGAGCAAATTCTTCCTGTTACTTATATTTAAGGTCACAATGTCTCTGGACTAGGGAGGTGAGGACTGAGAGTGACTTTAGCATATTGCCCAGTGAACCCCAATTCTCTTAACTGAGTGTTCTTCTCCCAGACAGCCCTTCCTGCCCTGAAATGGTAATTGTGGATAAAAGGAGCACTGGGTATAGCTTTAGCAATCTGCTCATGCTGGAAAAACATCCCCTAGTGAAGCAGAGAGGCAGCAGCTGTCTCACAGGGCTCAGGGCTAGCCCCTTGGAGAAATTTTGGGGGCTTCCTTGAGAGAATTTGCCCTTGGGCGCTCGGTATATTTGAGGTAGGCTGTGAGTTGAAGTTTCGGAATCCCCTCTCTTTTCTTCCTTCAGCCAAGTCCTAGCCTGTTGACCTTTGGGTCCCGGTGTCGAGCCCAGCTCTGGATTTATCTACCGCATGAAACAGAATGCCTGACTTGTTAGCTATGCTGAATGCCTTTATTTGTTTTCGTTGTGCATTTTTATCATTTTTGTTCATGTGTCTGGAGGCTTTCCTTGGGAAATGATGGATGCGTTTTCATAAATCAAAAAATAAATGAGAAAGTATATAAAGGCAAGAAATAGGTCTGAGCCTGGAATTTGCTGCTCTAGGTTGCGAGGACTTGTCAGGTATTTCCCAGTGAGGAGGGACTTTTTGATTTTACAAGGTCGGATCCTGACATTTCATAGAGCACGGTTTTCAGAGCATTTCCTGAGAATGATGACTGCAGGATAATGCCTAAACACTGCCCGATACAGTACTAAGTGTTTTACATACATTATCACATTTAATGCCCACAACAATCCGACCAGGTAGATTCTACTAGAATCCCCATTTTACGAATGAGGAAAAAGAGATTTGACGTGGTGTTTCACTTGACTGAGGTCCCACAGTGGATGAGGAGTGGGATTAGAGGCAGGTCTCTATGATTCACCTCCCTCTTGACTGCTCCACTGGATTGCCTATTTAGTGCTTACTGGAGATGCCGAAGAGCTGTGGGTTGTGGCTACTCCTGCCAGCTCTGTTGGAGGGCAGGTGCTGGGAGTGGCATGGGCAGCTCCCTGTTGGCAGTTCCATGGACTCATGGGGAGAAAACGGTCTCACCTGCTCGGTTCACAGCATGCCCTTAAGCCAGAGCCCTAGCCTTGCTGCCTGGCACATTGGGAAAGTTCCCCTTTAGCTTCTTCCCCACAGCCCCATGGACAATGACACTGTCACCGCTAGCGGGATCCCCAACCCCTTGAGCCAGAGTCTCCCTCTCCCTCTAGGTGTCCCCTAGCCCATAGGGCAGGGATCGGATACAAACCCAAAGGCAACTGGCAAGAGTCCATGTGCTTCCTGGATTAGCCATGAGTCCTTTGATGGAAAGTAAATGAAATATGACTAGGACCAACCAAAGAAGAAAGGGGAGTGGGGTGTTTCTCTGTTCACATGACCAGAGTAGAAAATGGTTCCTCTTCCCCCTGGAGAAGGATGCTGATTTCTCTGCTGAGCCCCATGCCAATCCTTGGACCCAGGAATGCTTTCTGAGGAATAGGGAACGAACTGACTCAGTCCTAGGCATGAGTTTGCTTCTCTGACTGGAGCATGGGTAGCTACGATTGAGTCAAAGTTGGGTAGGAAGAGATGCACAAAAAAAGGGGCCGCTGTTCTCATAGACAATTTGGTAAATGCCCAGGATATTTCCTACTGCTTTTTTCCTATATCCTGCCTCTCCTCTTTATCTGGGCTACAATATGTCCGGCCTGAGCCAAAATTGTGACTGGTGAACTTCTCCTTGTTCTCTCCCACCCCAGAACACTCCTGGGGCCCCTTTGCACCAGGCATGTCTCCTGTGGCAGATACTAGGATTCTACCTTACACACCCAGGGCTTCAGAGGTCAGCCCTGTCCTTCTCTCAGTCTTGGGGACCATAAGTGGTGTCATCAGGAGCTGTGCAGGATTGATTGGATAGGGGGTTTAAGCACAGAGAGTTTCTAACTTGCCAAGTTTGAAATTTTCCACTCAGCAGAACTTTACCTCTTTGAACATCTGGTAGGACCTGAATCCCATCCCAATTCTGTGTTCTTTTCCTGACTTTTGAACAGCAACAACATCTGTAGTTTTGTGAAAAGTTCTTTCACAATTTTATGAGTGTGTGTAAATAGGTTAATTAGCCCAATCATTTGCTATTCCTTCATCTGTGTGGTACCACGTGGGCCAGGAACATGTCCCCCCTTCTGAGCCCCCAGGCAGTGAGTCAGGACAAACAACCACCAGGACAGAACTGTGCCCTGGGAACTCCAAGACCCTGCCCTGGTGCTATGACAAGGAAGCTCTCTGCTTCTTCTTGATAGGAAAGGATGAAGGCTTGGAGCTCTTCTAAGCAAAATGTTTCAAAAAGCAACTTAAAAACAAACAGATTTCCATAGCAGATTTCCAGTAACCACCGAGCACCTTCACAGGAAATGATTCTCTCCCTGCCTACTATCTGGTGACCCCGTTATACAACAGTCTATCAGCTACGTGACACGCAAGTAACAGTTCAGTGCTTTTGCCAAATAAGCTCTTGCATTGTTCCTTTTTGTTTGTCATGGTTGGTCTTGTCTCTCAAAGGTGTCACAAAGTCTCCTAGGACAGGGAGCCTATCTGCTATTTTTCTTTGCCAGGCATGTGGTAGGTGCTTGATTAAGTGTTCCTTGGTTGAGGAATTGTAAATATGTATGTGTGTGTGAGATCTGGGGGTAAGGATGGGGGATTAACTATAAACAAGGGGCTCTAAGATCTCTGTAGCTCTGATCTGCTGGGTATGCAGACCTTAAATCGCCTGCATACAAGTTCTAATTCTTGGTTGAGGTTCTGTTAGGAAACTGCGGATTTCCAAATCTACCTCCTCCATGCGGTCAGCGCAAGCCCTGGATGATGCATTGGAAATGTCACTGCTTTCCATCACGATTATGTATTTGAATGGCACAGACCCGAGGCCAAACAGTTCTGGCACTTAAAGCCTTCCTACCAGTAACCTCCCGAAGAAAAAGGACAGTTGCATGCTGGACCTGTTATTCTGGCTTCTTTAAAGCTCAACTTCAGCTGTAGTCATTTTCCTCTTCATGTGAAATATATTTGTGTGAAATGGAGGTGTACGGCATGGAGCTGGGGATCTGGCGAGAACAGGAGAGCTCTTTCTTCTGACAATGCTGCAGCCGCTTTCTTCTAATGAGTCTAAGCAGGTTTACGGGATTCAATGCAGCCACATGAAAACATGCCCCAGAACAAGCAAGATGTCAGCGTCTTGGGGCCTTTCCGTTGGGGAGGGTGGGAATGCGGTGGTCACTGCTTGTTCTTCTTAGGCCAGCCAGGGGGAAGGGGAAGTAAGTGTGAGTCTCTGATAATTCTCTTCTCTTTCTTGCCCTCACTTTTTTTTTTCTTCAATAAATCACTCAGGACAATCTGCTTCTCTTTAGTGGTGTTTTTCTGGGTTTAGCCTTTGTTTGAAATTCTAGAACAACAGAGTTGCAGTAAATACGGTCAACCTACGTGTAATTATGCTGGTATGTCAACTTTGCCCCTCGGAGTCGGGTCTGCTCTGGTTAACCAGGGGCCCCCTGACTCGGAATCGAGACCTCCTGCTGTGGAAGGCTGACCCACGCCTTGCATCGGAAGGGGCTCAGCTAGCCTGTAATTGCACTCATTGTTTAGATCGGAGTCCAGGAGGGTTTACATTTAAGACCTCAGCTGGCATACAGTGTGCCTATGGAAAAAATTAGCCGGTCTCCTCCTCTGGCTCCTTGGTCCCAGCACTGCCTGTCCAAGGGCTTTGGGTTTCACAAGATGCTTTCCCTGACTCCATTTTCTGACCATTCCTGATTAGAAGCTTGGCTTCCCCCAGTTCCAAGGGGCAGTTCAACTCTGAGGTTTGGAAAGTGAGCCAGGAGCTGCTTTTTGAGAATCCCAGCCTTTAGGTCTTAGGAAGGACATAGAGAGGGCACAAGCTGGTGTTTCTCAAACCTTAGTGAGCACAAGAGTTATGTGGAAATCTTGTTAGAATGCAGATTCGAGGCTGTAGCTCTGGGATGGGATATTTTATGTTTCTAACAAGCTCGCAGGTGATGTCCTGTGGCTGGTGCTTGGACCACATTTGGAGTGGCAGGATTCTAAGCTCAGCCTCTTGTTTTACAAAGGATGAAAGGATGGCGCAGAGGCGGGAAAGAGTGTGTTGGAGCAGAGTAGAGGCTTGAGTTCCTCTCCTTGTCAACGGCGCTGTGCGAGGCACAGAGCTGGCGCCACCAGCAGAGCGGGTATGTGTCCCAGCAGGGCAACCCCTCCGCGGCCACACCTGGAGTCCAGCAGCCCCAGAGCTCCAGGCCGGAGCCCGCAGGCATCAACAGCTGGGAAAGTAGATGGGAGTGGATTGCCGTGGCCTCCTTCCTGGAGGTGTGATTTTAAGGGGTATGAGAAGGAGGTGAATTTTGACTGCGTTGTCGACTGAGAGATGTGTACATTACCTAACCCCAGCCTTCTGATGTGATAGCGTCTATAGGAAATTTCAAGTAGGGCAAATGGGATTTGAATGATATCATGGTAGTGGAGAATGAGTGCTTTTAGTAGAAATCAGAGGATCTGAGGGTTCTATTCCTGTCCACACTTCCATGGTACCCAGGGCAAAGTACTAAACCTCCAGACCCTGTCAGTAAAATAGGAGCAGTGTATTATCAGTCTGAATACAAAGGACTAGGATGTGTGCTCTTTTGAAGTTTATTTTGACTGTAGAAGTGCAATTGTAAATTCCATCTCTATGTCTATCCATCCATCTATCTTTTCTACCATCTTTTCTTTTTCTATCTTTTTCTTTGTAAGGTATTTTGGTATTATATATAGAACAGTATGTCAATTTAGCAAATATTCTGGGGAAAACAAGGAAAGAAGGAAATTCACTCCTTTAACCAATGCCTGTAACCAGAGCAGATCAGGGGGCCTGGAGAAATTAGTGAAAAGCCTGGACTTTAGAGAAACAT
The DNA here is from genome assembly GCF_023851605.1 of Tamandua tetradactyla. Taxonomy (NCBI): domain Eukaryota; kingdom Metazoa; phylum Chordata; class Mammalia; order Pilosa; family Myrmecophagidae; genus Tamandua; species Tamandua tetradactyla. The sequence goes on along the minus strand of NC_135343.1, from coordinate 32,760,184 downwards.
ATACCTGCTCATGGAGCTGTGACTCATTGCTTTCTGGTTGATATGGGCATGTTACTTAATATCTCTGAGCCTCAGTTTCTCCATCTGCAAAACATACTTACCCTGAGGCATGCTGAGAAGATGAAACAGAATTGAACAGTAAAGCATAGAGCATGTAGGACACACTCTGAGCATGTTTGTCCTTGTGGTTGTTACTGCTATTCTAGCTTTGCTGGTGGTATGATTTGCCTTGTTCAAAAACATACTTGAGTGGCTTGCAGACATGGAAATAAGATAGCCTGATAAAATAGCTTCTGACATTCTACTGGAAAACTGAGAAATTAACTCATAAGTGGTCTAGAAGTTGTCCCTTCCAAGAAGGTTTCTTCTTTGATGTGGAGGCAGAGAGAGCTCCTTATGACCTAAAAGAATGAACTAATAATGATAAAATATGGTGAAACTCCACTGATCAGTAGATAATGAAACTTTAGGAAAACAAAACAACTCCTGACCCCCAAATCCTCAAAATCCAATCCTAGAGGTGAACTGCTACTCTAGAAGATGTACTTAAGTACTCCAAAGCCCAGGGTTAAAAGCCGAATCCTGAATTCAGATGCCTGAATCTGAGTCATAGCTCTGATATTGACTAGCAAATCACTTAACTTCTTTGTGTCTCAGTTTTCTTATCTGAAAGACAAGGATAACCATATTACCTGCCTCATAGATTTGTTGGGAGAAATACATTATGAACTAATATCAGGAGCCATCAAATTTCAGCTGTGCTATTTTGTTCACAAAATATTTGGGTTGTATGAGTTGACCACAATCTCCTTGGGGTGCCTTTGAGTTTTAGCCAGTGGGCTGGGAGTCAGGCAGAACAGATGAAAGCTTGGGGAAGGATGCTGTTTAGTGATTCACCAAGTCTGATTAACAGTTGGAAAATGCATGGCATGGATCTTATTTGACTAAATAATGGAAACCAATGTTCTTTTGCATTTGAAGGACTAAAGATGAACAGCCACTGGTTCTGTGGTCCAGGGCCAGGGATTTCCCCAGTCTTTTCTTTGACCTTGAATTTCAGCTATTGGATCTTGAACCAGAACAGTTAAAGAGCAAAACGGAAAGAGCTGTGGGACTTTAGAATACTCACGACTTTTCTGAGTCTCAGTTTCTCCATCCCTAAAGTGAGCACTACAATACTTGCTTCACCAGAGGACCAAATGAGATAATACCTTTGAGACGTCTGGAAGTGATTGCATATAGTGCAAGTGTTTGTTCTTGTTTTATTTTTGAAATAGATTGGCTTGTCTCTGCTTCTAGGAGGAGCCCAGCTGAATTAGAGGGGGGGATGTGAGGTGCCTCAGGGCTAGATTGGGTTGAGTTTAGCAATTACCTTCTTGACTTGTCCAGCTTATGGTTCTATTTGTCCTCCAATGAAGAACAGACTTCTGTCTTGAGTTGGTGGTTTTTTTGTCAATGTGGTTGAACTGTAAGGATTGGTGATGTACGTTGTTGAGGTTCCATTTCATAACCAATCGCTGATTAAACTTGGACTCATTTAAGTCATGTAGGTTAACTGTCTTCATGAAATGGTAGTCTTCTGGGAGAAAGTATGGCTTTGATGATGCCTTGATTTGGACTTGTCCTAGTCTCAAAGCATGAGCCAATAAATTCCCATTTTTAAGTCATCCCATTGCATTGTATTTACTTTAGCAATGAAGAAACTAAAATAGGACCACAAGCCAAACACTCTGGCAATCCTTGCAAAAAAGTGGAGAATAAATGCTTAAAGATAAATTTCCAAATAATGATGCTTCTATGACTATCTTTTCTTTGGGCCTGAAAAACAGGCTTGTAATTACAAGCACTTATGAAGGGAGGCCCTTTTTGGTCTGAGTTAATGCATGCAATCATTTGTTCTGTGGTTATTGCATGCTACAGTTGAAATCTCTCAGCCTCCAGAACCTATGGACAAAGTTGTGCTGTAAGGGTGAATCAGTTCTACCTTTTCTATATAGTCTGTCTTTCCCAGGTACTGACATGAATACCATCTGTTCTCTGACTCCTTCTTCAAGTGAAGTGCAGGCAGGTGGTTTCCCTTTTTATAGACTTGGAGCTTGAAACCCAAAAGTACTTTTACTTGGCTGTGAGTACTGATAGCGGTTGGGTATTTTGAGATTCGTAGGGATAGGTTTGGATATTTCCTCCTGGATAGAAATCCCACTTGAAGGAGGTTTGTAGGGTTCCATAGGAATGCATGGTGGCCTGGGTCTGGTTTAGGAAGAGTCAGCTGTTGTCCATCCTGCTTTATGTAGGAAAGTTCAACCACTGCGCAACCTCTGTCAAGGCATAACCTAACCTTCACATAGTTGGACTCGAAACACTCTGTTCAGATGTTTGGAATCCAGCTTTGTGCAGGAGCTGGGCCTGCCCTCAGGAGGATTGGGAATCTTGCAGGGCCTGGAAGCAGAGAATACAGAGCCCAGTGAGTGGGGCCACAAGAAGTTCTGGTCTGAGTGCGTGGAGGGGTTGCTGGTATGGCCATGGCTGTGTCCTGGGAGTTCCGTTGCTGTTGTAGCTGCTTGGTTTCCAAGAAAGCTTTGCATTGCTCTTTCTTCCCTCTTAGAATTGCTTTTGTTATTGTTCATAAAGAAAAGAAAGTGTTTTCTCTTTTTTTTTCAACCATGATGGTGAAATTTGTCCAAGGGAACTCAGCGCTCTGGGGCCAAAGAAGTGGGAGAAGTCTCCATGGCAAATTTCTTATTGGCAGGTCCAGTTGAGGTTTGATGCGTGCTGGTATCCAGGGTATGGCCCGGTGCAATATTCTTGGAAATTGTGGGTACATCATGTAGGGCCCTGGGCATTTCAGATCCTGGGGCCGTGTCAATATTTGGGCATGACGGTCTCTAATCTGCTCACTCAATAAGTTTCTGCACACCCCCATCTCCATTTACTCCTCGTTTTTTCTAAAAGAGATGCCATTTGCTTTGAGAATGTTTTGAAACATCTGGGGATACTCTCTCTGTGGTGGGCCGCCCAGCTCCCCTGTTTAAATCCAAGGCACTCCCTGTGCCAGCTGCCTGGAGAGTGTTGGCTGCCCGTGACTTACTGTGGAACTCTCTCTGCCGCCAGCCCTGGCAGAGGCAAGACTCTTTGCCCGATATTACTGCCTCTCCCCGGGCCATCCTGCGTTCAATTATTAGCTGCTGTGGGAAGAGAAAAGCCCAACCTCCTTGCCTTAACTTGGGACAATTCAGAAGCACCATCCCATCTCCAGAGTTCCCTGGCTGAAGCTTCTGTTACAACTGCAGTGAAGTTCAGCTACCCCATTTGTCTGTTCCTGCTTCTCCTTTGCTTTTACAGATATTGTTCACCAATAAGCCACCTGCCCCAAATCTTTGTCTCAGAATCTGTGTCCAAGGAATCTGATCTAAAGTATGATCCCTGGAGCCACGATTAGAAAGTTTCTGGGCTCTGACTTTTTCTATCTTTACCAGAAACCTCCCTGGTCTATTTTCCTACCATCTCAGGGGCAGGAACTTCTGAATTTGTCTAGGTTGAGATTGTTTACACACACACACACACACACACACACACACACACATACACACACACGTATGCAGTGTCGAGAGAAAATCTAGAAGGAACACCCACTTAGTGAACAGTAATTGTAGGAGGGGAAGTGAAGAGTGAATTCCTATTTCAACGATATGAGTGTCAACATTGTGTAAATTTTTTAAATGAAAATTCCTTCATGTATTACTCTGGTAATTTTCTTAGTATTTTTTAGTATCTGAGGGTGACCATCCCATCAGCCCAGGCATTCAACGTTCTCCCCCTTCCCCTCCACTCTCACCCCCTCCCCACCCACACCCCATTCTGCTGTTTCGTGGAGGGGCAGCCGTGGGACCAGCATCCTCTACCTACTTGCTGAGTCCTAGGCTGAACCGTGATCCTTTTCTTTTACCACCGTGAATCGACTGAACCTTCCCACCTCAGTGTTTGAGGAAGGCTTTGCTCTTTTGTTACCGTAAATGAGATAATTCACTCGAAGTATCTTTTTTGTGGCTGGGAAACTGCTTCATGAATGACAACTGTTTGGTCATCGTTATTCTCATGTTGCTGTTATTGTTGCTACTAGGTTTGGGTCAGCGTGTTAGGCCTGGAGGTTTTTACCAGAAGCACATCTCGCCCTCCCACTTTGGGACTCCAGGTAGAAGCAGGGAGTTTGGTGCTGGGGCTTCGGAAAACCGTGTCTGGTCCCCGGTCTGCTGTTGAGGACCGTTAGCAGGAAGGACCTGAGGATGCCTGCCTTTCTCTTTTGTAAGTTTCTTTTCCTGTTTCGTCCTTGGAACTTGTCTATAATACAAGATGTTAGAGTCCAATCCTTTCCAATGGGAATAAGGACGCAGCGTTTCCGCTTTGGGGAGGAGAAGAGGGGTGAGCTCTCACATTCTCTTCTTTTCTCTTCCCGGCGGGAGCCCCAGACTGCTCTTTCCAGTCAAGGTGGTAGTGATTGTGCTGAGTCCAAGATGTCCAAAGGACAAGGCAGCCTTCAAAAATGGAACCCGTTGGGGCAGGGCGACGGTGGCTCAGCAGGCAGGGTTCTCGCCTGCCATGCCAGAGACCCGGGTTCGATTCCTGGTGCCTGTCTGTGCAAAAAAAAAAGAAAAAAAAATTTAGAGGCTTGTTAAAATGATTTACCAGTTCAACGGTAGTGCTACTAAGGCAAGCCCGGATCCTATACCTTCCTGTTATTCAGAAAGATTACCCCCCTCATTATTACCTCCTGTGCCTCAGTTTACTCATGGGACCCTGAAGAAGCAAGGTTAGCCAGAGGGTGGAGAGATGCAGGTGGGTGTGGCTAAGGGGGAACTGGGCAGACTTTCTTGGCTGTCCTGCCTCCCTGGTAAGGCTGTTTGGGGCTCACCTGGGCTAATGAATATGGTTGTACAAAGGAGAATGTATATAAAAATAAGGTAGTCATCCATGAAAAATACTGATTATTTGTTTTAAATAAGCTCTTCTGATATATATTTTCCTGGAGGTCAGATGCTACAGTGCAGCACTACCAGGATAGAGAGATGTGGATTGAAAGGGGCTCCCTGCCTCGGGGGCGCTGTTCCAAAATGTGTTCTCATGCCCAAAAGATGTCGCTTTGAAAAAAAGCTTTATTTATTTATTAATTTATTTATTATTCCCTGTGCTCAACCTGTTTGGGAAATAATGCACACAAAACCCCCCTCCCAGATTTTCAAAAGATGAACTAGCAGATTAATGGCTCCAGAAGTCTTACAGTTTAACACAGGATTTTACCAAATCGGTTTAATCAAGAATCTCCTCCTTTTTGTGGAGAGGGATGCAATGAGAAGTGAATTCTTTTAGAGGAAGAGAAAAGTAACCCTCACGAATGATATAATTATCTAAAAAGCTGACAAATACCTCAAGCATTCCAACATCTAGAAAAATAACATAATATGTTGACTAATAGACTGCTTGGCATGCTTCTATGGTACTTCTCCTCTTTCATTTTTTTGGCCACACACTTTTTGTTCATCTCTCCATGTGACAACAATTTTGTAATATTTGCAGCAATGAGGATAGAAAGAAAATGTACTCTTTCTCTAACAGGGCTGGTGGAAATTTGTCTTTTATTGTTGATAATTAAGAAAATATTCACTATGCAGCTTGTTATTGATAATGTCACAAACATTTTTAGTATTGTTAACAAGTTTGGGACAATCTTTACCAAGTTTCCATCTGACTGAGCTGTAAGATTGCAGGATGCTTCAAGTTTTCTGGTGCAGTAACTCATCTAAATTGATGACCCTCATTGAAGGACCTGATCTAATGAGGGGCCCTGATTCTTAAATTTCTTTAGCTTGGAGGTAAATTAACCCCTGTAGAAAAACTCTCCTCTCACCACTAAACACACACACACACACACACACACACACACACACACACACTTCAGGCTATATCTTTTAAGAACAAGGACACTTTCTTGTGTAACCACCATACTATTGTCATGCCCAATAAATTTAACATGGATATAATAATAGTGTTTAAGTTTCCTTGTTGTTAAAGCAAATACCAAGCACTGGGTTGGCTTAAACAATGGGACTTTATTAGCCCATGGTTTTGAGACTAAGAAAAGTGCAAATCAAGGTATCTCAAAATAAAGCTTTATTCCCAAGGATTGGTGAGCTCAGGCTGGCTGCTTGTAAAACTTGGTCCCGGGCTCCTCTGTCATTTGGCAATGCACGTGGTGGCCTCTCCTGGCCTCTCCCTTCTTTTCCCTACGTTGCTGACGTTCATCTTTTTGCTTTCCATGGCTTTCTCTCTACCTCTGAATTTCATTCTGCTTATAAAGGACTCCAGTAATAAGATTAAGACCCATCCTGCTTGAGTTGGGCCACAGTTTAATGGAAATAGCCTCATCAAAAGGTCCTACTTACGGTGGGTTCACATCCATAGGAATGGATTAAAATTTTTAGATGCAATTTTATTGAGATATATTCACACACCGTGTACTCCATAATTTTAAGAACATGTCTTCTGGGGGTACATACCTCCAAACCACCACAGATAGTATCTATTATGCACTCCATATTCACATTTCCCCAAATGTCCTTAAATGCTTTTTATAACCTTTTCCTTTCCTCTCCCTCTTTCCCTCCCTTTCTCTCTCTGTTTCCTTCAGTTCTTCTATAATTTTATCATGCCCCTATTAATCTTTAAGTATTTCCTTATCTTCTAGCTCTAGGTCTTTTTAGCCTCAGATTTAGAATCAGCCATTTTCCCCAAGGAACCCCATTTCAAGGAACCTTTACAAAAGTGAAACTTATTAATATCCCATGGATACTGGAGAAATTGCACTCTGTAAAGTGAACACTGTTGTGTTAAATCTGGACCTGTGTACTGTTCTCCCTTCTGTTGTGAGTCAAATCCTTTGGTACTTGACTCTGGAATACCAGGGAAGCCACCGATGTCAGCAACACCTGGAGATTTTCACCAGGTATTATTTATTCCATGGAGAAAAGCTCAGCCTCCATGCCCCTTCATCTCCTGTTTTTCCACCTCTCCTGTGGTCAGGGGGATGGACTGAGATGGGAACAGAAAGTCAGACTATAGGAAAGGAGCAAGAAATTTCTGGAGGTTTTCCATATCCAAGCAAATTCCCTGTGCACACGATGGCCCAGCCATTGCTTACGGTCTTACTCATTGTCAGTTCTTAAGGCTTCAGTATCAGAAGCTCGCTGGGGGCCAGTCTTCGTCATGTCTCTGGACCCTGTGCGGGGGCCCCAGAAGAGCAACTTGGGGCTTTACCAAGGCCCTCGTCTATGAGTTTGAACAATTGTCCAGAAAGTGCAAAAAGTTTCCTTGAAATCCCTGGGAGGATAGCCTCAGAGACCTGAGAACAAAGAGCCTGTGCTAAGAAAAGGTAGCAGGCCTGGGCCCTGTGGGGCAACTAAGCCTGACAGCCTTGGTGCATTACCGGGACTTGCTTCCCCAGAGTCACTTCAGAGTGGGTAATAAGCATCTTTCAAGTACTGTCCTTTGAAAAAGTTCCTGGAGGGGATGCTGAGTCTGTGAAGGTGGCGCTGCCAGAAACCTGAGGGCCAAACCAATTGTCTGAGGAGCTGAGGAACCATCTCAGTTCTGTCCCTGGAGAGGCCCTGAGGTGGAGGGTGGCACTGTGGAGATGGAAAGGGGAGTGGGCTCATTGAGAACACCAGGTTAGGGAGAGCCCGAGAAGCCACTCCCAGATCCAGGCCACCCACCTTGAAGGAAGCCCTTCTGCTAGAAATAGACTTTTCCATCTTTCTTCTGCCTGGGCAAGTGGCTAAGGAAGAAGCAAGTTGGGGATCAATAAACCTTTCTCGGCTGTGATCTTCTCACTTCTAAACCATGGGCCTGGATCAGATGGGTAGTTTTCATGCTAAAAACAATTTTTTTAAATTTTTTGATCAGCAAAACAAAGCCTTCCGTGGAAGCCCCAGCAGGTAACAGTGCAGCTGTTGTACTTGAAGAGGAAGTTGGGGCCCCAAGGCTTCCCAGAAGCCGCACCCCTCGCCTCCTCCACCCCTCAATGGCCCCTAAAGGAAACTCTGTTTTTTTACAAACAGATTTTATATGGAATAAAACACGGAGGTCTAAAATGTTCTCATTGTAAACGTGGAAATGCAGGCAGAAAATTGGAGATTGGGAGTTCTGGGTGGAAGGTCTTTGTGAACGCTGGTGGAGAAGGCCCAGGAAGCACCCTCAGCGATGTGTGCTAACTGGGAAGGCGAGTCCTGGAAGGACCGGAAATCACTGTGGTACCAAGGCACCAGATAAAGCCGCAGCCTGAGGCAGTGCCTGTTGGCCGTGCCAAGCCAGCAGAGCCTCCTGATCCAAACCCTGGGTGCTTTTGAAAGGTGTCTGTTCTGCACATCACAGGTCTGTATGGACACTGTAGAATGGGTGTCGGCCTCCTAGAAATTTGAATGATTCTAGTAGTTTTAGGAAGTGACCTCCTGTCCAATTCTTGCCTCAAAGGAAGACCCACTTGCACTCCATAAGAAGTATAAGACTAGTGGGCAGGGCCTTAGGCTTTTGGAAGATTTTAATATTCATAAATCATCCCACAATCTCGTTTGATCCTCCAACAAATCAGAACAACAGGCAGAGTAGTTACTAGGCTCATTTTTCAGAGGTGCAAACAGAGGCCTGAGAAACAGTGGAACAGTTTCTCACAGGCACGGGGCTGGCACCTGGTGAAGCTGGGACTTGAGTTTCTGATTCCACTGTGCCAGTCCCCCCCCCCCCCCCCCCCCCCCAGTTCTGTGTAGCTTGTGAGGAGAGTCCAGGTGCCCGGAAAGAAGTTTGGTAGCTGTGGCTTCTATGGGGCAGACTAACCATAGGCATCTTCGAAGGTGGAATTCTGACCCCTTAACAACTCTGCCAGGTATCTGCCGCAGGTTCCGAACTCCACTGCACATCTTGGAATCCACTGGGGAGAGAAGTGTCCTACTCACCACCACCCCCACCCCACCCGCCTCTAGTTGTAATTGCTTTTCCTCTAGCTCCGTTGGGCAGTAGGATGTGTCAAGAATCTACAGACCACCTGAATATTACTTCTCGACTCTACTTCCAATGGATTATGACTGGACTATGTCAGTGTTTCCAGAGGAGCTGCACTTGGAGCACCTTAACAGACTCACACGTGTGTGCATGCGTGTGTGTGTGCGCATGTGTATGTGTGGTGGGGTGGAGGTGTTCTTAGGAATGTCTAGATTCCGAGACTGCTCCCCAGTCCCACTGCATGGGCATCTCTGAGGCCCCATCACAGTCTCTCTGATGATTCTGAGGCACACTGGAGCTTGACAATGACTAGGCAAGAGAGGCCCCAAATGTCCTTCCAACTCAGTGCCTCCTTTGGATGGTAATCCTTTTCCTTGACCCAAGGTAGGCTGAGATTTCTGCAGTGAGGAAAGGGCACTTGATTTAATTCTTGATTTAGAAAGCTATTTCAGGAAGGTTTGCAAAAGCCTGAGAGTCAAAGGGGTGAGTTGCAGAGTAGAAGGGACAGGTCAGTGGGTAGGGTGGGAAAATGTCCTCAATGCTGGGTTTAGGAATTTGTGTAAATTCATAAACTCTGCTCGTGCCAAGCAAAAGAGTTAGGACCATCTTGCCTCTTATTGATGACAACATAAATCGCTCTTCTGGGGAGATGCTCCTCTCCTTTCTTGCTCTCCTCTGCCTACCTCTCCCTAATTCAGGGGCTGTCTAGGGCTTGCACCGAATGGGAAGAGCTAAATGCCTCCTTCCATTTCCCTGGGAAGAACATGGCTGTAACAACTTACTTTTGAGACCAAAAGTACTGAGATGAGGAAGGAGGCCAGCTAAAAAAAAAAAAAAAAAAAAAAAAGGAGTCACATTTAAAAATATATGCAGTACATATTATCATTGTTGTGTGCATTCCCATGGTGTGTTAAAAGATTTTACACTTTATAAGGTCTGGCTTCCCAACTGAACATGATATTGTTTTGTACTCAGGTTGCATATATAAGTAGCTGTAATGGCTTAAAGAGCTAGCCTTGGGAGTAGACTCACCGAAGAATGTTTGGTAGTTTATCCTTGTGAACTTGAATTTTGATATTTTAATACGCTGGGGTCGATAAAGTCATCAAAGCTGTCATGGCAAGAAGCCATATCTTAAGGGGAGGCCATTGTCTTAAAAATTATAAGCATTTATGAAATTATAAGCATTTATAGCTTACTTGGGAAAATAAGATCTACTGAAGACTACAGAAAAGGTGGCTGTGTGATACAGGAATGCGTGACCTGTACAAATTTAATATGAAGTACAAATATCATAGACGAGTGAGTGAGACAAGTGTTTGGCTAGCCAAGATCGCCTTGTATAATTGAGGAACTTATTTATTGTTAGCTAATGCCAGTAAATTAACTATCGGCTGCCCATGAGGTAAAACTTGGTGTGTTTTATCAAGTTTATGTGGGGCCCAGAAGGTGGTAGCTTGGGAATGGACTCTGGTAAACAGTTGGACATGATCCACTAGAACGATGAGAGAGATCATTTGGAATAAGGAGATAAAATTGGTCCCTGCAATGTTCTGACTCTCTTATTCTCGTCTGTCTTAATTCTTCAACGATCATGCCTACTGGATCTGAAGCTAAAGCCACAAGTTGCTTCAGTGCTCTGGGGGTCCCACTCAACAAAGCCAAGGAGATTCGCGTTTACTTTAAATTGTGATGCTCATTGTTCTCATCCCCTTACCGCTCCTTACCTAGGTGGACTTTCCAATATCCACCTGTGAGACAGTGTCACAGCAGCCCATACCCTAAAAGCCTGCCAATTGGTCTTTGGACACTTCAGTCCTCAATTTCAGGTGCTACAACCTTCTTTCATCCAACAATACTGAAATTGTTCGATCAGTTGAAAATATCTAATATCAAGACACTTGCAAATCTGAGTAAACGGAAAATTCTGAAGAAGAGAGCCATCTCGGATGTATGTCCATTCTGCTTGTGTTGCTGTTTCCATGTTGAGTGTTTTAACTTGCGCTTAATATAGTGACTATTGTGCATATTACTGTTATTATTTAAAAATTATAGCTACTTTTAAAAAACAACAGTTCTTTAAAAAGATGCCAGTTTTTCCAGCTCTTTTTTTAAGGATAAGAGACACAGCATTACAGCTAGTTTGAGAAGTAAAGATAAGAAAAAATAATCACTCATAATTCCTAAAACGGTTATTATTTTTGTTTATTACCTTCCAGTCTTTTTTTTATAAGCATGCTTTTATCTAGTTGTAATGACAGTGCAGTACAATTTCCAGTCCCTTTCCCACTCAGTATGTGCTGCTTGCATTGTTCCACGTTGCTCTTTGGTCTTTATCCTCTTAATGGTTGCCGGACAGCCCATTGCGGTGTATTTGCTTAACCATTTACCTACTGTTATTTTGATTGCCTCCAATTTTCCATCATTGTAAATCATATTGTTGAGGAGCATGTTTGTGCATATTACCTCCCCACATTGTGTTATCTGCTGTATTTTTAAACAATGTCATTCAGGAATCAAGATTTTTGCTCAACAGAGGTCATGACATGTGAAGCTAATGGGGAAATGGAGCATTATTTAAAAACAATTACAGTGAGAAGGTGGGGCATTATTTAACAACTGGTTGGGTCTTCACTGTTCCCTAAATTGAGGGCAACGTGTAGCATTAAGGCATTAGCCCGACCATAGTGCTCAGAAGCCTTCAAAGTCCCTCTGCTTTGTTCAGAGCTCTTGGGGTGTTATCAGGACCCTGCTGTCCTTGGCGGCAAGGCTAAGTACTGCGGTGCTGCTCTTCATTGCTCCTTTGCTATTTCAATGCCATATGCAGGTGCATAAGAAGGCGTGTGAACAGATGTAAAAAGTCCCAGTATAATCTTTGGTCAATATGCTCCAGGAGGAGGTAGTCGATGATATCCCATTTATCTCAACTCTACCTAAAGGTGTGGGTTTTGTGACTGTGCTGGCATTGCCATTTTGTTGTGTTCAATTCAGCAATGTGGCCCTAAGTGAGTGTCCCAATGAAGGCTGCGATCTTTAGCTTAATATCCCCAAGGCACTTCATGTATTGGTCACTTAGGTACCAAATACAGACGTACAATTACAGTGACACTCTTTATTTTTTGTAAAAGGTTGCAAAGCTTTTTATTTAATGAAATATGCTTAAGACTAACTAGAACCCTTTTCTGTCTCTCTTTCTCCCTCTTTGTTTTCTCCATTGAACTTCATTCTCACAGTGTGAAGGTGAAGGGGTGAGTTTTGGGAGGCCAGGAACAAGAGTTTTCATAGTGGGTCTCTGTGAACTAATAGCAGGGAAGAAAAATAAGCATCGCATTTTTTAAATGGGGGAAAAATCAGGAAAAAGGCATGCATAAAGGATTTATCCTTTCCATGAAAACATTGATTAATGAAATCTAGTACGAACAGGGTGTCATGCCCTTTAAATATTGGATTTCATTACTTAGTGGATGGTAGGCTTCTGAAAGGGGATACTCTGCCTCTGCCTGCTCTTTATGGACACAAATACTTCATGCCCTTGCTGTGATCAAAGATGCAAATGCCTCGGGTAACCGAATCACTGGGCAGGGTGAAACATTGTGCTGGACAGATGTGTTGTCAGGAAAGGGCTTTTGCTGATAAAAGGGACAGCTGCCCTCAGGATGGGGGGAGAAAGGGGAGTCAAGCAAGGGGGAAGGAAGTATGCAAGGGAAGGTGACCCAACCACACGAAGCCAGCCCCTTGGGCCCCCAGCTGGGAAACTCCACCAGCTTGCTAGCTCTTCCGGTTCTAGCAGAGCTGGCCAGACATCTGGCCTCTGTTCTAATTAAAGTGGGCAACCAATTGGGTGATGGCAGTGGGAAAATGGCAGTGAAATCTGGCTTGCAGGGTCAGAACAACGCCCTACATAACTCTTCAAGACCAAGGCTTGCCAGATCATTTCCATCTCCTAAGGGCAATTCAGTTTGATTCCACTGAATTAGATTGATTGAGTGCCAGCTATGTACAAAGCCTAGATCCCGGCCTCTGTCTGTTGGGGAAGGCAGACAAGGGACCAGTTGACTATGGTGTAAAGAGGAACGAATGAAAGGCCATGATGATAAGAGTTGCATGTGGAATTTTGCCAGAGTGGAGCAGAAGGAATAATTTATTCTCGATGAGAGAATCTGGGAAGGCTTCCTGGTGGAGCTGGCATTTACTTTGGACTTTGACTTTTGAAGCAAGGACCTAGGCAACATTCCTGGAGGATCACCACGAACAGAGAAATAGAGTCCTTGAACGGAATTTCCCACCTGAAGTTCTCTTCTCTGGTTTCAAGGGTGAGACATGAGGCTCATTCTAGCACGGTCACAGATTTTCCCATGTTGGGCAGCTCAGGAGCTGTGACCTCTGGGATTGAGACTTACACTGATGGAACAAGCCAGGGGCCTGATTTTCCACCCCACCGGAATTGTTTGAGAAGGATCAGTTTGGCCCTGCAATAGCTGGCTTAGATTTATGCTGCAAATGGTGCATATGGTAACCTGTTACTATCAGGAATAATTAAGCCCAATATACCCACGTTATCTCCTGCTGGGTAGTTAACCTGGACTTGGCTCTGCTGGTGGCAAAGTGAGGGTTGCCCATCTCCTTGTAATTGAGCCATTTGGAGCTTATCTGTTAGCCCTTGTCTTCCCTTCAGGCCCCCTCCAGGCTTCTTCCTCCTTCCTCTCTGTAAGTCCTCTCCAAGTGCCAAACGATGGGTTATCCAGACTGTGCCGGGAATGGGAAAAACCCTGGTTCTATCTTTGTTACTGAAAGCGAAAATGATCTGCTATGTATATTTCATAAGAAAATGCGTTTTGTTTATAGCTCTACAGGCAGCCCTCCCTTCCCGCCCCCTAATAAGCTCATGTCAGAACTCTGAAGTAAGTTTGCCATAATGGTAGCCTAAAGGACATATTTTGTAAAAATGAAAAATGAACATATTATTTATATATCAATAGTGCAAAAAACATTGATCACTGCAGGCAGCCTGATGCTTTGCTTCTCTATTTTCCCTCCAACCTTCTTTTGCCTTCCCCTCTCTCTCCCTCCCCCTTCTCGCCCCAGGTGCCCTCAACACTCCTACCATTTAGAAAGAGCATGGAGCCTGTCCTGGTCAGTTTGTGCTGGGATTCCATCTCTAATATGGAGCCTTCAACGCCTGAGCCTCCAAAACGACTCTCTGACAGCCAGCCATTAATTCCTATCATCCGCGTCTAATTCATTCATCCCTCTCCCTCTCATGTAGAGGGACAGCTAGGGCTGAGGGCACTCAGGGAAGTGTAGGCATGATTCCATGTTCTTTATGCAGAGAGGGCTGCCGGAGACTTTGTTGGATGTAGGGGCTTTAATTGAATTGGCTTGCCAATAAAGCTGTTGTCATTCAGTAAGTGAATTTGTTGTACTACGAACCACAGCTGCTGCAGACAGCCCGGGGTTTCCTGAAGGCAAGCCAGGCCTTTGGCTCGCCTGGGTTCAGCCTTTTTGATTGCTCCCAAAGGACTTGCAGGGTGTCCCCTCTTGGGGTGTGGTTTTGGCACCCATTTGTAAGCCAAGGCATTGCAGGGGTGGGGCTCAAGATTCAAGCAGGAAACTGGTGAGCTAGTGGGGTGTGACCTTGGGGGACCTTGGAGGGAAAGGGGAACCCATAGGAATGTCGGGAGTGGTGACTGGTGGTCAGGAAAGCCTTGCCCACCGCAAAAGGGTGTTTTTTCAATCCCCAGACAGATGTTGCCCTCAGCTCCGTTGAGCGAGTTATAAGAGAATATCGCTTCCCATTGTAAGAAAGAAATCGAGAATATGACAGTTAATATATTTGTAGAGCCTTGTTTGAGAGGTCGAGCAGTATTGAGGAAATACAGCAGCATTAGAACTGGCATTTGTTACCGGGAGATCGTTGGGCCAGAAATGCTCTACCTCTCCCCACAGTTTATAAACCACGGCAAGATTGGCAGGTTGTGTGATTTACGGTGGCTTTAAAGTAACATCAAGATTAAGGAAAGTTTTTCAAGGGACTGCAGGACCATTTTTATTTTCTGCTTCCAAGCATAGGCAAAGTGGTGGGTTCAAGCACGTGAGGGCAGGGCTGGGAGGCAGATTTTTCCTATTTTTAATGCCTTTACAATTCAAATAGATCGGGATCTTTCCCCGAGATCCTCATTCATAGGATCGCTCTCCTGGTAAGTTGGGATTATCTGAGTGGTGCCCAAACGTTTTCAGGGAGTCCAGTCTCCGAATGCAGTGCAGGGTTCACGAGGATGATTGGGCTGCTTCCAATTATTCAGGAGCAGTGGCGTTTCCAGCCCTTGACACCTGTTCCCCATCGTCTGCCAACCTTTTGGTTGTTACCTTGCACCTTCACCTGTAAGTTGACTTCCCTTCAGGTCAAACTTAGTTTTTGTTTGAATCCTGATTTTCTGACAGCACAGAAACTGTTTAAATTAAGCCTATATATTGGCCCCATTCTCCTGTTTCAAACAAGGAGAGCTGAATGGATGGAGCGTACACATCTCTAAGTTTTTGAGGGGAGACCATGGTGGGACACAGGTAAAGAGATTTTGGGGGTCTGAGCAGAGTCAGGAAGGGTGCCGGAGAATGTGCCCATGTGTGTGTATGTGTGTGTGTGTGTGTGTGTGTGTGTGTGTGTGTGTGTGTGTGTGTAGGGGCAGGAGAGACAGACTTAGATGCCCAATGGCTGACTTCAGGGTGAAACAGAGAAAATAATGATCTTATGTTCCTAACTCTGATAAGCGAATCTCTTGGTCACGATTTTCCCTCAGTGCAATAATGCCTTTGTAGAGTCTTTCCACGGAAGATGTGACCATGAAAATGTCATAATTACTGTTTTATTTCAAGAAGGTGGATTGAACCACGGATTAAGTTTAAGGCCCATCTTCTGAAGCTTCAGGCTTGTGCTAATTTTCTCAGAGGTGGTTAACTTTTTAAGTCAGAGTCTAATTTAAATTGTGTGAATTGAAAGTGAGATCTCTTTTCCTCCGTTCAAATGAGAAGTTTGTCTGTCCAAGCCACAGACATTCTGAAACGGTAAGAAAAAATAATCCCATGAAAGCTATCACTATGAATGGTGTAAGTGGGCCTCCTGTGCAAAGGACTTCGGCAGCTACTCTTCTCCATCCCCACCATCTGATGATCTCTTCTGGTTCCTGTTCTCTATCTTCTGTGCTTTGCACCCTTCTACGTTCCCACCTGGCCTCCTCTCTGACCTCCTGACTTCTTTCTCCCTGTCTCTAAATCTTTTCCTCCTGGTCTCATCCCACATCCTATATGAAATTTTCTAATAAAAATATTGAAATTTAAGATGGTCTTGTCTCTACGCGTAAGAGTTCTTCAACTTGCTTCCAAAAAATGAAATTTCTTCCTTCATGCTGGTGAGGTTTGCATAGTTGCTAGCCAGCTGGAGAGGCCACCATGATCCACGGTGCTAGTTTCGGCTAACTTCTGTCTTAGGTAGAAGACTTAGATCAGTGTTGGACTTTCTAAGGTAATAAATTCAGGGGAAACCCAGCTGAGACCAACCCATAATATTATTCATTTTGGGTGTCTGCTTTTCATAATGAGTGCCTTTCTGTACTTCTCTTTGATAAGTGGAATTAATGTCTCCCTGTGAACTGGAAATGCTAAGTTGATGATAGTCTCTCGAGGATTTTGTGTCTTGTTCTGACACCTTCAGTGACTTCATAAGAATTCAGCTGTATTAAGGGATCAGCAGTTCAGCTTCTGTGTATGAAGTCCTCAAGGTGTTCTGAGAGCTTATTCCTAAGCCAAATTCAGATGGTCCCTAGAGGAGAAAACTTTACACGTGTCAAATGAACACAGTTCGGCGGGAAAGCTCAGGAGAAGCCAGTATAATACTTGAACCATTTTTTTAGCAGTGGCTCAGTGGTTATGGAAAATGGCATGCTTAATTGGTGACTCTCTGAAGTGACCCTATCTTTTTTTACTATTTTAAATCACATCTTTTTTTTTTTGGTCTCCTTCTACTTTGTTAAACATTATTTTCACTTTTATTTCCCAAATGCAGAACTCAATTTTGTTTCCCTTGTTGCTTTTCTTCTCAAACTGGGCTGTGTGTGGAGAGCTGGTGGTGTGATCGGTGAACCCTGGAATGGTAGCATAAACATGCAGTCTTCCGGGAGCACTTATTTTATTTAAAGATTTTTGAGGGAAAGTTAATTAATGGAAAGATTATCACCACCTTAGGAGTCAACTGCAAAATTTGCGTTAATTTTAAAGAAAATCAAGAAACTTCAGGCGTCTTTGTGGGGTTCCCTCCACATAAGATTTCCTTAACCTGCATCTAAAAGATGAAATTTCTTCCTTCATGTTGGTGAGTTTTGCATAGTTGCTAGTCAGCTGAAGAGGCCACCGTGATTCACTTCACAGTGGTATTTTCTCCACCTGTCTCCATTCCAGGGACTCTTGAAGTATGATTTTGTTTCTCTCTGCATTAGGGATGGAAATTTCATGACCCTTGAACCAATTATTCTGCTGAGTTTCTTATAAGGGTGGAGATGGATTGATTTGTCTCATAGCGAAACTTAACATCTCTGGAGCACAGATCTCATGGTACAGAGTAGGTCAAATTCGGTCACCCCTAATAGTGGTGCTAGATATCAGTAGATTCAATATGAACTCTTCTTGGTTGATGGAAATGTCTGGAAGGGCATATAGTCAATCCATAATCATCTGGGGACTTGCCATTTGTGTGTGGATTATCTCGGCTTTTTATATTCCATATTCCACTTATCTGCTTCCAAGTATGTCCCCACTCACTAGATTAGCTGTGATGAGTTGCAAAGCTATTTAACCAGATTCTCAAACCTCCATGTTCCCGCCTAAGCTCAAGGGAGATGTGCAGAGCGGACACTCTTGCCAAAGTCATCCTATGGATTGCACAGAACTTTGGTCACAGACCCTGATGTGGATGAAATTCCTCTTTCAGCTGAACTCTGCTGCACCAAGCATGGGCCACAGGGCTCCTTCCATCCTTTTGGTCCATGGCCAGACCTAAAAGCAGTCCAGTAGCCCCCTTGTTCCATAGCCCCATATCTTGATCTTGGTCTTTCAAATTTTATCTTTTTTTGTTTTTTTAGTAATATATTGAGGAAACATTCACGTAACATAAAACTATCTGTTTCAAAGTGAAATGTTCAGTGGCATTTAGTATAATCATGAAGTTGTTCAACCACCGCCTCTATCTAGGTTCCAAATGCACCTTCACCAATTCACTCCAAAGTGAAACCAATTACCTGTTAACCAATTTCTCCTCATTTTACCCCCTCCCCTTCAACCTCTGATAGCCACCATTCTTCATTCTTTCTCTATGGATGTATTTATTCTGGATATTTCATGTAAATGGAGTCATAAAATATGTGACTTTATGTGTTGGCTTCTTTCACTTAGTTTAATGTTTAGAAGGTTCATCTGTATTGTAGCATGTATCAGGACTTCATTTCTTTTTATGGCTGACTCATATTCCATTGTATGGATACACCACAATTTGATCTTTCATCAGTTGGCAGACATTTGGACAGTTTCCACCTTTGGCTGTCGTGAATTGTGCTCCTGTGAAGATGCATGTATTCGTTTGAGTTCCTTCTTTCAATTCTTTTGTGTATAGGTGGGTTTGCCAGGTCATATGATTCACTTTTTCAGAAACCCGCTAGTTTTCCACAGCAGCTGAACTGTTTTGCATTCCCAGCATTTGTACAAGGGTTCCACTTTCTCCATATCCTTGAAACACCTGCTGTTTTTCCTATTTTAAAAATTACAGCCGTACTAGTGGTGTGCCTCTTTACCTTTTGAGATGAGAGAAAGCACAGGCCGTTAAGGAAAAACATGTAAAGGGGAAATTTCTCTTTCGGGTCAGAGTAGAGTTGATCTAAGCTGCCGACCTTGGCCAATCCATGAAGGTAATGGTCCCTTACCCATCTTAGATCTCAGCGGTACAGGGACATTAAGAAAAAGAGAAGTGAATAGACAAAACCCCAAAACCTGAAGGACCACCCGTGCCAGTCTCTCCCCACTCCTCAACCCTTCTCTCAACACAGGGAAGGAACCAGCTCCAATGCTGGCTCCATGGCCCAACAACGAGTTTTGACCCATCTACTTCAGGGTTCTTGGGGGGTCTGGCAATGGGACAGCAGAATGAGTTTGGGTAGCAATGCAGACTAGCATGGATCAGGACACGGAGGGGGGTCAATGTAAGGAGGTGTCAGTTTTCTCCTCCTGGTTGAAAGTGGGACTTGCATTTCGTCTCCTACCAAAGGAAGGCCACTGCTGAGAACATCAATGACATAACATACAATGCCTATTCTTTTTTCTTTTTTTCCAGTTTCATAGGAGTGGTAAAATGGCTTGGTTATGGGGGAAGATGAGATGCTGTCACAGGCGGCATAGGATTGTGTGCCTGGGCTCATCTGGCATGGCGCCTGATGCCGGTTTTGCGTGATCCACGAGGAAAGGTTTTGCTGAGCAAATTAACAGTGCAAACAAGACTGCAGGAGGAACCATTTACCTACCTAAGAACAAACTGTTTTCTAGCACTTTAGCAGCACCACTTACGATTTTAATGTGCTACTGGCAAGCGATTATTATCTGGTTAGTGAATCTACTTGAAAGAAAGAAAATAGCCTTTATGATTCTCTAGTTTCGGTGTTTCACTAACTCAGACTTGCCAGGTACTCTGAATTTGAGGTGTGATGGAAACATGTTCTCGGATTTTTGGCATCGAGGTATATGCGAGCAGGGTTTCTTTCCTTTAGGAAAAAAAAATACACGATGATATTCTGTTTGGGGGCTTGAAAACACATAACTGAAAGTATGGAGTTGACAACTGGCGCAATGCTTTTTTAATGAGGGCAGAGATGTCAAGAGAAATCAGCCTTCTAGGAACAAAACTGTCCTCTGTCAGGTGTGGTGGACTGAAGACCTTTTCCTCTTGTGGAATAATGTCCTTAAAAATAACCAAATGTTCCATTCTCTAGAAGAATGTTTCTATCTCCCTCCCCATCAATATGAATTGTTGTCATTGAGCATGGGGCACTAGCGAGCCATATTGATTTTGGAAATTAAAATGGGAATGTTCAAGAATGATTTCAAAGAATTATATGGGATTTCAGCCACCTGAATGGCTTTTTTTTAGGGTCAGTGAGAGTATTCTGGCTAAAATGTGGCCCATTGCTTTAGAAATAGTTTCCTTAAATGTCTTTCCTGTCGCCCCTGCTGGGACTGTGCAGGAAATGTAAACCACCATACAATATGTGTGTTTATTTTCACGCCCATTTTATGGGAAATTGGATGGGATATTCTGCTGAGGCTTTAGCTGTGACCTGTTGACAGTGTTGGGGGTGGGATGGGGGCGGTGGGGTGGGGAACAGGGCAGGCTGTCGCTGAGGGAGTTTGCAAGGGAAGAAGGGGGGTTTTGTAACCTCTGAGAGCCACGGAGAAAGAACCAGGCCTGTCCGCAGGAGTTCCGTTACTCAGGGACAAGGAGGGACGCGTTTAATAAGGAAACCTGCGGGGGAATTGTTGATGGATTGAACAACGTCCTCGCCCTCCAGCCCCCGATTCTAGCACAGTCAGTTGGTCTGTGCCACATCTCACCTTGTGGGGATCTGTGTCTGATAATGTTGGCTGCAAGAAACTCAGGATGCAAATACTCAATCCAAAGCCCTCCAGGCCGGGAGGGGGGAGGTAGCAAGGGGGCAGAATGACCGCGAGGACCCCTGTAGGACCAGAGAGGCTTTAGATCCTCAAAGCAGTCCCATCCTGGCCACGTGCAGGTCAACAACCTTTTCCTGGGATCCTACTGGAAAAAAGCAATTTTATAAAATGCCATGTAGCTTGGGTTCTGAGTAGGGTGTGTGTGTCTGCATGTTTTCTCCCGAATGCTTCCGATCTCAGTGCTACGCCCACCTGTAAGACAGCAGTAGGTGTCAGTGGGGATGCAAGTTTCTCTGGTAGAAGGAAAAAGTTAGCATGTTTGCATTTTAAGCTCATAAACAGCCGCAGTCTGGACAGTCATTGCAATCACTTTGGGGCTCGAGGCAACAGGGTTGCTGTTTGCCAGCGCGCTGTGGCAATTTCCAAGCTGTAGAAAGAAATACCGTATAAACTTCCCATTTGGTTAGGATTTTGTTTCATGTTTCTAAATCAGGAAATTGAGGAGTGTCAAATAAATTTAGTAGCCCAGGTCACTTTTTGATTCCAGTTGGCCATTTCAGCCCCAGATTTGTGCAAATACTAGTTCAAGGAAATAGTCGAAGTATTAAAGCTGGTAAATAAATGTGTTTATTTTGCAAATGGATTTAAGATGAAACACCCAGCTCTACTCCGGGGCATTTCTGTCCTTGCCTGTTCATTTTAGCAGTTGACCAAACTAATTCCCTTCCCTTAGTGGAATATTTAAGTGGGCATCTGACATCTGATGCATTGCCAGAAAGAAAGTCATCTGAATAGATTTTGACTATCTTGCATCTGAAATGAAAGCCAAACAACTAAAAATTCTGGTCACTTCTCTCTAATTTTAAATTAGCTGCTGTGTAAAATTATCGGTATTTGAGTAAACTCACCTTATGAGAGTTGAAAGTTTTGGATTTAATATTTATTTTATTTTTAATTATTTTTTTTGCATGGGCAGGCATCAGAGAGCGAACGTGGGTCTCTGGCATGGTAGGCGAGAACTCTGCCATCGAGCCACCCTTGTACTGTCCTGGATTTAATTTGTAACAATAATTTTTTTTCCCTCTAGCAAGGAAAAGGAGCAAATTATATATTTGAATGTGGTTAAAAAGGGAAATTTAGGTCCTATATATGTTACTAGAATAAAAATTAAACAACATCACCACCACGGAACCATAGAACAGAGAGTGAGCTTTAATGTACACCAGGGACTACAGCCAACAGTGCAATTATAATAATATCCTTTCATCAGTTGTAACAAATGTGCCACACAAATGCATGGTGTTAATAATGGGGTAGGGGGTATATGGAAACTCTGTATTTTCTGCATGATTTTTCTATGAACTTAACAAGTTCTTTAATAAAAAAATAAATTAAAACAAAGAGAAAAGAAAATGCCACCATACAAAGTTAGCAAGCTGTCAATAGAGATGTCACTACTAAATGAAATTCCACTTTATCTGCTTTGGGGAAGATTCCTGCCTCCCCTTCCCTCCTCCCAACTTCCCCCTTACCCCACTCATACCTGAGACAGTATGAGAAAGGAAAACAACCTTGACAGGTGTCCTGCCCTCCAGGAATTTTAGATATCATTGAGGAGACAAGCTCTGCCCATTCAGAGAGTAGCCCGGTGTGATTTGGGATTGTTTGCTGAGGTGGGGTGCAGGGCGGAGAGGGGAATGAGATGAATAGACACTGCTTAGGGACCAGATGTGGGGTGTTGAGAAATGATGAGAGGTGGGTGTGTGAAAAAGAAGAGAGGACATGCCGACAGTAGCACAGAGATGGCGAGATAAGGGGAACCGTGGAACTGGAAGGAAGAAGTGGAGGTAGACAAAGGTGGAGCTGATGGGCAGGGACTTGGCCGATCTGAATGCATCCTCAGGCAGAGGGGAGATCCTGAAGGAGGTCGTGGGGGATGGACCTGAAAAAGAGTAGGGGCTGGGCCGGGAAGGGCATTGAGTGTTAAGATTTTGTGTTGCAGCCAGTGGGATAGGGTGGT
This sequence comes from Tamandua tetradactyla, assembly GCF_023851605.1. NCBI lineage: Eukaryota > Metazoa > Chordata > Mammalia > Pilosa > Myrmecophagidae > Tamandua > Tamandua tetradactyla. Next base: position 32,737,416 of record NC_135343.1, on the reverse strand, counting down.
GGATTTGTGCCATGCACCCCAGAAAAACATCTTCTTGAACCTAATCCACTTCTGTGGGTGTGAACCCATTGTACATAGGACCTTTGGATGAGGCTACTTTGGTTAAGATGTGGCCCGACCCAAACAGCAGGCCCTTCATCCTATTATTGCAATCCTATGTAAATGGAATGAAATTCAGACACAGAGAACGCCATAGAGGGAGCAGCCAGAAACTGCACATCAGAGGAACCCAGAGGAGAAGGGAGAGGCCAGGAGGGGCCACCATGTGCCTTGGCGAGTGACAGAGGAGCTTGGGACCACCTGCACCAGCCCCAGAGCCCACAGTGTTTGGGAAGACGCGTCACCTCAATGACGCCTCGATCTGGACTTTTTCCTAACCTCATACCATGGGCGACTACATTCCCCTTGTTTAAGTGGACCCAGTTTTCATGGTATTTGCTTGAGCAGTCAAGGAAACTAGGACAGATGGGGTTGTGCTCCAAGAGTGGTGAGGCTAAAGAAGCATTAGAGGGGCTCTTGTTCTCTTGGGCCTCGGGCTCTGTGTCTATTAGCTCTTGAAGGGGGCACTAGCTTGAGAGCTGCCAGGGGCAGAGGCCAGGGCATTTCTCTAACGGGTGTGGGGAGAGGGGTAGGGAATGCGGCGGGTCTGGAAGGCTTCCTGGGAGAGGAGGATTTTCCCTTGGGAGAGGGGAAGAGTAGGAAACTGATGGGACTGAGACCTTCTCTACCCCAGGAAACTAATTATTAAAGTGGCATTAGATCCCACCTTGGCTGTCAAAATGTATGAATGAAAATACACTGGTCACCAAATTTAAGTCTCGTTCCCTTTTTTCCTGTTCAAAATAGTAGATGTTTTTGTTTTAAAAAAACAGATGTTCTTGATTTTTTAGCACGTTGTAGGGTGGCAGAGAGTGTGTGTGTGTGTAGCATCTGGCGATAACCTCTCTTATTTTTTATTCATCTGGCTATGGGTTGGAGTTTGAGGCGGGACTTAGAAATGGGGAGGCCATGGCTGTGGCCCCTTGGCCTGACATCTTACACTCCTTCTCACACGGCAGCTGTCCTTGTGAGTCACACCTGCCCTCCTATCGGCAAGCGAGTCATTTTTGTATTATATGTTGTACTTGTTCCTGATAAAGCATGGAAAGCTTCCTTTCCTCCCAGCTCCTCTCTCCAGAGGAGCCACTCTCCATAGTTTCAGGTTTTTTTTTTAACCTCGCAGATAATAACAAGGGTAATAATATATCTCGAGGGCCCTCTGTGTGCTGGACATTGCTCTAAGCACTTTATATGTATGGATTCATTTGTCTATATATTACCTTTATGAGGCAGGTTTTACCATTTTCCCATTTGAAAGAGGAGGTAACTGAGGCACCGAGGTTGAGAATTTGCTTGAGGTCACCTAGGTAGTAGGAGGGGAAGGCAGGATGGACACCCAAGCAATCTGAACCCTGAAGCTCTCAATGATGGCCTTATGCTGCCTCCATGGACATGTGCAGTGTATGTACACACAGTGATATGCCCAGTCCTTTCTTAAAACATGAAATCATATTATACCCATTGTGCTACAATTTGTTTTCTTTTCGTAAACAATAATAATGCAGACGTTCTTCCATGCCAGTGCATATCATCCGCTTCATGCTTCTTCAAAGTCTGCATGGCATTGCGTGGATGAAGCGTTCTTTGTTGAAGGAGTCCCCTCTTGCAAGCCGTCTGTGTCCTTTCCAGGATTCTGCCAGCACAAACAACCCTGCAGCAAAAACATCCCAGTACGATGGCAGCGGCAAACCCCATCCGTCCTTAAAGCTTTGCCTACTGTGGGCAGGACCCCATCTAAGCCCTTTCCGTGCATGATCTCATATAAACACGCACCGTGGTGTGTGTAGCAAGTATTTCATAGGTTAGGTGCTGGGCTAGAGGACAAGTGCACCTAAAATTTTGATAGCAAAGGCCAAGTTGTCCTCCAACAAGGGGCTAATGCTGATTGAATGTTGACTTTGAACTCAGCACTCTGTTTGCTGTTGTTTGGGATGCACAGAAGCAAGAGGTTTACGATGGTGGAGAGACAAGCTTGTACAGTACCCCAGGTGATTCAAACGGTCTAACACGCAGGGCAAGGCTGGTGGCACACCCTGGTTGCTCGACAGGGTTGCCGAGAAAAGGGAAGTCTGTAAGGGGAGGGAGGAGTCAGGAGAGGCTTCAGGGAGGAGGTGGGGGCTGCATGAGGCGTGGAAGCGTGGAAGGATAAAGAAGGCGTGGGGGTCGGGGAGCAGTCCCGGTGAGGGACCGAGAAGCACGAAGCTTGGTGGAGGGTCTGGTGTAGTTTTAAGAATGAGACAGTGAGATTGTGGTCCTGACTGAAGCAAAGGCTGGGAAACGGAAAGTGGAGCTAGCCCCAAGATAAAGAGTAGGACAGTAGAAAGAGAGACCCATGTATCATATGTCTAAATTTTTTAAAGCTACAAATACAGCTACTAAATGGCTAAAATACGTCCCATTCTCCCGGCTTGACATATAAATCTTCATAATGACCTGGAAGACCAGGTTTTAATTTAGACGTCTCAACTCCATGGCATACGAGGCTGGAAGGTGGTGACTGATGCTTCCAAATCAGCTCAACACAAAAGGCGAAATAGGGCTTAGTCACTTTGATTAGTTCTTCTCTTCTGCCAATGCTGAAGCCTGCTGGTGCCAGCGCAGCTGTTGTCAAGAGAAGGCAATCACGGCCAGAGAAAGTGAGTGGGCTCCCCGGGCACGCTGCAGGGTGGAGCCTCCGATCTCTGATCTGAAGTGGAGATCTTGAAATGGAAGGACTCCTCTTCCTCCTCCCTCCCTGCCCCACCCCCGGCCAACGAAGAAAGAAATGCAGGTGCCCGCCTATGGCTTTCTGTTCTGCAATGGAAATGGCCTCCTGTGTTTTTGTTTCACAAGCACAATTAAGATCTGATTTCAACGCTACAAAAGGGAAGGGAGGGTGACAGTATGAAACCCAGAACCTGGATGCAAATGATTGAGCTGTTTTTAATTTGTTCGGTGTAATCAGGTAGGGGAAATTCTATGTTTAAATATAACCGACCACTTTGAACCATGCGTGGAGGTAACCAAGTCATGTTTGGTTGCAGTTATGAATTTGTATCTCCCAGAGCAAAGACATTCAAAAGTTAAGTTTCTGATGGCTATGCTTACACATTCACATTGCGTTGCACATGCCGTGCAATTCTGCATCATAAATAATGGATTTACAAGCTTAACTACTACTCAGGAATATTATACATGTGGAATGTAGCTGAGTTAATGTCACCGGGAGACCCTTAGCTTTCTCCAAGGAGGTTTCCGGGTGGCGGCAGGCTGGAGGAAGCTGCTGCTGCCTGGGCTTGAAACTTTGTCTAATAAGGATAAAACCCATTTTGGGCTCAAGGATTTGGAGCTCCCCAAGCCACAAATCATGGGGGAGAATAAATACATCAAGCGTTAAGGCTGCTCCTGGATTGTTATTGCCTGGAACGGTCAGGAGAGTGTAGGGTCTTTCTAAACGGCGACAGAGGCCCTGGGGAGGTCAGGCCGGGCAGTGGTGCTTGCTTTTTTTGCTGTCCTTGCTCCGTTTCTGGTTTTACTTGCTGTCACCCCTCTCCTGACCAGAACGGGCTTGGAGTGCCGCTCTCACCAGTTTTGCCATTGCTAGAGGAAGTCCTGGGAGAAAGAGCTGGGGGTTGGCGATGTGTGTAGATTGGGAGATGACATCTCTTCAAGTCCATATGGGCCCTGGGGTAAATCACATGTACCCCGACACATTCATAGAGGAGAAACACAATGCTATTAGGTCTTGGGGATAGCCCAGGAGGGAGAATGCAAGGACGTCTGATGCATGTGCTGTTGTGACAACTGGAGGGAGGGTGCAGCCGGGACTTACAGATGCTGGCCTGCTGCTCTTGGCCCGGTCCACGTAGCAATGTGGAGCCCACGAAAATGGGGACCCACACTGGCCCCAGTTCCTTGTCCTCTGTAGACAACTCTGCGACCATGCACTCCTCTCTCCAGGGAACCGCCTGGGGGTGCTGGCGTGGAGCAGATAGGCTGTCTGTCAGGAGAAACAATCATTTCAAGGCCGCTCTGGTTGGTTTCACTTTTCTTCAGTAGGAGGAACTGGAATGAGTTCATCAAGTTGTTATTGTGCACATTTTGTGAGTCTCCTGTGCAAGGGGCCGTGGAGGACGTCAAAGAAATAGAACATCTCCTCTTGAAGACCCCAGCCTTGGCTCATATCACCACGAGCAGACCGCGTTCTAAGGAGCAGCCAGGCCTGCTGTTGCCAGAGTAGCTATTGTCAAGAGAAGGCAGTCACCGGTTGAAGGAAAGGCTGAAAGGTGCTCAGAAGACAGAGACTTTAGTGAGTGTGTTTGTCGTCAAAAAGGGCTTCATGGAAGAGGCAGGCCCTGAGCTCTTGGGGGAGTTAGATAGGCAGGGAGAAGTGGGGACCACTCAATAGAGGGAGTAAATTCAGTAAGTCCTGATGATCTGTATGATCTGTAGAGAACGGGACCTGTAGCAGCATGTGTCTTTGGTCTGAGTCCAGGCCTGATGCCTGATTTTGCCTGGACCCTGATCAGCTGACCACAGAACTATCGCCTCCTTCTCTCCCAACTTGCCCTGCTCACAGCAGTCATGCGGCTGCAGAGGCGGATGGCCAGGCCTCACTGCCGGGGCAGGGAGCCGAATCAGCCGCCCGGGGTTCCCACCAGCACCAGAAGCCCTGCCAAGTGTTTGCTTGGCTGAGACCTCTGACCCGCTTCCTCCCAGGGCCCCCATGAGGTGAGCTTTGGCTTTGGGTCTGCCTCTCTGTGGACACGTGGACAAGGCCTCCAGAGGGTGGGACAGAGCTCTGGCTGGCTTTTCTGAGACACCCTGGGTAGGCTTGTCATTGAAGACTGTTCCCCGCAGGTAGGTGCCCCAGGGTGAGACTTCCTCTCTCTAGACTCAGTTTCTGGATCTGTGGACTGAGAGGGTGGACTAGATGGCCTTGGAGGTCCCTTCCAGGTCAGCTCTGTTCTGTCCCCAAAGGCAGGTGGAAGCAGGTGGGCAGGGCAGTGGAGCAGAGAGGACTTGAGAGGAATTCCCCAGCGGAGGCTCTTGGGAACCACACAGTTCCCCATTCTGGGGCCACCTGCTCAGAGGGTGTTGGTGATAATATAACTGGCTTTGAAGCCTGCATGGATGGGTAGTCTTCCCACTCCAGATGTGTCCTTTGTCTTCTTAGGGTCCATTTCTGGGCAGTCATGGAGCCCTTTCTTGGGCCCCTTCGGGCTTACAAGGAAAGGCCTAGTCTGCTTTGGGCCAACAGCTGCCTGTGGCCCAGGGGAAAAGGCTATTGCCCTGAGAGGCTCACGCACTCTCCTGTGACTGCAGTGGGGCATTGAGGTCATGGCAGGGATAAGCAGGTGGAGACACAGGTCCAGGGAAAGCACCCCAGACGACCCCTATGGACTCCTGGGTGCAAACATGCTCTAAGGCCTGCAGCACCTGATGACCACATTGCTGAGGCAGGAAGAATCTGGCTGAAGGGCGCTGGTGCTGGAGGCTCCCTTGAAGATGGCTCGGCCCACATCTTCACTTTATAGGTGAGAAGCCCGAGGCCCAAGAGGGGCAAGAGGACTTGTCAGCTGGTGAGGACACAGCCATGGCTGACATTAAGTCCCCGCCTTCCAGTCCATCCTGGTCTCTCTTCCATCAAGTTGAAAGACTGAGGTGGTGGGAAGCTTGGCATATCACAGATGGAAGTGTAAACCCCCGGGGCTCAGCATATTCTCTAAAATGTGCCTGGAGCAGCGAGAGTGCAGAGCCTCTCCTCACACATTGGACCCCGGTGGGCATGTGCTCTCATCTCTAGGTAGGGCCAGGGGAACACCCTGCTGGGCCCGGGTGGTGGAAGGGCAGCCAACCAAGAAGCACTTATGTAAGCAATTTTAGGTGCCCAGGCCTGAGCCAGACATAAAAGGACTTTAAGATATGTCCCTAACAGCAATTTCACTGCAGCTGGGGAGATCAATTTAACTCATCAATCACTTTCAAAAACAACTCAATGCAAGCTACTACTTGTGTAACAAAATATAAGAACATGTATCTATATTTGCATAAAGGAGGTCTGGAAGGGTACACAAAGCTAATGAAAGTGGTTAACTGAGCATTCATGTGACGGGAGTGCAGTGACCTTTTCATGACAAATCTTTTTGAAATATGTGAGCGTACTGTCTGCAAAATAATGAACTATAAACACATAAACAAAATCCAAACAAACAACTACATACTGAATTTAATGACCAAAGGAATTCAGGAAAAAGATAGGGTTCAGGGGACCTCCTAGAGCCTTCTTAGGCTCCAGGAAGGTTAGAATTGGAGGCAACACTTAGTGTCATTTTGTCTCCCACCTGATGGTGTGTACAACCACAAGACCCACCCCTGTCCATCACCTAAGAGCTCCTAATAGTTCCAGGCAGTGCAGATCCAGGGTCACACATGGAGAAAGATCAGTCTCAATTCTCAATGGCTTTTGTTCACCAAGCAAAGCCAAGACAAGTGCATTCTTGACTGAAATGCCTGGGAGAGTCTAAAAGCCCCAGAGGAAAAAAAAAGGTGCTAAAGGGGCTTGGAAGGAGGTTAAGATTGGAGAAAGCAACAGAGTTAAGACAGCAAATTTAAATAAATCTCAAAGGATAAGTTGCATTTTGACGAGAGGTCAGAAATACCAGGTGGAGAGAACAAGAGTAGAGACACATATGTGGGCCTGTTTGGGGAGTTCTCAGGATTGGCTGGAGATTAGGCCAAGGATGCTGGAATAGTAGGATGAGAAGTTGGGTGTGGATCACATGTGGATTGTACCAAATGCCAGTCTGAGGCATTTCTATTTTAATTCAATAGAAAATGGGAGAATCCAGGAAGGCTTTTAGATATATGTGCTTGAGTTACTCTTCTTGAAAATCTCCGGTGAGCTAACAATCTCTATTTCACTAAAGAACCCATCAGCAAAAGCTTCCTGGAGGCAGTAGGAACAGAGCTGGGTCTTCAAGGATCAGCAGTTAGAAGGCCCACTGGACAGAAGGAAGAGCGCGATTCCAGAGTTAATGAGCCCCAATAGAAGGATTCTGAGCATGAATGAAAATCTAAAAGTGTATTGAAGCTGTGCCATCTGGGATAGAATGGAGGGGAGGATCCCTGAAGCAGGGCCACAGGTTCAGAGGCTCTTTTAATACCTCCAAGGGGCTATACTGAAGGCCTGAATTAGGTGGTGATAACGGGGATGGAAAGGGAGAGATACGCTAAAAAAGACTCATTCCTCTCTCATCCCTAAGGTCCTGTTGGCTTGGATTTGAAAAAGCAAACAAATGAAAAAACAAACACTTTGGACCCATTTGCCAGTCCCGAGGGAAGCGATCATTCTTACTTCAACACTCTAAACTCTGTGTCCACCAGATGCTTTTCCTGGGTCATTTCTCCACTGCTTGTGCCACTAGCAAGGTGTGGCACCTACAGTCACCCCAGTCCTGCTATTCTTTGGCATTTTGCTGCCATGTAGATTCTGTTTGGATTGTGCTGATGGTGGATGGAAGGTGCCTGATGGTGGTGAGGAGCCACTATTAAAGTTAGTCTCAATCTTCTCATCTGCATGGAAGGAAATGGCAATCTAGAGAGTTAAAGAAACCTGATCAAATCATCCAGGGAGACGTGGGGATGTGTGATAAAAACTAGGTCTTTGACTCCAAGTCTTGGAGTGCTTTTAGTATACCTTAAATTTTCTATTGATAAATGCTAGGGTTTATTGTGTAGGTACTATGGGGCAGGAACTGTGGTAAAGCCTTCTTTGATATTCTCATTAGATTCTCTCAGTGACCTGATGAAATAGGACTACTGTATTCTCTATTTTTTCAGATGAGAAACTGAGGGTCAGAGAGATTAAGTAATTTTCCCAAGGTCATACAGCTAGGCAGTGGTAAAGTCAGATTTTGAATCCATTTGTCTATTCTAAGTATCTGTCCAAATATAAAGAACCCCCTTAAAATTATTTATTAAAAATATCTATGACCACCCAGTAGAGGTTCTACTTTGAACAGCAGCTGTTAGAGAAGATACGTAATGAACTCACTGATGCCTTTAAGTAAATTAGTATTTTAATAATCGGTATCTACATACATTATAGATAATATACATTTGGAAAATAATAGTATGCACCTATGCAAGACATGGTAGAAATGCATTTTAGAGGTGGTGATAAGTGGGGGAAGGAGGTAGAAGGTGGGGAAGATGGTGGCTTGGGGAGTACAGTAAGGAGAACAGGCTCATGGGAGTTAGTTTTCAAAGCTTTTCAGGTCTCTGATGTAACCAACCCACCAACCTGAAGGCAAGATCAAAGTCACACATTGGACTGACTCTTTACTACCACCTGCGTCATCTTTACCCCCACAAAATTTCCTACTTACATTAGCATCTTTGGCGTACTCGAAGAGGCATCAGTGAAAACAAGCTTATGCCTATTGACCCTGCCAAGGAGCGCTGGACATGTGTCATATGCCTTGCTGCTCTCCTGGACACCCCTATGTCCCATTCTGTACCTCTGTGCTCTAACATACAGCTCTACTGGAGGTCAATGGACTATTAGAAAGTGGGGGGACAGGTGGGACAGAGGAATGCCTTTGTCTTCTTTGTTGAGGGTAGGTTTCCTACAGAAGAACTGCTTGGGCTGTAACTTTTTATGGAGTTTAGAGAAACGGCTTCTTCTAATTTTTAAATTGAGTATAATTTAAATTCAATGAAATACACAGATCTTAAGTATTGAGGCTGATGACAATTTTGTATGCACTCATTTAATAAAAAAGATATAGAACATCTCAGAAATTTCCTATGTATCCTTTTAAAGTCAATTCCCCCAGAAGAACCCGCTTTCTAATTTTTATTATCATAGATTAGTTTTGTTTTTTCTTTAACTTCATCTAAATGGAATCATACAGTATGCTTTTGTGTCTGGCTTCCCTCACTTAGAATTTTTCAAAATTCATCAAGATTCATTCATGTTATTGGGGAAAATAGCAATAGCTCATTTATTTATACTGTTAAATTGTATTCCATTGTATAGACGTACCAAATTTATTTTCTATTCCCTTGTAGACAGATACATGAATTGTTTCCACTTTTTGACTATTATGAATAAAGCTGTTATTAATTTTCTTGTACAAGTTTTTGTGGAAACATGTTTTCATTTCTCTTGTGTAAATACCTACTAGTGGAATTGCTGGTCATAGTGTAAAAGCACTTGCACAGCCAACTTTGTAAGAAATATCCAACGGTTCTCCGAAGAGGTTGTAACATTTTATACTTGTACCAAGAATATGGAAAGGTTTTACTTGTTCCACATTGCCTTCAACATTTGGCATTGCCAGCATTAAAAAAAATATTTTTAGCTGTGTTAGTAGGTATGATGTCATTATAGTTTAACACGCACTTTCATGATGATGTTGAGCTCATTTTCATGTTTGATATGGCTAATGGTTTATCGTATTTTGCGAAGTGAGTTTTCAAGTCTTTTGTGTATTTTTTATTGGATCGTTGGTTTTAAAATTTTTATTTGCAGGCATTTTTATATATGCTGGGTTGACGCTCTTATATACCCCACAAAATATCATGTTCTTTTAATCCATTCTTGTGGGGAGCAGACCTTTTGTGGGTGGGACCTTTTGATTAGGTTGTTTCAATTGAGATGCAATCCACCCAATTCAAGGTGGGTCTTAATCCTTTACTGGAGTCCTTTGTGAGAGGATAAAAGAGAGAGAGAAACACCCAGGAGTTCACTGGAACTAGAAATCGAAAGCACCAAGACCTAGGAGAGAAGGACCAGCAGACACTGTCCATATGCCTTCTCATGTGACAGAGGAATGCTGGATGCTAGCAGCCTTTCTTCAGAGAAGGTATCTTCCTCTTGATGCCTTAATTTGGACTTTTTCATGGATTTTAAACTGTAACTTTGTAAACTAATAAATCCCCATTGTTAAAAGCCAGCTTGTTTCTGGTATTTTGCATTCTGGCAGCTTTAGCAAAACGAAATGGTTGGCTATCCCTTTATTCTTTGTCAGATATATGTGCTGTAAATTTATTTTCCCAGTCTGTGGATTGCCTATACCTTTTCTTAATGATATCTTTTGATGAGCAGAATTTTTTTTTAATTTTTATAATGCTCTAGTTGCATAACAAGCTGTCCCCAAATTTAGCAGTTTAAAATAATAACACATTTCACTCATGAATCTATAATTTTGGTAAGACTTTGCAGGGGTGGCTTATCTCTGTACCATTTGATTTTGATATCAGCTGGGATGGCTTTTAAAGGCTGGGGACTGGAACTATCTGAAGGCTTGCTCACTCACGTCTGATATTGTCAGCTGAGACTCTAAGATGACTTGTTGGGAGGAATATCTACCATGGCCTCTTCATGTTGCTTGTTCAAAGGGTGAGTATACTGAGATACACACAGAGAGCAGTGGAAGCTCTATCTCCTTTATGATCATGCTTCGGAAGTTCTGAAGTAAGAGCATTACTTCTGCTATACTCAAAGTAGTTGAAGCAGTTACAGGCTCATCCAAATTCAAGGGGAGGATTAATAGGCTCCATCTCTTATTGGGGAATGACAACATTTTGGAAGAACATATGGGACTGGAAATATTCCTGTAGCCATTTTTGGAAAATATGATCTTTCCCATATTCATTCTAATATATCCATTTATTCTTTTGTAGCTAATGCTTTCAAAAATTTACCTGAGATCTTTGCCCACCCCAAGGTTGCAAAGATATTCTGTATTTTCTGCCAGAAACTGTAATGCTATGGGTTTTATGTTTAGATCTGTGATCCATCTTGAATTAATTGTGTAAAGGAGTGAGTAGGTTGAGATTCTGTCTCCCCCATACAGAAATTCAGCTGGTACAGCACCATTTATTAGACAGGCTTCTCCTTTTTTTTTTTTTTTTTTAACAAAAATTGAAATCAGTTGACCATATATATGTAGATTGATTTCTTGATTCTCTATATTTTGCCATTGATTTACTTGTCTATTATTTCACCAATATAACACCAAAACTTCACAGTAAGGCTTGGAGTCATGTAGTGTAAGTCCTCTAGCTATGTTCTTTTTTTTTTTTTTTAATATTTTTATTAATTTTTAAATTAAAAAAAATATGACAAGAAACACATTCTTAACATATGATCATTCCGTTTTACATATATAATCAGTAATTCACAATATCATCACATAGTTGCATATTCATCATCACGATCATTTCTTAGAACATTTGCATCAGTTCAGGAAAAGAAATAAAAAGACAGCAGAAAAAAATTCATACATACCATACTCCTTACTCCTCCTTTTCATTGATCACTAGCATTTCAATCTAATTTTACCTTTTGCTCCCCCATTGTTTATTTTTATTCCATATGTTTTACTTGTCTGTTGACAAGGTAGATAAAAGGAGCATCAGACACCAGGTTTCCACAATCACACAGTCACATTGTGAAAGCTATATCGTTATACAATCATCTTCAAGAAAACAAGGCTACTGGAACACAGCTCTACATTTTCAGGCAGTTCCCTCCAGCTTCTCCATTAAGTCTTGACTAACAAGGTGATATCTATTTAATGCGTAAGAGTAACCTCCAGGATAACTTCTCGACTCTGTTTGGAATCTCTCAGCCATTGACATTTTATTTTGTCTCATTTCTCTCTTCCCCCTTTTGGTCAAGAAGGTTTTCTCAGTTCCTTGATGCTGAGTCTCAGCTCATTCTAGGATTTCTGTCCCACGTTGCCAGGAAGGTCCACACCCCTGGGAGTCATGTCCCATGTAGACAGGGGGAGGGCAGTGAGTTTGCTTGTTGTGTTTAGCTATGTTCTTTTACAGATTGCTTTGGATATTTTATACCCATGTAACTTCTAGACTCAGCTTGTGATTGTTTTCAAAAAAGGTCTGCTATATTTTGATTGGAATGGCATTGAATGTGGTTTTCATTTGCTAACATGCCAGAATGCAATATATCAGAAATGGAATGGCTTTTAAAAAGGAAATTTATTAAGCTGCAAGTTTACAGTTCTAAGACCATAAACATGTCCAAATTAAGGCACCAACAAGAAGTTACCTTCACTCAAGTAAGGCTGATGCCATCTGGAATATCTCTGTCAGCTGGGAAGCCACGTGGATGGCATCTGCTATGTTTCTTTCCTTGTTTTATAAGGCTTCCTCTGGGGCATTTTCCTTCTGCATCTCCAAAGGTCTCTGGATGTGTGGGCTCTGTTGGCTCTGAAGCTTTTCCTAAAATGGTTTCCCCTAAAGGGTTCCAGTAAGTGACCCCACCTTGGATGGGTGGAGACACATCTCCATGAAAACTACCTAGTCAAAGTCACCATCTATAATTGGGTGGGTCACATCTCCATGGAAACAATAAAAAAGGTACCACCCAGCAATATTGGATGAAGATGAAAGGACATGGCTTTTCTGGGGATCACAAACAGTTTCAAACTGGCACAAATGTGTAATCAATCTAGAGAGGATAGGTATCTTAACAACATTGAGTCTTAATATGGTACTGGTATGGTACATTTCTCCATTTCTTTAGCTCTTCAATTTCTCCCTGCAATTTGTTTGTCCTTGCACATTTTTCAATAGATTAATTTTTAATGACATCATAAATGGAATTAAAATGATATTCCTATTGTTCATTGCTACTATATAGTAGTTAAATTTCTTTTTCTATTTCGGCTTTGTATCTTATGACCTCACTCAATTCATTTGTTGCTTCTAGTGGTTCTTAAGAGAGTCCACAGAGTTTTCTACATATCAAATCACACTATCTGCAGCTTTTACTTCTTTTCTAATCTTCATGTGTTACATTTCTTTTCTTCTTCTTCCTTTTTTTTTTTTTTTTGCCTTGCTTTCTAGGACTTCTAGTATAATAATAAATAAAAGTGTTGAAAGTGGATATCCTTTTTTTCCACCCTATCTTAGGGGAAAGGATTTAGTGTTTTGTCATTATGTATAGTGACATAAATTTAACTTGTTGATTCTCTTTATCAGGTTGAATCTGAATGTTATTATTTTTATTAATGCTTTTCAAATTATGAATGAGTGTTAAATTTTGTCAACTTCTTCTTTTTCTAATGAAATGATTATGTAAAATTTTCTCCTTTATTCTACTAATGTGCTAAATTACAATGAATGATTTTCAAACATTAAACCAGCTTTGCATTCCTGAGATCAATTTTACTTGGTCATGATATCATGATATTATTTATATTATCTGGTAATATAAATAAAATGTACACATTTATATAAATATACATATATTATTTACATATTGCTATACATATTTGTCTATGTATTTGTATATACTGTTAAATTTATTTTGCTAATATTTGACTAAAGATTTTTGCAAATATGTTCCTAAGGATATTTGTGTATACTTTTTTCTTGTCATATTTTTGTCAAGTTTTGGTATCAGAGTTATATGAGCCTCATATAACTAGCAGTACTGGTCTGCTGGAGATGAGTTTTTTATCTGTCTGAAATGTCTGTACATTGCCTTTATTTTTACTGTAGAGGAAACTTTAGGTTGATAGTTGTTTTCTCCCAGCACAATGAAGATGTTCTGTTTTTGGTTTCATTCTTATCGTTGTTACCAGTTGGGTCAGGGTTGGTCATCAGGGCAGAACCAGCAGTGGGGACTCTAGTTTCTGAGACCAGTGCTCTTCCCTTTAGGATTCTAACTCACAAACAAGGCTCTAATTTCCCCAAATCATTTTAAAACATTCCTGCCAGATATTGGGAGCAGCTTCTCAGTGAATCCTCTTTTCAGCAGGCTTCTCTCCCATAATTGGGAAAGGATAGAAAAGAGCACCTTTCACTGATCCCAGCTGGAGGGCCACCTCCTACTTGGCCTATTCTCTCTGGCACAGTGGCAAAAGCAGGAAAAGCCAAAGTGTAATTAGTTAATACCAGAGCTCCTCTGTGAATGGAAAAGGGATTTCATATTTACTGATGCAAACCAGTACTGTGGGATTTGTCAGAAACCGTGAATAGGATGTAACAGAGAGGACTCCTGGGTCACTTGTCAAGTGGGAACAAAGCTGGTCTCCTTTAAAGCTTTGAGAACCAGAGTGGCTCTCAAGAAGACCAGCCAACTTGGAAGTAAGAGTCCAGGAAGAAGCTGGAACCTTCTCTTCTTAAGTTTTCCCCCTGATTATTGCTGGGTGTTGGGACCATGCTACATGCCCCACTGGTTTTAGCTCAGCCATTCCTCACCACAACCTAATGAGACAGATGTGATCACGTTTATCATTTTGTGGTTGAGGGAATTGAGACTTAGAGAGGTAAGTAATTTGCCTAAGATAAAGCAACTAGGCATTGGTGAGCCTGAAGCTTGAACCCAAGACTGCCTGTTTCAAGGTCCAGTTGGTAATTTACTTTGCATGCTGCCTCCCTATTCAGTAAATTGTGTACTCAAACATCTGAGGCACTAACAGAACAAGATATTTGGGTCTTCTTAAGGCTGATAACTGATCATGTTCTTCCTCTTCCTGGACTCACAGCCATGCTACATTTTCCAGGTTCCACTGCTGTCCAGTATAGTCACATAACTGAGTGCTAGCCAATGTAATATGCATAGAAGTGGCCAGCAGAAACTTCTCACATGTAATTTTCCTGCTCCTTCCCCCTTTAAGTTGGTAGAATTGGAAGCAACTCCCAGAGAAAACTTGAGGGTTGTGTGTTGAAGATGGTGGAGCCATAAGATGGAAAAAGCCTGGGTTCCAGGTTTACCATTTGGAGGAGAGCACTCTAACCAGAACCCATATTTCAGGATTTTATGATGTAAAGTCACTTAGATTTGATGGTTTGCCATTACAGCAACAAGTGTTAAACAATACAAGTCCCACCCACCAGGAAAGAGTGGAAGGTCACTGCGGAGCTGAGAGAGTGGGCCTTAACACTATCTGGCACTGACCTGCTTAGGGTGGTAGGGTTGACTAAACTTGGGCTTTGTCGGACAGATTCAGATTTAGGTGCAAGCTTCCTTACATATTAGTTGGGTGACCTTGAGTAATTTAATTAATTTTCTGAACCTCAATATTTCTCCGAAAATGAGAATAATATTTACATCATCACTTTTGAGTTCTAGTCACGCCACAGATATTTACTGAGTACTTAACGCATGTGAGTGAGCATTAATGCCAGTGCTCAGGTGCTGGAGGAAAGAGTCGTCAACAAAGACAACATCCCCGTCCTTACAGAACTTCCCTTCTGGTGGTGATGGTGGTGGAAGTGAGGGGCTGGGCAAGAAATTAATAAATAAATATGGCATTGGGGTGATAAGTGGCATGGAGAGCTAATAAAGCAGGGTAAGGGGGAAGAGAATACCAGGAGCGAGGGGTCCCTAACCAAGGAGATACCTGAAGGGAGGAAGGGTGTGAGCCAGCAAGCTACTGGGCCAAGAGTGCTGCAGGCAGAGTGAACGGTGAGGGCAAAGGCCTGACGCTGGGGAGTGCCTGCTGGCCTGGGTGGCTGGAGCGCGAAGGGTAAGTGTGATGATGTTGGGAAAAGCATCCAGCACGGTGCCTGCAAATAGGCAACCTTCCAATGAATTTATTACAGCCCTTCCTTCCTGTATGAGGCCTTTGTATTCACCCTGGGAAGTTCTCCTTGCTTGAATAAATAAATAAATAAAGTGGAAGCAAATCAAACACAAATTTCCTTCACTGACCGGCTGTTGCCTGAAATTTCACCGGGAAGTTTTGTCCTTTTAGTGCCACGCTTTGCTTTCTGTATTATTGCAGATATTATGGGCAAAGTGTAATAGTCAAAGCTATATATATATATATATATTTTTTTTTTTTTTTTAAAGTCATTATGTCTTTGAGGGTTTGATTGCGAATTTGGCTGAGGTTGGTGGAAGAGAAGGGTCTGAAAGATGAGGTAAGTGGGTGTCTGGTCGGGGGTGAAGTAAAGATTGTACTAGGGTGGGAGGGAAAAGTGAGAGCCTGGAAGCCTAGCAATGCCCAGTGGTCACGCTCAGCAGCTCTCGGTGCTGTAGCTTTAGGTGGGTGTCGACAGAATTTACATCTGCAGCCATCACTGCTTCAAAGAAAAGACCACTCATAACTTACGAGGTTGCCTCATGTTGAAAGAATGAGTGCCCTATAGCCCCAGACAGGAAAAAGTCTTGCCCCACCTTGTCACTAAAGACCAGGAGAAGAGAGAGCCCCCACTGAGCCTAGACAAACGCCAAAGGTCTACATGCCACTAGCTTCCTGTACCCTCGGCGTTCTTTGTTGCAGACAACAGAAACTGCTCTGACTGGTTCAATCACGAAATAGATTTATTAAACGATATCTGGTCACTTCTAGAATCACTGGGAGTTGGGCAGAACAGATTCCAGGTTAAGCTTCCAATAAAGATGAACCAAGCACACTGGATAATTGATCTGAGGGTGACTCCACCATTGCAGTCACTGAGACCTAAATGCCAGGAATTTGTCCTCTCCCCCAGTCACCACTGCCCAGCACTAGGGACATGTCTGTGTCTGCAGCAACCACAGCTGCCCCCCTTACCCCCAAGACCTGAAACCTCTGCTGCTACTTCTTGTCAGCAAAATGGATTTGCCTGGCAGAGCCTGGTACCTCACACTGCTCCCTGCCTCACTTCCCAAACAAATTCTTGCTTGGAGGTGAGTAATCACAGGCCTGCACCTTAGCCACTAAGAGGTTGCAAGTTGGACTACACTGAGGAGGAAGGAATGAGATTAGAAAGAATTGGTAAAAGTACGTCTATTGCTTATAAGTAATGTCTACAGAAGGCCCTTATTAAAATCCAAAGTCTTAGGACAAGAGACCTAGATTATTTGAGCTGGTCTCTGGCCAGAACAATGTCCAGGAAGGTACCTTTGGCCACAGAGTGATCATGGCAGATGGCAATGCCAACAGAAGCATGGTGAAGAGGTATCCTGGGCATCAGCCCTCCTCATGAGCGTGGAGATCCAAGGCAAACAAAGGGCCCCTTGGTTTGTCCCTCAGTACCCTACCCTGCAAAGAGAGCTAGGCCTCCATAGGAAAAGCTTTGGGAAGCAAAAATCATCTGAATTTGGTTTGGGTGGAGATATAATCACTGAGTTATCCTGACGTCTGCATAAACTCACATCTTAGAAAAACGAAAATCTCTTTCTGAGAAAGTTCTGGTAAACAGAAACCTAAAAGTGCTTCAAAGAACCAAGGAATATTTCCCATTTATTCTGAGCTGAACAACAAGCAGATGTGCTCCGATTTTCCCTGTTCACTGAGAAGGCCTCTTCTTGTGTCAGGTTAATAAGCTTTGGGTTTGATGGAGATGATGTCCATTCTCATTTTCTGAACTGACCCAACACCACTCAGAAATTTTGAATACATTTTTAATAAATTGGACCCCTATCTTCAACTGCTTTGCATGAGTCAGAACTCAAAGCTAACACAGTGTTCTAGTTTGCTAGCTGCTGGAATGCAATGTACCAGAAACAGAACAACTTTTATAAGGGGATATTTACTAAGTTGCACGTTTACAGGACTAGGCTGTGAAAATGTCCAAATTGAAGCAAGCCTATGGAAATGTCCAAATTAAGGCACCAGCAAGAGGTCACCTTCACTCAAGAAAGGCCAATGAAGTTCGGGGTTTCTCTCTCAACTGGAAAGGCACATGTGAACATGGCAATGTCTGCTAACTTTCTCTCTAGGCTTCTTGTTTCACAAAACTTCCCCAGGAGTGTCTTCAGCTCCAAAGGTCTCTGGCTGTGTGGGCTCTCGTGTTTCATGTGGCTCTCGGGTTTTTTCCAAAATGGTTTCCTTTTTAAAAGGATTCCAGTAAACTGATCAAGACCCTCCTGGAATGGGTGGCGTCACATTTCACTCTAATCAAATGTTGATACCCACAATTGGGTGTGTCACATCTCCATGGTGATAACCTAATCAAGTTTCCAACCTACAGTATTGACTAGGGATGGAAATAAATGACTGCCTCCACGAGATGGATCGGGATTAAAACATGATTTTTCTAGGGCACATAATCTTTTCAAACCAGCACACTCAGTAATTTACTCCCCATGCATGTCAGACGCAGATGACGTTCGTGTTCCCTACATCGCTTCCCCACAAAGGCCGGGTTCTCTTGGCTGGGTAGGACCTGGAGGAAAGGAGAATTTCATCTCCTGCTTTGAAACAAGCTCAGCGTCCGTTGGTCCCAGCTCTCTCTCACTGAAAACTTCATCTCCAGCTTGGAAACAAGCTTAGCGTCAGCTGGGCCCTGCTCTCTGTCACAACTGTTGGTCACGTGGACACTTTGCTGTGTGCGGTGCCCGCTCCTGGCTGGCCAGCCTCCTCCTCCATGAAGACATGTCTCCTCTGGCAGCGCCACCCTGATTGTTTTGGGGTAGGATGCGGAATGGAGGTGCCAGAGGAAGGGAGAAGACCCTTTGAAAGTCCTGGAGGCCACTTCTGGTCTGACTTTTGGGCTGCAGGGTCCCCACAAAGCCTGATTCCTGAAAACATCACGTTGATTTATTTGGCTCCCTGGCTTGTCTTGTTTTTAATTTCTCTGCTAAGTTTCTGTTCTCCAGCAACATATAACCCCCTTTTTCTACTTCTGTAACCTCAGTGGTAGCTCTCATTATGTTAAACAACGGTCTGATTTGGCATGGAAAAAAGCAGTCAATTGTTTCCTTTAAATCTTAATGTTTTTGGCCCTGGGAACATTTTAAGTAACTATTTAATGAGAAGACTTCTGGTGAAGCCTAGGTAACATCTTAAAGTCTCTAATTGCTCCCCAGAGAAAGTTGTCAGGGTTAAGTAACCTGCAGGTTGTGTACTGGGAGCAGAGAGAGCAAAACAAGGCAGGTGTGACGAGCAGGGCTGGAGGGGAGGTGTCCCCGAGCCTGCAGAAGGGACCTGGAGTATTTCTGGAATGGTTCACTCTGCTGTCTCCAGCAGGTACCTGTGGGCTGACAGTCATGCCCCCAACTGGCCAAACAAATGACTTACTTTTCCCTGGATCTAGTTGCCTTCTAATTTGGAATCCAAATCACAGTTCTTTTTTCTCCTCTTTCATTTAAATACAAAACTAAACAAAACCCCACACTTTATTTTCCCTCCTAATCCCCACTTGAACTTTTCATTTGTGTATCATTCATTTGCTTAGCCATTGCACAAGTATTACAGTGTCTCCTCCAAGCACTGTCCTAGGCATGGGGGGAGGTGCCCCGTTATTCATTATAGAATTAGTGGTGATTAAGATGAACTTAGATACAGGGGACAAGAGGGCGAGAGGAACACCACTGGCCAGGGATGTCTCGTAAGGTGGAACCCACTAGAATGTTGGCTTGCAGGAGCAGGAGCAGCCCCCCACCCCCACCCCAAGTTAGGGCTTTGCATGAACAAATGGCGGGATTCTGTTATATAATAATCACAGTCGCTGTGTGCCCGAGGCACGCGGAGAGCAAAGCACTTTGAAAATGGGGCTCCGATAGACTTATTTAATTTAAACAAAAAGCTCTTTGTGCAATCCTCCCTCCCACGTCTGTGCCTTCTGACCAGCAGCAGCTCTGCCTCCCCTGCAAAGCTCCTGGAGCCGCCGCAGGTAGAAATGCTGCCGGGCTCCGAATGACCACACTGTCTGGGACTGTTACACAGGCCTAAGTGGGTTTGGGAGCCGTGCCTTTGGAATTAAGTAAGAGAAATGGAGACGAGAGCAGGGTCTGCAGTAGCCCAGACAATTCAGTTTTCTCTTGATGTGGCCGAGACCTAAATTGGGAAGTCTTTGGCTGATGGTGAAGGCAGATAAACGTTACAGATTTGATGTAATCCCAGACCTCAGGCTTGAAACTGAGCTTGACCCTTCCCATTGAGTGCTTTTGTGCAATACTGCTGGACATGTAGTAACAAGAAAGGAAACAGAGGAAGGATATCGGTTCAGCCTTATGTCAAATGGCAACGAGAACAAGGCATGAGATGTTCTTGGGTTAGGGGTTGTAAGAACAAAAGAAAATTTTATAAAGGTAGAGCTAATGTGTCCTTTAGGAGACAGTTTAGCTGGTGTGAAGGGGACAAGATCTCATTATAGGAAATGCGTATGGTGGTGGAGTGGGCTGGAAATGTTGCTGGGTTTTTAGAAGTCTAATATAGCCATGTGGCCTGAAATCCATTTTATACTAATTATGAATTGCATCTTACTTGACCTAATAAGTCTCAGTGTCAGGGAGGGTGGAGCAACTAGCATGCTATGCTGTATCTGCATTTCAGATGGGGAAACTGAGGCACAGGGCATTTATATGACTTGCTTAGGCTTGTACAGCTGGTGACTGAATTTGCATACAGAGCAGTTTGACGTCCAGTCCTCAGATAGTGGTGATACCTTATATTTGTCGGGTAAATAAACATTTGTGATCTTGTTGGCCCCCACCTAACAATCCTGTAGGAGGTAGGATGGAGGAGAAAATTGAGGACACACAAAGATTGAGAATGGACTGGAACTCTCATTCCTTCAGTGCTTACAATATGTTCTGTGCGTTTTGTATGTTGTTTCATACCCAGAGCCTGGCTGTACTGTTCTATGTCAGCAGACGATTCCCACAAACCACCACCCACCAGCCACCTGTGGACCTGCAGCCAGTCTGGGCAGAGTTAGAGTTAAAATACCATTGTCTTCACCTCTGATGTTTCTTGTGCAAGAGCAGCTCCTTGGAGCGTAGCAGGAGTGTAGAATCAGAGAGGCCTGAGGTGGGACCCAGACTCCCTCACCCTCTGGGGAAGATAGAGGGTAATTGTTGGTCTCTTTCAGGCCCAGTTGACACATCTGTAAAATAAGGAAGAAAACACCCCTTGGAAGGTTTGTCATGAGGGTTATTGGGTGTAAAAGGCTGGGCAAGGTCCCGGATGCACGGTGTGCACTCAATGAGCAGAGTCAGGAGCTGGAGTGGGGCAGTGGAGACGCTTCTGCCCCTAGTTGTTCTATCCATGCCCCCCTGTCCTCGCCTCTCTCCTCATTTCCACATTTTCCAAGACTTTCTGACCCCTCTCTCTCAGTCCTCCTCTCTCATTTCTCCATTCTTTCTCTCCTGAGTTCTCACCATGGGTTCTCACCATGGGTGAGGACCAACTTCTCTTCCCAACTGTCATGCCATGACGAATGTGGAAGGGTGCAGAATGGAGCGGTCAGCTCTCCTTTCTCCCTGAGCCCCTGGCTCTTCGGCTTCCATGACTGCCCTCCACCTACGTTCCTCCTGGCCTCTCGCTACTTCCTCCATCTCATTTACTGGCTCCTCTTTCTCTGCCTGCTCTGTGTTGGTGGTCTCCAAATTTCCATAGTTGGTAGTAGGCTTATTCTAGACGAGTCTCCAGAGCAGTTGTATCTCTGCCTGCCAGCAGCGGAAGCTTCCCTCCACAGCAGTAACTCCCTCTTCTGTATTTCCGTAAGCCTGTTTCCGACTGGTCATTGACAGCTTGCCCCTCAACACTAAATGATCCCCCAGCTCCACCTTATTCTCAACGCCAATGTGTTCTCCCCATTGTATTCTGCCTTCACCTTCCCCTGGCACCCAACCAGAACTCTGGGAGTCATTCTCAACCCTCCTCTCTTCATCTCCCTGTCTTTTCACATTCAACCCATGATCAAGTTCTTCCAGTTTCTGCCTGCTACATAGCTTATGCATCTATTCAAGAAAACATTTCTTGGCTATCTCCATGCAGCACCGAGCTAGGCTCTGAGCATGGCTTCTCAGAGATGTTGAAAGTTTGGGTCGGATAAATCTTTGTTGTTGGGATGGGGGGCTGTCCTGTGCATTGCAGAAGGTTTAACAGCATCCTCAGCTTTTCCCCCTGAGACATAAATAACACCTCGGTACTTCAGGGTGACACCAAAACTGTCCACTGACATTGCCAAATGTCCTCTCAGTGGAGGGGAGGAGGTTAGCCTCTGGTTGAGAATCACTGTTCTAGACAGCAGAGATGGTTGGCTGCATGCTAGAATTATCTGAAGAAATTAACAAAGTTATAACCACCCCCAGAGATTCTGATTTAATTTACTTTTTGTATTAAAATTTTTTTTTGAGAAATCTTCACACACATGCATTCCATAACACGGTGTACAATTGATGGCTCACAATATCATCACATCATTGTGTATTCATCATCATGATCTTTTTTTTTTTTTTTTTTTTTTTTTTTTTTTTTTTTTTTTTTTTTAAAGACAGAGAGAAAGAAGGAAGGAAGGAAGAAAGGGAAACATCTTTAAACATTTTCTTGTTTTATTGTATTCTGTTTCTCCGTTTTTGTTACATGGGCTGGGGCCGGGAATCGAACCGAGGTCCTCCGGCATAGCAGGCAAGCACTTTGCCCGCTGAGCCACCGCGGCCCGCCCCATGATCATTTTTTAGAACATGTGCATCGCTCCAGAAAAAGAAATAAGAAGAAAAATGAAAAAAAAGCTCATACAAAGACCTACACCTTACTTCTCCCTCTCATTGACCAGTAGTGTTTCCATCTACCTAATCTACCCTTTGTCCCCTTATTATTAATTCATTTTTTTAACCTGTATTTTTTCACTTGCCTGTCCATTCCTTGGATAAAAGGAGCATCAGACACAAGGTTTCCACAACCACACAGTCACTTTGTAAACGTTTTATCTTTATGCACTCGTCTTCAAGAATCAAGGCTACTGGAATACAACTCAACAGTTTCAGGTATTTCCCTCCAGCCACTCCAATACACTATAAACTAAAAAGGGATATCTATATAATGCTGAAGAATAACTTCTAGGATAACCTCTCAACTCTGTTCGAAATCTCTCAGTCAATGAAACTTGAATTTGTGGCATTTCTTTCTTCCCCCTTTTGGTCAGGGAGGCTTTCTCTATCCCTTGATGCCAGTCTCAGCCTATCCCAGGATTTCTCTCCCATGTTGCCGGGGAGATTTAAACCCCTGGGAGTCATGTCCATGCAGGAGGGAGGTCAGTGAGTTCACCTGCTGAGATGGCTTAGAGAGACAGGCCACATCTGAGCAACTGAAGAGGTTCACTTGGGGTGACTCTTAGGCCTAATTTTAAGTAGGCTTAGCTTATCCTTTGGAGGAATAAGTTTCATAGGGGGTGAACCCCAAGTTTCAGGGCTTGGTCTATTGATTTTGTTGTCCCTTCTGCTTGCAAGAATATCAGAAATTCTCCAATGGGGAAGTTGAATATTTCCTCCTTTCACCCGGTTCCCCCAAGGGAACCTTGCAAATATTTCTTTGTTCACTGCTCAAATTACTCTGGGATTCATTGGGGCATCATACTAATTTGGACAAACCAACAAAATCTCATGCCTTATTCAAGATTCTATGTACTTATGGTGTTCAAATAAAATTTAGGAAATGCATTACCCAAAATATAAATTTTTGCACCCAATAAACATTTCTTCTTTTAATCTTACACAGAAGTTGAAGTTTTAAAGTTTGGACAATATCATCCTTTACCCTGTATTCTGATTTACCTTAGTCCTATCCACATTAGCTTCCTTCATATCTCTAGTGGAAGTCTGATCCCTTTTTCAACTTTTTAAAACAATTCCTGTATGAGGTACTGCTGACTTTCATTGCTTCAGAGGTCTAACTCTGAGTCTCAGGTGTCACATAAATACCTGAAGATTCTGGGAATGACCATGTTATATAAAAACAGCCAGTATCTCAGAGTTTAGAATTAACAGTGCTGAATAGACATAACTGCTGCAAGAGTTTATAATCTAGGACCCTTTACAATAGGCCCCAACCTGATAACCCACTCTCTTGACTTTAGTTCACTGAGT
The DNA here is from genome assembly GCF_023851605.1 of Tamandua tetradactyla. Taxonomy (NCBI): domain Eukaryota; kingdom Metazoa; phylum Chordata; class Mammalia; order Pilosa; family Myrmecophagidae; genus Tamandua; species Tamandua tetradactyla. The sequence continues at coordinate 32,713,550 of NC_135343.1, read as the reverse complement.
TTTTATATCATAGTTAGTCCATATGAGTGAGGCATGATAATATTTGTCTTTTTGCTCCTGACATTTCATTCAACATACATTCCTTAAGTTTCACTCACTTAGTTGCATGCCTCACAACTTCATTACTTCTTGAGGCAGCTCAGTAGTCCATTGTTTGTATATACCACAGTTCCCCCATCCATTTCTCAGTCGTTGTACCCTTAGGCCACCTCCATTTGTTGTGAATCACAAACACTGCTGCCATAAGCACCAGTGTGCAAATGTTCTTTTGTGCCCCCACACTCAGTTCCTCCAGGTATATACTGAGCAACGGGGTTGCAGGATCATATGGCAACCCCAACCCTAGCCTCCTGTAGAACTACCACGCTGCCTTCTCTGGGTCTGCCCCTCTCATTTCCCTATTGAGAGTGAATTGATACATCTCTTTCTCCACATTTTCTCTAGCACTTGTTTCTCCCTGTCCATTTTTAAGCAGTTTTATTCACACATTGTATGATTTAATTTACTTTTCAGTGGGACCGAGGTGTGGGTATTTTGTAAAAATATTCCAGACAATTTTAATGTGCAGTCAAGGATGAGAGACCTCTAGAAGTGCAAAAGTGAACAAGAAAGACATGCAATGACAAATTTTATGTTTACATTTTAAAATCACAGTTAGGATTCATATACACTGTGACTATTGCATTTAACAATTTATCTTGAGCATTTTTTTGCGTAGACATTCTACAATTAAAATCTTAATGTATTGTTTAATGACTGGTTCATAGTTTACATACAGAGATGCTTTAAGTCATTTAATTAATTCCCTACTATATATTTTAGAGGGTTCAAACTTTCTCTATTGAAAGCAATGCTGCGAAGAATATTCTTGTACACATTTTTTTCTAAGTCGCTTTGATCATTTTCTTAGGATAAAATTCAAAAGATAGAAAAGCTGGGTCAAAGGGTGTGCATATTTGTGTGGTTTTTGATCTGTGTTATTAAATTGCTCCTCAGAAGGGTTGTATTAATTTACAGCTTTGCCAACAGAATATGCAAAAGCCTATTTCTTTGTGTCCTCCGCAGCTTTGGGTATTTTGACTTTTGAAACTAAACAAAATGTGGTACCTTGTTTTATTTTTCATTTATTTGGTTATTATTAAATTAGATATTTTAAAAAACATTTGTATGTCATCTTCATTTTTTCTGTTTTGAATTACTTGTATATGTCTTTGGTTTGTTTTTAATTGCCTGTCAATGAAAATAGGGAAATGACACATTTTGCTATTTTTCTTATATTTCATGAGTTAATTAGAGGAGTATCAATCTTTTATGTTAAATGTTTCAAATGTTTAAATCATTAGTATTTGCTTTTTGCATTTATTATTTTTATTTCCAAAAGTATCTTTAATGTACTCAAATTTAATAATTTTTCTTCTTCCCTTACTCTTCTATCCTTCCCTCCTTTATCCCTTCCTCCCTCCCCTCCCCCGCCTCTTCCCCCATCCTCTCCCTTCCCCTCCCCTTTCTTACTTCCTTCTTTCCCTCTCAATTTCCTTCATAGAAAAGTTTTCCATACTCAAGATCAGATCAATAGTCACCTATTTTCGTTTTTTTTTTAAAGTTTAATTATTTAATCCATTTTGAATTTTGGCATGTTGTGTGTAATAAGGACTGAATTTTACATTTCATTCTAAATAGTTATCCAGTTGCCCAGAACCACTTACAAATTTTAACTTTTCTTGTTAATTTGAAATGTCACAAGTTTCTTTGACTAAATTTGTTATCTGTTTTGGTGCTTTCTTTTCTGTTTCATTTATAGATTTATAACTTGTTTGGTGGCACAAGTACAAGCTTCTTCTCTTTATCTTGTTTCACACATTTTTTTTTGTAATTCAGAATCATTTTTTTCAGATTCCCCAAATTCCCATTGTGATTTTGCCTAATGGTGTATTATTTTGGGGAGAATTACAGCTTCCCAATTTAATCTTTACTTTTCACACATGTGACCTAAAACTCCTATTCTCAAATATTCTTTATAGACCTTTTTGAACTATATAGTTTCTTCTATACAGGTCCTGTGTATTTTTTTTATCATATCAAGATACTTTATATTTTCATTGCTGATGGAAATGGAAAACTCCCTCTACCCATTATATTTAGCAGGTGGTTATTGCTGCCATTTACGAACTGATTACTTTATATTGTAATTGTCTAGTTTGCTGGGTAATTTGTTTCAATGTTTTAAAAAAATTTATTACCTTGAGTTTTCTGGGTTGACGATCTGATCTCCTTTTCACTGCTTTTATTTTGTATTTCTTCTTGTCTTACTGCATTAGCTGAAGGTTGAGGAAAAATACTCATCTGCAGTGGGGATGGTGAACACACTAACCCTGCCCCTGATATGTTTTGATCTGTGCATCTATACTAATATGGAACTGGCCAAAGGTTTATTAGTCTATTTACTGTACTGTTTTTGTCTTTGTCAGATTTTTGTATTGGGATTATGTTAACCTCACAAAACAAACAGGAGAGGTTTCAAAATAATTATGTTTTACAACCTGTTATATAGCAATTGAATAATTGATTTATTGGAAGTTTGGAAGAATTTACCTATAAAACCATCTTTGTCTAACCCTTTGGCAGGTTTTTCAAATTTCTTTTTCTATTTGTTCAATTTCTCTACTTCTTTTGCGTCCATTTTGGTAATTTTTACCCTCTTGAAAATTTGTCCCTTTTATAGAGATTTTAAAAATTTGTCATCGTGTGGCACTTCCACATATAAGTAAAACTGTTCACATATTTGTAGCTTATGTTACTCTTAGTTTTGAATAGTTAATGTTTTTCTCTTAAATTTATTATAAGCTCTATTCTTTTTATTATTTTAACACATTAATTTATTTTGCTAATCATTTCTTATTTACTTTTTCTAAATTATTAGAGTTGAATGTTTGGCTTACCTTATCCTTTTAAAAATTGCTGATGAAAGCATTTAAGGCAATTTATTTGCTCTTTGAATATAGACTTGAGAGCGTCTCATAAATTCAGATACGTAATTTTCTATGTAATCTTGAACTGCGCAGCATTTTCTTCTTGAACTGGAAGGTATTCCTGTATATATTTAAAATTTTTCAAGGAGCTGAAAATGTTTTTGGGGGGATTATAACTTTTGTTTATAAGTTTTACATCTGTTCTGTGGTGGATTGAGAATGTGGTTTAAACAATTTTCAATTTTTGGAACTAGCTGAAATTTTATTTGTTAGAAGGATCTTTCAAATATGCAAATCTTAGTATATTTCTCTCCTACATAAAATTTTTCAGATCTCTCTCATTATTTTCAGTATACAATCTTGCATCTTTATCTTGACAGAAGATTTTTGATCTCTATTAATTTTTGTTTCTTACAACAAGTTCCCCTTCTTGCACACTGTTCACTCTTACACCCCTCTCCCCAGCACACACATACGCCCGAGTTGGAAATCCCTTCTTTGGGTTAGTTTGTATTTTGTGCATGCTTCTTTTTCAGCACTTGTACTTTATTATAGTTATTTATTTACATATCTATCAGTCTATTAGCTGGTGAGCCCTCTGAGGGCGGGGCCATTTTTTTTTTGTTAAATCTGTGTTGAGGGCTGTGTATGGCATATACCATGCATCAATAAACGTTGACTCACTTAATGTTATGTGTTAAATGGGAGTATGACAGTTCAATTGATAGGGGAATTTTGATTGTAGGTTCTGTTTTTAGATGTCCCAGTTGACTTTACTGATCCACAGCAAAAGATCAGGTAAGAAGGATGTGGTAGTTAGATTCAGTTGTCAACTTGGCCAGGGGAAGGCACCTAGTTCTGTTGCTGTGGACATGAGCCAATGTTATGTGAACCTCATCTGTTGCTGATTACATCTGCAGTTGGCTAGGAGGTGTGTCTGCTGCAATGAATGACGCTTGACTTAATTGGCTGGCGCTTAAATGAGAGAACGCAACGTAGCACAACCCAAGCAGCTCAGCATACCTCATCTCAGCACTCACAGCTCAGCCCAGGCCTTTGGAGATGCAAAGGATACTTGGAAAGATGAAAGGAATCACCCTGGGGGAAGTTGTTGGAACCCAGAGGCCTGGAGAGAAGGCCAGCAGAGATCACCCTGAGCCTTCCCATGTAAGAAAGAAACTCAGATGAAAGTTAGCTGCCTTTCTTCTGAAGAACTAACAAAATAAATCCCCTTTTGGGCAGGCCACGGTGACTCAGCAGGTAAGAGTGCTTGCCTGCCATGCCCAAGGACCCGGGTTCGATTTCCGGTGCCTGCCCATGAAGAAAAATAAATAAATAAATAAATCCCCTTTTATTAAAAGCCAATCTCTCTCTGGTGTGTTGCATTCTGGCAGCTAGCAAACTAGAAAAAAGGAGCATTTGTTAGACAAGGTGAAGTATGGGTTCCATATTGGTAACAATTAGTGCCATTGATTAATAAGATTAATGTTAATGCTGACTTTTGTATGGTGCAACCCCATAGGTAAGTACCTAATCCTAAAGTTATGAGAAAAGCAGTCTATGTAATAGAACACAGCTGGCCCTTAAGGTGCATCCAGCCAGTGGCTGGACTGGACAATGACTTGCAAATTACACAGGCTCTCAGGCCCTTGGCTTCCTTGTTGGGCAAGTAAGAAAACTGTACAAGATTATTCCTTATGATTGAAACAACAAAAACAAAACAGAAAAGGTCATTGAGTAGTAAGAAAGAAAAAAGCCTCACAAAAGAAATTTTGTTAAAGGACACAAAGAAGGAAAATTTTTATATTAGGATTTATTTTTTAAAAAGGCTATAGCCCTGAAATAGCATGCAGAATTTTTGTGTTTATGTTGTGCACATTTTTTTTTTTCTGAACAGAGGAGTAGGCTTTCAAAGTATCTATGACCCAGAAAAATTAAAAAACCAGCTTCTTAGAGAAACTCCAAATCTGCGAGAAGTTTTATTTTCTTTTCCTTCCAAACCTCCCCATCACACAGTTGCATCACCTGCCAATCAAATATTTATAAAGTTGTTCCTGTTGAAGGCATTCTGTCCTCCTAATGAAGAGAAGTGAAAGAGGGCATGATCTTGTTTCTGCCTTTTAGAAGTTTAGGGTATGATTGGGAGAGAGGAAAAATAAATGCGAGAAGAGAAATAAGCTAATTTGACTTTTGATACAGGACAAACACATTGGTCCCCGGCTGATACCCCCTTTCCACCTTAAACACTTAGAAACAATGAGAAAAAAGTTTGACAAGCACATCGCCATGCTTAAAACCAGAAAGCATATTTTCATCAGTCAGAAATGGAGAGATTCCTAATAAACAATTTAACATGGGAACCTATAGTGGAATTTGGGGACCTTAGCTGTTAGACCTGTGGGGGCTAAGGTTGGAGCTGGGCTAATCCATGGCTTGTGGCTAACATTCTATTACCCTGCCACCTGGAGCTGGTGCTATACAGCCTGGAAACTAGCTTGGAACTTGACCACATGGTGGTAAAAGGTTAAGGTCTGGAAACACACTTTCTCCATCAAAGGAAGAGTGTAGCAAAAGACCCTGTGTGCCTGCCCAGAGTTGTGGCTAAGAGCCTGAGAAGCACCACTCCACAAGACAAGATCTTCAGTCTATGCTGTGTGCTCAAGGCCAGGATAAGTAAACAGATTACCTACCAAGGTGGAGCTGAGAAGCCCAAATCTGAGTTTCAAGACAGCCTTAAGACCTCCCTGGGCTTTCACAATATATATAGGAGGAAACTTCCATAAAAGATTATTTCACACACACACAAAAAATTATACAGTGCTCAGTGAAACCCAATATCATGAAAAATAGATAACAAATTCAGCAAATGGGTGAACTAACACCCAAGGAAAGGGACAATAGGACAATTTGAAAAAGAGCTTTAAAAGAAATAATTGAAATATTTTCAAAGATAATGTAGAGTGTAGAAATGATGGAACAGGAATAGAAGTCAATGAAACAAGAACAGGGGACTGTGTAAAAAAATTAGGAACTTCAGAAATGATAAAAACAGTTATTGGAGTTAGAAAATAATATATGGGTGTATTTGTTAAATAATGCCACAATTTAGTAGCTTAAAACAATAGGCATTTGTTTCCCCACAGTTTCTTTGCATCAGGAATTCATCAATGGCTTAGCTGGCTGACTTCAGTTTGAGATCTCTCATGAGATTGTGCAGTTAAGATGTTGGCTAGCTCTGCAGTCACCTGAAAGTTTAACTTGGGCTGGATGATGCTTCCAAGATGGTGCCCTGACCTGACTGTTGGCAGAAGACCTCAGCTCCTCATCAACCTGATAAGCTGGCTTTTCCACAGGGCTACTTGATGTGTACAGCTGGCTTCCCCTAGACTAAGTTATCTGAGAGAGAGAACAAGGAGGAAGCCACAATAGTTTTTATGACAACGTCTTGGAAATTATGTAGTGCCACTTTCATCAGATTCTTTTCATTGGAAGAGAGCCATTAAGACTAATCCACACTCATTAGGCTCCACCTCTTCAAGGGAGAAGTATCAAAGAAAATGTGTCAACATATTTTAAACCACATGTTTTAAACAATGGGTTAAATAGTATATTGTATATAGAAAAAAAAAAAGACTTACAAAACTGGAGGACTGAGTTGAGGAAATGTCCCACATGTGGTGTGGAAGCTGAAGGGATGGACAACATGAAAAGAAAGTTAAGCAATATGAAGGACAGATCATAAGCCTCAATATATGTTTAATATGAGTCTCTAGAGGAGAACATAGAGAAAAGGATGTAGAAGCAATATTTGAGGATATAATGGCTAAGAATTTCTTCAAACGAACGATCATATTTCTTAGATTGAAAAACTCTCACCAGGGTTGAGCAGTAGAAATAAAAATACACCCAAAATACATAGCAGCCACAAGCAGCAAAAGAGTGGTGTAAAACAGAGCTCCAAGAAAACAAAGAGCGTGAGATTGCTATGGGGCTGGAGGAATCAGAAAACTTTTCCTAGGTGGAAATAGGCAGGATGGGAAATTCTGCTAGGAATGGTGCGGGGTAAGTGGGCGGCAATGCTCAGGCTGGGGGTGGGGGCAGACTGCAGAGAGGGACCAGCTGTGTTGGGCAGCTATGATGGTGCCACATGCATCTCCCTAAGTCCTGCCACTGCCCCCTTCCTCCCCACTGCTGCCTCTATTAAAAAATGACAGTTTTGGGGGGTCAGAATTTTAGGCTGAGGCAGTCCTAAAATTCTGATGCTCAGGGCATAGCGGCATGTCCTGAAGACAGACTCTACTTCTCACTACCTGGAATAAGGCCCCTTTCTGCCCCAAGACTCTCCACGCAGGGGCCTCAACTGCCAGAAGGACACAATGGAATGAAGACATTTTTCTTCTGCTCTGAGGCTTTGCCTAGCCACACTCCCGTTTATTTTCACCCCCAAACGCTGTAATTAGTAGTCAGGCTTGCTTTTCCCTGCAGACTCAGAGGCAGGAGTAAGTGTTAATTTGAACATTTGCAACTAATAAATGCCTTCCCATTGGCCCACATGTCACCCGGTGGTTCTGAGAGATGCTGGGTCCCCGAGGAAGGCACCGGGCAGGGGTAGGGAGGTAGCAGGAGCCGCTGCAGTGGCTTGATGGGTTCAGCCCTTGCCGCATGGCCGATGTCACTAGGCTGAGATCTGGAGAATGGCAGCTTAAAAAAAGGGATGGCATCGGTAGGAAGTGGCAGGAGGCAAATATCTACATCCAAACCCAGAAGAGGCAAACAGCGTCGCCCTTGCACTGCCATCAAAGATCTGTCTGAAAACCAGTGACTTTAAGGCAGAAAGCAATATCTGGGGAAATAACCCCTCCAGCCAGCAGTGTGATCTGACCCCATGAGAATCTTTCTCTAGGGTCAAACTTTGCCCTCTGCACTCGGTCTTCTGCCTCAGGCTGAAGCCTGTCTGGATACATGTCTCCATGCTGGGGCCACTATTGCCCAGGGTTCAATACAGTGAAGTCTAAGGGAACAGGTTTAAGGGAAGAAGAGAAAAAAGAAATATTGGCAGTGAGAAATCAGATTTTTGAAATCACAACGATCTGAACTGCCACACAAACTTTCACAGTTGGTTCACAGTCGATTCACGGTTCTTTTCTTCCTCCTGTTGCTGCCTGTTGTCTTTTCCCAGTCTGAATGTTTTTTCCAGCTCCCTGCAGACTGTTTAAAAATTGGAGAAGGAGAAGACATCATCCGTGTTCTCTCCCTTCAAGGGAAAAAAAAAAAAAGGAAGTTTCCAGTGTCACCAACCCCTGCCTCACTCATCCTCCAGGATGGTGATTTATTCACTTTGGTTTCATTTCCCATTCATTGGGAACATAGAGGGAAACTATGTCTGTCCTTTCTGCCTCTTTGTCTCATGTCACTCATTCTGTCTTGAGCACTTGCTCTTTTTCTCTCTGTGTATTTGGGTCTTTCTCTTCAGCTGGATTTTCTGCATAACCAAACCGGACCCGATATATCAGCGAGGTATTCAGCACCCTGGGCCAGCCACAGTCCTATACCCCACACAGCAGTCACGTACCAGGTTAGAGCTTCAACCTTGCTTCGGCGCCCGTAGGCGGTGTGCACCTGCTGAGTAACTCTGGTTCTTCTCGCTCTCTGGATGATCTTTTATTTTAGTGACCCTGGGAAGACCACAAACCAAGCTCAGGCTGCAGACTGAGACCTGACCTCTTTTTATGTAGTTATGTGGAAAGGAGCATCTGTGGGATAGCCAAGTTTTCAGGCCAATAGTTTTGGGATGGTTTTGTGTGTGTGTGTGTGCAAGAGGCAGAGGGATTATTTATTTATTTTTAAATTTAAATTTTTAAATTTTCTTTAAATTTCAAATTTTCTTTCCCTTTTTATAAGAGAAGGAGATCAGCAATACTTCCAGCTGCCAGCAAAAAGAGCTTGGCAGGGTGGGGCAGGCCCAAAGCTTTTGTATAATATGATCTTTAGAATCTTGGCATCTAACCCAGTGGATATTTACACTATTACCTCTTCAGCACCAGCACTAATCCTCAGCAAAGTTGCAAAGTAGGTGGATCTTGTCTTGGTGCCTTCAGCTTGTGTACTCTTCCCCCCTCCCAGGGCATGCCACACTCTCACTCACTCTCTTAGATCTTCTGTCTTCCCATTTAGTGTCCTGTGCTCCTTTCCTCCTTCCCATCCAAAAATCCTCAGAGAACTCAGATGATGGTCACTTACATCTTAGCCTTCCCCAGAATGTTTGCACCCCTCAATGTGCCATGAATGAAAGTCTTTGTCCTTCATTGAGGGAAGGAAAGTTAGTTCCATGGGGGCAGTCATACCGGTCAGTTCTGTTCATTGTGGCTCCAGGATCTAGACCAGGGCCTGGCATATGGAAAACAATCCATATGCCATACGTTTTATTGAACCAGTGAGCAGAGTGCCTTCAGGTTTTGATCAGCACACAGGCAAAGCTTTTCTTCATGGGAGGATGGCTGGCTCCAAGAGGCTCCGAGACCACCCCTGCTGTCTCCGAGGTTTCACATACAGGCCACTACCTCCTTGGCCCCGGTGTAAGGCCAATCCCTAAAATAACTTTTTAAAGATGCAGCTTTCTTCCGTCAGACTCTCTGGGATCCTAAAATCCTGTTTCAGTTCCTGGCAAATTTTCCATACTTTCAGGGCAAAGATGGTTTCCTTTCTGACTCTCCCAGGCCCTCGGCTTCACTACCCTGACCTCTTGCGGTGCATTGGCCAGTACCTAAACGTCCACTGGCCCCCAGGGGAAAACTGAGCTGTGTGTGCATTGTCCACCTCTGTCACTGGGGCATCCGGAACAGAACGGCGTCTTCCCTTTTGCAGACCTCCAGTGCCTGGGTCTTCTTTGCATGACCGCTTAATAGCAAAATCGATCTGCTTCTGGGCAGGGACTTCAGGCCTTGACGACTGGTCTAAAGCAAAGCCATGCCTGAAAAGGACAGCTGCCCAGAGCTGGCCATCTCTTAGGATTGCCCCTTGGTAAGGTGTGAGACGGGAAGTTGACAATGGAATTAAAATATTTTGGGCTGTTTGGGGAGCTATTTTTACTTTGTGCAAGGGATGTGGTATTCCTCGTTTGGACCACTTTCAATTTGCCAGGGAGCTCTGTGAATGGAAAATGTGAGCCAAAGGCCCCGAGGTGGAAAAAGCAAGCATGAAAGCAGAGTCCCCGTGATCTGAAAATTTACCCAGTGCTCCCAGCTGCTGGGGGGTTGAATTCTATATGTATTCCGGGTGGCTCTTGCTTTATTTCCAGACATTCTCTACCTTTCAGGTGGCATATAAACACCCGTCAGCACCCTGGCCTGCAGGACCGTCCCAGCCAGCTGTCCCATCCACGGCGCGTTGTGTACATAACCTACCCCATTAACTCTGATGCTGCCACACGCCAGAGGAGCTGGGAAGTGCTGGGAGGGAGGGAGGAAGCTGCTGAAAGCTGGCTTTCTTCCATATAATCATAACCCCAAACGTGCATTTCTTTGAAAGCAGGAAAAATCACCCAGCCACTTTTTGATTACACTTTTACACAAATTAATGCAATTTTCCTTTCCACCGGTATCGACCGCAGGGTTCAGTTGGGTCCGGCAGGCAGGCACGGGATGACCGGAAGCGTGCTAAGAGCAGCCGCGCACCTGGCATCCCTCTGGAGAAAGCGGATTCTCTGAGGACAGTGAGAGGAGACAGGGAGAGGAGAGGGGAAAAAAGAAAACAACCCAACTTGTGCACACGCACACGCACACGCACATCGCCACGCGCTGCGGCTCTTCCTGCCGCCGTGGCCGCGGGCACCTCGGTGCCCTGCCACATTCCGTCTCCTTGGTACCCAGGCGGCGCTCCGCTTCTTGTCACGGAGTGGATGATGATTATCTGCATCAGGGTCTCCAGGGTGCTCAGGCTTTGCTGGCGATTGGAGCTGAGATGCTCCAGCTGAAGGATTTTAAAAGCTGTACAAGGCCAGAGAACCATTACCAGTCACTTGCTGCGTGATGCCTGCTGGTGGGCCCGGTGGGTGTGGGAGGGAGGGGCCCCGGCAGGAGGGGAGGTGAGGGTACATGAGATCTTTATACCCTCCCCTGTTCTACCCCCACTCCCCTTCTCCAGGTCACCTCCCCACCTCCCCACCTCCCCACCTCCCCACGCCTTTTTAGCCATCATACCCTTGGTGAGGTTTGACAAGGTTATGTCAGTGTGGTCTGGGAGTCTATTGATCACAGCCATCCAGGATCTTGGTGGGAGTTTAGGGATTTGGTGCTTTGCGTAACCCCCTGCTCGGCTCGGTTAACTCCTCCTGTCCCGGCCTGGGCTCCCAGCACCTCAGAGCCCTGCTGTTGGGAAAAGTTGCCTATTTCTGTAACAGCTGCTTTCCAAACTATACTCATAAGGCTGTCAAAGCTGTTGTAATTACTATTAGAACAGAGCTCAGGTGCATGACCCAGGCAGCTAAGAAGGGGAGGGATTGATTGGAGGAGACACAGCAGAGGGGAAAAACCACATATACATACTAACCCCCCAACACGTGTGCACACACGCACACACGCATGCACAGACACAGGCACATACATGTCTTGTCTTCCCCTGTGAAGGGCCACAAAAGAAAGGGCTGATAAGCAAACAGGATTTCGTTAATCTCCTACCCAGGTGCTTTTTCTTTTAACCAGTCTGGAGGAGGAAAAAAAAAAAAAAGAAATACAAGAAACCACTGAGACACACACTCGCCTGGTGACACATCAATTTTTTCAACAAATATTAATTGAGCATGTACGGTGGAGCTGGCACTATTTTGGGTGCTGGGACCCAGCAGTGGACAAAATAGACGAAAGCCTGTGGAGCTGACGTTCTGGACTCCCTGACTCAAATCTCCTTGTCTTCAAAGTCTGTGAGCAACTGAGACATCCCCTGTGACCAGATGATGACGGAGTCATTATATTCCCCAGTGTAATTTGCACAAACATCCATACATGTGTACTCACTCATACAGAGTCATCATAGGCTTAATAAGGCACGGGTGAGAAAACACCTGACACCTTTCTCTTTGGGGCCTGCAAAAATAGGAAAAATGAAAATGTCTTGAACACATGAGACTTGAGGAAAAGTGATATCAAGTTTTCAGTCTCAAGGTACACAGAGGCAGGGAGGTCTTCGGGTTAGCTAGGCTGTGTACATCTGGAAGGACAATCACAAAAGGAAAAAAGCTCACCTATTCCTTATAGTACATGAGGGCTGATATTTCCCGGGAGGGTACCTGGATGGGCAGTTTCCTGACCACAGGTTTCCTGGGCTGAGGCAGGGAGGGGCGGGGTGGAAGGCAGAGACCTGGATGGGGGAGCTGAAGAGCAGAAGGCAGAGGCTGGGACAGGGTTTGGGAGCACCCCTGTGCTGGGCAGTTGGCATGGGGGGCCCTTCAGGGAGGCAGGGCATCGTCCAGCCCCGCCCTGCAGTGTGCAGGGTGTGGTCCTGGCTGGGGTGAGCCACGATGACCTCAGCACCCCATCCTGGGCAGGGCAGAGGCCGCTGCATGCTAGTCCGGTGGGGGGAGACTTGCTGTCTCCTGGTCACACTTGGCGAGGGAGGAGCCGCTCCTGTCCCTCTCTGCTCTTAGCACTGGGTGTCACTGCAGCAAATGTGATCCTTCTAGAGACCCTCTGGGGGCCTGGGATTCATCACCTGGCTGGGAAGGGGAGAAGCGGTGGAGCTGAAAGGAAGAGAGTGAGGGGAGTAAGGGGCCATGCCAGCTTAGCAATTCCCTAAACCCTTCAGAATCTGGCTCTTCCTCTTTGCTGTCCTAAAAGTCTCTTTGGTGGGGATCCGTGGACTCCTCGGCTGAGCCATAGATGTGCCACGCATTAGTGCACTGCCGTTGCATGCACTGGGGGCTCTGGGTTTGAATCCCAGGCACTTCCGTCTACAGTACGGCTGCAGAGTCCTGTTCTGACATTCCAGTGGGGCTGTGGGGTTTGCATCCAGGAGACCAGCTGCACCAGAGGCAGGAAAGTGCTGGATCTGGGCTCTACAGTAGCTTCTGCCTGACCTGACCCAGGGCCCCCACTCCCAGAACTTGTCTGCATGGGGGGTGGCCAGGGGTTGGGATGGCACACGTCCAGCCTCGGGTTTCTAAGTGGTGGCAGAGGGAGGGAGAGGCAGGAGAGCTTCCTTTCTGTTCTCGTCTCAATCTTCATGCTGTCTTCAGAATTGGGGTACTCTCATCAAAACACACCTATTTTTGGATAACCTGGCACCCCCTCCCAGTTTTTTTGAACCACAAAGCAACTTTATTCATAAAATCACCCGTTTCAAAGCCATAGATTAGAGAATGAAGGGTCAAGGCCCCAGTGAAATCATCCTCAGTCAGGCCCAAGCCAGGGAGAGAAGTGACATGCAGTTGACACTTTCCACCGAAAAGGATTTATTTTTAAGCAATGAGAAGACACGACGTGTGTGGTTGTGTGTTTGAGAGAGAAAGCATGTGTGTGTGTGTGTGTCTCATTCATGTGCTGTATCTTGGCACCACTCTGGGCAAACATGATAAGTAACTTGAACTTGACCTTGGCGATGACCTGTGCCTTTTAAAAATAAACAAAAACATGAAAACAGAGACTCCAAACCCCGGCCCCACCTCCAGAAGGGTCCCCCTCCTTCTCTTTCTCAGACAGTTTCACTTCTGCCATGTGCTTTCATTTCTCCTTTAGGTTCTCCCGTCCCTCTCTGCATACCTTCGTAGTAAGGAGCCGGACTTCCTCTCACCTCTTCTCACTTCTGCTGTTTTGTGATCTTGCCGGTTAATGAGCGCGCGCCCGTCAGCGTGGAGGGTGCTGACAGCATCACCAAGCACTCCCCACTGCACACGAGGTGCCAAAGCAATGGGCAAGAGGATGAAAGTATTTGTGCCAAAATCTTAGAAACACATGCAGAATTGGTTCATCCCCCCACCTCCCCACTACCCTGGGTTAGATAGTTTACTTCTGGCAAGTCCATATTCAAAAATCTTTTATCCTTGTTTTGCTGAAAGTATTACAATAAGCCCCGGAGTTTTCACAGTTACACTTGTATATTTTCACAGCTGTTTTAATCAGAAAAAAATTAATGTGCTTTTGATAGCTCAGGAATCTATCACTGGCTAAAAAGCGCTCCAGAGTCAGAGTGGAATCCTCAGCATTATATATTTTGCCAGCTATTTGAAATTCATAGAATTTCCCCTAAATATTTTCTTTTGCCATTCTTGCCTAAATTAATCTAACAACTCGGGCTGACTTCTTTGATAATCTCTTCTGTAACGAAGGCAGGGATGGGTATTGTTCACATTCTTTGGGAAACCAACATCAACTGGAGGAAAACGCAATTGCCATTTTGTTTGCATTCGGAGAACTTGCTCAAATAAAGTAAGGATGGGCAGGCCTGGCGCTCTCCTTGTTGACTTGGTGGCCGCTGGCTTAGCTACAGTGTATTTTCTTGAATGGCACATAAAATAGTTGGACTTTTTTTTTTCTCTCTCAAGGTCTATGGGACACATAGAGACACATTCGTTCTCTCTCTCTCTCTCTCTCTCTCTCTGTACCGGGCATGCTGAATACACGGGGGTCTCGGATCCAAAATGCAAGTACACATCAAAGCACAGTGAAAGAGGAAACTACTGAGCGTAAAGAGACAGTTCTGCGGTAGCTCAACAACCACAACCACAATCGTTGAAAGAACTCCACAAAACTCACAACAAAGGGAGGCAGAGCTGGGGGAAGAAACAGAAGAGTTTAACGAAAAAGTCTCGTTTGCCTCTGTTAGGCAGAGAAGAGGCTGATTTAAGTGGGGGACAGGGGAGATCACTGTTTTAACGTGAACTTTAATCCCGAAGCAGTGAGTGTTTACTGCTGGTGACCACGCAGCATAAATCTTGCAAGCACAATGCACAGTGTGATGCAGCCCCCAGTGTTTTTTTTTTTTCCCTTCTCCGTCTCAATAAGTGTGTAAGTGTGTAAATGCTGCTGAAAAATAGTGACCTTTCCTAAAGGACTGTACCCTGCAACTATTTTCCCAGACACACAGTGACCTTTCAAACCAGACTGAGGTGAGGGGCTGTGGAGTTTGGACTTTGAACTGGCCAGACCCCGCTGTGCTCCTCTGTTAGCCTGGCCACTTTTTATTGTGTCACCAGGGAGCGTTCTGTATGCAAAGCAGGCCAGGCTGGCAGCCTGAACCTTTGCAAATCAATTTGTCTGTGAAGGCGAGTCCACTGGAGTGAAAGATGGTCTAACAGGGCACGCTGCCCCCTCTCTTTGTGACATCATCGCTTGCGGTACTCTTGTCAGTCAAGTCAGCCCAGAGAACTGCTGGAAGGAGGGGGAATGCTGGGGTGGGGGTGGGGTGGGGGTGGGGGTGGGGTGGGAGGGGTTAATCCTCATGACCAACTGTGGCCTGAGAGACGAGAGCGACGAGAGCGTTCATGGCAGGACAAAGCTGGGGCTGGGCGATCTGCGTGCCTGAGAGAGCCAGGGGTGGGGAAGGGTGCGGTTTATCGTGGTCTCCATGCATTGGTGGCCAACCCCACTCTTTCCTCTTCCTTCTGGATCTCGATATCAATACAGGAGAGGAGAGAGCGATCAGGAGAGAGCTGGGATTCCCAGCAAATGCTGAAGGTCTAGGCAGCAAGAGAGCTCGCCCTCCGGACACGTGCCAACAGAATGGGCACCCATGAACTCTAACCTCAGACTGTTTTCTGGCAAAGACCCGGGGCTACAATCCCTACTCGTAGTAAACTTTTCCGTAAGGGTTAATATTACTATTGATTCCCCTAAGTCTTTCCAACACTCAGGACTCTACACTAATCAGAAGCTAAAAATGCCGGAAAAGACAGACAAATTCAATTACTTTGTTTCCTAATTCAAAAATTTTTTTCAAGAAGTCCTTTAAGATGTAGAAGTTCTGCATTTTTCATAAAGCAGTGATTAGATCAATTTCTGGGTAAGCGATTAATCATCTTTACACTCCACTTTACAAGAAGATGGGGAGCAAAGTTTGGCCTGCTCCAGCAAGCTGACGGATGAGCCTGTTGGTGAGCAGCTAGATGGGAGAACCCCAGACTCCTGATTTCTGTACAGTCTGAGAACACGGGTCCTTCGAGGAGCTCATTGCATCGGCTCCCGTGTTGGGCTCCGGAGCTGGCCAAGCCTGAGTTCTAATCCTCACTCTACCATTTGCCAGATTGTAGATGTGTTGGCAGGTTACCAAACCTTTCTAAGCCTTGGTTTTCTTATCTGTAAAATGGGAATGATAAGAATATCCACACTGGAGTTTTGGTGGGAATTAAAAGTTCAGGCATATGTGCTGCTTAGTGCACTGTTGCTGCACAGTTATTGCTCAATGAATGTTTGCCCTGGTGTTGATAACTTGGGCAGTAATTATTGGGGTGGGGTAGTAAAGAGGGTATAATTTTATACAGAGAGATGAAGTATAATTAGATTTTTGCATAGTTTTCTTATCCATGAGACGTTTGTTTTGTTTTGAAGACCTTTGGATAATTTGCTCGGGCAGAAGTATTTTATTTTACAGAGTATCATATTGGATTTAAGGATACTGACATTATATGCATCATATATACACACACACACCTATAAATATATTATATTTGTGCTATACACGCATCATTTTTTTCTGACTACCAATCTATTTTCAGTAATAACCCCCAAGTATAGGACACTAAAATTTATTTGTGTATCATGTCCTTTCTACAAGGGATCACAGGATGATTTGCTGGGAGTCAGTGGTGAACTGACAGGGAGAAAACGTTTTTGAGAGCAGATTTTGAAAGGGGAAGTCACTGTGAGGCAAGACTAGTCATCCATTTGTTAAGAGCATAGAGGTGGCTGGCATGGGCACATGCCTGATAGAAGAATCCAACAAGTATTTAATTTTTAAGTTGAGTTTCAAGGTGAAAATGGTGCAGGGTGATTGGTCGAAGGTATCTTGTTTTGACGAAGAAATCCTGAATACCCCTTTTGTTTAAGAGCACGCAACCAAGAGAAGAAGTAATGGGGGGGGGGGGGGGTTGGGGAAGACATACATACCTAGGTAGGGATTTCAGAGAGACTGAGCAATGAAGAGTGTTCTTAGGTGAAGAAAAGGAAGTATTAGCAGCAAAAAGTTAAGGATGATGAGGTCAAGTGTCAGTTATTGAAACCAGAGTCAGGATTCCAGAATTCCTTGAGGGTAGTAACAACAAAACAAGACAAACTAACACACAAACCATACAGAAAAACAACAGCCAACAAAGCAATCTTTTAAACCACAAGTTAGGGTTGTAAATGAAAGTGTCGAAGGAAAAAGCAAAAAAAGTTATAATGAGAATTCCTTGTGAGGCACTGAAGGATTAGAGACTGAGGGCAGATATAATGTTAGGATGGAGGCAATTTCTGATTCCAAATAATGAAGAGGAGGTGGATCAGAGCAGGACATCCCAATCCAGCAGAACGCTAATAACTCATTTCATGGATTCAGTTATGCAAGGTGTCACATCATATTTCCTGAAACATAAAAACGAAATGGTTCCAAAGCTTGATCCAATACTAGCAGCACAGGAAGAGGCATTTTTCTGTTCTTTGACTTCCAGTCACGCCACAAAGAGTTCCACGGCATTCCCTGAGAGGTGAATCAAAGCTGTGCAAGTCAAAGCCTGGAAAAAGCCAGGCTGAGAAGCAGGAGATAGTTCTTGGGAAGCCCGGCTGTGCAGACAGCATTAAAAGCACTTAGGCGTAATGCTTCCAGTGCACCCGAGGCTGAGCTGGAAAAAGCCATGTGGGAAGGCGGAAGTAGCGTGGCCTCTTTGCTTTGTTGCAGTTGTCCTTTCCACATTGCTGCTTTCCCCGTCATGGTTTCGATATATGGCGGGTCGGCATAAGAAATTAAGTGGGAATTATTTTGGGAGTTTTGCAGAACTGCAGACGAATAACAAAGGCCAGCAGATGACACACAAAGGCTAGAAATGGGCCAGATTGTTACAAAAAAAGGTACTCCGGTAGACTGTGGCATCATACAAGAAAAGTCCTTATATGATTCCCTAAAGGAAAATTAAGGTGAAGGGTCAACTCTTATGGATTTTCAGGCCAGCAAAGCCTGGTTTGAAAATTTTATAAAGTGGTTTCGCCTATGCAGTGTAAAAGTAACGGGAGAGCAGTATCTACTGATTAAGAGGCAGCTGGGGAGTTTGCTGAAACCCTGAAAAAAATTTTTTTACATGGATTTTCCAGATCATGGGGCCATGGTGTCTCTAAGCCCTGGATGTGGAAGAGATAACTGTATATTCTGCTCTGTTTTTCTCAGACTTGGAAAACTCTTGTTGAGTCTTCTCCTGCAACTGCTTGTGAATATAGGGTATTACATTATCTCAGAAGGCTTCCTCTACAGTGAGAGAAAGTTGATCAGTATCATCAACTGGAATTATGGTGAAAAATGAGAAGTGATTAGGAATCTCAATAAGGAGACAAAGGCAGGGCATTAGTCACCTAGGGCAGGAGAGCCATCAGCCGGTCGGAAGTGAAAGCCTGGGTGAAAGTGGTCTGGGAGATGGTGGCAGGCTGTACTGGTAGAAGCACAGCCCTTCATTAGGGAAAGGAAACTCAGTCACTGTACAAAGGACGGATAGCAGGGCCATTTCTCCTATTATCCTGGCAATACCCTGTGCTCTGAGAGGGGCTTCTTCCGGGCGCCAGTCCAGCTGGGCACTCTAAAGTTCCCTGAGGCACGAGCATCTCGTTCAGTCTTAAAGCACTATGCATGAGGAAAGTGAGAACCGGAAAAGAGCAGGGCCTCTTATCCTAATATAGCCAATTTGGTCATTTTAATTACCTCTCGAATAAACCAGTGTCTCGTTTGGCACCTCTGGACCTCAGGGTGGGCACTCCCAGTGGAATCTGGGTGCTTGGACAGGCTGCAGGATGCAGAAGGTTCCGGGATGACTTGTGGGAGCATTATCCTAGATCACCTCTGGAGCATACCTAGGACAGTGCCTGACTTGTACAAAGTGCCCAATAAGCGGAGACAGTCTCACTGAGCTCCTGCACTCAATTGCACACTATCTCTTCAGCTATAGCGAGAAGACTTGAGGCT
This sequence comes from Tamandua tetradactyla, assembly GCF_023851605.1. Lineage (NCBI taxonomy): Eukaryota > Metazoa > Chordata > Mammalia > Pilosa > Myrmecophagidae > Tamandua > Tamandua tetradactyla. Next base: position 32,694,450 of record NC_135343.1, on the reverse strand, counting down.
TCGGTAGTACTCAGCATCCAGTACTGACCTGGCAGGCAGTGGATGCACAGACACTCACTGAGTGGGACAACTTAGGATCCAGGTATTTGAGTGGCTGGGGAAGATGGAGAAGAGGTCCCAGGAAAGATTTCCCCACCAACTGGGAAGGGCCATGTGTGGGGTGGTGGAGAAAGGATATGGGGGAGCTTATTATCTTATTTTTTTTCTGAATCACAATGAACTTTTCCTAAGTTTATTTTATACTTAAAACTTTTCTTACCCTCACAAGGGCCATAGAAATCTAGGACTGTATACTCGGCTGGATTTATAGCTCTGGACACGGGTGTCCTGGAACATTCTGGTCACTATGTAGATGTGGGATTAGGGCTAATAAAAGAACTTAACTTTGTGTTGCCCTCAACCACTTTCAAAGTGTTTTTATGAAGCTGATCTCTAGGTAGGACTGCCAGCCAAGCAGAGGATGTCCAGTTGCACTTGAATTTCAGATCAATAACAAATAACTTTGTTGTATATGTGTGTCCAAAATATTGCATGGGGTAGACTAAAATAGCATTTGTTTTTGGCCTAAAATTCAAATGTAGCTGGGCGTCCTGAATTTTTATTTGCTAAATTTGTCAATGGTATTTCCAAGTAGAGACTGATTTAGTGGTTGAAATACAAACACTTATAGTATAGATGTGGCTTGGACTCTCAGCCCTGTAATTACTAGCTTGATGTTTTGGGTTAAAATCTATTCAATTTTTATAGTTCAGCCAAAGTTTTCTAGTGTGCCAGGCTGTGCTGTGAGGACCTAATGAGATAAAAGCTCTGCACATGTGTTTATGCCATCATTCTTTAGTTATTGTGATTCTCTTATTTGACCATGGGCAGGTCTGGAAGGAGGCGGCTAGGCATTACTGTCCCTATTTGACAGGGGGAATCTGAGACTTGGAGAAGTTTGAACTCCCAAGCCTTTGACTCTTGGTCCAGTGTTTTTCATACCATGTTGGTCATTCGAGGCATTTATTTTGTTACCATTATGACATGGAAAAGCATATTATGCCCAGGAACCCTTGAGATCAGGCCCCTCCTTCCAAAGTCCAACCAGGAAGTGGTGAGTCCCTCTGCCTACCCACCCCTGTGGCCACCAGGGGTAAAAGGGGCCTTTCTTCCAGGAGGTTCAGTCATGAGCCTTTTGGTGCTGCAGGCTGTGACCAGGCAGCTGTGTGCTGAGCAGCACTTCCTGCCACCACACTCCCTGCACAGGTCTGTGGGCCAGCAGAAGCCCTGCCTATGGGGAATCCACTGTGCAATTCCATTTTTATTTTCTTTCAAATGTAATTTTATTGAGATATATTCAAAGACCACACAATCTATCCAAAGTATACAATTAATGGTTCATAGTATCATCACATGGTTGTGTATTCATCACGATGAACAATCTTAGAACATTTGCATTACTCCAGAAAAAGAAAAAAAAAAAAGAAAAAGGAAAGCCCCCCAAATCCCATATTCCTTACTCTCCTCCCTCTCCTATTGACCCTAGTATTGCATTCTACCCAATTTAAAGACTTACAATGCAGGTAAATTAACTAAGACAGTGTAGTATTATCAGAGATAGATATATAGATGAGTGGAACAGAACACAACATTCAGAAGTAAATTCATAGAAATACGGGCAACTGATTTTTCTTTCTTATACAGCTATATAATCATTATCAAAGATTGGGGCTACTGGATTACAGTTCAATAATTTCTGGTATTCCTTTTAGCTATTCTAGTACACTAGAAACTAAAATATCTATATAATGAGTCAGTAGTCATAACCATTTGTTAAATCCGAATTTCTCTGTTACATCTCCTCACTTTCATTTAATCATTCCCTTAATCTTCAGGGATATCTGGGCAATGACCACTTTAACTTCTTCCTGCTGGAAATGGATGTTTACCTGATGGGGTAGAGGTATGAAACTGGTTGACATTCTTGGAGAGATTAGTACCTCTGGGCTTCAGGGCTTATCTGGCATCGAGGAACAATCTGGGGGCCCTAAGTTTCTGAAAAAATAAATTTACTAGGTAAAACATTTCTAAAGACTTAGAGCCCAGGGTATTCTTTTGGGTTTTGATTGGGCTTGACATACTGTGGCAATTAGCAATATCTGACTGAAGCTTGCATAAAAGTAACCTCCAGAATGAACACTTTCTTTTTTGGGGGGGGATGCATGATCCAGGAATTCAGAATGAGCTCTTGACTCTATTTGAAATCTCTTAGCCACTGAAACTTTATTTTGTTTCATTTCTTTTCCCCCTTTTGGTCAAGAAGGTACTCCCAATCCCATGAAGCCAGGACCAGGCTGATCCCTGGGAGTCATGTCCCACAATGCCAGGGAGATTTACACCCTTGGGAGTCATGTCCTACATAAGGGGGGAGGGTAGTGATTTTATTGTGGAGTTGACTTAGAGAGAGGCCACATCTGAGCAACAAAAGAGGTTGTCTGGAGGGTGACTCTCATGCATTGTTATAAGTAGGCTTAGCTTTGCCACAGCAGAGATGAGATTCATAAGGGCAAGTTTTGAGATTGAGGGCTCTGCTTATTAAAATGGGAGTCCCTAAATGTGGTTCAGGTTCTTGCAACCTATTTGCTATCATCTGGAGATAGCCTAATCATCATTTGTTTCTGGCATTCACTTAGATGTCCCTCCTGAGAAATGTGTGTGTTAGGAGGATAATCAGATGCAAGTGACAGAATAAGCTATTAGGGGTTTGGGAAGCACATAGTCCAATCTCAGGAGAGCAGTAGGAGGTCTGCCTTAGAGACACTGCGGCCAGGGCTTGAATGTTGACAATACTTTCTCAGGCTCTGTCTTCCATTCATCTACTTCATTTGCTCCAACTACAGCAGTTGTAGTTTCACAGTCCCTGAGTTTCACATTTACAACTTCACACCTAGAAAAGAAGGAGGCTCTTTTCTTTCAGTTCCAATTAGAAAAGTCTTGAGGGTACATTCTGATTGAAATAACTTGGGTTTTGGGCTCATCCCTGGACCAGTCACTGTGACCACAGAAATAGGATATGCTTCCTTGCAGTCATCCCTGGACCGGTCACTGCAGACAGAGAATGAGATACTCAGTCCTCAGCAGAACCATAGGTTAAGTTACAGGGAGAGAAGTTTCTGAGGAATTGAGATTGGGGGAGTGCTGTCATCAGAAGAAGGGCTGATGTCCTCCCCTCTTTGTAGATGAAGATTTCAGGACAAGGAGAGGCTTGTGCTGGGTGGGACTGGCCAGGACGATCTTCATGAGAGGAGGTGGGAGGTCACTTGGTCCATGGGGGTAGGATTTAGAGACCTATAACTGGGTCTCTGCCTTATCACCCTTCATTTTGGTTTGGCTTGAGTGCTGGGTTGGGGTTACTGGTACCTTCCAAAGAAAAAGCGGGGGTATGTTTGTGGCTTGTAGGGTAACTGAAGCTTTAGCTCTTTGGGGTAATTACACCTACAGACATTTTACTAGGCTTTTACTTGATGCCTATTCTAGTGCTAAGCACTTTAGGAGTTTCAAAAGCAACAGAAGACAAGGTCCCAGCCTTTGAGGAATTCATAATCTAGTTAGGTCGACAAGATGTCCACATGTGAAACACTTAGAAGACTCTTAAAGGAAGTGCCAGATGGTGTCTGTAGAATAGGCTGTGAGCTCTGTGGCACATCAGGGCATGGAGAAAAGCTGGGAAGGGTTCCTAGAAGGATTTGAGCTGGGCCTTGGAGAACCAAGTATAGGGCGAATGTAAGAGGTCAGACTCAAGGAATAATAATGGTGTTTTACTTTTATTGGGTTCTAGGACCCTGACGATACATAAACGAACATTAGATTTTGTAAGGGATGTAGCTGGCATGGATGCTCCCTTAGGATGGGCACCTGATGACCAGATTTCCCTGTTCAAAGGAATACGAAGAAATATGTTTGTCCTCAAGCTAAACCTTGGATTTTGGCAAAGGGCAATTGACTTTCTATGGAGATTTCTGTTTTGTTAAGACTCCAAGAGGTACTCAGCCGAGGATCATGTAAAGGACCTAGGTACACTGAAAATTACTTACACTTCTTATCTCAAGCAGATCTAAGGTTTGTTTATGAATGAATAAATGAATGAATGAATGGGAAATGTAAGGCAAAGACTTTTACAAAAGACCACAGTTTGCAAGTCAGGCAAAATTTTTCATAAAGATTGTGAGAAGGTAACAGAGGTCTTTAATGTGTGGCAGATATGGCTGCAAATTCCACCTTTGCTGTGTAGTTAGGGGCCTGACTGTAAGACACTGAGCCTCAGTTTCCTGGCCTATTAAAGAGGAATACATTATCAGGCTTGTTTGGGGGATATATTAGATTATCTACATAAAATAGCACAGTACTTGGCAAGGAGTAATGATTCAATAAATCATCATCATTATTATTATTGTAAGGAAGTATAAACTTCGTTTGGCGGTTGGCGAACCATCATTTTGTTTCAGTACCTATCAGGTGCCTGACACCTGCTGAGTAGGCACTTTACATACATTATTAAATTTAATCTCCACAAAGGACATGTGAGGAAGGTATTCTGATCGTCATTATTAGAGATGAGGAAATTGAGGCTCAAAGAGGTTAAGTAGCCCCAGTGGGGTTGATTTGAACTTTGGTGATTTCAGAATCCTGCTCATTTCACCTTTAGGGGCAGATCGAAGGCTGCTGGCAGGGAGTTGTCAGGAAGATTTCAAGCCAGCATCCTACATCATAGACTTTCTGTTCAGATGCTTAGAAAGGAACCAGGAGCAAGGATGAGAACGGATGTAAGGTGCACATGGTTGGGGTTTGACCCACTGGAGATGGAAGCTCAAGACAATTCAGGTAAGTGGCTTTTTCCTGAGGCAAGAAATTGCTGCAAGCTTCCGAATGATCTTGCCCTGGACTGAAAAGAGAGCTGGTGTTCCTGAGAACGCGGGGAGCTTTGCTAAGCAAGTGCAAACTTTCCCTTCTCTCCGGTCAGCAACTGCCCCTCACAGGAAGTCCTGGAGCTCTTGGCCGCCCCCTTACCCAGGACTTCTCCTAGCCCTGTGGAGGACTGATGCTGGCTTGAGCTCCCCACGTTGGGTGGCTGCTGGCCTCTGCAATGGCTCCTGCCCAATGAAAACACTGCAAGACGGACAAAGCATGAAGGAGAGCAGACCCACTGATGTGATGTGTGGGCAGGTGCAAGCCAAAAAAATAAAAAAAAAAGAAGGTTTGCATATGTCAGGTTGAATTGCTGAGACATGGGATATCTTAATAGCGTGGGAAAATGGGATTGTGAGATCAAAAGCCTTGATAAAAAGGAGATTACTTCATCATGACTCTGCCTTAGAGAGGGACGGTCATAAGTGCACAGCAGGCACCCCCCCAATGCCCATTTCTTTGATTTCCAAGTGGGAAGCACTGGGCAAGACCCCACAGAGTCTGCCCCTTTCCTGACTCCCGACCCTGCTGCCTCCTTCTGCACTGGTTTTGTTTTCTGGTGGAATGCAAAACTTTCTGTGCACACAAAGTCTGCTCTCCCGTGACTTTAATTTATTTCCAGCTCATATTTTTTATTTCTTCGTAGCTAAACGTTTTCCTCTGGTGGAACATCCTGACTTTTGCTTGAAGTCCCCTGTCTATTGTCTTTGCTTCGTTGTAACTGCTGGGAGTCAATTTGGAAGCTTCTTTTTTTTTTTTTTTTCTTTAAATTGCGTTTTAAGAAAGGGAAACCAGTCTGCCAGCATTATTTCTAATTCTTAAAATTCAAAGCAGTTTGCTTGAGATTATTCTCTGTTCTTGGAGATGAAGCTGATTTCAGTTTATATTTCGTTGTCTTCACACCCATCTCAGTGACTAATACTGTACGACGGATTTCCTTTTTTTTCTCCCCTTCTTCTTCTTCTTCCTTGAAGTGGGTTTCAAATCCCCAAAGAATCTCGGGGGGGGGGGGGAGGGATATTTTAATTGAAAGCAAGAGAAAAAACAAAAAAGCATAAGATTGCTGACAAAAATATCATGTTTAATGAAACCAAGTCCCATCAACGCAGATGGCTGTGGAGGCACAGAATGACCTCAAGGTAGAAAAACGGGGTTCCCTGAAGTGCCTTGGAAAGTGGGGTTTTGCTTTGTAAAGCTGCGTGTGTAAACGACGAGTGCCTTGACGGTGCCCGCGAGGGAGCAGGAGGGACCCGGGCCAGCCTTCCCGGGGGTGCTGCGTCCCCCGTGTGTGTGCGGTGCTGGCCCGCCCACGCATCCCCCCACTGCCTGCCTGGGGCGCGCCACGAACAGTGTCCCCCACCCGGCCTAGCCGTCCAGCGCCCGCCTTCCGGCCCAGGCTCACGAGCTGACCAGCGGTGGGACCTCAGGCAAGGGGTTTAACTTCCCTGGGCCTCAGTTTCCCAGTTTGTAAGTTAGCGGGAATCCTATCTACCCCACTGGGTTTCTGTGAGGATTATTTGAGGTGAGGGGAGGCCAGTTCTTGGCATAAGGTGTAACCCTTAAAAAAGCTATGTTGCTGGTTGTTCCCGTGGCCGGATCTCTGCCCCCACGTGCTCCTCTGGGTGCAGCGGGATGGCAGTCTCTGGAGGGGTGGGGCTGAGCCCTGCGCGCCTGTGGAGCTGCCTGGGTGCTGCGTACCGAGGAGGCCCTTATAATACGTGGGGACTAAACGAGCACCCAGAGGTAACGGAAACACGGAAGCATATTTCTTAAAGTAACCTGAAAAAGGTAACGGTCTCTCAGAACTTCCCTCTTGAACAAATTTAATAAAACATATCAGAATAAATCTAAAGCCCCACAAATCTGAAATGAACTTTGTTTCCTTAGGAATAATGACTTGGAAATGTTACTGTTTTGCTGTTTCTTCTGGCCTCTCTTTGAGAATGTTTTTTTTTCTGTCTTTTCTGCCTTCTGTCTATGAAGTTTCTCACCCAGAGATTGAGGGCTTGGGTGTGTGTCTTTTGTTTGTTTTTAATTTTTTTTTTTGTGAAACACAACATATATACAGAAAAGCAATAAATTTCCAAGTATATTTTAACAAGTAGTTATAGAACAGATTTTAAAGTTTGATATGGGTAACAGTTCCATGATTTTTTGTTTTTTCTTCTAGCTGCTCCAAGACACTGGAGACCAACAGAAATATCAATATAATGGTTCAGCAGTTGTAGTCATTTGTTAAATCTTATCTCCTCTGTTGTACTCCTTCTCTTTAAATAACATATATACATAAAGCAATACATTTCAAAGTACATCGCAACAATTAGTTGTAGAACAGAGTTCAGAGTTTGGTATGGGTTTCCATTCCACAATTTCAGATTTTTACTTCTAGGTGCTCTAAGGTACTGGTGGGTAAAAGAAACCTCAGTATAATGATTCAGTACTCACACTCATTTGTTAAACCGGACTGTCTCTGTATTGCTCCACCATCACCTTTGATCTTTCTCCCACTCTTTAGGGGTATTTGGACTATGCCCATTCTAACTTTTGCATGTGGGAAGGAGCTGTTGATAATATGGGGTAGGGCTGTGGAACTACTTGATGTCCTGGAAGGCTGGCCCCTCTGCGTTTCAGGGCTTATCTGCTCCAAGGACCCATATGGAGTTTGTAGTTTTAGAAAGTTATTGGGTGTGTTTTGCAACTGAGAAATGGACTTGACCCTTTCCCCTTCGGGGAGGCTGCTGTGGCTTTAAGGATGGCGTATGGACATCTGGTCCGTGAAGTTCCCAGGCAGCAATGGCACAGTTTGTCTTGGAATCTCGGTTTCAGAACAAGGCGGGATCTGGGTCTCCCAATACCCCATTCTACCTACCTCTTTCCACACACCCTCTCTCATCCGGCCCAGAGGGATTTACGGCACTTGACGGGGGTCTCTGGCTTTCCTCTCCTTAGCCTGCATTTTTCCTGACCTCTCTTTCTCCTCCTTCCTCTCCTTCTGTCAGCAACAGAGAGACAGTTTGTCTCTCCAAGTTATCTATTCCTTCTGTTCCCTTTTAAGATGGGGGCATGGGCACCTTAATTCATTTCCATTGATGAGCCCAAGGAAGATTTTTCCTTTCTTTCCTTTTCTTCCTCTTTTTTCTTCCTTCTCACCCTTCTCTTAGTTTATTTCAGTTCATGTACCATTCTTGGTCGGAGTCCCATATTTAAAAAAAATTAGAAAAACCTTTTATTTTGGTGTATCCTACTTTATAAAAACTCCATCTGTACCAAGCAACCTAAATTGGTCTGAAAGATGAAATAGCAGTTGTTTATTTCCTCTACTGGGTTCCCTAAGATTCACTCAAGGAAAAATAGCTGGTACATTGACAACGAACCTATTTGTTAAAAAAATTCATTTATATTTCATTTTTAAATACATTTATTGGGTAATTTGAGGCAGACCAGTGTTCCTTTATGGCTTTTTCGTTCCATCATCTCTTGGTTTGAGCTCTTCTTTGACCCATCCCAGCCATTGCCAGTTTGACGGAAACTTACCCGCAAGTGCTTTAAGCCGTTCCTCTAGTGGGTGAAGCCTGGGTCTCTCAGGTTTGCATCCTTCCCTCGCATGGTCAGGACGGACGTGAAGGGAGGAACATTGCTTTTTTTGGGGGGGGGATGCATGATCCGTGAACTGAACCCGGGTCCCCTGCATGGAAGGCGAGCATTCTACCACTGAACCACCCATGCACCCTTTAATTCTGATCATGGCTTTTTAATCGCTTGGAAAACACATACCTTCCTCTTTGGCCTTGCTTTTGTTCAGAGGCTTTCAAGTTTGGTAAGTCACACCTGGCCCCCAAATCATTGCGTCCTCCACATTAAAGTTTATCGCCCCCTTCAATAGGGATAAAATGAACACCGGTGAATTTAGAAACAGACCACAGGCTTTTACCAAGCAGTGAAATTCATCCAGGCTTATCACGCTGGAAGGATGCAAAACATCATCGTGGAGGAGGAGACTCTGCAAGGAGCTGGTGGGCACCCTTCTCTGCCCGCTGCCTTGCGCACAGGGCCTTGGGTGTTCTGAATGCACAAAGCTTGCATCCTGCTACGGGAAGAATGACCCATGCTTGGAAGATGTTTTAATGATGTCTCCTCCGTGTTGGGGAATCTTGATTGTTCTGTATTTTTTCACCCTTTCATTTACATGGCCTCAAAATGTCTTTTTGTTTCCATTGCTGCCAAGTGCATAGGAGCAGAGGGGTTAAATCTAGTTAGTTAGGTCTGTGCTTAAAGACAGCCTTTCTCTCTCCCCTGTTCCCCTCCTCTCTCTTTCTCTCTCTCCTTTCTTCCCTCTCTCTTTCGCTCTCTCACTTACACACCCCCTCCCCCCCCATGCCCGAACTTAACTGGTTTAATTTCCATTATGAAGGGTGAAGTCTTGGTTGGGACTCAGAGGATTGCATCTGGGAACAAATTTACCAGCACCCACTGGAATACTGCGTCTCAGCAAGATGAACTCCTTTAAAGGGCAGTGAGGTGCCTGGCTCTGGGCACAGGCGGGTCGCCTGGGGGAGCGTGCTGTGCTGCAGACAGACTGTTGCTGCGCTTCTGCTGGTCACTCCATCTCTCTGCATGTGCTGCTTTTAGAACTTCCTGGCATTTGGGCTGGTCTCACAAAAGGGAATAACTGTTCGTGTCCAGACACATTGCAGACTTCTGGCAAAATAGCTGGAGCTCACGAAATTTACACTTTTCCTGGCACCTGGCCGAGCGTGCGAGCAGGACTTGGCTTGGGTTTGCTTTCGGTTAGAAAGGCCCTACTCGGGGGTCGGGTGGCAGCAAGAGCCCCACAAAGGGGTCAGAACTGCTGAAATGCATATCGGCTCAGCTGTGGAGAGGAAATCCTGTAGCGATGTCTGCCCAATGATACTATCTTAGCGGAGTGTGTAATTCTCAGGCTGGCTGCTGTTGTGTGTGACATGGAGGGCGTCTGAGATAGGGAGAATCCCACCTTGATAAACAACTAAACAAGGAACACGGCGGCCTTGGGGGCGTAGCTGCTGTTAGTAAGCATGACTGTCACTGAGGTTACCTTTGAAGCAATGCCAGTGGGACCTCTGCTGGGATTCCTGGGTTGGGGAAGGGTCTCTCAGGTCACTCGGGGGAATGCGTATTCCTGTGGATGGAGATTCTTAAAATGGCAGAACGAAGCTGAGGTGTGTGAAAGACACCTGGACTTGTCTTTTAGTTCTGCCCCTCCAGAGAGGGTCCATTTTGAATCCCAGCCTCAAGTAGCCCACTCTTCATCTCCCATCTTTAGAAAACTGGAGAGAAACCAGCTGGCCACCAGTCTACAGGCTGTGTCATTTCCTTCCCTCTCCAAGCCTCACTCTTTCCACAGAGGAGAATTTTCAAATTAACACATTCAGTCCATTAAAGACCTTTTTGCAAACATTTTGCTCTGGTAAAGGGAGCGTTTCATCTGGAAATGGTCAGGTGCAAGTTGGCACAGAACGGTATGAGGAAGAAAAAAAAATAACAGCCCGTCTTACCAAGTGGACAGAGGATGTGCAGGAAACGTTCCGTGGGCCCTCCTTAGAGGACAGAGAGATTTCTGTGGAAGGGAAAAGCAAGGTCAATGAATAAAAATGATTTGCTCTTGTTTTGCGAAACTAGCAAGGGAATATGGGAGGTGGGTTTTCATCCACCTTCTTCAAAACATAAAAAAGCCAAAAGGATTCTCTACCTCTTCATCTTGATTTTGTTACCATCCATTGCAGCTCCAGATAAAAATATGGCCTTCTCTTCCCAGCCTGGTTTAAACTAGACAATGTGAGAGCTTCTTGCAAATGGCTGGCTTCTCTAGAACAGACCAAAGTTGCTTGACCAGCTTGAGTGCTTCAAGCTCGTTGGACAAAATTACAGAAAATATTCAGTAGCTGTAGGACTGAAGAAACAGAAAACATGCATTTTCGCTGCTGTTGCTGCTCCACCTTGGAGGAACGAACACAAGAACCCTAGAGCAGGACAGAACCTGAGCGATTATCTAGTCTAGTGTGTGTGCGTGTGTGTGTGTGTTTCACTATATTTTGTATTTTTAAAAAATCTGTTTCATATAGTGGAAATTGGCTGAAGATTTCCACTAGACCTTAAACTCCGTGAAGCGTGGGCCGTGTCTGAGTTGTTTACTAGTTTGTTACTTACACAAAGTAGCCTCGAAATCCATTTGTTAAATGAATACGGAATGAACCATGTAGCCTAAAAGAAATTTGCAAACTACAGAACTAGTCCGTAGCCACCCCCCACTGCAATTCCCCCACCATTTTGCATCAAGCACAGAGAAGCTGGCTGAATTTCCTGAGGTCCCACAGCCAGTCACTGGTAGGGCTGGGACTGGAAACCCACAAATAGCCAGTCCAGTGTCCCAACATCAGTGGGGCCCAACTATCCTTACAAATGTCAGCATCTCCAAGGCAGCTTTCAGGCAGGGCAACCATCCCTCTTTCACCGTCCAACCAGTGCCTGGCATGAGCAGTTGGCACATTTAAGGCCATGAGCTCCACATGTGGAGAATGTCTGTCTGTTCATTACCATGTGTGATGCACCTAGAAGACTGACTTGGTCCTTAGTAGTTGCTCAAATATTGTAATATTCGTCGAATGAATGAGCACAAACCAGCTCCAGCCCTATTCCCCTGCCTTGAGTATATAGAAAGAAAAGATAAGGCGGGGTTTCAAGCTTCTCATCAAGAACTCTAGGGCCACGAAGTGAGGTGTGCACAACATTGACGCTCCACTCGCAACAGCACCCCACCCTGGTCACCGCCACCAGCAGCAGCAGCAGCAGCAGGCAGGTATGCAGTACCTTACTCCTAAGAAGCTGCACAAAGAAATAAGCAATTCTTGCTCTGTTTGAACACAGTGTCTGCAAGATGGCTACCGGCCAGTGCTACCCTTATAATCTTCTCATTCTTACTTTGTGCATGTAACATACTTCTGCAGCCTGAATTCAAGGAGCCCTGGACTCCTAAAGTAGCAGATTTAGGTGCTGGAGTTGGCCCCTGAACTTCCTTGTTTAATAATCTTGTGTAAATTCCTTATCTTATTCGATCTTCAGTTTCTTCATCTGTCAAAAGGGAAAGCAGAGTATGTGGATTCGCTATGTCCAACTATGTGCTATCAGTCAGGTTACTTGATGTTTGCTTCTAAGCCTCAGTTTTCTGAAACTTTAAAATGGGGCAATAACAATATTTCCTGAATTTCTCAACATGAGCGTAAAGACTGAGTTATGTATGCAGAATGCTTAGCATATTATTATTATCAAACTTGCGCTCGTCTTACAGGAATTGTAAAAAAGCTATATGGAATTATTTATTCTATACAGACATTCTTCATAATGTAAGAGGTAGCTATTGGATTTTAAATCAGTTTCTCTGCCTATCCTATAACCTACTGGACATTCACAGTTAATTCTGTTTTATAGAAACCTCAAAGGTAAATGGGCCTAAGTGCATGTCAGGATCTTAGCTCCCTTTCAGTGCTGTCCCCACCTCCATCGACGTCCTATCCCTGAGTCTTCTCCTCCTCCTGTGTTTGAGCAAATGGCACCCGCCTCTTTATAGCTATCTACACCAATAGTTGGGGAGAAGTCAGTTTCCTTCATAACCAAATACCAAGTCCTGTCAATTCCCCCAGTTGAAGGAGGCTGCTCTCCTAACGCTGGATATATTTCTCCACTCACACTGCTACTCCTTGTTTCAAGCCATCACATCTCTTGGCTCGGGCAGTGGTCTCTCAGTGGCCTGTGACTCCCTCCCCCCCATCCCAGTCTTCCTGCATCCACACTCTTATCATGCTTGTGTCCTTCTCATTTCTTGCCTCTGGTCTTTGCACAGTCTGCCCCTTTCCCCTCATCCGGACAACCTTCTGGCGTTTCAGAACTCAGTTTAAAGGGTTCCTGTAGGAAATGCTTTTTGATGACCCCCTTCTCCCCTGCAGACTGGATGAGGAGTTCTTTCTGGGAGTGTGGTGGTTTGAAGTGTGTGTACTCCAGAAAAACATGTTCTTAAACTTAATCCGTTCCTGTGGGGGTGAATCTATTGTAAGCAGGACCTTTTGATGAGGCTACTTCTTCAAGTTAAGGTGTGACCCACCTCAATCAGGGTGGCTTTTAATCCTATTACTGAAGTCATTTATAAGAGAATGAAATTCCGACACACAGAGAGAAAGCCACAGGAAGTAAGAAGCTGAAATCAATGAAACTCAGAAGAGAACGGAGAGTCCAGAAGATGACGCCATGTAACTTGCCATGTGACAAAGGAACGAAGGATTGCAGGCAGCCAGCTGGTCCTCCAGGAGAAAACATTACCTTGATGATGCCTTGATTTGGACTTTTTTTTAGCCTTAAAACTGTAAGCTAGTAAATTCTCATTGTTTAAGAAAACCCATGTCATGTATTTGCTTGAGTAGCCCAAGAAATGAAAACTAAAACTAAACTGCCCCAGGCATACTTCTGCCCCAGTATTTATCATCAGATCATACTAAGATTTTTGGAGACTTAAACTCCGAATACATTAAGATGCCTTTGTCTTCATATGCAATCTAAAATAAAAACAGGACTAAACTATACATGTCATGATAATAGTAGCTAACACTTACAGAGCACTTATGCAGCAAGATTTACATATGTCAAACTCCTTTAGTTCTCACAACAATTGCAAAATATGCTCTCTTCATTTTAAAGATGGGGCCTGGAAAGATTAAATAAATTGCCTAAGGTCCCAGAGCTAGTAAATGGCAACTCTGGGCTTCAAATACTACAGAATTGCTTGAGAATCTATGTTTTTAACCATATACTTTAAGACAGTTCAACAAAATTCTGTTTTTTCTCTAGGATGCTTTTTTGAGGGGGAAGGGGAGAAATATCTAATCTGAAATTCTCTCAAAAATCTCTCTCTCTCTTTTATTGTTTTCACTGCTTTGCTGCCCTATGCATGTTCTTAGCTTGCCCACTGGTCACCCTGCATTGCACAGTGGGATGACTGCTTTTGCATATCTATTTTCCTTTCTAGAATGCAGTCCCCTGAAGGCAGGTCCTGTGTCAGCTTCTGGGTGACCCACAGGGTGGGCTTGTTGAAGCTCCCAGAGTCAGCGTGGGTAACCATGGCCTGGCTAGAACCTTATTTTCTGACCCCTAGCTCATGCTGGTTTCCCATTTGTTCTTTCCCCACCCTAGTTCAGCTTATCTTGCCAGTTGTTTTAGTTAGTAAGCTGCCGGAATGTGATACACCAGAAGTGGAACTGCTTTTCAAAAGGGGAATTTAATAAGTTACAAGTTTATAGTTCTGAGCCTATAAAAATGTCCAAATTAAGGCATCCAGGGAAATATACCTTAATTCAAGGAAGGCCAATGGGTCAGGAACACCTATGTTAGTTGGGAAGTCATGTGGCTGGCATCTGCTGGTCCCTTCCTCCTGGGCTGTATTGCTGTCAGCTCTGTCCTGTGGGGGCTCCTCACTTTGCTTCTCTGGGGCTGGCTTTCATCTCTTGGCTTCCCTTGGCTCTTTCCAGGTTCTGGCTTGCTTAACATCTCATGGTGATATCTTCTGGGCTCCAAGCATCTCCAAACATTTGTGTCTCTGACCCTGAAGCAACTGTTCTCCAAGTGTCTCCATCTGCTTTTTCTGACAGCCCTGAGGCTTCTGTCATTTCTGGTTCTCTCCAAAGTGCTTCCTCTTTTAAAGAATTCCAGTAAAAAAATCAAGACCGCTGGAACGGGTGGAGGCACATCTCCATCTAATCAAAGGTCATACCCATAAGGGTGTTTCACATCTCCATGGAAATAATCTAATCAAAAGATTCCAACCTATAGTATTAAATCAAGATTAAAAGAAATGACTACCCCACAAGATTGAATCAGGATTAAAACATGGCCTTTCTGGGGTACATAATATTTTCAAATCAGCACACCAATGACAGGGTAGGCTGACGAGAGGGTGGCTTAATTTTTTCTAGAATTCACCCTTCTTCCTTCTATGCTCCTGCAACCCAATTTTCTAGTAGTTTCCCACATTTCTTCACACTGCCTAAAAATTGTCTTTTGAGCTGTGTTTTAGTTTCCTATGCTGCTGCAGCAAATACCATGACATGGGTTGGCTTGAATAATGGAAATTTATTAGCTTACAGTTTTGAGGCCAGAAAAATGTCCAAATCAGAGGGCATACTTCATCAGGGTGATGCTTTCTTTCCAAAGACAGGCTACTGGGGATGTGTGGCTCCTCTGTCACATGGCAAGGCATGTGGTGGTGTTTGCTGATTTCTGCCTTCTCTTCCAGCTTTCACTGATTTCAGCTTCTACTTCTTTGGCTCTCTCTCTCTCCCTCTCTCCTTCTCTCTCTCTCTCTCTCTCTCTCTCTCAATCTCTCTCTCTCTTCATTCTGTTTATACAGGGCTCCAGTAATAGGATTAAGACCCATCCTGAATGAGGGCACACCTTAACTGAAGTAGCCTCATCAAAATGTTCTATTTACAATGGGTTCGCACTCACAGGAATGGGTCAGGTTTAACAATCTGTTTTTCTGGGAGTATATATAGCTTCAGACCACTACAAGTTGTAATTGGCGGGAGCTGTGACTTGTAAGTACATTGCCATATACTAAATACAAATAAAGAATAAAGGTTCCCACACGCTCTTCTCATTCTCAGGACCACTTATTCTAAAACAAACACTGTAAGTTTAAAAACACATCAAAGCACAGCCTTCCCAATGAAGTAGAGGTCAAGCTGAGGTTTCACTAATGTCCTTCCTGAGGGGTCCTCCCTCCTGCAGCCACCCTAACCCTGAAAATATAATGAGCCCATGCGTTCTTTGGTTCTTGGGGGAACCTTCCCCTGCTGTGAGATTAGCTGTTTTTTTTTCTTTACCTGTGAGAATATTAGTGAGTACCTACCACTTAACTATTCTAAAAAGAAAGCTTGCATTCATCTTATCAAAATTGTGCTTTCTTGTTCCTTTTGGGTGCAGGTTCCCCTTTCTTGTTGGCTTTAGATTCTTTCTCCCAAAGGCAGCAATGATCTCTTTCCCCAGGTTTTTCTCCTTTCCGACTCTTTGCAGTTTTATCCGATTCGTGACTTTCAATAGGCATTGCATTTTACTTTTAAGTATTCTTTAAATTCAATAAGAATTGAGCCTACTACGTGCCAAGAAGGGCACCAGTCTTGTTATAGAAGAGGCCATCAGAGCAAGGGAGCAAAGGGTTTGAGTACCACAGAGGAGAGGATGCAGAAAAATGACAATATTCACAGCCACTGGACTCAGAATGGTGCAAAGAACCTCTTGGGTAGGACAGGATCCTTAAAGGGTCCCGAGTTCCATCTGCATATGTAAATTGAATTTCCTTGGGTCTTAATTACTTTAGGCATAATTTCAGGGGAGCCAGGAACAAAATTACCTTTGACTTTTCCACCCACACTCAGGTTTTTTGACAATTAAACAGGTGAGATCAGACTTGTCACCTTTGCAGTTGATAGCTGCGTGCAGGACCAAAATATGTCTCGGCCTGGCAGACAGCATTTGATTTATTGATTAGGAAGTTTATAGACTTTGATTCCATTTGGGCAACTGGTTTTGTGCAGTGCAATGAACAGCAAAATATTGTTTTAGTATAAGTATATACCCAATTTTACTTAGGCCATGCTTATATCAGAAATTATTTTTTGTTTATATGGAATTCAGATTTAACAGGGCATCCTATATTTTTTATTTGCTGAATAGGAAAATCTTTAGAAGGTGGACACTTGAGAAATGAGTGTTGAAAAGATCCACACTGGCTGCATCTGTGTGTGTTTGTATTTGAGGTAGGTGTTTGAGGGAATGGAAGGCAGGGTGTAATGAAGAATTTCCAGGGCAACTGGGCAAGTGCATGTTATAGGAACAATCTTGATGGACACGTTTTATAAAATAATCCTGGCATCTCAGGTGAGGTCAGCCCTGGGCTTGGTGACTCCCAAGGAACTCTTGGCACCTGGCCTCAGGGAGAGGCGTGGAGAGGGCTGAGAGAGCTGAGTTTCTTTATCGTCGCCAGTTGGCATGACTTTGGGCAACTCACTTAAGTCTGCTTTGTCTTATTTTCTGCATCTGTCCAGTGAGGAGGAATAATTATTTTACTTACTTCATGGGTTTATTTTGAGCTATAAATTGAAATGGTGTGAACTTGCCATGCCACTGTAGGAAATGACGCTTTGCCTTGCTGAAACACACTGGAGCTGTTCCACAAGAATTTGGGAATCACTGCTTCTGGCCATGCCTTGGAATCCCCACCTTGGGCCTTCTTGACAAGAGGTGAACCCTTCTCTCAACCTGACGCCTCTCTGCCTTTCAGCAACTAAAGCCCCTTTGGATGACTTCTCATTAGGTCTCTCTCTGAATGCTGCTTTGAGGTGTCTGTTGTTCCAAGGAGCTAGTGGAGTTTCAAGGTGTGACTGAGAGGATCTGGGCTATTCATATACAAGCTGGCTCAATTTAGCAAAGAGTTATCTGGGTAAAAGTTGGGAGCAGAAAATAATTTAACATGGATTTCTCAAGAACTCCAGTATCTCTAGTCCAGTGAATAATGTGAGAATGTGTCCTATACAAAACAGAACATAGGATAACATTGCATTAGGAAGTTGACAGTGTGCCTTTCCCAGGGGTTTTCTCATCCATATGAGGTTTTTTTTGTTGTTGTTAGAGAAGTTATGGGTTTAGAGTACAACCATGCATAAAATATAGGATTCCCATACACCAACCCACCACCGACATTTCCACTGGTGTGGAAAATTAGTTATGGTTGTTAACGCTTTTTTTTTTTTTAATTTTACTGTTTTTTTAACAGTAGTTACATTTGATGAAAGATTATTAAAGTAGTACTATAACTATTGTCCATAGTTTACTGAGGGATATTTTTTCCCTGTATTCCTGACCTATTTTATTATTTGTTTTCATGCATGTCTTTATTTTATTACTCATTTACTCATGTACTGGATGAAAGGGGTGTCTGTTACAAGGTTTTTACACTCACATAAAAAGCTATATAGTAAAGAAAACTACAGACCAATCTCTCTAATGAATATAGATGCAAAAATCTTCAATAAAATTCTAGCAAATCGTATCCAACAACACATTAAAAGAATTATACATCATGACCAAGTAGGATTCATCCCAGGTATGCAAGGATGGTTCAACATAAGAAAATCAATTAATGTAATACACCACATCAACAAATCAAAGCAGAAAAATCACATGATCATCTCAATTGATGCAGAGAAGGCATTTGACAAGATTCAACATCCTTTCCTGTTGAAAGCACTTCAAAAGATAGGAATACAAGGGAACTTCCTTAAAATGATAGAGGGAATATATGAAAAACCCACAGCTAATATCATCGTCAATGGGGAAAAATTGAAAACTTTCCCCCTAAGATCAGGAACAAGACAAAGATGTCCACTATCACCACTATTATTCAACATTGTGTTGGAGGTTCTAGCCAGAGCAATTAGACAAGAAAAAGAAATACAAGGCATCAAAATTGGAAAGGAAGAAGTAAAACTATCACTGTTTGCAGACGATATGATACTATACGTCGAAAACCCGGAAAAATCCACAACAAAACTACTAGAGCTAATAAATGAGTACAGCAAAGTAGCAGGTTACAAGATCAACATTCAAAAATCTGTAGCATTTCTATACACTAGTAATGAACAAGCTGAGGGGGAAATCAAGAAACGAATCCCATTTACAATTGCAACTAAAAGAATAAAATACCTAGGAATAAATTTAACCAAAGAGACAAAAAACCTATATAAAGAAAACTACAAAAAACTGCTAAAAGAAATCACAGAAGACCTAAATAGTTGGAAGGGCATACCGTGTTCATGGATTGGAAGACTAAATATAATTAAGATGTCAATCCTACCTAAACTGATCTACAGATTCAATGCAATACCAATCAAAATCCCAACAACTTATTTTTCAGAATTAGAAAAACCAATAAGCAAATTTATCTGGAAGGGCAGGGTGCCCCGAATTGCTAAAAACATCTTGAGGAAAAAAAAACGAAGCTGGAGGTCTCGTGATGCCGGACTTTAAGGCATATTATGAAGCCACAGTGGTCAAAACAGCATGGTATTGGCATAAAGATAGATACATCGACCAATGGAATAGAATAGAGTGCTCAGATATAGACCCTCTCATCTATGGACATTTGATCTTTGATAAGGCAGTCAAGCCAACTCACCTGGGACAGAGCAGTCTCTTCAATAAATGGTGCCTAGAGAACTGGATATCCATATGTAAAAGAATGAAAGAAGACCCGCATCTCACACCTTATACAAAAGTTAACTCAAAATGGATCAAAGATCTAAACATTAGGTCTAAGACCATAAAACAGTTAGAGGAAAATGTAGGGAGATATCTTATAAATCTTACAACTGGAGGTGGTTTTATGGACCTTAAACCTAAAGCAAGAGCACTGAAGAAAGAAATAAATAAATGGGAGCTCCTCAAAATTAAACACTTTTGTGCATCAAAGAACTTCATCAAGAAAGTAGAAAGACAGCCTACACAATGGGAGATAATATTTGGAAATGACATATCAGATAAAGGTCTAGTATCCAGAATATATAAAGGGATTGTTCAACTCAACAACAAAAAGACAGCCAACCCAATTACAAAATGGGAAAAAGACTTGAACAGACACCTACCAGAAGAGGAAATACAGATGGCCAAGAGGCACATGAAGAAATGGTCAATGTCCCTGGCCATTAGAGAAATGCAAATCAAAACCACAATGAGATATCATCTCACACCCACCAGAATGACCATTATCAACAAAACAGAAAATGACAAGTGCTGGAGAGGATGCGGTGAAAGAGGCACACTTATCCACTGTTGGTGGGAATGTCAAATGGTGCAACCACTGTGGAAGGCAGTTTGGCGGTTCCTCAAAAAGCTGAATATAGAACTGCCATACGACCCAGCAATACCATTGCTAGGTATCTACTCAAAGGACTTAAGGGCAAAGACACAAACGGACATTTGCACACCAATGTTTATAGCAGCGCTATTTACAATTGCAAAGAGATGGAAACAGCCAAAATGTCCATCAACAGAAGAATGGCTAAACAAACTGTGGTATATACATACGATGGAATATTATGCAGCTTTAAGACAAGATAAACTTATGAACCATGTAATAACATGGATGGACCTAGAGAATATTATGCTGAGTGGGTCCAGCCAAAAACTAAAGGACAAGTACTGTATGGTCCCACTGATGTGAACGGACATTCGAGAATAAACTTGAAATATGTCATTGGTAACAGAGTCCAGCAGGAGTTAGAAACAGGGTAAGATAATGGGTAATTGGAGCGGAAGGGATACAGACTGTGCAACAGGACTAGATACAAAAACTCAAAAATGGACAGCACAATAATACCTAATTGTAAAGTAATCATGTTAAAACACTGAATGAAGCTGCATCTGAGCTATACGGTTTTTTTTTTTTGTTTTTTACTATTATTGCTACTTTTATTTCTTTTCTCTATATTAACATTTTGTATCTTTTTCTGTTGTGTTGCTAGTTCCTCTAAACCGAAGCAAATGTACTAAGAAACGATGATCATGCATCTATGTGATGATGTTAAGAATTACTGAGTGCATATGTAGAACGGTATGATTTCTAAATGTTGTGTTAATTTCTTTTTTTTTCTTTTTTTCTTTCTTTCTGTTAATAAAAAATAAAAAAATAAAATAAAAAAAACAAAAAAAAACAAAAAAAAGCTATATAGTTATACAATCATTATCAGAGATCAAGGCTACTGGATTATAATTTCACAATTTCAGGTATTTCCTTGTGGCTATTCCAATACAAAGAATCTAAAAAGAAACATTCATGTAATGAGTCAGTAGTCACAGTCATTTGCTAAATCCTAACTTCTCAGTTACACCTCCTCCCTCTCATTTAATCTTTCTCTCAACTCTCAGGGATATCTGGGCAACGACCATTCAAACTTCTTTGTGCTGGAAAGGAGCGTTGACCTTTTGGGGTAGAAGACTGAATCTTGTTGACGTTTGGAGAGATGGTACCTCTGGGGTTCAAGCCTATCTGGAAAACAGGTCTTTTTGCTTCTCTGTCCACACCTGTGGAGGAGCAAAACCTTTCCGGGGACGAGTGAGCAAGGGGACCCCTCACACGCTGTGTCCTCTATGCAGCTGTCCTTGGCATCTGGGCAGCTCTAGGCCCTCTGTGCCCCACTCCCCTCTACCTCCTAGCATTTTTGCCATCTGAGCTTATGTTGAATTTGGTACTTTATTATACTGTTATTTATAGCATTGTCATATTGTAAGCTCCACAAAGGTGGGAATTTTCTATCTTTTGTTCACTTTTATTTCCAGTGTTGAAGTCATTGCCTGGCATGGTACAGGCACTCAAGAAATATTCATTGCATGAGTAAGTGAATTGTGTTTTGTAGTCTAGTCATATGTTCTCAAATAGGGTCTAGTAGTGTAAGGACAGGGACTATATCTTCACTTTCATGTGTCCCCCCAGTGTCCCTGGCATGGAGCTGACATCATTTATGTGTAGCACCCCTCCCTCGCAAGGAAACACAATTTGGATGTGGAACAGGGCTGCTTTAGGATGTTCATTTGCCCTAAACACACCACATTTGGGAGGCCTCACCCCACAGAGTATTCATCTTTAAAATGCAGGTACGTTCCATGTGTGTGTAACACATTTATGCTGTAAATGTGAAATGATTTTTATAATTTGCTTTGTTAGCTATTACTTCAATTATCATTTCGATTTCACCCTTTCTGCTTTATCTGGAGCCCCTATTTTTTTCTCATTGTAAACATTTTCTAGGTCCTCGATCAGCCCCCCCGGGCCCTAGGCCCTGAGCCGGGGGCAGGATGCATGCAATGGCTGTGCCTGTGGGTACTTCCAGGACACGACGTACCTAAAAGGAGCCAGAGAATGCATTAAAAGCGAGTTCACCATCCCAGCGAAACGGCTCTCCATCGTCCGCCTTTTGGCTTTCTCCTCTGTCCTGCCCCAGCTGCCAGACTCCCGGTGTGTGCTGGGAGAGGGTGAGTCCTGAGTTTTATGATACCCGCAGTTGTCCCCCAAGTGCAAGTGTCTAATTAGGCTTGACACTACTGAGGCGTTTCCCTGACATTTATGTCACCGTCTCTCAATCTTTTAGCAGCATTCGGTCTTGTGGGAAGCACAACAAACAATGTCAGAAACAACATAAAATTCCCCATTAGAGGGGCCCTAGGAGACCGCGCCGCTGTTTATTAGGCGGACTAAATGGAGAGGCCGAAGGGTGGGGCCGGGTGTGTTGATTCCGGCTAGGAGGAAGAAATAAAATGGCTCATTTAAATTCTTAGGAACTGCATAGGAGGCAGAAGACACAATGAGTATCTTAGAGAAGAAAGGCCATCAGTTGAACAAACTAATCACATGGTAATCAAAGGGAGTGATTCGCTGCCTACTGAGAAGTACTTTAGAAGAAGTTCCAGCAGCCAGAGTAAAGACCCTATCAAATGACAGCTTTCATAAATTATAGATTTTTTTTTTTAAATTGCACTCAGGAATGTGTAATCACGTGCAAAACGGATTTAAGGACGAAAAGTACCCGAAGCATCTGCGCGCGGGCCGGGAATGCGCAGCCTGACCGCGGAGGGTCGAGCTCGGCTGGGCCTGGGAGGCTCCGCCCCTCCTCGCGTAGCTCCGCCCCCCGGGGGGGGAAGCCTGGCGGCAATGTCCAGATCCCCCTGTTGTCCTGATTGCTGCCCGGATTTCGAGGCCTCTGGCCTGACTTAGCAAAGACCTCAGCCAGGGGACAGGTGCCAGTGCTCTCTCCGCGCCGCACTGCCCCTCCCTCTTCCCAGTCTTAGGACACGAGATTTCGTGTGAAGCTTTGGCTAGTTAGGGCAGGGAATCTGGCTTCTGGGCTAAAGCCAGGGTCTCTGTCTGGTCTTGAGGGTGGGCTAATGGGGGATGGGGGTGGGGTGGGGACTCCCATCCCGAGTTCTCTCTTCTTGCCTAAGCTTGTCGTGCTAGGCTGAGACTTAAACCTCTGTCTGCTGGGGCCTGGAAAGAGGAGCCCTGCTGCAGCCTGAGAGGCAGGTGGGGCTGTGGTCCAGCTGTTTGTCTGGGGTCAGGTAGGTAGGTTCTGCCTCCTGACCTCCTGCCTTTGCAAAGAGCAACCCTTTCCTCCCCCCAGAGCCCAAGGTGGCTGCCTTGTCTCTTTTCTTCTCCTCGGGTGACAAATCAGCTATGAGTAAATTCCACACGCATCCCAGGGGTGGCTGTCATTGTAAAGGTAATTTGAGAAATGGGGGAAAGTATTGATGAATCAGAAGTATTAGGACTGGGTACTCTTTCATCAGTGTGATCCGCAGACGGTTACTTAACCTCTCTGGACTGAGATTAAAATGGAGCTGTGGTAGTACCTTCTGAGTTGTGATGAGAGGCTTAAATGAGGTCCTGCATGTAAAGTGCTCACACAAAGCCCAGCACAGAGTGCTCAGTAATGTCAGTGTTGTGCTCCCGAGGTTCCCCTTAGCATGGGGGCTGATGGCGGAGCGACCAGGAGGGGGTCTAGCCACCTGCTCTCTTCCTAATGTCCTTGGAGGACCCAAGCAGAGAAGGAGACTTGTCCTGGTGTAAGTTCCTAATGGAGCTTCTGAGGAAGTTGCAAAAGTGCCTCTCCTTGTCTCCAAGCCCACCCTTGTCACTGAATGAGCATACGAAGGCTTGGCATCCAGAGGAATTAGCCAGGCTTGCGCATGATTGGAGGATTTGCCTTGTAGCACTGTGGACTGCAGCCTTGTTGGCCAGAGACTCCAGATCCAGCTGGGAATGGACCAGCCCTGGCCTGTTCTCCCACTGGCCACTCTCAGATGCCATATGAGATGGGCTTCTCAGACCAGCCTTACCAAGATTGGTCAGTCAGTCCTCTCAGCCTCAAGGACGGCATCTGTGGGTCTGCCAGCCTGTTGATGGGAGTCCAGCTCTGCCCTGTTTGGTCCATTCTGTCTGTGGCATCAGAGGGAAAGAGAGCTGCTGGGGATTTAGCATGGGATTGGTTCCTCTGCCCTTTGGGTCCCACTTGCCTGTCCCTGTTTTGAGTTAGGAGAATGGGCTTATCTGCAGCAGTGTTGCTCAACTCTGGCTGCAAACTGGCATCACCTGAGGATCTTTATAGTTTATGCTGCTGGGTTGTACCCCTGTAAATTAAATCAGAATCTTGGTAGGCCCAGGTGTATATATTGATAAAGTCTTTCAGTGATTCTAATCTACAACCAGGGCTGAAAACCTTGGTTAAAAGGCAGCATGCGGAAGTAGTGCTTGATTGGATATTATATGAAGGGGTCCTGTGTTAGGGTAATAATTGTTAGCTGTTGTCAATGTCGGTGGCATGCCACAATAAAAGTTTATTTCTAGCTCACGTCACAGTCCTATGTAGATTGGTTGGGGTTGGGGTTGGTTTCTGTTCCATGTTATCATTCAGGGACCCGACCTCCTGCCATTAAAGCCTCCATCATCTTCAACATATGGCTTCCAAGTCATCCACCTGGCAGATCCAGAGAGAGAGAGAGAATGGAGAAGGTATGCCTGCTCTTGACTGCCTCCAGCCAGAAGAGGTGTGTTACTTTTGCATACATCCGTGGGCAAGAATCGGTCACATGCCCTACTTACCTGCAAGAGGACTGGGAAATGTACTTTCTCTTCAAGCCTAGAAGAGAAAACATGATGAGAATTTATCCATCTCCAGAACAGACTCCAGAATGGTACAGAATACCTTTAAAACTGGGTGTGAAGTTCTCAAGCTGAGGTCCTTGAATTGTAGAGGGGATCACAAACTTCTTGTAAGTGGATGCAAAATATTGTGTATATTTGCTTTTACGCTTTTATATTATTTTTGAAGGATCTGTGACCACTGAAATTTATGAATCATTGTTTTTGTGGTGCTTTCTGGCCCAGTGGGCAGACTCTAGATTTATTACACAGATGAACCTACCCCAGCCTCATCCAGGTTTGTGGTTTCCAGATAAATTTCTGTGAGCGGTCATACCCTTGAGCAGTCAGAGGGGTGAGGCTGGGATGAGAGTGATATCACAATGCCTGCTTTATGTCTCTGGTATTCTTTGAAAAAAAGCGAGGTAGGGTCTGTCCTTCTGGCTCATCATTTCTCTCTTTTCTTTTCTTTCTCCCCTTTAGTGGGGAGAGAATGATGGAAAACAGAGATTTGTTGGCCCATATTCCATGGAAGCTCTGCTGTCAAGAGGCTGTCGTTAGAGAGATGAGGGTGTGTTTGGCTCTGAAGAATATGAGAATCTGTAACGGGCAGGTAAGGTCCAAGCATTTCGCTTTGAGAGTGGACCCCAGAGCTGGGCTCATCCAGACCTGACCAGTTTTCATCTTTTTAGTGGAGGGGGGAGAAGAGGAAGGGAGGCCAGAGGGATGGGCCTCCCAGGGGCCCATCTGAGACAGCCTGTGTAAGGAACGAAAGGCCAATGGATGGGAAAATTGACATTTTTGCACCATTGTCTCAAAGCTGTGTCTGTTCGCTGGGCTCAGAGTGACATTGTTTTCTTTCTGGTAATGGGCTTTACCTGAAAGCCTTCCCAGACGGTGGAGGCATGGCTGAGGGGTTACAAAGGGTTCCATGGCTTAGAAAGAAAAGTTCGAAAACCGCTGGTGTAGCCTAACAATGGGGCTTTGTGCTCCCTGCTGACCCTGCCTACCGCAGGGCCTTTGGTTTCCAGCAATTCCTGGCACCGGACTTCAGGAGGCCGTCGGCCCTGTTTCTCTCTTAGTCAGAAATACTTGCAGCTGGCGTTTTGTTTTTATCTTGTCTCCTTAATTCCAGGCACCTATCCCACTCTGTGGCCACAGATGGACAGACGGACAGATGGACGAATGTCTCTCTCCCATTTGCAAGGCAGGGCAGGAGACAATCCTTCTTCCGGCCAGGAGAGCCAGCTGTCTGGGCAAGTGTGACGCCAGCTGTCAGCCTGGAATGAGGTCAGACAGAGGCCACCTTGGTCCCAGGTGGGCAGGGGTCACCCAGGTGACCAGTGTGCATGAGCTGTTGACCTTCCCTGCAGGAGAGGAGCTGCAAGCGTTGATGGGAATGAGCTACAGTCTCTGGCCAGGGGGCCAGTGTTCCAGGGGCCTCCAGCCCTTCCGGAAGTCCAGGTTCTCCAGTAAGCCTGTGTGTCTGTCTGCACCCTGACCACAGGGGAGACCCGGGGGTGCCTCAGGCAGGACGGAAGGCTGTGCATTGCATCAAGCCCTCTCTTGGCTTTTGGAGGAAACAAAGTGAAATGATTAAAAGTGAGCATTCTCGAGCCAGACAGCCCGGGTTCAAATTCTATTCTGCCACTGAGTAGTTTGGCAACTTTGGGCAAGAGTCTTGGTTTGCTTTTCTATGAAATAGACCCCCCGAGGGTAGGTGCTTACTAACAGTGTTGCTGTAAGTTTGAATGAGATGGCGCATGTCACACATTTAGAGCAGAGCCTGCTGAAACAGTAAGCACTTAAAGAACTACAGGTTTTAATAACAATCATTGCACAAGCTATAAGCATATCTCCAGGAGAAAGGGACCCGCCCCAGTCTTGACAATTCAAGGGCTCCGTGAGAGGTATTTTGTGCATTCATCATGCATCCTGAGAAGCCTTCTCTGTTTGCTTGAACCCACAGGAATGGCCTTGTCTTTTAACAGCCCTGGTACTTGTGGTCTGATACCTTTCTATATGATAATCTATGTATTTTTACCTTCTTATCTATACAGTAAGTTCAGGTTGGGGGCTCTGCTTTATGTTTTCTGTCAATACTCTCATTATATTCTTAAAATTAATGAGTATAGTAGATTCTCATTAAATATGTTTTGGTTGATTGAGTGCTCACTCTTGTTTTAAAAAAATACGTTCAAATTCTTTCTATGATTATCTTTCATGAAAAGAAAAATTTCTGTTCCAGAATACAGTCCTGGTTGCTTGTGCTTTTTAAAAAACACATGTTTTAAAATTAATTTTTAAATTAAAAAAAAATACCAAAAAAACACCAAACAAACGCAAACATTCTTAACTTTTGATCATTCCGTTCTACATATTTAATCAGTAATTCACAACATCATCACATAGTTGCATATTTATCATTATGATCATTTCTTGGAAAACACTTTTTTTTTAAATCACCCTACCAGACCAAAATATATAGTAAAGCTACAGTAATAAAAGAGTATAATACTAATTCAAGAAAAAGACAGATGAAACAATGGAGCAAAATAGAAAGTTCAGAAATGCATCTACATATATATGGAACTTTATTTACTTATAAAGGTGACTGCAATTCAATGGGAAATTGCTACATTATTCAATAAATGACATTGAGACATCAGGCAAGTCATTTAGCAAAATAAATAATTCTGAATCTCTAAACGTAAAACACAAAAGTAAACTGTTAAAGTTAATCACAAAAAAAGTGAATGAAAATTTTAATGTTGTTTTGAGGAGAGCAGCCATTTCTAGGCATGACAGATAACATAAAACCATGGAAGCTATAAAAGAAAACTGATTAACTTATGAAATCTGAAATTTCTGTGAGGCAAAATATCATTATAAAGTAAATAAAACATTGCTAACTGGTCTATATAGCAAAAATATCATAAACAAAGTAAAAGAGGTAGACTGGGGAAAACCATTTTAATATATTTCTTTAATACACAAAGAGCTCTTCCAAATCCACAAAAAGGCAAATATTCCAAAGGGAAATAGGTGAAGATCATGAATAATTATTTCAAAGAAAAAGATATGTGTGAATAACAAATATGCATGGATTATCCTGTAAATTTTTTAAAAGGCAGATAAAACAATACACCATTTTTGCTTATTGATTGGCAAAGTTTTAAGAGTCTCATAATAATGCCTAGTGTTACCAGGGTGTGAGGTAACATAGCCTCAAATAGTGCTGGTGGACATGTAAATTGCTACTAATTTTTAGAAAGCCAATTTAATAACATATGTCAAAATTCAAAATGTACATTCCTGATGACATAGAAAAGTCATTTCTCATTATTTATCCTACCTGGAACTGTATATATGGGACAGACACACACATATGAATGAAAGTTTATTTCAATGTTGCTTATATGAACAACAATTGGTAATGATTTAAATGTCCATCAGTAGGGGAGTAGTTCAGTAAATAATGGTACTTTGATACAATGGAAGTCTGTACCGCTGCTACAAAGAATGGATGAATTTATATATGTTTTGATAGAAATTTGCTCAAAATATAGTGAGAAAGAAACACGGAGTAAAACAGTAGACATAGCATTATTTCACTTATATAAGAATATTTATCTCATAGGTGGGTAATAACATTTTGAAAGAATATGCAAGGAAGAATATACAAGTTAACAGTGTTTCACGGTGGGATTGGAGGGACACTGGTGAGGGGAAATGGGTGCTTTGACTTTTAATATTACGCCATTCTGAACTTGTGTAGTTTTATTTATATTGTCTTTAATATAAAAAAATCCTAAAACTTCAAAATTTATTGATGTCAACAGAACAATAACAGCAACAACAAAATAACAATAATGGATTTCAGAAAACATTTTAACACCACCGGGACGCCCAGTTGTGCAGGTTGTACATTCCACAGATCCAAAGGGCACTCTCCACACACATGCACTGCACAACTGCACATGGCCGGGCACCCATGATTTTCAAAAGTCTTTGAAATCCAACTCTGTAAATTTTCTTTGTCAGATCAAAAAATGTAAAGCCCTTGATCTCTGCAAGACTCTCTGTTAGAGCAGCCCTAAACGAATTGTAAAGCAAAGCCAGAAATCAACCTGCAGAACCAAATGGCAAATGACCATGGCATCACTCCTGAACCAAACCCAGAGAATCCACAGATAGAAGATGAGGCTTGAAAAACAGTAGAGAGAGTGCCTACTGCAGTGGGAAGGGGTGGAGAGGGCAGAAGGTAAATGGATGGTAGAAATGGAAAGATTAAGTGAGCGGGTGTTGCATGGGTCCAAAATGATGGGTGCCGCGAACTGGGGCATAACAGTAAGTCAGCCGCAGGCAGCTGTCGTATTATCCATTGCTCAACCGGGACTCCAGCGCTGCCTGGACTCCACAGGGAACGGGACTCACCAGCCAACACTACCCTTCCTTTTCTTCTGCATGCGTTCCTGAAAATGCCTCGCGAGGGTCACCCAGCAGCCTAGGTAGAGAGCAGTGTGATCAGACCTCCCTTTGAGGGCCCTGTCCTCCTTTCACCCCTATTTCCGATGGCTTCCCCTCTGTCTGCTCCTGCCCTGTCCTGTGCTTCCGTCATACTTTCAGATCTGAAGGGGCCAAAGCAGGGCCCCTCCCCACGTCTCCCGTTCTCTTTCTATTCTTTCTTGGTCTGCTCCCCAGGAGGGCGTCTCTCACACCTCCGACCTTCAGGGCTCACCTCTGAGTCTGAAGGCACCCCTTCTGGAAGGTCTTCCTTGTTAGAAAGCCATGGTTGTCAAGCTTACGTGACATTTCTTGTGGCCTGAATCTTGACTTGATTATCATAGCTGCAGAGGCAGATTTAAAAGCAGAATTGACCAAAATTAACTTTCAGCAATTTTAGTTATTTAGATCCTGGCAACTCTAATCTCAATTAGGCTCCAGCATCCTTGGAATTAAGTTGCCTGTGGTTAGCAAAACTTGCAGCTGGTTAGTACCTCTAATTACATCCATGATTCAGACATCAACTAGAGCAGAACGACTTTTGGCATTGGGCAAAGAGATTAGAAGGCCAGCCGCCCCTGGTCCTGCCAGGGCAGTGGGGATATTCTCCAAGACCCTGGGCTCAGGCCTCAATGTGCTTGCCCTATCATGATTTTCATTTGTAAATCTTCAAAGATGTGGAAAGGATTCAGAAACCTGGATAAATGAGGCCTGGAATTTTGAGCCAGATCTGTAATGGGAAAACATTAAAATATCTTCATCTGGTTTAATGCACTGCTGGTGGGATCTCTCTGTAACTGTCCAGGGATAATGTCCAACCGGAAAAAAATAATAATTAAAAAAGAATCCCATCCAAGTCTCCAAACATCCTACCCTCATCAGAAACTTGGCAGCATCATCTTGGGGTGTTGTTTTTGTGTGTGTTATGTGTGTGTGTGTCTGTGTGTGTAGCCCTGCGGGGAAGCAGAGGTCTGGAACACCGCACTTCCACCGCTTCCTTGTCCAGGCGTGGATTCCAGGATGAAGATAGCTGTGATGTTTCCCTCCTGGCTTTGTATACTTGATTTATTTCTTCATCTTATATTTTCTGTTTCTGCAGATTTAGTTGACGTACCACCATGGGAGTAGGAGAGTCTTCTGAAAGGCGTCCTTTCACAGATGGAGGTGATGGGAATGAAGGAGGCAGTGGAAGAAGGTGAAGGAGATGCGGGGTGCCTGCCTGCAGGAAGCACTGAAGTAGAGGCTTCTCTGGCCCCAGAAGCTGCAGCAGGACATTCTAGGCTTGGGGTCTCCCCTCACCGCCGTGGTAAGCCAGGCATCTCAGGATCCAAGGTCCAAGGATCCAAGGAACCCCCACCTTGTCCGCTGGATCTCCTCCTGCATTTTGATGCCTCCTTGGAACCATCCTATTATAACACAAGTCTCCAGCATTTATTTGGTGTGAAACAGCCTCAGTTTTTATAAATGACGACAACTGGGGCACACGAGAAATGCCATTTCACACACTGATATTCATGTTAATGGGGCGAGGAGAAAGGCATCTCGGGCTAGAAGCAGTATGGAGTTCAGAGCCTTCTTTTGTGGTTAATTATTTGACATTATGACAGCAGACAAGGTGTTTGGCCCTCTCTGGTGAGATGAAGGCGATGGTTTCTGGTAGGTTTTGGTGAAGATAACAATTACGATTCCATAGGAGAGAGTGAGGGATAGAAACAAGAAGGACTTCCATTTGAAATGTGCCTAGATACCATTTAAATGGAATTATTGTTCTGAAGTGGGCAAATGGAGCACCGACTATTATGTTTCTTGCCCATATGAATGTTTTCTCTATATGGGAGATGGTGGCGGGAAAGTGGATAAAATCGGTATTCATTTTTTTTCTATGGGGCTGGTTAGAAAAAAAGCACAAAGTAGGCAAACAAACTAGGCTTGCAGGTAAGGGCTTATTTCTAAGGCTAAACCCTTTATATAAGGAATGTGGGGTACAGATGGAGGTTGCAACATTCAAAGACAAGAAGCACAGTAAACCCGAGTGTGGCCTCCTCTTAATTGTGTCCCGTGTGTTCAGCCTTAGAGGGCATAGACTCAGAACTGGTCCAGTCTGAGGCTTCATCAGTCATAAAGATTTAATTATAATCCTTATTTGACCAGAGATTGTAACGTGAGAGCCAGTTAGTATTTGCTAGGATTCTCTGGTATCGCTGCCCCTCACTCTCTCCCCTGCCCACCTACCTTCCCTTAACCCCCCGTATTAAAAGGATGACCAGTTTTGAATTATGGTAATAGCTGCACTCTTGGTTTAGGACTAACCTCCCTGAAATTTTCAGGACCACTAATTTGTGGTTACTCCAGTGCTGGAATGAACTTGGCGCTCTGGCCTTTAGACTGGCAATGCAGTAAAAGTTTAAAGCGGAGACCGCCTCAGAGCCAAAAGAAGAAAGGAGATTGAAACCTAAAGGTTATCCTGAAATGCACTTTACTGTTATCTATGAGAACAAATGAGTTAAAAAAATTTCAAATACCAGAATACCCTACAGGGAGGAGATATAACTATTAAAGGGCTGTTATAGCTGCAATAAATGTAGGAACAATAAAAATAAATTGATGAAGTAAATGTCAGCGCTGTTCCCCTGAGCTGCCCCCACACCTTTGTCCAAAAGTAGAACATCTCCAATTACAGAGGGTGGAAACAGCCTTCAATGACAATATGACAAGGACAGAACACAGAACGCTGGCACCGGGAACACAATTATGCACAGCCTTGAAAAATTGTATCATAGCACAATGCATGGGAGAAATCAATTAATGATGCAGGGCTTCCACTGCTGGCTAATAATCTTAGAAAGGAAAGGAGGGAAAAAAGCCCATACACCCAGTGCATCAAAAAAGGTGACCCATAGGTGGAGGTCGACATAATACCAGAGCTCAGTCCTTAGAGTTGATAGCATCTGAAATACTCTTTTTTTTTCTTTTCAATTTTTTCCCCTTAAAAAAAAAATCTAACAGTCTTAAGGAGGCATTTAAGTAAAAGTCACTTCTTCTCTGGTTAAATAGCCTTGCAAAAGAGAATTCCTTGGTGGAAAGGGCATGGATTAGCAAAGCGCTTGGCTGTCGTAAGCCCACCAGCTGAAAGGAAAAAGGCAAAAGTGAGGCATAAACACGGTGGAAGGTAGAAGGTGATTTATCTTGTGCAATTTACAACAGGTGCTAAACATTACGAAAACCAGAGCTATTAAGCAATCAAATTAAGCTATAATTATAACCGAAGAAAACTGTACAGGAATTCTAATTAATTCAAATCTGAACATGTCCGAGAGGAATGCTCTAAAACCCCACTTCTGAAAAAAGCAAAACAAAACACAAATAACCCTGGGATAATGCCTTCGATTGCACAGGAAATTAAGAAATATGTGTAAATCTCAATATTCCAGTTATTCCTTGTTAAACTGTGAAAAAGAAATTCCCTGCAATGCCTGGGCGCTTGGCTTTTCAGGTACGTACCATATAAAGCATGTGGTTTGGGGCCCTTAACTTGGCAGGATTTGAGGAAGGAGGGATTCCACCCTTCATGTCAGTACTTCAAAGGGTCTGCAGGCTTAGCTCATTCTTCTGCCTTTGAAGGTTTCTTCCATGGTATGTGAGCCTTTTAAGGAGCTATCCATACCCCCTTTTGTTTTTTTATTTGTGTGTGTGTGTGTGTGTGTGTGTGTGTGCGTGTGTCTTTTAGCCCATCTCCATTTTCTTCTCATCTACTCCTCTCCAAATGCTCAATTCCAATTTTCTTCCACCTGACTCAAGCATTCTGCTTCCTTCCAGCCCAAGGAGCCCTGGAATGTCAGAAGCTTGACAAAAGGGCAGGGGTTTCTGTGGGATATGCCCAAACCATGAAGGTTGTGTCTGATTAAGTCACAGTAATAGTGGGAAGAAGGGGCTGTTTCAGTACTTGAGTAAGATTTCTAACCTAAAGAGTGAATGATTGATTAAGGGTACCAGTTTCCTTAATTAGTTCTGATTCCTTAATTTTAACTACAAGAACAGGAGCACTCTTCTGTTGCTCAAATGTGGCCTCTCTCTCTAAGTCAAATTGGCTGATGAACTCACTGCCCTCCCCC
This sequence comes from Tamandua tetradactyla, assembly GCF_023851605.1. Classification (NCBI taxonomy): domain Eukaryota; kingdom Metazoa; phylum Chordata; class Mammalia; order Pilosa; family Myrmecophagidae; genus Tamandua; species Tamandua tetradactyla. Next base: position 32,661,123 of record NC_135343.1, on the reverse strand, counting down.
GTACATGGGACATGACTCCCAGGGGTGTAAATCTCCCTGGCAACGTGAGACAGGACTCCCAGGGATGAGCCCAGACCTGGCATCTTGGGAATGTGAAAGCCTTCTTGACCAAAAAAGGAGAAGAGAGAAATGAGACAAAATAAAGTCTCAGTGGCTGACAGATTTCGAACAGAGTCGAGAGATTATCCTGGAGGTTATTCTTATGCACTATATAGATAACCCCTTTTTAGTTTATGGAATATTGGAGTGACTAGAGGGAAGTACCTGAAATGGTTGAGCTGTGTTCCAGTTGCCTTTATTCTTGAAGATGGTTATATAACTATATAGCATTTGCAATGTGACTGTGTGATGGTGAAAACCTTGTGTCAGTTGCTCCTTTTACCCAGGGTATGGACAGATAAGTGAAAAAATAAGGACAAAAAAATAGGAGCAACAAAACAACAACAGAGTGACAGCTAACATTTATCAAACATTTTTTATGTGCCTGATATTGTGCTAAGCTCTTTTTATGGATTATTTTAACTAATTCCCTTGACCATGCTTACAATCTCCGTTTTACGGAAGAATCAGGACCCACTTTGGCTACTAAATAAAGACCCTGTACATTTTATTCATGTAATGCCCTTAAGTTTTCTAAGTAATTTCACCTAACTTTGCTTTTCCTTCTCTTGGATTTGATTGATGGGGTTGGGGCTGAGGGATTTGCCTTTCTGAGGGGACTAGCATGGCCCTTGTCTTTAGAACAGTTTTGCCCGCCATTTTGAATATTTGCTTCTGAATACAACTTTGACTTTTGTTTTGACTTTGCTTCCATTCACAGTACGGCATGGCACTTGGGGCAAAGATGTGTGAAGAAACCCAGGATTTGTGGATACTGTTGAGTTCTTAAATACTTCTAACCCTTCCTGGAGTTTGTGTTTTCACATGAAGTTCCGTGCTGCCTACAGCATGGAGGAAGGGCGTGTGGTTCATTTTTCTATCATCGTCTGGGTCCATGGAGTTCGTTTCATTCCTAGGGTAGTGGTAGCTTCCTGGTTTGGCAAGACAGTCCGTTAATATGTGTTGTAAGCAATTCTAACAATAACACTGTGAAGGAATTCTAATTCCTATTTGACAGATGGGGAGGCTGAGGACTACAGGATTAGAAATTTGACAAAGGTCACATTGCTTATTATGTGGTAGACGCAAGAACTGGGAAAACATACTCCTACTTCTATGATCACCCACCTATGTGTGTATATGCTGGACACACACACACACACACACACACACACACACACACACACACACACACACACAGAGTCTCTTTACTGCCCTCAGAGCACCCTGCATAAATGCCACTTGGCCATGTTTTCCTTCTTCCTTTCATTGGCATCTGCCAAGCCCTGGGCTGAGGGGAGTGCAGAAACTGCTGAGGCTCATCACAGAAAACAATCAGACTTATGCCAATAAAATGACTTTTTGTGTAGGGCACCAGGTGATAAGGACCTCCAACTGGGACCCACAGTCCTAATACAGTGCTGGGAATACAGTAATTCCTCAAAAAAAGGTATATCATATTATTACACATGGGATTTAAAAAGTCACCTGCTATAATGGAAATAAGTACTTGGTGGACAAAAGAGAAAATACATGTACATTCAAAAAGGTAAATCATATTTAACACTCATTAATACTGATTATGTGCAATACTGCATACATGCCATGCCATTTAATTCTCATAGCAACACAATAAGGTTGATACGATGATTATCCCCAATCTGAGAATGAGAAATTGAGGTATAAGGAAATACAGTGACTTGCCTGTGGGCTCCTGGCTGGTACGTGGCAGAGCTGGGCTGCTAACTCAGGAGGCTGACCCCGGAACCCTGCTCCTAAGTATCAAGTTATCCCTACCCCAAACCTGTAATGCACAAGGGGGTCCCAAAGGCAGCACGTGAAGAGCCAAGTGGTAAAGAGGGCTGTGGACCTAGAGAGGGGTGGTTAGGAAGAGTTGTCTGGACAAACCTAATGGAGAAAAGCATCTTAAGCTGAACACTGGCAGAATAGGTGGGACTTGGGAAGACCGTGACTGGTGGAGGAGGGAGACACATGTAGGCCTCACAATGGTTTGAGCAGAGATGATAATACCACACACCCTTCATTAATCCCAGCCAGGGCCCCTGGTCTGGAAGAACCCACAGGGTGGGGGGCCATCGGACCCTCTGATCGTCCTTCCCTTTCAGGCTTCTTCCTGGGTCCAGCACACACCACTGCCTCAGGCTGTCCGGGACCAGCCTTCCAGTGTGATCTTGATCCTGGGCCCCTCTCCCGAGCTTTCTGCACCCTGGTGTGGGTGGGCCTCCTCGGGTGCCCCCATGGAACTTTTAGCCATAGTTTCATGGACTGAGGTGTCATCTCTGCTTTCCGTGCTTTGGAAGACCTGGGCAAAGGCTGCAGGAGCCTGGTGCTCCAACAAGCTCCACGTGGCCGTCTGGCTTCATGGGAAATTTCCGAGAGCGTTTGGTGTCCTGTCCCACCCCCACGAGCAGCTTCTGGAGTTGGGAAGGCTCTGGCACTCCTTGTGCCAGCACACTTGGCTTCTAGCTTTAGAAATCCTCCCCGGTTTTGCTTAAGTAATAGGGACCTTTTCTGTGTGGGGCTGGAGGCTAACTCTGACCTCATGCGGGAAGCCTGGCTTTGCTGACCTAGAGGGTGGCCAGGGGGCAGCCCGGGCTGTGGCTGGAGCCCTGGGATGATTTGCTCAATGTAGCAGCTGTCCTGGAGACCCTCACCCAGCTCACTCTTCCTCCAACCAAGAGGTCTCTGCTGGTGATGAGCTCTGGCTCTGGGGTCAGACTTCCTGGATTCGAACTCAGGTCTGCCCTTACAAAAGGTGTGGTCCTACACAAGTCAGGAAGCACTCAGTTCCTTAGTTCCTCAGCTGTGAATAAAGATAATCATTGCACTTCTCTCATATGGCTGTTGTGAGAAGTAAGTGGGAAAATACATGAAAAATACTGAGCGCCTAATAGTTGCCCAATCAATGTCAGCTGTATGCTCCTTCATGCTAGATGCTGGAGTTCCAGCATCCTGTCCCCCTAGGTCATTTTGCTGAGGAGGAGCCTGAGGCCCAGAGAGGTTGCTTCCCTGCCTGAGACCACTTGCCTGCCATCAGTCAGACCAGGACTTGTCCAGCAGTCCCGGATGCCAAGCCACGGTTCTTACCACCCCATGAGTTATTGGGTTTGAATTTGTTTTTTGAAGCATGGCACATGCTCCCATGCATTGGAATCGCCAGGGGTGCTTGTTCAAAATACAGATTCCTGGGCCCTAACCTGCATCCACTGAAATGGAATTTCTGGGGTGGGGCCTGAAAGTCTGTATTTTAGATAAGCGCATGCCTTTAACCCCTTGGTGCCTTTGGATTGTATGTAAGGATGGCCAGTTTTGGAATAGATTGGTTAAAAATTCAAAGGGTGGGAAGGCAGCAGAATCTCCAAGTGTTTCAGTCAACCCGAACTGTGGTCATGCCCGGTGTTCCCTGCGCCGTGGGTGGTCTGCTCTGTCCGCAGGGAACTTAGGAATCTGTTGATCAGCATTTGTGGGGAGGCTGGTGAGAAATGGGGTCGGTCAGTAAGTGATTGCCTGCCGACGGGGAGGGAGGGATGATGAGTGACAATGACATTCAGAGAGGGTAGAGGTCGTGAAGGGCTTTCGGACGGGAGGCCCTTGCAGGGCTGAAAGCTCCAGTAGGCAGAGGAGAGATGAAAGGGCCGCTCAGCCAGAGCCACCCCGGGCAGTGGCGTTTCCAGAGCAGGCGGTATCCCTAGGGCAGCTGCAGGGTCGGGGGTGGAGAGTGGACGTGGCTTAAGCAGGCCCCAAGACCCCCACCCATTTCTTTTTATACCGGCAGTTCATTCCTTTACAGTGAAACAGATACCCACCCTTCCAAGCTGCTGTTCGTTTCATTTTTCTGCGTACCTTAAAAGTAAGCAGTACTTTTTATTTTCTTATTGGCCTTGGGAGGGCAGCGCACCCCTCATGGTATCCTTTGCCCCTGTAATCCCTTAGGAACAGCTGAGGCGGGCATGGATGAGGAGTGGCCGCAGGAAATGTGAGAGCAACAAGCTGGCAGGGCGGGGGGGAAAGGGACCATGGGTTGTTCTGGCGTGGGGGAGCTGGGCCTGGCCCCTGGCTCAGCAGCTGCCCATACACCTGCCCTCTAGGTTTGCTCCCTGCCCCTCACCCCATCCCCACTACTGCTTGGGAATGAGAGGAGTTGGGTGACCCGAATGGCAGATGTGGAAGAGAGAGCGTGCCCTGATTCCTGCCACTGGAGGTTACAGTGATTTATCTGTGCAGCTTTACCTCCTTTCTGGAAGCTGGCAGTGGTATAAATTAGAAATAAATAAAAATAGATTTATCAGCACTTTCCAAGTTTATGTCAAATTCGGGGGTGGTGGTAGAAGCGCCTCCTTGAACCCCTCTGGGTCAGACATCAGGGTGTGTGTGAAGATAAAGACCCACTGGCTGCTGCCCACCCTTGGTCCCTCCCACCGAGCAGTGGCCTGTGGCCAAACGTCCCGATGAGAGAGGGGCTGTATAACTGCTGATATTCCTGAGCGCTGACCACCCCTGTGGTTAGTCCTTCATGTGGGTTAACCCTTCAAGGTGGGCACCAATATCATCCCCATTTTCCAGGTGAGAAAACCGAGGCCTGGAAGGAATATATTACTGTAATCCAAAGACACACCAGTTGAGCAGTAGATTTGGAATTTGAGAGAGGTCCAGGACCTTTTGGCACTGGGCAGCTGGTGGAGGGCAAGGGCTGGGCTATTTGAATATCTCTGCCAAGGCCCCAGCACCTAGAAGTTGTGTGCATGGAGCCTTCTGCTACAGATGGTCAAGTGAAGTTATTATCGATAGGAATCCTCAGCCCAGCTTTGGTAGAAAAACCACCTTCCCCTTCCTAGCAAATTTTCATTTCTTATCATGTTAAACAGTAGAGAAAGGCAATTTGGAATGAACGTCTATTGGGCAGTTCGCTGGCAGGCTGGTGGCCCACTGGAAGACAGACATCTCTGCATGCGTGCCCTTTTGCTCCAGGAGAACCTAAACCCACACCATTGCATTAGAGCTCTTCCTGCTGTCCCTTGTCTATCTCGTGGAGACTCAGCCCTTTTCTAGCAGAGGCTGGCCAAGGCCCATGCAGGGGCAGGCTGCAGAGGAGGGGTGGGCTAGGATGCAGCTGCAACTTCTGCCTCCTTCCCCACCTTTTGTTGAATATGTCACCCTGGTTCAGCCAAGTTGACCTACTGCACCCCAGAGTCATATCAACAAAACCCCTTACCTTCTGCCCACCCATCCTTTCTCCCTTTTCTCTACTTCCATGACCACTTTCTCTATGGTCAGATTTTTCAAAAAAGTTAAGTCCCTGCTGTCTCTAGTTCTCAAAGATAACTGACTTTATGTCATCTCTAGGTCCCACGGTGCTGGTTATTAAATGGGGAGAAAGATGTGGGCATTGTACCCAGCTGGACACCTGAGAAGGAGCCCTGTTCACACTGACTCCTTGAGATGAGTCTTCTGGTAAGTACACAGAATTCTTTTTTTTTTTTACATGGGCAGGCACCGGGAATCGAACCAGGGTCCTCTGGCATGGCAGGCAAGCATTCTTGCCTGCTGAGCCACCGTGGCCCACCCTACACAAAATTCTTATGTCATTGAGTTACCAATGGAACTATGCAGTCCCCACTGGTAGATGGATCCTCCTTGATCTGTACCATTTTTGCCACAGAGAAAATTCAGGAAGCATTGACCTATCCTGGCTCTGTACCAGGCATTAGGAATTGTTTCTTGAAATTTAGGAAAGTTATCAACTCTTTGCTTGCACTCTTACCATATATCATTTTTGACTCAGGAAGGCCATGAATTCCTCTGAATCACTTTGGAAATAAACCAGGTTTTCTCAATCGTGGCACTACTGATATTTTGGACAGATAATTCTTTGACAAGGGGCTGTCCTGAGCATTGTGAAAGGTTAGGCAGCAGCCCTGGATTCTATCCATTTGATGCTAGTGGCATTCCCCCACCCCAGTAGTGATAACCCAAAAATCTCCAGACAATGCTGAATGTCCCCCCTGGAGGGAAAAATTGCCCCCAGTTGAGAACTTCCATTGTGAATTTCCTTTGATGTCGCAAGGAAGGGAAAAAGAACAAAGATCCAGGAGTCATCCCTATTCAATCCCATGGTCTCCCCAAGCACTTGCTCTCTGAGTTTCTCTCTCTCTCTTTTTTTTGGGGGAGGAAGCATGGTTCGGGAATCAAACCCCGGGAATCAGTGGCATTGCACCCTTTCATGTATGGTACCTGGAGGTGCATTATGTTAATGTCTTATTGGATATTATCATTGATCAGGAAACCATCACGAGTGAATTCTGTCAGTTTGCATCATGAAAGGCAAGCATTCTACCACTGAACCACCTGTGCACCCTGAATCTCTCTTTTTTAACCCATAAGAACTTGAACTCAGTTATATATTATTATTTTAGGTGGGGAGCCTGGCTTCCTGAAGAGAACATGTCAAGTGAATGTGGACTCCACTTTTCTCAAATAAGACCAGACTTAATCATGAGAAGGAACTAGAGGGCAGATGTTCATGTGGGAAATTTTCTGTGAACGAGTTAAATACACTGAACATCAACGATGTATTATGCAAGCAAGAGACATTGCACTGGGAGGTATACTAGGCTGAATAAGACATGACTCCTATTTTCAAAAGAGTCCTCCCACTAATGGTGGAGAGAGAAGTGCACCAGGAGCTCATGGTGAGGATGTGGTTGAGAAAGTCCAAAAGTTCTGAATGTCCAGACACTAATTTAAGGCTGTGTAGATTTATACACAGCCCCACTCAACACCCACTCATTGAAGTTAGCTCAGATGCAGGAATTGTGTTTATTTCGAGATGATGTTAGATTACAGAAGAAGGGCCCCCCAATACTCTTCACCCAGCTTCCCCTAATGCTAACATCTTATATAACCAGAGTACAAGGATAGAAACTAGGACATAAACACTGATCCAATACTACTAACTAATCTAGAGATTTTATTTGAATTCCATCTATTGTCCCAGTAATGTCCCTTTTCTGGCCAAGGATCCAATCCTTTTTTTACATGCAGTAGTCATGTCTCCTTAGTCTGCATTCAATCTGAGACAGCACCTCAGTTTGTCTTTCATGATTTTGACTTTTAAAAAGTAGTTCCCAGAGCCAACAGTGCCCACAGAACCCACACAGCCAGAGACCTTTGGAGATGAAAGAAAATGCCCCACAGGGAAGCCATTGAAGAATCTGGGAGAGGAAGCTGGCAGACATGGCTATGTGCTCTTCCAGCTGACAGAGGTGTCCAGAGGCCAGACTCCAGCAGATGCCAGTCAGGTGCTTTCATAGCTGACAGAGGTGTTCCGGACAGCATCAGCCTTCCTTGAGTGAAGGTAACCTCTTGTTAGTGCCTTAGTTTGGACATTTTCGTGGACTTAGAAGTGTAAACTTGCAATAAATTCCCTTTTTAAAAGCTGAAAAAAATTAGTTGCCAGCTATTTTTAAGATGTCTCCCAGCTTGGGTTTGTCTGATGTTTTCTCATAATTATGCTGAAGTTGTCCATTTTTGGTCAGAATGCTACAGCAGCAGCATTGTACCCTTTTCATGTGTGGTACCTGGAGGTGTATTATGTTAACGTCTTATTATTGGATGGATCAGGAAACCATCACGAGTGAATTCTGTCAGTTTGCATTATCTGCCCATACATGGTCACTCACTTATTTTTTAAAAAGCAGGCTTTGTCTCTGGGCAGATGTATGGGCCCAAGTTTCACCTGGGGTTGCAGTTTTCCTGGCTGGGTTCTGAACCATGGGAAATAGTGGATTGCACAGAAGTGGTGTTAGGCTTGGGTAGGTCATAAAATCCAGAGATAAGCTTTTAAATGTAGAAAAGCCTAAACCTGGAAAGAGTCACAAAAAATAAACTCACCTTTTCTTCTTCCTGCCAAGGTTAAAACATCTCTTGATGTTTTACAACAATTCTTGTTACAAAATGACCATCCTCATGGCTAACCCAAAGACTCCTGCTAGAGGGCTGATTTGCCCTTCTCCTTTTCCCCGCTTGGCAGAGGTGGGCAAGGAGCTGATGCAAGTTCTGCACTGCTCGCTTCTCCACCAGCACAAACTGCTGTTCGGATCTGGGAGGTGCAGGTGGTGTCCTTGTTAGACCTCAGTCTGCAGGGCTGCCGCCCGCTAGGAGGACGGGTCCCGGGGGGCACGTGGGTGGTTGAGTGTGGCCTGGAGGAGAGGCAGGGGTGCCCTGTCTCCCTGCTTTGTGTCTCTCTGACTGTTTTCTGGTGTCCTGGGTGCTCTGCGATGCATCTTAGAAGGGTGGAGCAGGACTGAGTAGCAGGGAGATGAGAAAGGGAGATGGACTGAAGGAGTACATTAAGAGCAAAGATGAAATTGGCCAATTGGACTCAACTCTGGCCTCTATTACTAAGGATTGCTTTGGATAAAGCCCAACAGTCTTGGGGGAGTGAGAGCCGCTTTGCTCTGGAGAAGCGTCAGCTGCCACAAATAGTTTATGTGGCTGGTGGCATTTGCCATCAGCCCCCCAATACAGCAGGGTTTCCACTCTATCCTCATCCATACCCTGTCCTCCAACTGCTGTGTGTGTGTGCGTGTGTGTGTGTGAAGCCTTGCCTTTCACAGTGGCTCAGAAACACCTACCTTAAACACACCCTAGCTGTCTTAGTTCCATAATACTGTTATAAGAGAAGAAAGCGCCTAACAACCCCTGAAATTTAAATGCTACTTTAAATGACATTCAGCTGGCTGCCAGCTCACCCCTGGAGATGGAAGAGGCTCTTTACCATTACTGGATTTAGGGTGGTTGTTACCCTGCCAAGGATGTTTGGGTTTCAAGCAGGAGAGTCCCTTTTCAGTGGCGGCTCCTGCCTTGAGGTATATTTGAGCAGTGGCTGTGACAGCTTCGGCACTCATATCTATGGAGGACCTTTTTTCTCTGGGATGGAGAAATGCTGAGAGTTCTGAAAAGTGCCATCTTAGCCCAGACGCATATGCTCCTGAAGAGGGCTTTTTCTCCTGAGGCTCACTGCCCCTGCTGGCTGGCCCAAGCTGCCATCTGATTGAGATCTTCCCAGTATTCCTTTCCTGGGAATCAGGAAATCTGACCCCTGATCACTTTACCTTCACTGGAAGGAACAGGAATGCAACATTTGACTTGAGAAGCAAAGTTTGCCTCAGCTAAGGACATGCCTGAACTTAGTGCAGTCACGTCTGGGTCCTTCCCTTCTCTCTCTTTCCCACCAAGCCAAGTTCCTCAATCGCCCACTTACCACCTCTGCTTCCACTTTTCTACTCCATAATCATTGCAGTTGGGTCCTTGGCTTTCAACGCCCAATGGAATCCTTTGCATCTTTGGCCTACTTGACTGCTGTGTGGCACTGGGAACTCTTGACCACTCCTTCCCTCTGGAAACTCTCTTCCGTCAGCTCCTGTGACTCTGCTTTCTCTCGGAGCTTGGGCAAGTGATTTAGCCCTTGTTCGTCTTAGTTCCCACCAGTGTACAAAGGGGACAATCAGAGTATGTCATGGACTTGTTGTGAATGAATAAATGACAGGCTGTGGTGTTTCCCCAAATGAAGTTATGGCTATCATTTCAGTAAAGTTTGGTGAAGAGTTCACTGAAAATTATGGTTATTCTTTTTTTTTTTACAATGTGTTCTACTAGAAAAAAGCATATTAAACCCATGCTGATGACATTATGAGCCTTTTTTCCTTAAAAAATAAGTAAATTGAGAGAAAAACATTTAGTAAATGATATTATATGTGTATGTGAATATGACCAAAATTATAAGGGTTGTACCCAGGTAGAGGAAATTTAAGAACTTTGCTTCTCATACCAGAAGCACTGCTATGTAGTAAACGCTGGTATGGATTATTTTAATTCTCTTACTCCCTGATCATGTTTCTCATATATATAGACACATTATATCATACATCATATCTATTGATCTATCATTTATCTATCTAACAAGAGAGACTCACAAGCTACTCCGAATACAACCTAAGACTTCTGGAACTAATTGTATCTAACATATGATCCTGCCTCCAACCCCTACAAACTTGTAAGAGAAGGGAGATAGCACAAACCAAAGCAAAGGAAGGCAGTCTCTGTACAGAAAATCCTGAAGGGGATTTTTAGTGATATTTTCCATTGCGGCCACATTAAAAATTGCTCATTTGTGGTCGCCTCTATTCTTCACCAGCTCTGAGTGGGGCACCCCCAGAAGCCTGGTGGACATGGTCTCCCCAGGGAATGAGAGAGCAACATGAAAATGAAAAGTGGCAGCTAAGCCGGTCGGGTTTCCCCATGGACTCCAGGATCCCTAGCTCTCACCAAGGTCCCACTCTATTCCCCCTTGACAGCAGCTGGGTGTCCCAGAGATCTGCGTGGGAGTCACCTGCTCTCCTCATAGGCTGAGTCAGGACCTAGAGCCCCTTGAGCCTGGCCCAGGTGTCCAGATGGAGTTGTACAAATACACACCGACCATCCACTAGAACTGTTGGGATGTGTTTGTTCTAAGCTGCATCTATGAATGGTAAATACATGTTAAATATTCATGACCACATTCCATAGCAGACTCCTTTGCCACTGAGTCTTTCCTGAACTTCTCTAGAGCAGCTTGGTTGGTCTCTCAAAGACCATACAAGGGCACTGGAGATCTTCAGGTCCTGTGGTGGCTGCAGGATTTAATTCTGGGCCCTGTTCCATGCCCCATAGGCCTCTATCTGAGTTTTAAATCATACAGGCCAATGGAAGAAATGCACTCAAATGTGTTGTCCTGATGGGATTTAAATCTAAGCTCACCCATGGGACGATCCAGGACTGATTTAAGGATGTGGGGGTTGCAATGTTGATAGCGTATTTTCTAGAATGGAAGATGGGGTGAATTGAGTAGAAAATCTACAGTCTTCCTCATCTCGGCTCTCTAAATCCCCTCCCCTCCACCTTGGGAACAAATTGGCCCCAGAACCTATCCTGACTGTGAGTTGGAGCTGGATGGAGAGGGGAGAGCTGGCGGAAACAACCTCTCTAGAACTCTACCTTGTTCCCAGGGGGGCTCTTGAACAAATTCCGCAGCAGAGAATTTCCCTGCTCTCCTTATCAAGTAGAAGGATTTCATTTGCTCATTTATAAATGAGTCCTGTCTAGTAGTTAAATCTGCTTGGGACTGGGATGTGGGAACCTGTTTGAGGGTTTCTTGTTGATAAATATCACGCTGAAATGGAGTTCCGCTAGTGTAAGCCGTCTCCTGAAAAATGGGTCCCTTAATGTCCTCTCAATGAGACCAGCTACGTGACAACTAGCCCGGGGAGCTAAAATCCTGGTGAGAAATTGAAGCCATAGATCTGTCTCCGAGTGCGGCCTCATCAGCTGTGATCGTTAGGTGTTAAGTCGAAGACTCTACAGCCCTCTGGTCTTGCCTGACACCTTGCAGGGGAACAAGACTGGGCTGGGCAGACTGATGGTGGGTGCCACCAGGCACTCACTTTATATGTGTCTCCCTCTGGCATTCTCTGGGGACAGCCTCATGGGAGAAGAAAGACCCCCGAGGGTGATTGCCTTGGTCAGGGAACGTCCAGCTAGGAAAACAGGCCACAGAGAGGAGATTTAATGTGGAGAATTGGTTACAAAGGGGAGGGCTGGTAGAGAAGCAGGAGAGGGTGGGGTAGTCCTGAAGGAACAGAAGGACGAAGAGGCAGTGCCCAGAGATTAGAAACCTGCTAAGAGCCCTGACTGGAGACAGCGAGCCTGGCCCCGTGACTGTGCTGCTGGGACTGCTGGAGGTGCTCTTGGCCGACCAGGCAGCTTGGGGTCTGGAATTACGCCATCCCAATGCCATGCCGGCAACTGCCTCTGTTGTGCGAGGCAGTGGCAGGGACCTTTTCTCTTTCTCTCACCTTCTGATCTCCCTCCAGTCCCGCCCATTGGCAGGCAGGACCTAACGGGAAGCTGCTGGAGAGCCTGTGAAGTGTAGTTTGCAGACTCCCAGTCCTGGCAGTAAAGAGGAGGAAAGCACAGATGAAGCCGTGTAGAGCTCAGAAGCAACCATATAAATGACACAAGAGTTCCTGTGATGAAGGCGCAGAAGTGGAAACTAAGAGAGAAATTCCTGACTTGGGTCAAGGACCCGGGAAAAATTCAAGACCTAAAGTTGATTGTTTGTCCTGAGCATGTATTTTTATTTTTTCTACAATTCTTTGGAGAAAAGAAGATAGAACTGTCAGAGGGTCAGTATTACACCCAGGGCAGGGATCTCCTCAGCAGCATTTGGGGGAGAGGGTCCTGCAGCCTCTCCTTGAATATTTCCAGGGACAGGAAGCTCACTACCTCAGTGGAGTCGGCAGTTCATTTCATAGCTGGACAGTTCTAGTTATTGGCAAGGGATTAATTTTGTTCAGCTGAAACCTGCCTTCAAGAAACTTCTGCCTGGCACTTGTTCTGTGCACCCTGAAAGATTTCTTTGCCTCAACTCTCTTTTACTTTGGGAGTCACTATGTGTCATGTGGACAAAGTGGGTTTTGGCTTCTGTATTGGTCAGATTCGGTTTGTGACAGGATCCTCTTCCATTCCTGGAGGAAAGTGGCTTTAACAAAGGTTAGATTATCTGGGACGAGGGAATACAGGCTATATAGGGATCTCTGCCCCTTTAAGCCCATGTTTCTACTCTCCCATCTCAAAAGTCAAACCCCATCCTCATGGTCAAAGATTTATCACATCCATGTTTAAGGGAGTAGGAGGGGTGGAGATGGGAGTGGGTGGGGAGTGAGTAGGATGGGGACAAGGGGTATGTGCTAGTTCCTTTTAAGGAAGTGTCCTGGAAGCTGCTATTTGAAACTTCTGTCTACAGTCTATTGGCCAGAACTTGGTCACATGATCACAGTGCAGCTGCAAAGGAGTCTGGGAAACATGTTTTCTGTCCTGGAGAGTCAAGTGCCAAGTCAGAAATTCTATTACTGTGGTAGAAGAAGACAACAGGTATTGGAGTACAGTAAGCCCTCTAGAAATAGAGTTTAGGTTTTGGCTTAATACAGCCCAAGCAATGTGCTAAGCCAGTACTTTTCACATTTAATGTGCATATGAATCATCTGGGGACTTTGTTAAAGGCTGATGTTGTCTTAATCTTAGATCCTACATTTCTAACAAGCTCCCAGGTGATGCTGATACTGCTTGTCCAAGGACCACACACATCACAAGGGCAGGACTCTGGAAATAAAGTGTTGGACAGGACAGAAAATATCCTGCCCACAGGTGGGACAAACTTGGAGTTAAATCCCAGTTTTCTTACTCATTAGCCAGGTAACCTTCAGATAGTTACTGTACTTGCCTAAATCCTTGTCTGTAAAGCCTACCTTTTGGGGATGCTGTGAGATAAAAGAGCCTGGCTCCCAGGAGATGATCAGTAAATGTGTGTTTCCCTCCTTCCTTTGGAGAGGCCCCCCTGCCTCCTCTCTAGGAGAGCGCGGATTTGGGTCAGACAGAGCAAGCTGTTCAAATTCAATGTATCATCCACAGATTCCAGGAGATGAGCCAGTGGGGCCTCCGAGGCAGGCTGGATCTTCAGCAATCATGGACAGAGAGTATCCGCTGGGCACTGGTGACAACAGCGAGGGAGCTGGAGCCTGGGCATGGGGCAGTGCAGCTGAGAGCACTTCCTCCTGTGCTGGGGAGCACGAGGACCTGAGAGGAGCGGGGCTGCTACCACACGCCTGCCCAGCTCCCCATCTGCTCGGGGAGGAAAAGGACACGGAACAGAGGCAGGAATTCAGGCAATTAATCCTTTATTTAAAGAATAATAAACAGCCAGATTTTACATACTGAAAGAGGGAACAAGGTAAAAGGGGTTAAAAACTAAAAAGCAAGGACGGCAGACACCAATTAACACAATGCTAATTGACAATTTCCCCAAGCTTCCATGAAACATGCCAGGCCGATTTCCCCAATTGCTAATTAAATCAAACCACACACACAATACTAATTTCCCTAACTTAGGGAACTCAGTAGACAAATAAAATGCGAGACTAACTTAAACATTTTGTCAAAGTATGGGAAGAAGGATGAATGAAATCTTCACATGAATAAACTTTGGCTCCAAGTAAATTTGTTAAACTTCTGGCATGCTTAATGAAGCCGTGAAATATCCCAGTATCTCTGGTTCCATCACAATTGCATAGACGCACTTCCCAAATCACAAACTAATGCATAACACTCCTCTGCGCATCGTGGAAGTGACATGTAAATTACACCATTAAAAAATTTATCAAATACCTACTTAATTACAATTTAAAACAAAGGAATAACTTCTCTTTAAAATAGTCCCAGAGGTTCTTTGTGAAAACGAGAAGCCCGTCACTTAATCCCATAGTTGAGCATGGAGGCAACTCGCCTGGGCTGCCATTCTAGCACCCCCTCTCCCCCACACGCCCTGCTTTGAGCTGTCTCACGGGCCCCCTCACTTCCCCTGCCCACCAGCTCCCACTACAGCCTGCTTTGAAGTGTCTCCTTTAACCCCTGGGATGTATTCAGGGCTGACTAGAAGCTTCCCTGTTGCATTATGCCATCACAGGACAGGGACGGACCTTTAAGGTCATCTATCTAATTCGCTCATTTTACTACTGAGGCAACTCATGCCAAGAGATGTGCATGTACCTACGATCTGACAGCTGGCCTCAGGCCCGCAGTATTTTTTAATTATGCAAGAAATACATGATCAGTCTAATAATCATAGCTAACACTCGCATTGTGTTTATATGCCAGCCACTCTTTTAAGTGCCCTACCAAATTAACTCAATTGAGCCTCACGATTATCTTGAGAAGCGAGTATCATCATTTCCGCGTTTTACAGATAAAGAAACTGAGGCACTGGAGTGTTAAATAACTTACCCGAGGTCACATGCCCAAATGGAGAACTCAATTTTGATTCCAGAAAGACTCCAGGCCCATGCATATTAACCACTCTATGTATCTGCTCTTTTGTAGACTAATTAGAATACAGATGGAAATAAAAGTAGAAGATGAAAATCAACACGATCTATAATCACATTACCTAGACAGAGGTAACTATGTATTAGAATTTTGATTGTATTCCAATATGATTCCTTCTTCTTTTAATACATTTAAAAAAATAGAACCAAACATATATCCACATGGTTTCACGCTTTGCCTTTTTGCTTTCTTCTCTTAACGGTATCCACAAACATCTTTGCATTGCTTCTATATACACACGTGCGGCATGATCTGCAATGTTGAAGAGCATTCCATTGAGTGGATGTGCCACAATTTATTTAACTTGTGCACTATGGTTGAATATATCGATTCTTTTCTTCTCTCTCTCTTATAAAATGTTATAATGAGTATCTTTATGGAATCATCATTATGTTGGATTTTCCTTAGGGTTACCCTTTTATTAATCATATGGAAATAGGAATATCTAAAAGATGAGGGCAGGGAGTGGCCAGGGATGGACTCCACTAACTGCGTAGAACTAGGACGATGGCTTCCCTACCAGCGGTGGTGGGACCCTTTGTCCTTTAAGGAAATATTTCACCTCATGTGCACCCTTGAGCAATCACACTTTCTTGGGTATCACTGAGGCCAGGGCTGGAGCATCTCAGAAGACCATAATTTGAGTTCCACTTTCTATGGCTCAGTAAGCTATTCTTTGAGGGGGTAAGTGATTAGCCTTAAATAGAGGCAAGTGTTTTTAAAATTATTGGTGTTATTATTATTATTTTAGGGTAATGGCTGCTCGGTGAGAACTGAGAACTAGGTAGCTTGAATCTTGTTCTCATGGTTCTCTATATGTTCCAGCCAAAGGGTCAAGGAGACATCTCTGCCCAGCCTGGGGTGTAGGTATGGGAGACGGCTCGGCCCAGCTGCAGAGCTGGGTTCCTAAGCATTTCTGGCTTTTTTTTTTTTTTTTTCTGTCCTGACTGGCATCCGTAATGCATTTGTCAAGAGGGAGGCTGCTTATCTGTCCTTGTCCCTTCCTGGGACAAAGGCAGACCTGTCACTGTCAGATCAAGAGAACTCTGGAGCCGTGTGGAAGGACAGCTGAAAGTCTTTCTCGTTCATTGTGATTTATCATAATCACCGACCCCTCCCCCAGGATGAAATAGGAATGAAATAGTAATGGGATAGGTTAATGCTGATAATTAAAGAGAGTTTAAGACCAGTGTGAGACTGAACTGTGTGGGGGGCGGGGGGTGGAAATGGTTGTTTGATGTGAAAGTCAATGATTGAATTATTCAGAGAGAGTGATTTCCAAATGATAATTTTACACTCTACATAACTGATTTTGATTTATTATAGCGACAACACCCAGTCCAGTTGCTTTCGTTCTAAGGGGCTGCCATCTTTCCCCTCCCCAAACTCCGGTTTGGGGCCCACACACACACAACTCTGCTCATGTCTGAAATTCAATTGTTGTTGTCTCCCTGGCATGCCTTTTCCCCCTCGTTCCTCATAAGAGTTTATGGCTTGTTTGCCTTCTCAATTTATAATCTGGCAGAGGGGTGTGTGTGTGTGAGTGTGTGTACAAGTGAGAGTGTTCACATGCCTGTGTGTGGGTAATGAATGGGTGTAGGAGGATAGCTCAGATAACCTGATCTCTCTTTCCCCCTCAGTGTGGCTGTAGGAAGCCTTTGATCTTTTGTCATTTAGCAAGAGGGAGGGCCATGCTGGGAATAGGACCCCACGGGCAGTTGGAACAAAACCGGTATAGCAGTGGCAAATTGCAATGCTGCTTCAGGGTTGAAAGGAGAGAGTGAAAAGTGAGGGGGAGCCACAGTTCAAGATCAACCCAAGAGAAGAAATGTAAGATGTTGAGAGGGTATGAACTTAGGCCAGGTAAATCCATCGAAAAAAAATCAGCCCTCCAGAGGCAGGTGCTTCTTCTCATCTAAATCTTTTCTGTTGGGAGTAATGAAAACCAATACGCATACCTCCCGCTGATCTTTTTTGGAACAGTCTAGAATGCAAGTGCCACATGGAAGACAGGCTACTTACTTATCCTAAAATATCTGCTCAGTCAACTCCACAACCCCTGCCACCCTGCAGGCCACCCCCTCCTTGCCTTGGAATACCTGGGACAGGGGGTTGTTCATTCTTTTGGATGGAAGCGGTGGCACAGGAGCCATGCATTCATATGACAAACCTTAACCGAGCACTTAGATACAGTAAAACAGCATAGACGGTAGACAGCATTTTTTGAGTACTTACTTTGTGGCAGATTCTGTTTTGAGAACTTTATTTGTATTAACCCATTTTCATCCTCTCTAGAACCCTACAGAATAGGTTCTCTTTTTGACTTCACTTTACACATCAGGCAACTGAGGGTAGGAAACATGCCCAAGAGCATTCAGTGTAGCATCTGCATTCAAGGTTTTGCTACAGTGCCTGTCCTTCTGGAAGACACCACATTCCCTGCTTCCTGCACTTCCATAAAGGAGGTCTTAGCTCCCCCAGGCCTTCTGGAAGTTTGGCTGCTGATCTGTGATCTGTGGCTCCCAAGCAGACAGGAATAAAGCAGCCTCATCAAAGAAGATGGGGGCAACAGGAGGAGTTTGGGGGCTTGAGTGGAGGGAAGGGAAAGGGGTTGAGACACATTTGTAGAAGTTGAGCAGGAGGGGAGAAGGTACAGGAATGCTCAGTGAAGAGGTTTCAAAAGCCAAAACCTTACTCCCTCACTCTGGTCCAGACCTCTGGTCAAGTTCCCATGATGACATGCCCTGAAATGAGCTGTAATTTCTCTAACCTGTGGAACTTGTCAACTGGGCACTGTTCTTCCCTTATGCTTTGTTCTAATTTTAATAATAATGTTAATAATGCCTTATCTTTGGGAAGCCCAAGAGAGCATGTGAGGCCCGATTGCACTCAGTGCCTTCTAGAAGACTGACGGATGATTTCACTGTGGGAAAGTTAGATAATGTAGTTGGTTAGTAATCAAAATATTATTTTTATAGTAAAGTAAATACCAATAAATTATGGAGTAGAAAGTGAAGTTTTAATGAATTTTTCTTTGTTTTTTTTTGAAAAATATTTTTATTAACATATCTTCACACATATATAGTCCATACATGGTGTACCATCAACAGCTCACAATGTCATCACATAATTATGTATTTATCACTATGGTGATGTTTTAGAACATGTGCATCACTCCAGAAAAAGAAACAAAAAGAAAAAGACTCATACATCCCATAGCCCTTATCCCTCCCTCTCCTTGACCACCAGTATTTCCATCTACCTAATTTATATTACTCCTTATCCCCCCATTATTTATTTATATTTTATATTTATTTTTATTATATTTTTGTACTCATCTGCCCATACCAGGGATAAAAGAAGCAACTGACACAAGGTTTTCAGAATCACACAGTCACATTGTAAAAGTTATATCTTTATACAATCGTCTTCAAAAGCTACTGGAACACAGCTCAACAGTTTCAAGCAGTTCCCTCTAGCCACTCCAATATACCATAAACTAAAAGGGATATCTAATTAATGTATAAGAATAACCTCCAGGATAACTTCTTGATTCTGTTTGAAATCTCTCAGCCACTGAAACTTTATTTTGTCTCATTTCTCTCTTCCCCCTTTTGGTCAAAAAGGCTTTCTCAATCTCGACGCTGAGTCCTGGCTTATCCCAGGCTTTCTGTCCCACGTTGCCAGGGAGATGTACACCCCTGGGAGTCATGTCCCACATCGGGGGAGGGCAGAGAGTTCACTTGCCAAGTTGGCTTAGAGAGAGAAGCCACATCTGAGCAACAAAAGAGGCTCTCTGGGGGTGACTCTTAGGTATAATTATAAGTAGGCCGAGCCTATCCTTTGCAGGAATAGGGGTGAACCCCAAGGTTGAGGGTTCAGCCCATTTATCTGGTTGTTCCCCCTGCTTGCGAGAATATCAGAAATTCTCCAAGGAAGGAAATTGAATATTTCCTCCTTTCTCCCCAGTCCCTTTAGGGGACTTTGCAAATACTTCTTTATTTGCTGCCCAAATTACTCTGGAATATATCAGGGCATCACATTAACCTGGACTAACCAACAAACTCTCACATTCTATTAAAGATTCCATACACTTATGGTGTTCAAATAAAGTGGCTATACAAGGTAAATCAGATAATGTGCTACCCAAAATATAAAATTTTGCACCAAATAAACATTTCTCTCTTTGGTCTCACACAGAAGTTGAAGCTCTAAAATATGAATGATATCATCCTTTTTACCCTGTATTCTAATCACCTTAGTCCTATCCAGATCAGCTTCCTTCATACCTCTAGTCGAAGTCTGATCCATTTTTCAACTTTTTAAACAGTTCCTTTTTGGAGTACTCTGACTTTCATAGCTTCAGAAGTCTAAGTCTCATTCTAAGGTATCACATAAATACCCAAAGTTTCTGGGAACAGCCAGGTTATACACATATAGCTCAGTATCTCACAATTTAGAAATAATAGTTACAACTCCTTAATATATGTGACTGCTATAGGAGCTTATAATCTAGGACCCTTTACAATAGGCCCAACCTGATAACCCATGTTCTTGACTTCAGTTCACTGGGTTTTTATATTATAGTTAGTCCATAGGAGTGAGGCATGAGATATATATATGTGGTTTCTGACATTGTATGAATTCTTAAGATAAAACATGGGATTTCTAAGAACCTTTGTCCTTCCACTGGTACTCTGGGCTAGGCCCAGCCCCCAAGGAGCCACTCTTCTGGCTTTTGGGGGCATTTCTGGAGAAGACGAGGAGCAGCCTTGGTCCCCGTGATCAACCTCTCCCCACCCTGCAGCCCTGTAGAGGCCTTGCTTCAACCGAGCTCTCTCTCTTTGTGACTGCAGAACACTCCCCATTTTCTGCACTTCCCCTGTGGATGACCTCGCTATAAACTTGGGGATTAGATACCTTTAAAGGAAAACAGGGTACCCAGAGGCCTTAGAGAAAAAAGAGTGGACATGTGTGAAGCAATAAACAAAAGACAACACAAACAAAGTTAAAAGATAAATGATGGAAGAAGAAATCTGCATCATACTTAAAGGATTGAAATTCTTAATATGCTAGGAGGTCTTATAAAGCAGTAAAAAATGTCAACCTATAGAAAAATGGGCAAAAATATGAATAGGCAATTTGCAGAAGAATATAGAACAAAGTCAGATAAACATTTGAAAAGATTCTCAACCTCACTGATTATTTAAAAAATAATACAATTTGTTTCACCTAACAGATTTATAAAAATGAAAACAATTTGACACTGTCAAGCATGCAGGGAAATGCCTTATATATTGTCAGTGGGAATGGAATGGGAGTGTGAATTGGTACAGCCTTTTTTGTGAGAGTTTGGCTGAATCTCTTGGAATTTAAAATGCTCTTATCCAACACCTAAGAATAAAAGAATAGCAAGAATACATAAGGACATCAGTATAATGATATTCTTTACAGTTGGCTTGTGAAAGAAAAGAGTTAATTATAACTTAAATGTCCATCAATAGATGGAATGCTGAAATGAATGCTTTCAACCATGCAATGGAATATTATGCAGCTGTTGCATTGTTGGGTAAATATTTATATACTGACATGAGAAAAAGCAATATATATATACAGTTTTGTCTAAACATTAAGTCAGTGTCAGGAAAGAAATGCACCAAATTCTAGAGAGCACTGCAGTCTGTGATATTAGAGAAGAATTTCTTTTATGTGTTTTGTAGTATTTTTCAAAATTAAAAAATAAACCAATACATGAAGAGACACACTCTTGGTATAGTACTTATTTTTGGTGCAGTCATTTGGCCATCAGTATCCACCATATTGCATTCTTGCTTTTCAGTCCTGGAGGTGACCTGGAGTTTTCCTTAAACCTCTTTGTTTTGCCAAAGAGTTGACGAGTCACTGCACATCTTCACCTCCCTGGGTCAGTTCTGGCCCTTCTCTTGTCCTAGCACCCATTTGATTGGCCCTTCCTCTTAGACTCAGCTGTGTCCTGTCTGGATGATAATCTACTTGGACACTGCTCAAAGAGGTCAGATAACAGCTCAACGTTGCAGAGCTGGTGAGAGGCTGAAGCAGAGATCAAACCCAGAGCTCCTGATTGTGTTGGGTTGGGTGGTAGTAATTTCTGCCCTCAGCAGGTTTCCAGTAACCTTGGCAAGAAAAAGCATTTCTCTGCAAAGGCAGGTTCTTCTCTGGAGAATATTGAATTTGGCATCGGACAAATCTGGATTCAGTTCTTAGTTCCGTACTCTACTGGCTGTTGGCCTTTGGCAAATCACTTAATTTCTCTGTTTCTCAGTTTCCTCTTCTGTAACAAGGGGTTAATAGTGCTTTTTTCAGTGATGTGGATATTAAATAAAGCTTTTAGCATAGTAATAGCACATGATTTCACTTATGAAAGACCAGTCTAATGTACTTCTGAGTTAAGTAAAAGTTCAAGTGTATGGACTTCTCTGACATAGAAAATGAAATTTCTATGTGTCCTGACCCTGGAGGACACGGGCCCCTTGGACAACCTTGTTCTCATTTCAGAAATGCACCTTCCCATCTCCCAAGGGGACATTCTCTCTCTTAAGAATTCTGGGAGATGGAAATCTTCAAGTTGCTGATGCGAAGTCCAAGTTGATGGGTAAATGGTTTGATTCCCGCAGGCTAGTGTTACAGAACCAGAAACTCTCACAGTCAGAAGGGAGTGGGGAAATGATCCAATGCCACCCTGGGCAGAAATTGCTCTGACAACTTTGGGTATCCAGAATCCATATTGCATTGTTCTGACCCTGCTGGGAAATATCCACAGGAGGGCCTGCGGTCAGCCCTTTTGTTCTGAGCTTTCCTTCTCCAGGAGCCCTGGCTGGGAAGAGCCTCAGAAAGGGCCCCCTGCCGTGTCCCACCTGAGTGCCTCCCAGCTGTTAGAAATTTGAGTCAGAGGCACGTGGTGATCATTTTCCACCCTCTGGTCTCTGGTGATGGCTGAGTCTCTGGGTGAATCCCTCCCTTGATTCCTAGCAGGCATTTTGGGTTTTTAAACCCTGAATTAGGCAGGGAGTAGGAATACAGGATCCAGATGAAAACAGCAACAACCAGAAAAACAACAAAAATAACTTTGTACATTCCATAATAGTATTCGTCTATTTGCAAATTTTAACCTAGTTTTAATATCCTGCTCATTCTTAACTCAGCACAATTCAGAAGGGTTTAGGAATGGATTTCATTTCCATTTCCCTTGTTTTCTTTCTTTGCAGTTTGAATGCAATATTTCTTTCCGAGACTTCCACAGAGGTAGATAATTCCAGGATAACCTAAGGCATATTCCAAAGGGCTACATGCAGAAAATAAACTCATATCAGAGGACAAAAGCTTTGAAAAGTTCTGCTTCTGTTTACCATGACAATAATTGCTCAAACGTTTAGTGAGCATTTACTATGCTCCGGGTACAGGGCTTATTGTAAGCCTTGCTCGTTTAATTGTAATAAGAACCCTCGGAGCCTGGTGCTGTCATTATCTCCTTTATGCAAATGAAGAATCTGAGGCTTCAAAAAATTAAATAACTTGCCCAAGCTTTCCCAGCTAGAAAGTCCCAGGATCTGCAGCCAGATATCTGTGACATCAGCCGCCATGCTCTTACCCTCCACCTGGGCTTGCCCCCCCCATCACTGTGCTGCAGTGATGCTTGGGGAGCTCCTGTCTCGTGCTCTGTGCTGCCCCACCGGGGAGCTCTTTTGTTGGCAGACTTTAACCATGGATTTCCATGGCACACTTGAGCTACTTTTGCCTAGATCTGATGGCCACCTCCTTCTTCCTCCCCTTCCTTTCTTCCCTTTAGAGGAAGAAAGACCCTGGTACCTGCCAGTGGACTCATCTCCCAGCTTATGTGGTCAACGTTTAATTACATTAGCATTTGTTTTTACTAAAAAAGTAATCACATTACCACCTTTCATGTCACATTAGTGAAAAAGGATACCAGTATGATACATATTAATAGAATATGATGGGAAATTGCTAATACAATTAGACTTTCACATTTTATTAGTCCTGGAGTGACACTATATGCTGAAGAACAGCTCAGGTTAGTGGGGATGAGGAACAAGGTGTTCAGTGGTGGGTGGGTGCTTTTTCTATCCTGCATGGACAGAGCTGGCTCCAGCAGGCCGTGGAGCCCCCATGGGGTCCGGTGCTCAGTGGTGAGCCTTACTTGCTGCCCCTTTCTGAAACATGAGCACCCTTTCGGTTTGGGCTGCGAAAGGAGCTCCTCCTTCTCGGCCAGGCAGTACCGCCTGAACTGAGGTGATTAAAGTATCATGTGACAAGAGACTGCTTGGGTGGCTCCAGATCAGATAGAATTAATATTTCATTATCATTTCTGTGGAGTGCTGGCTGGGAGAGGGACCTGGGCATGGAAAATGTCCCTGGGGCCCTCCCCCACACTGATGGCCAGCTTTCCAATAGGCCTCTCTGCCTTTGGCTGGGTGCCTCAGGAGTAACATTTGGTTGCTTTGTCCTCCCTGAGGTCTCCCACCTCTATCCTTCTCTTCCTGCTCATCCCCACTTTCCCCACTCACCCAAGTGATGGTATGAAACCCCTCGGCTGCATTGCTCGTGAACATCTCTAGGTGCATTGTTGGAGGAACGTCTGTGCTTCCTATTTAGTCCAGGGTCAATTGTCTCCTGCCATATTGGATCTTACTCCGGTGACTTTGTCTTCTCATGTCCCCTGCTTGAAATGTCCATTGTCCAAATCTATCTTGTCTCTTTCCAGGTTGATTTCAATTCCTCTTTCTCCATGAAGCTTGTCTGTTGACCGCCAGCTGCTGTTACTTTTGAATTTACCACATATTCCATATCTGCTTATGTGTTCTTATATGACCTCTCTAACAAGTGACAGTGGTCACATCCTGGCCTTATTCAAAAGAAATGAAGTCTATGTTAGACTTGAAAGCAAATGAGGGCATTAGCAAATCAATGTACATGTGGAAGCCACTGTGGACTCCCCAGGATATGGACTAAGGAGTAGTCTGACAGGTAGGAACCTTGACTCAGAATTTCCTCAGCAACTCATCTCCTGGCATGTGATCTTGTCTAAACTAGTATCTATCCCTGAGGCATGAGCCACAGAACTTGGGGGGCTCAGACTGAAAGTCAGTAATGGGAAAATTGGGGAGAAAAGGAATTACAACAATTGAGGAAGACATTTATACCTTGGCAAAGGATTCAGTTTGAGGGGAAGAGAAGTAGAAGAAAAGAGCTAAAGGTAGGATGAGAACAACCTGGATTTTAAATAATAGGTACTTTATTTTGGAGAAAGGTATACCTTGTGAAAATAATGACAAGAGGACTTAGAACCTCAGAGGAGTCAGCCAACCGAATTCAATATGGTGGCAGAGATTCCACTGCCCAGCTCTTTCATACTCCTGTCCAGGAAGGGGCACCATGGGCAGCTCTGGAGACATCAGGGAGAGACAGCTGAATGGAAAGTTGCCCTTCAGAACTTATGAAGCTGCGTGGCCTGTGAGCCAGATTACTGGTCTGGGGATTGGGAACCCTGAGTCTACACTGGATTTCTCAACTGCAGATGAAGTGTGTCGCATTAGATGATGTGTAAGGTGCCTGTTTGCTCTTAAATCCAGCCTGCTTCTTAGTGGGTGAAAGGTTTTCAATGTGAAGCAGAGAGTCACCAGGTGGCATGGCTTAGTCATTTCTGCCTCTCCCAGCCAGCTCTCTCAGTGGGCTTTTTCTCCTGGTTTCTCTCTCTCTTGCCTCTTAAAAACACACATACATACAGACAGACACACACCAATAGCTTGAATGTGACTGTGGGGGGAGTGTACCTGGCTCAGATTGAGTCCTGGGGGATCATTTTCCAAGGTGAAAGGAAAATGCGGGTGTTAGTCAATTATCTAATGAACCCCATGGGTCTCCCGTTGTGACCCAATGCTCCAGGCCAGGGGATTCAGGCCGTAAAGTGTCCCCCAAGGTGGGGTATGTTTTCTAAACGTTGTATCCTAAACGTTGCCATTGCAGGGAGGACAACCCAGCATGCTGTTGACCAGTAGAGGCTCCTTTTATTTGTTCTCCTTCTTCCCAGAGTATTTCCTAAGTGCACACGTGAAACAGGTATTTGAAGTTGCATGGATTACACATTGAAATCGTTATCGCCATTCAGCCCACTATAACAAACAATACTGATTATAGAGCTGGGATATATTTTGTAATTATAATGTTCTTCAAACTTCTCTGATTGACACGCGGCGTATTTAAACAGGGATGATCAAAAATTACGTTCACAGCGCGGTCCTTGCCTTCCCCTCTGCTGCACAAAAGCTCGCCCCAGTGGGAAACAGCCACCCGGCTGCCTTCGAGCAGCTGCGCTGAGATGGGATTCAGTTTCTTTGTGGGGGGTTGGGGTTGGTGAAGACTCCCCAGCTTTTAAATCAAAGACAATTCAGTGTAGAGAAAGATGTACCTTGTGGAAATAAATAAAAAGAGGCGCAGCGTATCGTCAGCTGGCCGTCTTAAATCAATAATGCAGGCAGTCCTTCTTCGGTGCCCATTCAGCTCCCCATTTATTCTGCTGCGAGGGGGAGAAGCACCTGCCCTCCAGCCTGGTCCCGGAATAAAAGCCCTTATCATGAGATGCCTGGGTGCAAGTAAGCCTTGCTTTGCTCTTCAAAACCTGCCTGGAGCGGGATTGGTGATGCAACGGCTGCAGGCCTGAAGATGGCAATGCCTTATACCTCCAGGTCACGGCAGGCCTTGGCCTTTATTTTGCTGAGCAGGGATGTCTGGACGGGAGGCTCCATTTCTTTCAATGACCCCTGGTTTATAAAACAAAACCAGTAAAGGGCGCATAAAAATCCTATTGAGTATTCTTCTGGTGTGTCTAATGCAGGATTTTTGAGAGTGCTAGGTACCCTGAGAAGACTCTGGGTCACAAAAAAAAGGAAGGCAGCATTTTTAAAATCAACGTCTTTGTTTACAAAGTGCTGGTATTCAGTCTCAATTCAAAGGGAACAGTTTCCAGGTAGAAAAGTCTGCTGTTTTCTTTTTTTGTTTGTTTTTGTTTTTTATGTCAGCTCCAGCTACCAGCCCAAGTTCCTCTTCCAAACTGTGCACAAAATCAACTCACCTTGATTTAAGCAACAAAGAAAAGGACTGGGGGTGGGGGTGGCGCTGAAGGGTGAGAAAGGGGGAAGCTTTTAAGAGATTATCCTTTTGGAGTTTTGATAGATTAAGAGAGTGATCAAACCAGGCAGCATCTTAATAATAGGGTCATGTGAGTTTTGGCTGGGCTAATGGAAGCGCTTTTGTCAATTTCCTGTAACCTGTGCTTGACAGGACTCAGGAAATGGCACAACCGGTCCACCTTTGATACCTAAAAGGGGGCTTGGTGAGATTTAAAGGTGCAGAGCCATCACAGGAGTTTCCCACAGTAGGTATAAGTTGCATGCAAAATCCTTCTGTGCACACAGGCCCCAGCCGGCCTTGTCGCCTGTCGGCCTGAATTCAGAACGTGTTTTCTCCATGGAAGTAACAGCTGAAAGCCAGGCAGCAGAAATTGTTTTCCTGCACAGATTTTTGTTGTTGTTGTTCCTTTCAGGACCGTGTCTCTGAAATATTATCTATCATAAAAAAACATGACAAGAATTTACTATGGCAGTCAGCTACAATTTTTAAATACACCACTTAGGTTAGTGAGCAATCTCTTTCCTTTCCAAAGAGGCAGGGAAGAGGGAGGGGGGCGTGCCTCGGACTGTTATTTCCTGGGGTGGGGGGGGAGGGGCGTGGGTGAAGTCATGCCAGAACATGTGAGCCCAGATGGGGCCTGAATGCTTCTGATGGAATATTTGAGCTGGAAGTATTTAACGTGCAAGATCCTGCCTCAAGGAGCACTATGTCAGCTGGAACGCGACTGGAAGTCATGATGAGTCCATGTGGGCCGGTTACGCTGGTTTGAGGGTGCAGCTGCCCCCGCCAGGTGGGGGTTATAAACTCAGTCTTGCTAACAGTCATGCCTGCTCTTCTTGGGATCCCAAGAGGAGCCCCACGTCTGTACTGGTCAGGCAGCAGAGGAATGGAACAGGCCCCAGGTAAAGTGGGTGAAGAATGCTCTTAGAATCCCGTACATTTTGGAATATTTGCCCAGCCCTGTGTTTATTAGGTCTGGTCACCTGGAGGTAGGACATGCCTCTGCTGTCCAAAATACTAAGGGAATCCTGCACTGCACCACCTAATGAGCGTAAGACATCACTTCCCAGGAAGCCGGCAATGGAGACTTGATGCCCTCCCAAAGCTCTTTTTGTGTTCTGGCTTTTTATTAGAGAGTTGGAGATTAACTTGGTTGTACCAAGTTCTCTGGCCCACTCTGAGTAAAAACTGAAGTTGCCAGTCTTTGGAGGTTTGGTTATCTGTATACCTGTAGAGATGGACCCTGAGCTTCTCTGGTGGGATGGCCATGGCATGCTGCCTGTGGATTGTCAACAGGTCAAATCAGACCAAGAATGTCCCTTCCAGCTTCTGGGTCAAACAGCCAAATGCCCACGTTCTTTAAAGAGTTAGGGTACAAGCTTCTTAGGAACAAAGCTGATGAGTGATTTAAAATAAATTGCGATTTAAAGGTGCAAAGTTCCCAGGAATATTTAAAACTGATTTTTAAGGTATGAAATATCCATATTTTAGTTTAGAATTGTCCACAGATGCACTTAAAGAGTAATGGAAACAAGTGGGATAGCTATGTCTCATTGGAGCCCAAGATTTTCTGTTTTACCTTATCCAGCTTCATAAGAACGGATTGTGTTTCTCCTTCTTTTTTGTCCTTCCCATCCCATGTGATGCTCATGATTGATAATATCAGAGCTTTTGCCATGGTTGGCCTGGCATCAGCTAACCTTTCTCTCTGGGTTTTCCTTCCATAGTGTGTGGGGCGTCACTTAGTGGAAATCAAATGCAAACAGATCTATTTTACAGATAACTGAGAAATTTGTACAATTTTTAGACATGTCTGTTTAAAATATACACAAATAGAAGCTATTGAAATACTCATACACATCCTAAAAACGTGAGAAGGGCCAGATAAGGTTGGAGGCTGCATGTTCAAGAGCGCGAGAAGGAGGCTTGGCTGATGTGGTTGACCAGTTGACGTGAGTCACACACGTTGCAAAGGAGACCAACATTTTGAGAGCTTGGACTCCACCAAGGTGGGTCCAAAACTCTCATTGCACCATTTAATTAATAGCTGTGTGACTTAGGATGAATCATTTAAACTTTCTGAATGATGTTCTCAGCTATGAATTGGAAATAATACCCACCTCATAAGACAGGTGTGAGGTTAACAATATTTTTTTACCATGAACCACAGTAAAAAATACAGTGTGCATCACAACCCAGCATACACAAATACATGCACATACTTCTGTATTGGAGACAAATATTTCATGAAATAATATCTACTTGTCTTATACAATATGTCCTCTGATATTTTCTATTACTTTCCATTTTTTCATTAAAAATGGTCATTGCAACATAAATTGATTTCATGACCAACTAATGGGTTGCAACCAGGAGTTTGACAAACACTATAGGTACTTGATTCATTAATGTTTATTCCCTTAAGATGTTAAAAGTCCAGAATCTTGATTAATCCGTATAGGATAAGCTATGCTATAGCAACAAGTAAATCCCAACATAGAGGCTACATAATACTATGAAGGTTTATTTCTTGCTTTTGTAAAGCCCAGTGTGGGTCGGGCTGCTTTTTGAGGCAGTACCCCTCTATATGACTTCCAGGTAGCAGCCATCTTAGCACATTGTCATCTCAACATGTGGCCTCCACAGCTGCAACCAAAGGGAAAAAGAGGCATTTCATGGTGCCACCAACACTCTAATGGCCAGAACTCAGTTACATGGCCCCAACCCAACTGCAAGGGGGGCTAGGACGTACAGTCTTCCTTTGTGCACAGGTGGTAGAAACTCTAAGAGTGAACAACGTAGACCACATAAGGTAGTATTTAGGCAGGAACCAGGGAAGGTCCTTTGATACACTGATGCTCAGCAATCAAGTAATTAAGATGTAGGATTGGTCTGATTTGGGGTAATGCTACCCAGCTGCAAGGAACAGATGGAATTAATGATGTCAGCAGTCCTCTTTGTGCTTTCCTTTATGTTGCCCCCATGGTTCTCAAGTTTCATAGCCTCATTTACGGATATAGATACAGTTTTCTACAAGTCGTGCCTAATCTTGGGGCTCAAGGGTGGCATCCTTACAGGACAAAGGAACAGGACTGAAAGGTCTGTTTCAAATCGGTGAACCCAGCCTGTGTGTATCACTAACTAATAATAAGCATTTATTGAGTACGTACTGCATGCCAGTCATTGAGCTAAGCAGTTTGCAAATTTTATCTTAACTCATCATCATCACTACTTGTTGGCGCCCTTTGAGATCACCTATTTTGCTCTTCTCACTTCACAGGCGAAAGAAATCACTCTGAGGTTCAGAGAGAGTTTAAGTGCTTTTCTCAAGGCTATACAGCAAATTTGTGTTTATGCTAAGATCAAAAGGCAAGACCTCTTGATCCTACAACAGAGATATGAGGCCAGTGGGGATCACTGGGCATTTCAGTGGTCTTAGCAAAGTGTGAATTGAACCTTCAATTTTAAGATCTTCAGTTTTACCCAGAAGTATATGACAAATTCAAATTTGTGATGGAGTAGAATCCTGAAAACTCTCTGTGATCACTACTAAATGTCTAGTTTTAGTTTGGACTGGTCCTTTAGACAGAAATAACCAAAGCTTTCTTGGCACTTAGGTACACATCTGGTAATTTAGACTACTGGTATCAATTTCAGGTAGAAGTATAAGTCTACATTATAGGCAAAGATCCTTATCCTTGATTTTACTTTATTTTCATATAAATCGGAACTCTATTCTCTTATCACTCAGCAGCCTTAGTTACTCCTAGTACTGAAGAGAAAAGTTACATTTGAAATAAGAATGTGCCAGAAGAAAGCACAGATAAGGCCTTTGGTAATGATAGGATAGAGGGACTGAAGTTGTTAAGCTCTCCTAGAGGTAACAGGGAAGGGTTCTAGAAAATCTCTCTTTGGAGGTCTTTTAAGGGGCTTCTCATGAGATTTCCTCCCTGGGTGGAGGGATTCTATGATGTTTATGAAATCAGCTTCTCCAGATGATCAGTGTTGCCAATATCTTCATAAGAAGTTACAAAAAATAATCTGTGGGCTGTGTTTGCACGCATGTAAGAGATTTGCTCACGTCTGATCCTAATTCAAGTGTCCTTTAGCACACTTACCTGAGGAGGGGCCGAAGGCTCGGATGATAGGATGAGGCATTGCTAGCCTGGCTGGGATGTAATCTGTGGCTTTACTGTCATGCATGTATTTGCAGTTAAAATGAGAAATTCTTCATCTCGCATCCCCCACCATTTTACATTTTTAGGATCCAGAAAAAGGCACAAAGAAAACCAGTCAGTACATCATTCCTACTTCCTCCACCCTGTAGTGGGCCTCTGCAAATGTGAACATTCCTTCAAGCACACAATTAATTGTGAGTCCCAAGAGGGCTGAGGGGCGAGTAGAGCAGCAGCATCTCAGGACTTGACCGTTACCCATAGTTCAAAAGTGGTGTCACTGGCAGGGGCGGGAGGATGCCTCATGTCAGCGCCTACTCTGAGATGTGCACACTTGGCCAGGGGGAGCATTTTTGTGCTCATGAACTGTAATCTTATAAACTGGAAACCAGGTCTTTTCTGCCTCGGCACTGACTCCTGATCTTCTTGCATAATGTTTGACGTTTCTGAGTCAGTGCGGTCTGAAGAGGATGAGCACTGGATAGGGAGTCAGGGACCCTAGTTTTTGTCCGATTTGGCTGCTGCCGTGCTCCTCCTTCCTGGGCAGCTTGCCTAACCTCCCTGTACTCTGTTGCCTTCTGTGTTCGATTGAATTATGTACCCCCTTGAAACACATATTCTTAATCTTGGTTTGCATTCCTGTGGGTGTGAATTCATTTGTAAATATATTGGACTTTTTGAGAATATTTTTAGTTAAGGTGTTGGCCAACTGAATCAGGGTGGGTATTCATTCACATTACGGGAAGCCTTATAAAGAGAAGGCCACAGAGGAGCAAGAGGCTGGAAGTCAGTGGGAACCTGAAGGGTCAGAGAAAGGAGAGGACTGGCTCTGTGTTGGAAGGCAGCGATGCAAGCCAAGGAACCCCAAGGACTGCTGGCGGCCAGTACTGAAATACCACGGACTCTGGAAGAAAGCAAGCCTGGCTGATATCTTGATTTTGGACCTCTTCTAGCCTCAAAACTGTGAGCCAATAAATTCCTGTTGTTAAGCTGAAACCAATTTGTGGTATTTGTGATGGAAAGCCTGGCAAACTAAGGCACTTTCCTTCCTCCACTTGGAGAATAAGGACCATTTCCCCTGCCTCGCTCAGAGATCAGGCATCTCCAGATAATTACTTGGCGCTGTTGGTAGGGAAGGTATGCCATACATTCATGATGGTGTTTTGTCTTCGATATGATCACAGTTATTTTTATTTATTTTTAATGCCTCAGAAGAAACCACTGTGAACCCAGTCGAAGAGGGCCAACTCTACATTACAATGATCTACTGTTGGAAGGTGACCTTTTGCAGTTATGATACAATTTCCAAGTGTCACCTTCTGAATGTACACCAGTACCTTGTACTAGCCCTCAAGGCCCAGTTATGTACTTTCTACTTCTAAGAGGTGTTGTCTCTCTTTTTCATTATAAAGAGTTAGAAGCTCCACTCCCCAACCCTACTCTTTTAAAAAATATATGTATGTTCTTGAGTGAAGGAAAACTCCTGAAGCTCATCCCCTACAAATGGTGCTTCTGAAGAGGAGACTGTATCACAAAGTCCCAAGCACTGAAAATGGAGGTGTGGTAAACCCTGCTTTGCGTCTTTAATTATAGCATTTGCACTGTGCATGCTGTAATCATACACTGTCTCTAGGGCCAAAGCAATGTGTAATTCCAGGTCCATTCATTAATGAACCAGCAAATCAATCAGGGGTCTTGTCAAAAACATCACTGCTGTGTGGGTTGCATTACCTAGACTGTGTGATCAGACCTACAATGGATTCTTTCTCTGTAGAAGGTTCAAAAGCCTTCTCTATAAAAGTATCACCCAAGTGTGCAGGTTTTTTCTCTGTTGCCTCCTCTTTCTGGACTCTTCCTATGCCCTCCACTCCTATTTTATATAATGATGCTGGTCCATGGGAAAAAATGACTTGCTTATGAAAAATGGCCTGTGTAGGATGCAAGGAGAGAAGGAGGAACAGACATGGGGTAGAGACAGTGAGTCCAGAAGGCCTTTTGGTCTGGAACTATCTTGCTTATTCAGGTTTTACAGAGTCTAAAGTTCTCCGTGGAGGTAGGCTTTGGGGTTAACTGTTGCCTTGTGACAGAGAAGTGCTGCTCATTTAAAAAGCAAGTACCTGGAGATACAAACCAGAGCCAGTTGTGAACACATTTGTGTCTAGTTGCTTCCCTCTGGTCTGAAGAGTGAACACCTGATTCCGTTTTCAGCATGAAGAGTTGAGCTTTCTTGTCACCAGGAATGAGGGAGCCTGAGTGAAGGAATGGCTGGAGAGGGACCTCAGGGTCCAGCACAGTCTCCTTCCTGGTCATGCTGGAGCCCAGGCTTGGTGGTTAGAGACTTGGGCCAATTTGGTGAGGACTGAGGAGGTGATAAAACCAGACCAGTGGCATTCAGAGTTCATTTGTCACTACTTCTCAACGACCGGATGTGGTCATGTTAGAGCCCGGTTTTCTCTTTAGGAAAGGTCATGAATTTCTTGTGAAGCACCTGAGATTTCTCCAACATAGTTATTCATCCAATTGTTGATGTTCTGTTTCCTCTCTTAAAATGTAAGTTCCATGAGAGCAGTCTTCTTTGTTTCGTTCATTGATGCATGTGCCTTGAACTGTGCCTGGCACATAGTATGTGCTCAATGCATTGTTGTTGGCTAAATGAACACGTTCATTGTTTTCCTGATGTATGTGGTTCACTTGTCTTCAATTCTGCCCTTGCCTACTCCTCAATACTTCACCAGCAATTCTTAGATTCATCAGCCTGAGTCTAAGACCCTCATCTTCTCTAGGGTCTTCTCAGTGTTTAGACAATTGCAAATATTCGGTTTCCACCCCTTGCTTAAAGAGAGAAAGCTGTAAACAGTGGCATGGCGTCTCCACTGGCTTTCTGCACGATGCCAGTGGTGGTTTATTGCAAAGGGCAAGGCCTAGGATTGAACGTAAACAAACACAGCCCATGAGTTTAAAATAGACCATTGAGCAGCTCACAAAATAGGCCCCTTGTTTTTAAAAGCACAGTGGACGCTCTCGAGAAATAATAAGAAATAATAAGTCTGGAAGCTGGAGAGAAAGCTCTGAGGCTTTCTGGCTGCAGTCTGTCCTTCGAACTTTATTTGCGTTTGGCACGCCCGTGCTGGGGCCTGCTGCCAGCCGCGGGCAGGGCACAGAGGCAATGGAAAGTTTATCTGGGCTGCTGGAGGGAAATGGAAAGCTCTTTGAAAGAGCTGCAACATGCTTGTTGTGCTAATTTCTCAGAGAGACAGACTCCCTTTGCAGAGGGAGTTGGTGGTGTTCCCAAGAGGACCCTGAGAATTGGGGGTTGACAGACTAAGGTTCTGAAACATACTACTGACCTAGGGGCATTTTCTTAACCTTTCCAAGCCCAAGTTTTCTCATCTGCATCAATACCTACTTCATAGAGTTGTTTTAGGCTGAAATGATAGGAATGCAAACTCCACTTGTTTAGGGCTTCCTCTGCTCTGTTTGCTTCTCTATCCACCTAGCACTGTACCTGGCAACTGCTAAGTGACAGGAATTGCAACCCTCTTTTACACAGGATTCGTAGAGGATAAGTAAGAAGGGTGGCTGAGCACCTCTGCCAGCAGTTTGAAGGCATAAATAGCATTCTTTTCCCTTTCTACCCTCCAGGATCTTTATCCTTAAGAAAAAAAGTAAACACACCCCCACAAAAATCAGCACGTTCTCATTGCAAAAACATTAAACAACTAAGAAATATATTTCTACTTCTCTCTGAAGTAACTGTTGAGGGAGTGTGTCCTTCCAGAGACCATGTATCTTTACCTCTACCTCTGCTAATAGTGTGTTTCCTGCCCTCCAGCTATGATTCCATTTATGTACAAATGTATATGCATTCTTTGTATAGTTTTTTTAATTAGAGAAGTTATGGGTTTACAGGGACAATCATTCTTAAAATACAGGATTCCCATATACCACCCTATTATTAAGACCTTGCATTGGTGTGGTGCATTTGTTACAATTGATGGAAAGCACATTTTTATAATTGTACTATTAACCATAGTCCATGATTTAATTTAGGGTTCAGCGTTTGTGTTGTGAAGTTCCATGGATTTTTTTTTTAAATTTTATTCTAGTAACATGTATACAACCCTAAATTTCCCCTTTGTAAGTGTGGCTCTGACTGTTTAACATGTTACTTTTTAAAGTTTTGAGTGGTAAAGGGTTCCAGGCACTAGAGTAACTTTCCAGAAACCTACAACCTCCAGAAGGGTCCCTGGTCCAGATAAGTTCTGAAACCTAGCCCAGCCTCACCAGAATATCAAATAGTTCCATCTCCCTACCCCAGACACTTCCAATATGAAAAATTTAGAATTGCCATAGCCCAAATACCCCTAAAGAGAGGGATGGAAGGATCAAAAGTGATGGTGGAGTTATACAGAGAAAATAGGATTTAACAAATTAATATGATTGCTGAGTCATTAAATTGATATCTCTTTTAAGTCTCCAGTATTTAGAGCAGCTAGAAGTAAAAACCTAAAATTGTGGAATTGTAACCCATGTCAAACTCTGAAATATGTTCTACAACTGAATGTGGTGCTGTGCTTTGAAATTTATAGCTTTTATGTATATATGTTATTTTTTCACAAAAAAAGAAGGAAAAAAGTCAATTGTGATGATAAAAAAATATTTAAGCCCTCTAGCCTCCTATATTTTGGAGCAGCTAGAAGTAAAATTATGACAGGTTTGTATGTTAGCCCATGACAAACTCTAGGATCTGTCCTGTAAATACTTGTTGAAGAGTGCTTTGAAAACTACTGCTTTTTTATTTCTTTGCTTTGTATATATGTTATACTATACAATAAAAAAAGTTAAAAATTAAAAAAAGTGAAAAAAAATTGAGTGGTAAACTGTTTAAAGTGGGACTTGCATTTTTCACTTACTACCTCTTGGATATCTTCCCATAACTCTATCCCATTTAAAAAATATTTTGTAAAATATTCCATATTATTGATGTACCATAGTTCATATAAACTATTTCCTATTGAAAAAAAGTAGATTGTTTCATTTATATTTATTTATTGCTAGTGTAAACAATAGTTTAGTGAATATCCTTGAGTACTGGATAATTATTCCCCATTGCTTGAAAAAACTGAATCTCATCTCCTCCCAGAATTTTGTTCCACTTCCAGCTGTGCCTACAGGGAGCCCAGGCGTACAGGCTCAGTGGGGAATCCAGAATTCAGACAGAAGGCGTGGTTCTTTTTGCAGGAACCTGTGATCTAATGAAGAAAGTAAGAACAAGAAATGTCCATCTATAGCCATGGGACTTCATGGGGCAAGAAATCAAGATTGACAGGTAGTTTGCAGAAGTCACTAGGGAGTTTGGTTTGGTG
This sequence comes from Tamandua tetradactyla, assembly GCF_023851605.1. Taxonomy (NCBI): domain Eukaryota; kingdom Metazoa; phylum Chordata; class Mammalia; order Pilosa; family Myrmecophagidae; genus Tamandua; species Tamandua tetradactyla. The sequence continues at coordinate 32,625,302 of NC_135343.1, read as the reverse complement.
CATCTGGGAAGAAATTCTTTGTGATTGATCCCACCATCTTCCCTGACACTCCCTTTGGACACGTGAATATGTGGCAGAGCAGGTTTCCCCTCTACAGTTATTCTCAAGCTGTTTAGCTTCCCTTTTTTCCCCCCATCAGAGTTACTCTTTTTTTTTTTTTTTTTTGCATGGGCAGGCACCGGGAATTGAACCTGGGTCTCCAGCATGGCAGGCGAGAACTCTGCCTTGCTGAACCACCGTGGCCCACGAGAGTTACTCTCTTTTTAAAAGAGTAAACTTGATAGAATGAAAGTCCCAAGTTCTGTCCCCCTGAGAAGTGTGTGTGTGCATCATTCTTTCCATGCTTTTGTACTTTCACTTTATATATATGCTTCCATAAATAATACAAACTATTGTTTTATGTGTTTTTAAAAATTTATATACACTTTCAGCAAGATGTGAACACGAGGGGCCGGAACCTTGGTCTTGGAGCCCTCCTCACTGCTTTATTGGTAGTACTAGAACCTGACCAGATTCCAGAAGGATGTGAACTTTGGAGGCCATTGTGGCTTTCCTCTCCTCCCGCACCCCGGCTCCCCAGATCCCTCGCCAGAAGTCGGATGTTCATTTCTGAAGCCTTTGGAAAGACTCTGGGCCAAAAGCTTAGCTCCCGAAGGCGTAAGGGTCCACTCTCCAAGGAGCCTTTTTATGGGGAAACACCTGAGAGTGAAGATTTAGCAGCTAAGGAATGGCCAGATCTCTCAGGAAGGGATTCTGCAAAAGTGGGTGGGAACATGTTGAGAGCCGCCTTGGGGAGCTCAGAAGTGAAGGCGCCTGGAGGGGTGCGGCTCTCTTTACCGTTTTGGCTAATGTGGGGAACGCGACCTGGGAAGCAAGATGCCGCGGGTTTGCCTGTCTCAAAGCAGGGACAAGTCTCCCACTCACAAGATTATTTGGGAAATCCTGCTGTCGGTCCCCTCGTGATAAAATGAGATAGAATTTGGACAACCTTGTCTTCAACCAGAGTGGGGTGGGAGACGCGGAGAAGCAAAAGGGAAGCCCACTGAGTCTGTGAGGGGACAGGCAGGCTGTTAGTTCCTCGGGCCCCAAGATGAAGATGCTAATTTCCTTTAGGACACAAAGACTGAACAGCAGGGCTTCCTCCCGCCCGCCCTACTTGCGCCCCCCACCCCCCTTTTTCTTTGCTTCATTCCAAATGTCTGGGAAATGTGAAACTTCTTGTGGTAGATACTTGCACTTTAGTATTATTTTATTTATGTCTTTATTAATTAATTTATTTTTAACTGAAGGAATACAAGTGCGCCGGTCCTACCATGTGGCTAAAAGAAAGTACAAAAAAAAAAAAAAAAAAAAAAAAAAGACGTGCAGAAAGTTTCCTTTTGATATAAGAACAATTTCTCGTAAGATTCTGCACACCGAATACCTAGCCTCGAGAGTATTTTTCCTATCAGCCTTGTCCCCCAAGACTCCATCCTTTCTCTCCTTTTCTTCCCTTCCTTCTTCCTCAGACACTTTTGCATTGTGTGTCTGAATACAATGAGGTTGCTTTGAACTTTTTTCCAATTATTCAACGACTTTCAAGTGGAAAAAAATTTGGGTCTTTTAATTTCATTTTTGGCTTTTTTTTTTTTTTTTTCATGTGTGTGTTTCCTTTCTGTTTGCTAAACAGTAATTGCGGATCTTCCTGGCCACCTTTAATACTCCCAGCTAATTATCCTGAAATAAATCTCTTTCAAGCCCGCATGCCAGCAGTTCCGGGATGGGAGCGGCTCTTTCAGCTCCCGGCCGCCTGTCACTCAAGTGGGCCTCAGCTGCAACTCGCCACGGCGAGTATTAACCTCCCGCTGGGAAGATTCGCCCAATCTCCCCACTTCCAACAGCAGCTCCCGGGGCCGCGCCGCGCTCCTACCTGTTAGCCTAAGCTGGGATTTTCTTTTGCTAACGCTGTGATTTTGAAAAGTGGAAGAGGATTCCTGGGAGAAAGACACTCAGTTAACCTACTCCTAATTGCCATTCAAGATGGAAAAGGGAGATGAAGATGGTGGCTGTCCCAGGAGGGCGGCCGGGCGCGGAGGGGCCTGCGGTGGTGCCAGGAAGCTGGCGCTTGCTTCTTCTTTGCGCGGCCCGGGGCTCACACACCCCTCTCGGAGGGTAGATGATGGCTGGTGCCTAGGGACAGGCCTCCATTTCAGCTGGTCCTCTCCTCTGACATCCTCCCTACTCCTCAAGCGTCCCTCTGTGATGTACTTTTGGATGCTGGCTGGGTTCTCTTTACGTCTCTGATCTCTGCTATTCCCTTCTAGATTTTCTCTCGCTTGTTCAGTGAGTCACAGTTTCTTGCTGACCCCATAGTCTGTTTATTCCTTCAGAATTTTGTGGTTGCTCCCGTTGGCCTCTCCAATGCGGGGCAGTGCTCCCCTCTCTTGTTTGCCTCTGGATTCCATCCCCCTCTGAGCTTTCTCACTGATTCTTCTGGTGAAATCAGGAAATGGCTATGGGTGCAGGTCATAAAGCATATATGGGAATGGCAGGCCCTGAAGTGACACTATACCAGGCAAAAATAAAAGTTTTGTTAAATACGTACATACCTGCATGCATGCATACGTACACACTCATGTCCCCAAGTATTAGATCAACTTCCTGGATTGATTTCTCTGAAACCTTTTTTTACATGCGGTGGCAGCCTGTATTATCCTTCACCAATTGCCGATTCCCATCCTGATGGGAAGAATCACACTTTCTGACCTCTGTCAGATGTGGTCATGTGACCTGCTTTGGTCAATGAATGTCAACTAAAGTGTATGTGCATCACTTTTAGGTAGAAACTGAGAAGCTACTATTCTTTCCCTCTGTTGAATGTGCTGGCAAAGTTTCAGGTAGTGGCTGCTCCATCAGTGTGGGTTTCAGGGTTAAGAGCCCCTCGTTGATTTGCCATGGATGTATGCTGTGAACAAGATATAATGTCCTAATTTTAAGCCACTGAAATTGTAGTTGCCTTTTTTTTTTTATACTGCAGCATACATTGACCTAGTCTGACTGAAACAAAAATAAAAAATATACTCACTGATATCCACCAGCAGTTTCTTTTCCTTAGTCTTTAAATGCACACTTTTTACTTATCTTTGAATATAGATCTTTTTCTGCTCGTCTGAAATCCTGATTCTTTTTAATTTTACAACCCGGGTATCTGAAATAAAAATTCTTGTCAGAGAAAGAGAAATGCTCTCATTTAGATGCTTGGACTGGACAGATAAGTCATATCATTATTGGACCCTTAATAAATTATGTGGAACACCAAATAACCCCTATGTATCTTATCTTACAATATCAGAGCAAGGTTGCCACATACATTTGTGAGGTTGTGCAATGAACACCTAAGGGGGGGGGGCATTTTGAAACACCACAGTGTGAATGGCTGTGCACACCATAAGCTGTGTTCCACTGACAGAGGGTCTGTTTGTAAGACATTTTCAGGGACCAAAGAGCAACTGTGTTCTCCACCATCAATACAAAACCAGAGAGTTCATTCTACATGGCATCCTGGACTTTACCGATGTCTTCTAGGAAATTATAATGGGGAAATTCTTTACCAGTGGGGCTCAGGGTGAAACTGAAGCAAAAAAGCCAAACCACACCAAACAAACCTCTAATGAAAGGTGAGTACAGGGGTAAGGAAGACATTGTCTATATTTTGAACCAAACATACTCTTTGAGACCAAAGGAAGAAAGGTTTATTTAGTCTGGAACATACATTTGCTGAAGCACATAATCTAACTCAACCTATCTGTATAGGTTCATTTGAATAACTGAAACACAGGAAGCCCAGGATAAGAAAGAGGTCTTTTAATCCTGTATAGCTTAATGTAATGCGTGGATACATCCTAGAGTATATTAAGCAGATAATAAAAAAGTATTGGCAAAATACCTTGAAGGATGGGAGAAAAAAATATGTAAATATTAAACTTTACCATCAGGGAATCCCCTGATACTGTGTCAAACTGTAGAGATGCCCAAATCAAGAGGCCATGCCCTCAAACATGAGGCTTACTCTTGTAAAGTTTATGTAGGTAGCAAGGAAGCTTAGACTGCCTATAGGCATGCCCAAGAGTGTCTTCTGGAGGACCTCTTTTGTTGCTCAGATATGGCCTTAGTCTCTCTAAGCCCAACTTCTGCAAGTGAAATTATTGCCCTCCCCCCTACGTGGGACATGGCATCCAGGGGTGAAAGTCTCCCTGGAGGCAGGGTAGATGACTTCCAGGGATGAATCCAGCCCTGGTGCCATGGGATCAACAATTCCATCCTTACCAAAAGAGGGAAAAGAAGTGTAACAAATAAAGTCTCAGTGGCAGAGAGAGTTCAAATGGAGTCTAGAAGCTACTTTAGAGGTTGCACTTACCCAAGCTTCAGTTAGACCTTGCTACCTATCATGACCTGCCAACCCCTAACCAGGACCATTGCAGCCAATCCTAAAGAACACCTAGGCCAATATATAAGATTCCATATGGGTTCCATGCACTAGTGTAACTTTCCAGAAACCTACAACCTCCAGATGGGTCCCTGGACCAGATAAGTCCTAAAACCTAGAGGGCCCAGACTCTCCAGAACATCAGATAGTTCCATCTCCCTACTCCATATTATTGACAGCCTCTTCTAACATGATAAAGTTAGAATGACCATAACCCAAACGACCCTAAAGAGAGGTATGGAAAGATCAAAGGTGATGGTGGAGTTGTACAGAGAAGCCAGGATTTAACAAATGAATATGATTGCTGAATCATTAAATTGATATCTCTTTTAGTCTCCAATATTTTAGAGCAGCTAGAAGTGAAAACGTAAAACTGTGGAATTGCAACCCATGTCAAACTCTGAAATATGTTCTATAACTAAATGTGGTGCTGTGCTTTGAAATTTATTGCTTTTTTGTATATATGTTATTTTTTCACAAAAAAGGAAGAAAAAGGTGATTGTGATGATAAAAAAATATTTATTCTTTCTAGCCTCCTATATTCTGGAGAAGCTAGAAGTAAAAATATGAGAGGATCATATGATAGCCCATGACAAACTCTGGGATCTGGCCTGAAACTACTTGTTGAAGAGTGCTTTGAAAACTATTGTTTTTTTCTTTCTTTGCTTTGCATATATGCTATATTATACAATAGAAAAGTCAAAAAAAAAAAAAAGGAAGAAAAAAAAGCGTGAGCACCTGATATTTCCCAGCTTCCTGCCAGTCTCATCTTCCTCTTGACCTCAGCTCCAGAGTGGCACCATAGAGTTGTGCTACACTGTGTTTTATGGGAGACTGTGTTTTTACATTTTCCCTTTTTGTGAGCTGTGCCTTCTGGGCCTGTCCAATAGGGGGAGCTCAGTAGATTTTGCTTAGCATCCATTCCTTCTGGACTCTTCTCCCTTCAGTTTCTGTCCTGCATTATTTTGATCTGTCAAGCCCTTGGTATCACTGGGCCAGGAATCAACCCTAAGATGTAATGGTGTTTACTTTAATTCTGATGAGCACTGGTTAAATGTTGAAATGTGCTTGGGCTTTCTTCCCTAGAGTTCTCCAGCTTCAAACTCCAGCATCTAGCGTAGAGTTAATAGTATTAACTGCTAGAGGAATCTCTTGCTGCCAAATATTTCTTGCATCTGTAAATCATCCTTCCCATTGCCTATCATGACAGTTATGCAAATGACCTTGGGATTCCACAAATTAAAAAAATTATATGACATTGCAACCCATTCTAACCATGGGAATATACCACACTGAGATTATGAAATCCCTAGGGTTGACAAGAAAAGTCAAAGAAAAAAGTTATCAGTGAGCACATTAAGGAAGTGATGGTTTGGACTGAAAGGCCTGTTGTGATAGGAAGAACTCCAAGTCCCAGCTCTGCCACTGACTGTGTGACTTTGCACAGATCACATAACCTTTCTGTGTCTGTTTTCCTAGTTATAGAATTTGAAATGATCTATTCCAATTCCAGTATTCTACTATTAAGGAATATAATATTTATAAATATTAAATCACGTCGACTCCAAAAATGTATTTCCAGGTGTGGTCATTTCCTGTGCTCTGTTAGGGATCCTAATCATTACCTTTAATAAACTTTTTGTTGGGCTGAGCTCTATCCTATACCAAGTTGTTTTGTACTTGCCAGCTCATTGATTCATCCCAGCAACCCTGCGAAATTAGCAAGGGCAGTTGTCTCCATTTCACAATTGAGAGAACAGGCCCATTGAGATTGTGCACTTTGTCCAAAATTACATAGGCCCTTCAGCGGTGGAAGGAGGATCAGAACCCAGAAATACTGACTCCCACACCCTCTGGTAGGCAAGAGGGAGTTTTCTCTCTCATGCTATTACTAGAATAGGAATTACTGAGATACACTTTAAAATGATAACTCAGTTCAACCAACACTAACTGAAATGTTGAGCACCTAATGAAATGTGCTCCTAACTACGGAGAAGGTGTGGTCTTTTGAGGGTCAGTTACATCAACAGATGTTGAGGTATAAAGGTATATTCAGGCCTTCCTCTTCCATGCAAGATAGAGTCACAAGGATAGTGTCCACCCTTCCACTCAAAGCAATTATGAAGCTGGATAAAATATGTGAAATAATGGCTTTCAAGACATTAGGCATTAGGCAACTTAGGACAGCGATATCTGAAAGTCAGAGTCTGGAGAGACAAGATTAATAGAGTTCATAGGGTAAAGTAATGGAGACAAGAAGGCTGAATGGAGAAAGAGCTCCTGAGCTCTTTAGAGGGTCCCACATAAATCTTCAGTTGAGTACTAATTAGTACATGCTTGTGAAGAGACTACCCAGGGCTAGAGAAAGAATCACCTGGAAAGATAGGAAGAATAATTTTTGTTCCTCTTATCCGGAATGGAAAACCTCATAATTTATAGGGTATAGGGTGGAATATTTGGAAGGTTTTGTCTCACTAGTGGAAAAAATTAATACTAGATTGTGTTGAGCCCACCAAACAAAGCTTAAAAGAAAGATCTGAAAAGATCAAACTGTTTCCAAGCAACTTTACTGTGTCACAGGTAAAAACTCAAAAATATTTATAGGAATACAAAAATATACAGTACCCAGCAAGGTAAAATTCACAATGTCTGGGATCCAATAAAAAAATTATGAGGCATGCAAAGAAGCAGGAAGATAGGACCCATATTGAAGAGAAAAATCTATCAATAGAAACCAGCTAAGAAATTACACAGATTATTGAATTAAAAGACAAGGATATTAATACAGTTATAACTACTTTAAGTTCATAAGTTCAAGAAACTGGTGGAAAGATTGAGTATGTTAAAAAGAGATATGGACAATATAAAAACCACAGTGTCTGAGATGATACATACATTGGATGTAATTAATAGCAGATTAGACATTGCAGAAGAAAATATTAGTGAATTTGAAGATGTAGCAATAAAAACTGTTCAAAATAAAACACAGAGAGATAAACAGATGCTGCTATCCTGCCCTCCCCCCAAAATGATTAGAACATCTTGTGAGCTGTGAAACAACTACAAATAGTCTCCAACTACAAGTATATGTGTAAGTGGAGTCTCCAAAGGGAGAAGAGAGAAAAAGAATAGAAAATGTATTTGAAGAAGCAATCAACAAAAATTTCCATTAGAAATGAGAAAATGAGTAATGGAGGTATATGGATGTAAGATTTTTATTCTCTATGTGAAGTGGTATAACATCACTCTAAGGTAGACTGTAGTAAGTTAAAGATGAATAAGACAAAACCTAAAGAAATGACTAACAATATAACAATTTATTTCAGTGAATAAACCAAAAAAACAAATGAAATGGTATCATAAAAAGTATTAAATTAATCCAAAAGAAATGAAAGTGATTAAAGAAAAGATGGTACAAGTAGAAAACCAATAACAATATGGTAGATTTAAACCCAACCATATCATTAATCACAGTAAATGTAAATGGTCCAAAAATCCCTCTTAAAATGCAGAAATTGTCAGATTGAAAAAAAAAAACAAATCAAGACCCAACTCCATGCTGCCTATAAAAAAATCCACTTTAAATATAAAGACCCAATTAAGCAAAAAGTGAAAGGATGGATAAAAGGTATATCATGGTGATACTAATCAAAAGAAAGCAGGAATGGTTATTTTAATATCATACAAAGTAGATTCCAGAGCAATGAATATTACCAAGGAAAACAAATAACAATAAAGTGGTCAATTCCTCAATAGGCTATGATAATTCTAAACGTCTATGCACCTAATAATTGAGTTTCAAAATACATGAAACAAAAACTGAGAGAGCTGCAAAAAGAAATAGACCAACACACAACCATTATAAAAAATTTCAACACCTTTTCCCAGTGCTTTATAGAATGAATGGACAGAAAATCATTAATGATATGGAAGACTTGGACAACATTATAAATAGACTTGTTTTAATTGACATTTATAGATCACACTGCCCAACAACAGCAGGCTACACACTCTTTTCAAGTTCCCATTGAATATTTACCAAGACAGATCATATTCCAGGCCATTAAATAATTCTCAACTCATTTAATAAGGGTCAAGTCAGATAGAATAATGGGAAATTATTTGGAAGCTCCTCAAATATTTGGGAATTAAAGACTCACAAAAATAATCCATAGGTCAAAGAAATAATCAAAAGGGAAATTAGAAAATATTTTGATTAGAGCAAATATGAAAATACAACCTATCAAAAATTGTAGGAAGCAGCTAAAGTAGTACTTTGAGGGAATTTATAGCACTAAAATGCTTATGCTAGAAAAGAAATGATGTTTACAAACCAATGAGCTCAGCTTCTCCCTTAAGAAATTGAAAAGAGAAGAACAAATGAAACCCAAAACAAGGAGAGAAAAGGAATAATAAACAACAGAGTGGAAATCAATTTAAGAGATAACAGAGAACAATTTATTGTTCTTAGAGAACAGTAGAAAAAAAAAACCAAACACTGATTCTTTGGGAAGATGAATAAAATTGATAAGACTCGACCCAGATTGAACAGGAAAAAGTGAGAGAAGACATAGATTACCATTATCAGGAATGAGAGGCAATATCACTATGGATTCTGCATTTAAAGGATAATAAAGGAGAAATTTATCCCTCAAATTATGCAACTTAGATGAGATGGACAAATTCCTTAAAGGATACAAACTACCAATGTCCATTCAAGAAGAGATAGGTAACCTGAATAGCCCTATAAAAAAGAAATTGAATTTGCACTTAAAAACCTTCCCACAAAGAAAATGCCAACTCCAGAAGGCTTCATGGGGGAAATTCTCTCAAACCTTTAAGGATGAAACACTACCAATTTTATACAGACTTTTCCAGAAAACTGGAGAAGAGAAAATATTTTTCAACCCAATCCATGAGACAGCATTATGCTGATACCAAAACCAGACAAAGATATCACAAGAAAATAAAACTACAGGCCAATATTCCTCGAGATCATAAATGCAGAATTCTTAACAAACACTTAACAAATCAAATCCAATAATTTATAGAGGATAGCATATCATGACAAATGGGTGTTTATCCCAGGTCTTCAATGTTGGCTTAACATTCAAAAATCAAACAATATAATTCACCATTTTAAGAACTAAAAGATTTAAATAAAGAAAAGATATTATCATCTCAATGGATTCAGAAAAAGCATTTGATGAAATTCAACTCCATTCTTGACATAAGCTCTCAGCAAACCAGGAATAGAAGTGAACTTCTTAAAGATAAAAGGCATCTAGAAAAAACCTACAGCTAACATATTTAATGGTGAAAGATTTCCCTTAAGATCAAGAACAAGACATGTATGTCAGTTTGTTCTAGTTTGCTAGCTGCCGGAATGCAATATACCAGAAACAGAATGGCTTTTAAAAAGGGGAATTTAATAAGTTGCTAGTTTACAGTTCCAGGCTGAGAAAATGTCCAATTAAAACAAGTATATAGAAATGCCCAATCAAAGATATCCAGGAAAAGATACCTTGGTGCAAGAAGGCCAATGATATTCAGAGTTTCTCTCTCATCTGGAAAGGCACACAGTGAACACAGTCACAGTTTCTCTCTCGGCTGGAAGGGCACATGGTGAGCAAGGCATCATCTGCTACTTTCTCTCCTGGCTTCCTGTTTCATGAAGCTCCCCAGGAGGCGTTTTCTTTCTTCATCTCCAAAGGTCACTGGCTTGTGGGCTCTCTGTTCTCGTCGCTATGTTGTTCTCTGCTCTCTCTGAATCCCCATACTCCAAAATGTTTCTTCTTTTATAGGACTCCAATAAACAATCAAGACCCACCCAAATGGGTGGAGACATGTCATCACCTAAACCATTTTAACAACCACTCTTGACTAAATCACATCATCCAGGGAGATGATCTGATTACAGTTTCAAACATACAGTATTGAGTAGGGATTATTCTACCTTTATGAAATGGGATTTTGTTAAAACATGGCTTTTCTAGGAGTCATACTTCCTTTCAAACCAGCACACTGCTCTTACCACTTATATTTATCATTTTACTGGAGGGTCTAGGCAGTACAATATGACATGAAAAAGAAATATCTCCAGATAAGAAAAAAAGTAAAAACTGTATTTATGTGCAGATGGCATGCTCGCCTACATAGAAACTGGTGAAATCTACATAGAAGCGACTAGAATTCATAAGTGAATTTAGCAAAGTTGCAGGATAAAAGATCAATATTCAAAATTCAATTCAACTTTTATATACTAGCAATGAACAATCAGAAGTTGATATAAAAATATCATTTATGATAGCATAAAAATATGAAATACAGATAAATATGACAAAAACTGTGCAAGACCTGTACTCAAACTATAAAACATTGCTGAGAGAAATTAAGGAAGCTATAGATAATTGTAGAGATATACTGTGTAAATGGATCAATGTTGAAGTGTTTATTATAAAGATACAGTAATTATGATAGTGTGGTATTGGCATAAAGATAAACAAGTAGGTCAATGGAACAGAATAAAATCTGGAAACAGACAGATGCACACACATATATCAATTGATTTTCAACAAAGAGTCAAAGATAATGCCAATGAGAAAGAATACTCTTTTCAACTAATGATGCTGGGACAATTTTAGATCCATAGCTAAAAAAAAAAAGAGAATTTCAGTCGCATTTTGCATTATATACAAAAGTGAACTCAAAATGGATCATAGACCAAAGCATAAAACCTAAAAAGAAAACATAGGAGAACATTTTTTGATGTTGGGTTAGGCAAAGATTTCTTAGATATGACACCAAAAGCATGATTCATAAAAGAAACAAATTAAAAAATTGGATTTAATAAAAGTTGAGAACTTCTGCTCTTCAAAAGTCACTCTTGAGAGAATGAAGAGAAAAGCCACAGACTGGGAGAAAATATTTGCGAATCTAATATGGTACTTGATTTCTGAAAAATATATAAAGAACTCTCAAAACTCATGTATAAGAAAATACCCGTGCTCCCAAAAGGGCAAATGATTTAAATAGACACTTCACCAAAAAAGATATATTGATGGCAGATTAGTCTGTGAAACGATGCTCAACATCATTAGTCCAGAGGGAAATGCAAATTAAAATACAAAGAGATACCATGACACATCTATTAAAATGTCTAAAATAAAAATTATTAACCATACCAAGAGCTGGCAAGGAACGTATGGAACTCTCCCATACACTGCCTGTGCAAATGTAAAATTACATTACTCTTTGGAAAACAGTTTGGCAATTTCTTAAAATGTTAAACATACGCCTGCCATATGACCCATCGATTTCACCATTACTCAAGAGAAATGAAAGCATGGGTCCAGATAGAGACCTGTCTAGGAATGTTCATAGCAGCCATATTTGTAATCACCAAAAACTCTAAACAACTTAAATGTCCATCAGAAGATGAGTAGACAAATTGTGGCATATCCATGCAATCAAATGCTATCAGCAATAAAACTAAACTATTGACACATACAACAACTTGGGTGAATCTCAAATAATTATGTTGAGTGAAAGAAGCCAGACAAATAACATACGGTATGTTTCCATTTATAAAAAAATTATAGAAAATGCAAACTAATTTTCAATAAGACAAAATTACACCTCACGAAAACCATTATAAAACAACAAAATTGTTTTAAAGCAACTTACATTTTTTAATTAAATAGAGTGAGTTGTATATCTAGATTCAAATACTCATAGTTCTGTAAATTAAAACTGAGAATCATTGGAATAAGAGAGCTACTCAGGGTTCTGTGGGTGTCTAGAAAACTAACAGCACATAATCAATAGTGTTTTTTCTATCCTTACATTATGCGAATGATTAGACAGACAAAGACACACTTGCAAACACAAGGCCACATTCTGATTCAGCAGGTCTGGTGTAGATAAGATCAGAAATCAGCATTTTTCACAAACCCTTTAGGTGATTCTGATGGAGATGAGTCACACTATTGAGAGAAATATTGGTTCAAAATCTTGACAGCACCAAAATCTCTTCAGTCCCTCTACTCAAGCTTGGCTTTGGTTTAGTTGTCTTGGGAGGCCCATGGTTTCCCTGGCTTGACCCTGCAGTGACTTCTTATGGAGAAGACCTAGTTGCCCACCTTTGAACAGAGTCAATGTTTAGAAATACTGTTGCAATACGAGGCCTCCTACCTTAGCAGGGTAATTACAGCCACAAGAGCATGAGTCACTCGTCCAGGCCTGGCCCTCCCTACGGAACACCTGTACCTCTTAGGCCATTTCAGACAAGTGAAGGCTGGGCCTTCGGAGCCCCAGGGCAGGGAGGCTCTTGGGCCTTGCTTAGCTACTGGTTCTGGTGCCAGGGACTCTAAGCCAGCAAGTTCTTTTGGACTTCACATTCTTTTTCCTTCTGTGGCTGCCCTTGACGGCTGTGACTTTTGTAGTTGCTCACTGGATCAGGTCAATCCACCACTGGCAAGAAAAATCCCAGACTCCTGCCCACGGTCTCCGGGCCAGGGTGCATGCTCTCCACCCTGACCCTCCCTCCTCTTTACGCTCCCTCTGTCCCTCCTACTGCCCCGTACACGGTCCACCTTGGACTTAGCTTAGTTGCTCAAACACACCAAGAAGCTCCTTCCCACCTCAGACCCCCTCAATCTCTTCCCTCTTCCCAGAAGCTTTCTTTGGCTCCTACGTGTCTGGTTCCTTCTCATCCTTTATCACTCATTAGGAGGTCACCTCCTCAGGAAGACATTCCCTGACCACCCTGTCTAAAGCTGGCTCGCCCCAGTTATTCTCCGTTTCATCTCTCATCCCAAGTTGTAACTTGTGAACTTTTTATGTATTTGTCTATTGTCTGTTCACTGTACTAGGATGCTGGTTCTGTTAGGGGATGGGCCATGTCTGCCTTGTTCACAATTAGAACACCATTATTAGTTAAATAAATGACTCCTCCAAGATCCCTGAATTTTTACAGATATTACAACAACAAGCTAAATAGAGCTCTAATGGCTGCAAGCCCTCGGCACCGGTATTTTCAAACCTGTTACTAAAAACTCTTTGTTTAATTGGCAATGACTCCCCACCCTCCACAAAAAAGCAAAAACAAAAACCCAAACCTGGGAACTTTTATGCTTAGCAGAAACAGAGCAAAGAATTGAGTGTTGCTGGGAGGACAGCAGATGTATTTGCTACCAATCCTACCTGTCACAATCACCCAGAAGTCAGCTCTCATCTGGAGAAAGGCTTCAAAAGTTGAATCCAGGGTTTAGTTGAGTCCTGTCCTGGTTTTAGTACTCCCTGTTCTTATCTTTGGCAGTACCCAAGCAGGATTGGACTCTCAGCAGTCTGGCTGGGGTGGAGTATGGCTAGGTTACTCCTTGGCTTTTCCTGGCACAAGGAAAATGCTTGACTGTCTTTGCTCTTCTAGAGTGGAATTTATATGCAAGTTCCAAGGCCAGAAAGTTGGAGTTGTCGCCATGACTGTTCCTCTTCTTATTACTGAGTTTAATGTTTAAAATTAACAATGGCAGATGTTACTCTTTGTGACAGAGGATGGACGATGCCAGGCAGTACAGAATTGAGTTTCCTTTAAAGAGATGAGCTTGTGAAATCTCTTTGAATCCGTACTTTCTCTCTCAACATGTTTTATTTTCACTTCCAGATGTTTGTTCTGTCTTTTTTCCCTCCTCTTTTCTCGCTCTTCTATTTCATTTTTCCTAGATTTGTTCTTCATATCCAGCTCTTTTTAGTTTCTCTCTCTATTTCTTTCCTCTCCATCTCCCAAACTCATCTCATCCCCTTTTCGTGGTTTTTTTTTGGTCTCTTTTTTTTGCAAGGGCAGGCACTGGGAAATGAATCCGGGTCTCAGTATGGCAGGCGAGAATTCTGCCACTGAGCCACCATCACACTGCCCACCTTTTCTATTTTATTCCCTTTCTTTCTTTGCTTATCTTCATTTAAAATGATCCTGCGAAGCCAGAGGTGTTCTGTTCTCATCACTTTGTACCCAACCCAATGATGACCAGCCATATCACATATACTATGCGATATATATAAATTTAAAATTTTAATTGAATTTTATCATTGTAAGGTGTCCCTCTTTACCTCAAGTAATGATTTTTTACTTTAAATTCGACTTCGATATCAATTTAGGTATATGTGCTTTATTTTGGTTAATACTTGTGTAGTACATCTTTTTCCACCTTTTCTTTTCATCCCTTTTGTATGATTGTTTTTAATGAGTGTCACTTGTAAGTAGCATATGTTTTTGGGTTTTGGGTTTTTTATCCAGTGTGATGATCTTTTTCAATTGGAGCACTTTATCCACTTGCCTTTTAATGTATTTATGGATATATTTGGGTTCTTAATCTATTCTCTTACTATTTACTGTCTGTCTTACTAATGGTATTCCATTTCCTTTTTTTTTTTGCTTTCTTTTAGATTTAATATTTATTCATTATTTCAGTTTCTTTCTATATTAGCTTGTTAGTTATATTTTTGTGATTGTAATATTGGTTACAGAAGTGATTGCATATACATCCTTGATATAGTGTGTAAAATAAAGTATCATTTACTGGATAAAACAAGAACTCTAGACCATTTTATATTTACCCCCTTCCAATTTATATGTTACCATGACCATAAATTTTAATTTTATGTATTTTTTAAGTCCCACAGGATACTATTATTATTTATAAAGTCACTATTCATTTAACTTACCCATATATTTACTTTTTCTTGCTTTTAATCTCTTCCTTTATCTCTGAGTTTCATCTGGGATCATTTTCCTTCTGCCTACAGAATACTCTATGACATTTCTTTTAGTTCAGATCTGATGACAAATTCTCTCAGTTTTTGTTCATGTGAAAAATATCTGATTTCACTGATACTTTTGAAGGATATTTTAGCTAGGTATAGAATTTTAGAATGGCAGTTAATTTCTCAGCACTTTTAAGATATTACATCTTTGTCAGGCTTCTGCTGTCTCTGTTGCAAAGTGAGATGTCAGTGCTATTGTTTCTTATATTTTCTCTGTTTTTAATTTAAAGATCTTCCCTTCCTTTCTTTTCCTCCTTTTTTTTTTTTTATCTTGCTTGAGATTTATAGTAAGTCCTTCGTGAGTTTGTACTTTTACGTTTTTCAGAAGTTTGGGATAATGCTCATACATTTCGCTCCTCATCCATTCTCTCTTTCTTCTACTTCTGTGACTCCAGCCAAAGGTACTTTAGATAATCTCTTCATATGCAATGTCTTGATTTATCTCTTATATTCTTTTTATATTTTTCATCCTTTTCTGTTCCAGTGCTTTGTTCTGGACATATTCTTCTGACTATCTTCTGGTTCACTAATTAACTTTTCAGTTGTGTTTAATCTGTTGTTAAAACCATCCCTTGAGTTTTTAATTTTAGTTACTGCATTTTTAGTTTTACAATTTTCACTTTTTTCTTTTTTATGCTTCCAGTTGATTATCAGAATTTTCCACCTTGGCTTTAAATTCTTTGTATAGATTAGACATAGTTATTTTAAAATTTGCATCTGATCACTCTATTATCTAGGTCCTACTACATGCCTGTTTAATTTTGGGATTGTGTACCAGGTATTAAGGTACTAAACATGATAAAAATTGGAGATAATATGAGGCTTAGTATAAAGTTATCTTCCTCCAGACAGTATTTAATATACTTCCTACTGGAAGTTAGGGGCCCTAGAAATCCAAGATCACTTTAATTTAATCAGGATGGATGGCTTAAGCCTGGGTTTTAGTTCCTGTGAGGACTGGTCTATTTTTGATTCTACCTTATTCCTAGGATAAGAGTGTATCCTTTTGGTGTCTCAACTTGAAATTCCTTCATCTTGGTGGGTGCTGAACTCTAAATTTTTTGCCTATCCCTGGTACAGTATGTCAAAAATCTCTGTTACATTTTATACATTTCAATCATCTCAACTGGAATTCCTGAGCCCCAAACTTGGGAGAAAAAAAAAAAGTTGGCCCCAAATGCCAAGTTATCTTTTCTAGGTTTCCTTTTCTATGCCCTCAATCTTGATTCTCTATATTTTTCTCCTACTTTAGAAAAGATGTAAAGCCAGATAATATTCTCAGCATGAAGCTCAATCTAAGTGACCTACTTATGCTAATATCAGCAGGAACTGATATTATGTGGCTGTATGATCCAGCACAAGTTATTCCCTATCTCTGGACCTCAGTTATCACACCTATATGATAAAGGGATTGGACTGGAAGGCCTTTCCAAGTCCATCTTTCATCCAGTGTTAGTATACTCTTGATCTGTAGGTTGTATGCATCAGACATCTGGGTTAGAATTTCAGTTCTTATCCGGAAGGCTGAGTTCTTCCTACACAGAGCTGGCGTTCTTTCCCACCTGGCTAAGGTAACTAGGGAGGTTTTGGAAGGATGGTAATGAGAGCATGTTCATTACTTTTAGGAGATTGGAAGCACGTACTATAATTCTAGAAACCAGCTAGATTGTAATACCTACTCCATTATGTAGATTGGTGTGAAAACTAGGCAGGGATGCTTTACTTTTCCCTCAGTGTGGAAATAGGAAGGATTCCCTGGGGCTTTTCATGTCAGTTAGAGGGGAGATAAATAAAGAACAAGGATGTTGTTAATTTACTCAAACTCTGCACTCAAAGTCCGTTTGATGGAGCAGGGGCTCTGGGAGAAACCCTCCATCTGGAGAGTCTGCTACTCATCACATTCTACATGAGCTAATAATGTGTGTATGCACACACACAAGCACACACGTACACACCACACACATGTGGCTAATGATGACCACATTAAAAATGGGCACATCTGGTGGAAAGAGTTTCCAGTAGGACTTTTTCAAAGCACTATCACTTTCATTCTAAAGACCAGAAATGCTAGTTACATTTTCCCTCTAGTTATTTATTTAGAAGAGTGCTTAGAGCATCGTTGATGTTTAATACACTTTTGTGCAGTTCCTGCTCTATCTCTCAGATAAAACTCTATAGTATTTATAGTACCTCACTATCTCTCTTTGGGTTAAGAGCACAGATTCTGGGGTCGAATTGCCTGGTTTCAAATTCGGGCTTCTCCACATACTAACAGTTAAACCTTGGACAAATTGCTAAATTTTCTTGTACCTGGTTCCCTCATTTATAAAATGAGAAAAACAAATATTATCTACCACAGGGGGCTGTTGTGAGGATTAAAAGAGTTAATACATATAAAATGTTTATAAGAGTGAGCTGTTGATGAGGGTAACTGATGTGTTAACCCCTGTACATATGTCTCTGAGTATGTAAGATCTGCAGGCATATTAGGAAGAAGTGATGTGAAGTAGTAAGAACACTGCATTCAGGGTATCAGATGGATTGTTCTTAACTACCTGAACTGCTGCATATCAATTCAGTCTTCTAAACATTCCTGTAAACTAGAGCCTTGACTTAATCACATCTGCAAAGACTTTAATTTCCAAATAAGGTAACATTTACAGGGATTAGGAGGAGGGTATCTTTGAGGGGCCATTTTTCATCATACCACAAGTGGTAAGGCAGGAAATAGGGAGAGGTGGAGACAGGCCCACATGGGAGGGAGGGGGAACAAGTACCTGGAAACAAGGCAGCAGGAATCAGGGAGACACTTTCCTGATTAGACTATTTGCTGGTTTGGAGGCTTTATGTACCCCAGAAAAGCTCAAGTTTTTAAAACTAATCTATTCCTGTGAGTGCAAACCTATTGTGGGTGGAACCTGTTGATTAGGTTATTTCAGTTGAGGTCTGCCCTGGGTGGGTCTTAATGGTCTTAATCCTTTTATAAGAGGATGGAAAATGGAGAGAAAGACACAGAAGCTCAGAAATAAAGCCAAAGACAGAGCAGCCAGAAGCTGAAAGCAACAAAGCCCTGGAGAGAAGGACCAGCAGGCACCACCGTGTGCGTTGCCATGTGTTCTAGTTTGCTAGCTGCCGGAATGCAATATACCAGGAACAGAATGGCTTTTTAAAAGGGGAATTTAATAAATTGCTAGTTTACAGTTCTAAGGCTGAGGAAATGTCCCAATTAGAACAAGTCTATAGAAATGTCCAATCAAAGGTATACAGGGAAAGATATCTTGGTTCAAGAAGGCCAATGAAGTTCAGGGTTTCTCTCTTAAGTGAGAAGACACATGCTGAACATGGTCAGGGTTTCTCTCTCAAGTGGAAAAGGCACATGGCGAGCACAGTCAGGGTTCCTCTCTCATCTAGAAGGGCACATGGCAAACATGGCATCATCTATTAGCTTCCTCTGCTGGCTTCCTGTTTTAAGAAGCTCCCCGGGAGGCGTTTTCCTTCTTCATCTCCAAAGGTCACTGGCTGGTTCTCTCTGCTTCTCATGGTTATGTTGTTCTTCTCTGTTCTTTCTGAATCTCCCATTCTCCAAAATGTTCTCTCTTTTATAGGACTTCAGAAACTAATCAAGACCCACCCAAATAGGTGGAGACATGTTTCCACCTAATCCAGCTTAGCAGCCACTCTTGATTGGGTTACATCTCCAGGGAGATGATCTGATTACATATAGTATTGAATACGAGTTATTCTGCCTTTATGAAATGGCTTTTCTAGAGGACATACATCCTTTGAAACCAGCACACCATGTGATAGATGAGTCCTGGATCACCAGTGGCCTTTCCTCAGGAAACAGGTATCTTGTTGATGCCTTGATCTGGACATTTTCACAGCCTCAGAAATGTACACTTGTAAGCTAATAAATCCCCATTGTTAAAAGCCAGTCCATTTCTGGTATATTGCATTTCAGCAACTTTAGAAAACTTAAAAGACCAGATTGGGAAGGAAATGTATCTAACTGGTGAGCAACATAGAAACCTTTATAACTGCCTGTTGAGGATTGAATCATGAACCCCACAAAAAACATGCTCCCATCTTAACCTCTGATTCTGTGGTTTTGAACCCATTTGCAGATAGGTCCTTTGAAGATATCATTGTTAATTAAGGTGTAGACTCATCTGTGAAAAGGACCTTCAAAGATCGTACTGAGATGAAGCCAAATTGAATCAGGGTGGGTCTTGATCGATATGTCTGGAATCTTTATAAGCAAAGGCAATTTGGACTCAGTCATTCAGTAGAAGTCAGAAGCCAGAGAATGAAGGAAACTGTGTGTGATAGGGCAGAGATGCCAAGGAACCTCAAGGATTGCAGCCAATCAACACCTAGAAATGTAATAGCACCTGTCGAGACCTTGATTTTGGATGTCTAGCCTTCAAAACGGTGAGACAATAAATTCCTTTTATTAAGCCAATAAGGGTGTGGTGTTTTCCCTAGTATCCAGGCAAACTAACACTATCTGGTCTACTAACCAATAGTAGATATTGAATGAAATAATGATATTTACTGAATACCTATTAAGTGCCAGATACTGTCCTAGGGGCTGGAAAGAAAGCAGCAAGGAGTTTACATTCATTCAACGAATGAATGAATAAATGAGGACTATCTTTGCTCAGCAAGGAAGTTGTTCTTTTCTATTAGATCAGGTATCAGGGCTATCTAGAAGGCTAACAGAGGATGCGTAGTGGAAATCAGGGAGAAGGCACCATCCTGGCTGGAGTAGAGTGTCTGGAGTTGGAGGAAGGCCCCATCTCCTGGGGAACTTTTAATAAATGCCCAGGCCTCACCCACAGAGACTCTGATTCAATTGGTGAGGGTGGGGCCTGGATATATCTATATATTTTTAAGCTCCCCTCATGATTCTACTGGGCAGCTAAGATGGAGAACCAGACTTCAATTCTGTTTGTACTAATTACCTTATGACTTAGAGTCAGACAGACCTGGCTATAAAACAAGGTTCTGACTTACTCTAAACCATCATTTTACTCATCTGTAAAATGGGCATAATAAAAGTTACCTTACGAATCTTTATAAGGATTAAAGTAGAAAGTATTTGGAAAGTGCTTACTATGACACCTGACTCATAGTGAAAACACAATAATTATCCTTACCACCCCTCACTGTGGTAGGGATTATTGTCCCATTTTTTAGATTCAGGAACTGAGGCTTAGAGACTACAGGTTAACTTGCCCGAAGCCCCATTGTCAGTAAGTGGTCAATAGAAGATTTGGCCCAGACGTCTGTGATGCCAAAGCAGGTGCTCACTCCATGACTGTGTTCTATCCAAGGTCCTTGACCATGGGAACATTTAAGCCCAACCACCCCTATCTCTTTTCTTTGACCTCTGTGGCCTGGGTGGAGCTGACCTGCTGCTCATCTGTCCAGAACCTAGTTCTCCCTCGACACCTCGATGTTAGGAAGGGGGAGAAGTCCATTCACCTTCCCACCTAGTCCCATCCTTTTTCAGAGCTAAGGAAGGCATGAGATTGCTAAAGGGAGGTGGGGGAGGTTGACTAATGGTTCCCAATCCCTGGAATCTGTGAATATGACCTTATCTGACAAAGTCTTTACAGATGTGATTATGTGAAGGCTCCTGTATTATCCAGGTGGGTCCCAAATGCCATCACACATGTCCTTGTAAGAGGGAGGCAGAGGAAGATTTGACACAGCACATGGAAGGGAAGGTGATATGAAGATGGAGACAGAGATTGGGGTGATATGGCCCTAAGCCAAGGAAGACTGGCAGCTACCAGAAATGGGAAGAGGCAGGGAATGGATTCTCCCCTGGGCCCTTGGGAAGAAGCACGCCCCTGCTAACACCTTGACTTCAACCTGGTGATACTGATTTTGTACTTGTGGCTCCAGAACTGTAAGAGAATAAGTTTCTGTCATTTTAAGCTACCAAGGGAGCAGTAATTTGTTATAGTAGCTGCAGGAAACTTACACAGGAGGTTCTCAGTGGATTCCCCTGTGCCTCTTCATGGTGATGCCTACAGGTAACAGCAAACCCAAGAGGGCTACACTTGCTTCTCCTTTGTCTGTCTGGTCCCAGGTTACCCCTGCAGTGCCTAGAGCAAAGCGGCCACCTCCAACCCCTGGGCAGCAGGCAGAGTTCAAGGTATCACCATATCCCTGTCCTTTCCCAGCACCTGAGCTTCTGTGTCATATGGGGGAGAAGATGTGAGTCTTACCATAGACCCCTTGCTACTGGAAGGAGATAGCATGTATCACATGCCACAGAAACTGACAGCAGCTCAGGTCACCATTCCCTGCCTCCTTTTCCACATTGAAGGATCCCCAGCTGAGTTTACCCCCATCTTCCCAGCCCCACTGCTCAAGGGCAAGTGCTTTCTGGAAAAATTTTCCTCAGTGCACCAGGAACAAAGAAGAAACAAATGCTTTGCTTGGGAACGACCCATATGGAGGAGGCAAGGCAAGGCCCCAGTGACAGGATAATTGCTTAAATATCTGCTTTAAGTATAAAGGCGGACTCTACCTCCAGCTGGAGTTCAGGTTCCCACAGGTCATGCAAACAAAGAGGGGAATGGGAGAATTAAAGAGGAATAAAAATGGAAATGATTAGGAAAGATTGCCACTATTTACCGTGGGTGGGGGAAGAGGGAGTTTGGGAGTTAACCCTTTTGGCATTGTACCAGTGGGATCTGGATTCACAGCTCATGGTTTTCCTTCTCAGGATGGGAAAGCCAGGGGCCTGAGTCCCCTGATGAAATGTTCTGCTCCTCGTGCAGCTCTCCCAGAACTTTGAAAAGCTGCTGGTGGGACACATCCAGGGTGCTTGGCTTCTGGGCAATGGGAGTGGGTGATGACCTTGAGCGATGGGACAAGTCAGTGGATGACACTCCCAGCCTCCTTGGGCTTTACTAGAAAATCTTCTTTCTCCCCTGCCTCTTGAGCAGTTTTGTCTTCTGGCTAGCCATGCCTCCTTGTGCTTCATGTTTCTTCCGACCCAGCACTCTAACCCTCCCAGGTTCACGTGGGTCTCTCTGTAGTCACTCTTCCAGCATGCTTAGTTTCTCCTATGTTATCCTCAGCGCACTGGAGACTGTTACATAAATTATAATGGCCATATTCCCTCAATTGTAAAAGGCACAAGTTTTCACATTTTAGCATTGTTCGAAGTTGGGTCTGCCTAACAGTGGGCATATTTAGTAGGATAGTCATTCATGTATTTATTGACGGATTGATTGATTGAATCCATCCTCCAAATATGCTGTTACAAAAGTGTATGTGGGGTGGGCCACGGTGGTTCAGCAAGCAGAGTTCTCCCCTGACATGCCGGAGACTCGGGTTCGATTCCTGGTGTCTGCCCATGCAGAAAAAAATAAGAGTATGTGTAGTCATGGTGGATGCCTTAAATTGGACCATATGGGGTTTGCTTAAAGTCTACCTTTCAGTATAGTGAGCTTGATGAGGTCAGGTATCATACCTGCATTTGTGCCACATGTGGAACACTCACATATAGTAGGAACTCAATGCTGGTTGACCATTTGACTGCTGTTTGGTTAAGCAATGAATGATTTGGATTCGGGTGTTCCTTTGACTTTTAATTTTCTCTCTTTAGGTGTGACACATGCACTTTCTCTGCTTCCTTCCCCACTTTGTGCAAACTGCACATTCCTTTTCTTCCCTCCATCTCCCTGGCTTTCTGGCTTCTGGTCTCCAATCCTTTTATTTGGCTAATGTTCTATGCCTAATCATGTTAGCCAGTGCTGGCAATGTAGAAATGTTTGCAATCCAACCCAGGTCTGATTATGAGCTTCGGCAGCCCGAGGCTACTTTAAGAATGTGTTGATTGGTGGGGGGTGGGGAGCCCCCAGAGTGAGTCAGTGTTGTGGGCTGGTAGAGCACTGGGCACTGCAAGAGAGCCTGAGCTGGTTGGGTTTTGGTCCTCTCCTTGATCAGGCTCCTGGTGGGATATTTATCCTGGCTGGGCATCTAAACCCTTCCTGATTGTATTAAGCCTCAAGAAAGTGAGACCCCCAAACAATCTGGCTAATATGGCTAGTGCTATAGTCACAGAAAAGTGTGTCTTGTATTTCTTGTCATTCTCTAATAGAGCTTACTTCAACTTTCTCCCAATGCTGGGAGCATAAAGAAACTGCCATGTGTTTCTCTGGTTTGTAAGCATTACCTCATTTCCCTTGTCTAGGATATTAATTCAGAAATATTTATTAAGTGATCTCAGGATTTGGGGCAATTTTGAAAGCATGTAGTTTAAATTCCAAGAAGGAGGCTATGATTTAAAGGAAATTAGCCACCCCTCCTCCATTTGCTCAAAAGCACCCTGCATTTCCCTTTAGAGCACTTGGCTTTCTTGCTATAGTTCCTTTGATCATTTACAATAATATACTCGATGTCTGTCTTCTTGACTAGACTGTAAATAAGCGCCATCAGGGCAGCGTCTGTGAGTGTCTTCTTTACCACCGTGTCTCTGGGGGCTAGCGCAATAAGTTCATGGCCATCTATTGACTACATTTTGAAGGAAAAAGATAAGGGATCCCACTTTGGAGGCATGATTATGTTTCTGGAAGTTTATATATAGCAAGGAGGAATATTCATAGAGTTACACATAGTTGTATGTATGAATCCTGGAGCTTGAGGGCAAGCTAAGAGTCAGTGTACATAGCCCATAGTGCCCTACACTGGTCCTTTCTTGTACTCTTGTGCTCCTAGACAGATCACCATCCCTAGGGAAGCTAGTATAATATGAAATTACTTTGGGTTGTACGATTGTGAAGGCACACATCCCCATGTGAGTGAGTACATTGTACTTTCCTAAAATGAGGGGCTCTGTTGGTCAGACTTTTTTGGTTTGTATCCTGCTTCTACCAGAGTCTGGGTGTCCCACGTGAATGTTGTATCACCTTCAGCATGATATTTGACACCTATATGACTTATTTTGTTCAGCTACAGAGGGAGATAAGAATAGTTCTTGCCTCATACACTTGATTTGGGAATAAGTGAGATAATTTATGTGAAGCATTGAGGCCAATACCTGGCTCAGAGTAGACTCAATAAATGTCAATTATTATTGATTATTATTTCCATAAATATTGTAATAGTGCAGTCATCTTTGCATGCATGGTAAATTGAGAGAGAAAAGAAAGGGATGAGATTTAGGAGGAGGAAAACCCCAATTACTGAGAACTGAATGGGCTGCATGAAGCTGGAAGGGGGCCCTAATGAGAAAAGTGGGGGTGAGGCTGATATCCCAGGAAATAGCACTCTAGAGAGGAAGAGCTGGAGGGGGCGGTGTGGAGGAGATATATGGTCATACAGCGAACACACACACAGGGTATTGGGATGACAGGGGATTGTGTTGGCAGGGTATTGGGATGACAGAATGAAAAATGGAAGAAGCAGTTAGGCATTGACTAGAAGTGTCAATGGAATTGACTTATTTGGTATCTGGTTGCTTCCAACCATGTTTGACTGGCACCAGCGCAACTGGTCATTTCAATCCAAAATTTCAATCCAATCAACATTGAAGGAGAATTGGTGGCTTGCCTTTGCGAGGCCAAAACTCCAAATCATCATCTGGTCCGGCTGGCTATTGGGATCGGGCACTTCTGATAGGAGCAGCTGCCAACAGCCACCCCCTATTCCGCCCCAGGGCAGTTACTGGGGTCAGAAATTGCATTGCCCAGCAAGTATGAGCAGCCCTCCGAACGTTTCTGATTTCAGAGCACTCTTATAGTTTCCATCAGAGAGTATATTGTCTTGCTGTTCAAATGAATTTCTGTAGAACCACAGTGATCCAGGTTTATCATCATACCCCTCCCCCCCCCCGATTCATTCCACAGAATGAGGCTAAGATGTACTGCTGGAAGCATATACCAGGATGGCATATTCCCTTCCAAATCTTCCCTGCAACTTGATCCATTTTGTAGCTTCAGGCTGACCTAAGATTGGGTGTCCTTTTTTTTTTTCAAACCTTTAAAATAAAGGATTCCGTTTTAATTCACTGAGCTATAATATTATATTAAAAAGTAATATATTGTGATGTTACTGTGGAGTGCTTTTCCAGTACAAAGAACTTTACACATCAGCTAGGTTATTTGATCTTTTCAACAACTCTGTGAGGTAAGTTGGGTGGCTCAGGATATTATTAATTTCATTTTGCACATGGCAACCAAAGGGAGTGAAGTGATTACTTTTCCAAAAAGACATACAGTGGTTGAACTGGCTACAATAATAGCTGATATTTATGTAGCTGTTGCTATGTTCCAGGTACTATTTTAAGAATTCATTGAATCTTCACGATGACCTGATGAAGAAGGCACTATTATTATCCCTTTACACAGATAAGGAAACCGAGACCTGGAAAGGGGGAGTATATTGTACAAGCTTACCGCTGGTAAGAATGAACAGTAGAGCTGAGATCAGTACCCAGGTGTTTTGGCTCCAGAGCCCAGGAACTGAACCACTGGGATATATTGGGCAATCAGTACATGCCTCAGTGATTGTCAGGCGATGCTCCTTCCAGTTTCAGCCTTCTTTCATAGTTTCTTGTCTTCTTTCAGAGTCTCTCAATTTTAGATGGATAGATACGATTTTCTAAACTGTGATCAGATCACAGATTTTTTTTTTTAAATCTGTTTATTTACAAAGCTAGATCACTAGTTAGACAAGAACACAGGAACAGCCTCCAGAACAATAAGCTGAAAGATTGACGCCACCAGGAGGGAACGTACAGCTGGAACCGTTGCCTCACTCTTTTGGTCATTGCCAAGGACTCCTGGTGGCCTCCTGCTCTGTGCAGTTTTATTTTGTCCCAGTGGGAGGAGGCGTTTCAATGCTCAGTTCTCACTGCGGAGAAGGGGGGGTCCATTTTAGCTGCGTTTTCTTTTTCGTGAACTTCACAGATGTGTGGGCAGCAACCAGAAATGAGATACTGCAGGTAAGGGTTTTAGAACTCATGGGAAAGCATGATTTTTCTCGTGCACAACCTGGTGGTAGATTGTAGCATTCATGTGCGAACTGTTCGAATATTTCAAAGTCTTGACTTTTCTTTATGGGCTGTAGGTGCTTTGGACTAGGTCCTGATAGCCAAGGGTCAAAAGGTTTCCTTTTTGAGAGAATGAGGATACCCTGAGAAGGATGCATGCAGAGATCCTTGGTTCTTTAGATCACAAAATTTTCTGCTGATTGCAGTAATTCATTTGTTACTGTCAGTGCATAATGAAATGGAGAAAATACGATTTTCTTGATAGCAGAATATCTCTCATGGAAAACCCTACATTTGTTTGGGCAGGAGTGAGGTATGGAAATGTGTGGGAATTTTCAGGGCTCCAAAATGCTCAAAAGTTTGATTCTTGCCTGACTTCCCATGCAGACAGGATAACTAATTCTGCAGGGACCTCACCTGGGTTTCCTCTGTGGTGTCTAATTTACTTCCTGCCCCAAATTATTATGTAATCACATTATGGTGTCAAAACTTGGACAGTGGGGGAGAGTAAGGTAATAGAGAGACCCAAATTCCCTGGGCACTTCTGTTGAACATGACTTTTATGACCTTTGGCATATGCATTAACCTGAGAGTGCCAACTTTGTCATGTCTGCAAGCATGTGTGAGCTGGTGGACAGACTGCTTATCCTTACCAGCGGTAGATGTTTGCTAGAGTCTGCATGATGCCAAAGCAGCCAATCAAAAAATGAAAATGCTTGTCAAACTAGTTCATTTGAGATCTTGAGACAAAGACCTTGTGTAGCTTACGTGGATTTTGCTACTGAAAACCCAGAATTGATAATCATATGGATTTGTGTGCACTTAATAGCCTGTAAATATAAAGAAGGGGTTTGTGTTCCTGTGTTAATACTCTCTGAGGGTAAGGTGCTGACCCACATGACCCACACCCACCCAGACTGCAATATTTACTTAGTTTCTATTGATTTATACAATTGTAAAAACAATGCCGTAATCGATAACATTAATTTGGAAATAAAAGAAAGAAAATTTCCACCAACCCCACCATTCTGACATCATAACATTTTTCAAGTTTGAGTGTTGCCTTTTAGCCATTGGCTGACTTATTTCTACCCAGCTGGAATCAAAGTCTTTTGATTTAGCCAATACCATCTATAAACTGGAAGCAGCTTCAGGAATGCATCCAAGGACAGAAGAGTTAGCAGGGGTTTTCAAAAGCATCTGGTCTGGTCGCATTCTGTAGGTGAGGCGACAGAGCCTAGAAAGGTGAGGAGATTTTCCCCAAGGACAGGGCTTGGGAGTAGCTGAGCTGGATCTTTTCCCAAAACAACACTGCTTTTGACCACTCCACAGCCTCTAACTTGGTCCCAAGACTTGCCTCTAACACCAAATTGTCTCTTCAATGTGGCTATTTATATTTATCTACCTGAATTACCATCAAATATATAGGAAACTTCAATTATAGTAAACTCAAATTTCATAAACAATTATAAAGATTGAAAGGAATTGATAAAGTAGCCGTGGAACTTTGGAACTTCATATTTTCTCACATAACATTTTTCTTGCCAAGTCTCCTAAAAGCTTTTTATAAGGTTCTACTCTACATACTGTTAGGCTATTTATGATGGAATGCCACTGCCTAGCAATGGGGAAACCTCACCGGTATTGGGAAGTGAAGCCCATAGAAGATCAAAAGGAAAATAAAACGATAGGGCAAGCTCATTACAATCAATAATAGTTTTTCTCACAAACAAAACTGACGTTTATGTAAACTACATTAAATGGGGAAACCAAAGGTTTATTTATTCAGCTATAAGTGGTAATAAGGATTGATTCCCCATTGGAAGGGTCTATTATTTTTAAGTACTGGTCTTTAATATTAGCTTTGAGTAGAAGTCTAAAGATAATGATGGTTGCCATTTTGGGAAATTTTTATCTAACTAGATTAGCGCCTTCTCTCTTTTAGGTGTAGTTAGACTTCTTTTTTGGGGGTGGGGAGGGGTTGGTGCATGGTGTGGGAATTGAACCCGGGTCTCCCGCGTGGAAGGTGGGCATTTTAACCACTAAACTACACTTGTACCCTTTGGTAGACTTTTATACATGAGTAAATATCTAGTGATTTACTAGAAGCCATGGAATGTGTTCACAGAAATCCTAACACCCAGAATGTGTGCTGCTTCCCTGCTTTGTCTTTTCAGGAATCACTCTCATTTCTTTAAGCTTCTTGAATTCAGGTCTCCCCAAGGAGATGGGTTGGAGTGTGTAGTTTAAATACACTTTTCTTCTGGGGTGACTCTGGGAAGCTGTATTGTGTAGAATAGAAATAAGAAAATAAAACATGGATTAAAGTCAGATAGGGTCTGGGTTGAAATTCCAATTTTGTCTCTTCTCCCTGGGTGACCTTGTGGAAGTTACTTAACCTCTCTGAGATAGTTTCTTCCTCTGAAAAATGAGGATAATCTTTCCCACCTTGCAGGTTTTGGGGATGAATGAAAGAGGAAAAATTGTTAAACGCACAACACGATGCTTGGCGTAGGAGCAGTTCTATAAGTGGCATCTGTTGTGATTGATCTCAGCTTATTCTTCAGTATTTCAGGCTTCCACATTCTGAGCATCAAAAAGGTCTGGGAATATTGGGGCAGAGTTACCAAGGGAGGTAGATATTGCTTAAGGATAAACTACCTGATGTTTGATTATTGTAAGCTGTTCAATTTATTTTGCCAAAATATAATTGACCTGTCAAGTTCCGCTGTATGTCTTAGGGTCTTTTTTTTTTTTTTTTCTCTCCATATCACATTTGGAACTACTTGCAGGGAAACTCCGTGATTATGGGTGGACAAGTAGGCACCAAGACATTACTGGAGTTAAACAGATGCTTCTGGAAACAACCTCATCCTGGCTCCAAGAGACCTTTAGCTACCCAGTGCCAGGAAGCCCATCTTTCTGTTATTTGCGGGCAAACTCTTGCCTCTCTGTTAGCAAAGAAGAGTCAGGGTTCTGAGCGGGTTGCCTTGTGGAGAAGCATAGCTGTGCTTTAGGCAGAAGGTGGTCTGGTCTTGCTTTTCCCTTTTAATAGAATCCTTGCCTTTGCCAACTCTGTCTGTTGTGGTTCATGTAGGTGGGATCACATTTCACCGGTATTGCTGGGTGCATTTTAAGTCTGATTTCACTCAGAGTTGCTCTTTGCTCCACTTTCAAGGTGAATTGCAAATCGAGGCTGTTTAGACCTAAGTCTGGAGAGCTTGGGGAAAGGAAAACAAAACACCGTTTTGACTCAACAGTGGCTTAGTAAGTAGCTACTGACCAGGAATCCACCAATTGTTTTGACTAATGTAAGCAGAAAGAAAAATGAATTCAAGCTGGTCTCTGGGCGTAGATACCGTCTTGGTATTTTTTTTTAAAGGCCCACAGATATAATCTAATCTTTGAAAGTGTGTTCCTGTTTGTAAAGAGACAGTAATGTTGGGACAAAAAGTTGAAGTGTGCCTAATTTTGCAACTCAAAATTTCAAACTAGTTAACATCACGTTCCTTAGAATTTATTTTCAATGACCCACCCCCTCCCTGTCTTCCACCATCAGCTCTGTCCGGCATTCCTTTTCCTCTCTTTTTGGGAGATTCCTGAAATGGGCTTATGTATTAGCCAAGTCCATTCAATATTAGGAAGGCTGATGCTTTCCCTTAAGTAGCTTGAATAAATGAAAACAAAACATGATCTTTTCCCACCACCCTTCCGCCCCCCCCCCCATCTTTTTGGTAATATCCCGGAGGAGAAAAAATTTTTCCAAACACAGAACTTTATGGCCAGAGACAATCTGGAATAAACAGTCTGCTGTCTCGTTTACCATTCCATCATCCGCTTAAGTCCGCGAGGCTGGCTTCTCGGGTGGCAGCAGGGAAGCCTGCCAACGTCCCATCAGGCTTGTTTCTTAAGCAAAGTTGTGTAAGTTAACAGGTTTTATTGTTGGGGGTAATCTGGGGTTGTTCTTACAGGAGGAAGGGATGAGGCCCCCAGAGCGCTTGCCAGCAACAGCCCTTGGCTTTGCTCATTCCCTCTCCTCATTAATTTGTGTGAGCTCAGCTCGGATAACAAACGGTGGGGAAGGGGGATCCTATTCAGCCAGGTCTGGCCCCGGTACGGCCTGTGAGCTAATTGCTCTAATTGAGTGGGAGGGACTGCCTTCCTCTCGATTCCCATCCCTTCCCGGCCTTGTTTGGAGAGGAATGAATGGAGGCCCACTTCAGCTCCTGCTGGCAGCCCGGCGGTCAGCTCCAGGCCGGGCCTTGGGATCCACCGCTGGGACCCGTATCAGGGATATGAGCGGAGTCTCTTTGAGCGGCAGTTCTGGTCCTTCTTTGTGTTCATTCAGGGCCGGTGCTTGCTTGCTTGCGTTTTCTTTCTTTTTGGGTCGAGAAACATTCCGCTATAATTTATATCGGGGAAACGGCATTAGAAATGTGTTAGCGTTCCGCCCCAGACGGACAGATCATTTACAACTAGCACAATCTATTATCAATGCACTGCTCTTTAGGCCCTGCCATATAATAGACATGTAATGAAGCATATGAAACATGGATTTCATTTCCGAGTCCCGAAAGGGAAAAATGATGTCGGTTAGGAAAACCCACCCCAGGTGGGGGGCAGCGGGTAGGGGTTTGGGGGACAGGGAAAGGGTCTGTCTCTTTAAGACAGACCAGGAGGAAAACCAAAAGTCATCAACTCTGAAAGTAACAAATGAGAGCCCAGAGCTGTGGAGCTAATGTGCAAACTTGTTTCTGTCCTCTATGGCGCCATCATTTATTCAGGAGGTAGAAGCAGAAGACGGGGACTTGCATTTGCTTGATACTCAATTATACATTAGTGTACATCACTTGGCAATCTGTTCATATCAATTTAATTGGATTTTAATATTGCCTCTGATCTTGTTGTCCAATTAACAGTACTGGCTGGCAATAAAGCAGAACCACACACTATGTAACACCTTTGATCCCTGCCATATGGAGCTCTTCCATTGATTACCACATTTTCAAAAAATTTCACTCTCTCAATATGGGCTGTGATAAATGGGAGAAAAAGCACATCCCTGATGTGATAAAAATTTCACTTCAACTCGCAACTTCATTTATTTTGTTGACATTCGGCTCTGATTAAGAACAATAAAAAAATCATGCCCTGAATATCATATGCAAATACAACCCTGGGCATGAATCTAATCATGCCATGGGAGCATTACCATGACTAGCCTGGCATCAGCTCAATTTTTTTTAAAGTGACAGCATACACTTCTGGGCTCGTTGTGCAAAGGAGTCGCCACTGCTATGTCATTTAATAAACATCTGATGTTTCGGTTCCCACCAAGGCATGGAGAAAGCATTTGCATTTCTGCCTGTTGTCGTGAGGCCCCTGTGTTCAGGTGATGTCTTGAGCTGACCCTCGCCTTCTCCCTGTTTCCTGACCCCCTGCTCCGGGGAAGGCCGGCAGCTGGGAGCTGGGAGAGGGGTGGGGTGTCTCATACTTCCTCCTTCTTTTGGGTCCACCCCTCGGAAAGGGTGGGGGGATAGAACATGGGTTCAGATGGGGCAGTGATGCCAAAGAAAGGACCTGCCTTAGGGAACTTGTGAATGTGTATTTGCTCCAGCTTCCTGTTTGCCTCTTGGAGTTATGCAAGCAATTACGGTTTAATGCCCCGGAGACACTCCCAAATGATGGGATTAAACCCCAAGGGAAACAGACTTCTGTTGTGAAGGATTACTATCAATGTTCTAAAAAGCCCTTCCACAGTTCTGAGGAATCACTGATCCTTTTCGTGTCTGGACAAGAAGTTTGCCAGTGGCCAGAGCTGGGAAATGCTCAGACCTCTTTGGGTCCCCTGACTCTGCTTTCCGGCCCCTTTCCTGTGTTTTTGGGCAGACCCCTGGGGTGTCTCTCCGTCTGTGCTGCTGGGTCCTTTCCAGTGGGGTCTGGGGAGTTTGATTCCTAGTTTCAGAGAGGGTTGGACCATAGGTCACTCCAGCACCCTTGAGGGGATTTTGGGTTTGGGTCCCCCCTGCAACTTTGCAATATCGGGGGAAGGCTAAGGCTGTTGGTTACACATGTCATAAATTATTTCTTGACCATTAGCAGTGTTTCTGCCTCATAACTGTTCTTCAGGCATATTAAATCAGCAAGAAGGAAGAGCATGCTAGGACATCTGGGGCTGCCAGATAATTCAGTTAATTTCTATTCCCTTGAACCTGGAGGTGTTAATTTGGAAGCACAACAGAAGAGTCTGAAGAATGCTAATACGTCATTTGAATGATTAATGCAATCAGGGGAATTGGGGGGACCTCTGTTTACTCTTTAATTTTGACAGGGCACAGCAAGGAGGAGAGTGGCTAATTTTCCAAAGTTAAGGGCATTCGAGCTGGGGTGACTCAGAAGGGCTGTGCTTGGTGATGGGGGCCAGTTTTGTTTATATAATGGCTACAGCCAGGAAAACAGATAAAATTGTGATCTGATGAGCCCTGTTCTCTTGGGTGAGGAAACTCTTGGGAGCTACCGGGAACAGCAAACAGAAGAAGAAAAAAGAAGGGAAGAAAAGAAAAGAAAGAGGTTAGGAAAACAAAGCTGAGAATAAGTGATAGCCTTATAATGTACATGTATTTTTATCTGACATTTCCAAATTGAGTGGCTTTCTTTAAAGGGAGGAAAATATTTTCGAATTTGTTTAAATGGAACCTTATTAGGGAAAGCTTCGGTTTGAGCAACTATTTAAAAATATTTTTCTGAGGAGATACGCAAAGGAAGACATTTAATTTTGAGCAGACTGTAGGCATTTTAAAGAAGACTTGTGTCTATTTATTGCTCTGCCTCTGGTGAGAGGCAGCTTATAACTGTGAAACAGGAAATTTCAAAGGACACTTTTCCCCCCACTAGCCAGACACGATATTATCTCCTTTTTTAAAACAAAGGAGGTATTGTGAGAATGAAAGAGATTTGGCCCCAAGCACTAAACAAATTCTAGAGTGCGGAAAAAACCCTGTAATTATGTTAATAGTAAATTAATGTTTTGCGATTTACCCATATCACCTCAGAATAGGTGTTGTTCAAAAGTACCTATTGGAAATATTCAGTAGATATGGTGGAGAAAGGATGGAGTTAAGTGTTTAGTTCTTTATAAAGCCTTCCATTTAACCTTAAAATGGAACTTTCTGGTGCCAGAAATGTATGTTTTCTGAAGTGCCACCCAGACACTGCTTATAGAAGCTGGGAAGAGGTGACCACACGTCCTGGGGGTTAAGAGTGGAATGAAGCTGAGTTTCCTTAAACCAGCTAGAAGCTGTTACCGTTAATCAGCTAGAAAAACTCTAAAATCCCGACTACAGGATTTCTCAGGTCCATCCCATCTAGGAATTCTCTGATACTGCGATTAGCGGAGACTTCTCGCCTCTGTAACAACGTTACCTTCCGTGAACGCTGCCTGTGACCTTTTGTCCTGGATGACCCGTGGAGTCTCAGCTTAAATTGGGCCCTGATTTGAACACACCTCAATTTTGATTTTCATGGAAAGTTATCTCACTCCACATGAAGTTCTTTGTCCTAAACTAACATACAGATTAAATAAACTTTTGCGGAGAAACTATAGGAATCAAGAACTATGCTAGCTCCCTTTTTTAAAACGTAATTTTTCTTGATTAATTCTCAAAACATCCCTGAAAGGTAAACGTTATTACTCATATCTTACTGATGAGGAAATTGATGCTAAAGGGGTAACTTGACTAAGGTTCCAACTGGGAAGGGGTAGGTCTTCTGATCAGGCTTTTTTTTTTTTTTTTTTTGTAACCATGTCACGACTATCCTAGGCTAAACTGTGAGGTGGACAGTTTCCCCTGGTGCCCCAGGATCTCTCTTGTACATTTTCTCTATTTCAGGGATGTTTTTTCTTCTCTTCAGGCATCCAGCATTTTTTTTTTTTCATGACTCTACATTTTCATCAAAACCCACACTGAAGAATGGATTTTATATCAGTCATGTATTCTTTAGTATGAATTTAAACCCAAGTCAAAAACTGTGAATCCAATTTTTTTACTTAATCAATCAATTCACAAGCTAGTTCAGTTTTTAAAATTTTATAGCTAATAAAGGAATAAAATATTCAACTTGCCTTTTGGGCCAGATTTACCTTAGTCTTTCAAATAAAGTAAATGTTGACTTTTTTCCTACCATGCATCAGCTAGAAAAACTTTAGAAACAAGCATTTCTGATAAACCTTATGTGAATAATGGAAATTTTTATGAATAAAACACTAGACCAGGAGTAAGGAAACCTGGGTTTCAATCCCAGGTTATTAAAATGTGTGCCTTAGAGCATACAGGACTAGAGACTGAAGGATTTAATTGGTTGGGTAATAGACGTATAGCTCTTTTCCTACCCCCTTTTCCATAAAAGACATCATTAATTAATAGTGAGGCTTTATCTGATCAAGCCTGGATGCTGTTTTGGCTCCAACTCCACAGATCCTAAACAACCATTATTTATCATTTGCAAGGTGAAACTTATTTGCTAACCAAGGGCTAGATGGTCTCTAACATTTATTCTAGCTAAAAATTCTGTGGTTACAATGGAAGAGAGTTAAGAATCCAAAAATAAACCTGTGCATATACCTATGGTCAACTGATTTCTGCCAAGGCCCTTAAATGGGGAAAGAATAGTCTCTTCAACAGATGGTGCTGGGACAACTAGATATCTACTTGTAAAGGAATGAAACTGGACTCCTACCTCATACCATATACAAAAGTTAACTCAAAATGAATCAATAACCTAAATATAAAACTAAAACCATAAAATTCTTAGAGGAAAACAAAGAAGTAAATATTCAGAACCTTGGTTCTGGCAATGGAATCTTAGGACCCTAAAAGCATGGGCAGCAAAAGAAAAAATAGATAAATTGGCCTTCATCAAAATTAAACTTTTTTTTTGCATCAAAGAACATTATCAAAAAAGTGAAAAGGCTACCTAGAGAATGGGAGAAGATATTTGCACATCATTTTTCAGATAAGAGTCTGCTCTCTCGAATATATAAAGAACACCTACAGCTCAATCAAAAAAAGACGAACAATTCAATTAAAAAATAGGTATAGGAGTTGAAGAGACATTTGTAATGATTATCAAAAATTCCTATAGGGAGTTGAGTCATCTGCTTCTCTCCTATTGGATAGCATCCAGTCTCTTTTCTTTCCTTCTCTCCCCCCCACCCTCTGCCTCATCTATCACAATAGCCTTCTGATCTCTCTCTTTTCTCTGTTGTATACAGCTTTGCATGAAGTCATCCTTGCCTGGAAAAACAAGAATGAAAATAAAAACAAAACTTCTACAACTTCCACAGCTTTCACAATAGCTTCTGACCCCAACTGCAAATTTGCTAGCAACTCAGTCCAGTTCAGTTCTGACTCTACCCCGAGTTGGGCCAGATCCCATAGGTGAAGGGGTGAAGGGTATCCTCTCCAAGATTGTCTTTCAGGCACATCTTTCAGGTTTGGAGCTCATGCCACCTGCACTTCTGCTCAACTGGCTACAAATTCAGGTTTGATAATTCCTTAGAATAGCACACAGAAGCCACTTAAAGCACTATACTTATGGTTATAGCTTTATTGTAGTAAAAGGATACAAATAGGAAGAAGCCTGTTCCTACTGATTTAATATTATGTTCTCTAAAACCAAGGTCAGAATACCTACCTTGCAGAGTTGTTGAGAGAGAGTCTATTATTTTGCCTTGTTTCTCTACTTGATTTTATGCATAACAGTTATTGAGCAACTACCATGGACCAGGTGGTATAAAGTCGAGAGAAGAGGCAAGATGAAAATAATAAAACCATGCTTTCTGGAAGTCATCTAAACTAGTGGTTTAACTTTTCTTACCACAGTCCCCATGTTATACTTTGGTGCAAGTGTACACACAGACAACTGAAATAAAAATTTAACAAAACAATATTTACCTTTACTGCATGTAATGTACTTTGAAATTTTCCATGCCATTACTACTCCATTCCATTTATTCCATTAAGCAATACCGGTTATGACCCCTAAATTAATTTCATGGGCCACTCAGGGATCATCACTTGCACTAGACCACTTTCTTCCCCAATTCCTCTACTGACATCCACTAACATGACCATCCAACCCCTGTTTGTGTGCTTCCAGTATGAGAAACTCTTTGAACAATTAACTATTAACAAGCAATTAGCTGTCTTCATACTGCATGCTTTATCCAAAGGCTGGTAAATTGATTATTTAGAATGCTGATTGGATTTCCCTAGTCCCCTTCTGCTAGTCTCTGGCTATCCAGGACCTATTTCAGCACTGCTTTCTGTTCCAGGCCATGAAGTCCTCATTTCTAGCAAAACTCAGGGTTCCTGTGACCCAGCATTATAACGCTAATTACAGCTAAAATGTTCTTGGCTGACAATGGCAGGTGTTGCCTTGCATATTAAGAGTAATCATTGAAAACTAAAACAAGGACTTTCTCTTATTAAATACAGGTAGTGAAGAAAGAATTTTGAACAAGATAGAATTTTGGAACCATTTAAAACCATCTCTAACTTTAGGAGGTGGGACTAATTGCTTAGATTGAGTGAATAGTTGTATGATGCGGTCTGATTGGACTGGTGGCATAGCCTGTCCTAACTCCACTGAACATACCAAAGTAGAAGGGATATTTTCATGAAGCATTTGTTTTCATCTAGAGGGCAGATGAGGGGACAGTTCACATGGACATTCTAAAGTGTGAGACGTGATCAAGAATGAATCCTTGGGTGAGAACTGCATTAGTGATAACCACAGAATTCAGCAATGACAATGCACTTATGAAAGGGAAGCACCGTGCCTTCCAGCTTTGCGCATGGTGAACACCAGGGCTGAGCCTCTCCGTGTTGACTAAATTAATTAACTGAATTAGTTATGATGCCAACTCAAACACTGATCCAAAAGAATTTCTGATTAAAAAAAACAAGTATCAGCTTGGTACTGGTTTGAAAGTATGTACGTACCCTAGAAAAGCCATGTTTTAATCTTTATCAAATCTTGTAGGTTTCTTCTAATCCCTATTCAGGACTCTAGGTTGGAGACTTGATTGGGTTATCCCCATGGAGACGTGACTCAATCAGTTGTGGGTATTAAACTTGATTAGATGGAGCTGTGTCTTCATCCATTCTGCATGGTTCTTGATTAGTTTACTGGAATACTGTAAAAAAGGATTGATTTTGGAGAGAGATGGTTTTGAGAATGAGAGAGAGCTGCAGAGCCATGGCAGAGCCGCAAAGCCGAGAGTCCACCAGCCAGCAACCTTTGGAGATGAAAAAGGAGAACACCCCCAGGGAGCTTCATGAAGCAAGAGTCCTGGAGAAGAAGCTAGAAGACATCGCCATGTTCCCTGTGTGCTCTTCCAGCTGAGAATGAAACCCTGAACTTCATCGGCCTTCTTGAATCAAGGAATCTTTCCCTGGATGCCTTAGATTGGACATTTCTCTAGACTTGTCTTAATTGGAACGTTTCCATGGCCTAACAACTGTAAACTTTGCAACTTACTAAATTCCCCTTTTTAAAAGCCATTCCATTTCTGGTATATTGTGTTCTGGCAGCTAGCAAATTAGAACAAGCTTGATTTTATTTGGAAGACTGTCTTGTTAAGTGCTATGCAGGTTTATAATGCCATCTTCTTGGCGGTAGAGGGGTCAGCACGATTAACTTGGCTAAATCTGCAATGGTATCTCACTAACTTTGGGTAGGTGGGCAGGGAGAGGAAAGGTGCACATACACAAATATATTCACACAAAGGACAAAAGAGGGATGGCAGGGAGAGAGAGAGAGAGACTTGTTAAAAATAGCACTTTGAGAGACATGGGACCTTAGGTATCAAATAGGGTGAAAACCAAAAACTGTATACTAATTTTTAGTATATTTTATTTATATCACTACACAATATACTTCAGTTGGAAATTTGTAATTAAAAAGATTCCTGGATTAGGGTTCAACCAGTTACATGATCGTTGGCAACTTAATTGACCTTGCTGGGCCATAGTTTCCTCATTTAGAATATGAAAGTTTTAGACCAGAAGATTTTTCTTTAAGGCTGTTCTGCAGCTTGAAAATACTATAAATCTATGGATTTATACAAGTGAGATATACATCAGTGAAACATTACAATGGCTTCTAAGCAACATCTTATAAATTCATAAACATATCCCTTCAATGAATATTAAATAAAGGTCTACTAGCATTTAACTCCTCAACAAAGTGATAAAAGTTCCTTAACAATAATCAGTACTACTTGGCTTCTATGGCTTTCTGAGCTCAATTAAAACCCAGACCACAACAGGCTAAGGATAGGTTCTGTCACAGAGTGGAGGCAGGGTAGTTTCAGGATTTAATGCCAAGCCTACTTCAGGCCACAGACATTCCACTTCCTTTTTCTTCAGAGGAGCAGTAGCCAGAAAGGATCTTCTTGCTGGCTTCCACAGGGTAGCTGTTGACTGATGGGTGCCAAGGGAGAGAGGGAGGAAGAGAGAGGCAGGCAGATCAATCTTCTTATGGGCCAACTAGCCATGTAGATCAAATGCAAACGATGAAATGTGTACACCCTGGTTTTACGCATACAGGGAAATAAGATTGTTATATGTTCGTTATATGCAACTCATCCTTTGTGTTAGTAGGTCAGGGATAAAGGGAGAAAAAAGCCGGGGGGAAAATAATTATAAGACATAAAATAATATGGATCTATCCTGGAGAACATGTTGAAAAAACAGATGAGAAAATGTGGCATGCAATACTTAACCAAAAGAGAAATAAGAAAAATCATGTAAGGCAACTGGGCTCAAGATCATTCTCATCGATTGTGCTTGAATATTTTACAATCTTGCGTGCAGCCCGCAGACTTCATTTTATTTTGTCCATTGTCTTATTTTATCCCTTAAGCCATTACTACTTTGATTTCTTTCACCAGAATTTGTCCTTTTCCACATGTGGATCCTGTATATATTTTGTTAAATTTATGCCTTAATATTTCATTGCTTGGATTCTACTGTAAATGGTATTTTTAAAATTTGAAATCTCAATTTTTCATTGCTCACATATAGAAAAACAATTAACTGTTGCATATTTACCCTGTATCCTGCAACTGTGCTGTAATCATTTATTAGTTCTTTGTTTTTTGTCAATTTTTAAGGATTGTCTAGATAGAAAAGTTATGTCATCTGTGGACTAATACTTTTTATTTCCTTCGTTCCAAATCTGCATTATTTTCTTTCCTTTCCTTGCATCATTGTACTAGCTAAGACTTCCAGTATAATGTCAAATAGGAGTGGTGAGAGGTGATACTCTTGTTCTATTCCTGAATTTAGGAGGGAAGTGTCTGGTTTCTTACCATCAAATATGGTGCTAGCTGTGGGTTTTTTACAGATGTTCTTTATCATGTTGAGGCAGTTCTATTCCTAGTTTGATGAGTTTTTTTTTTTTTATTGTGAATGGATGTTGGATTCTGTCAAATGCTTTTTCTCCATCAATTGATATGGTCATACATTTTTCCTCAGCCTATTGATGTGGAGGAGTACAGTAATTAATTAAAATCAATCCTTGAATACCCAGAATAAATCTCACTTGACTGTGGTCTATAATGCTTTGTTATATTTGAGTGAGAACAAACGTTTCGTTGAGAAGTTTTGCATCTATGTTCATGAGAGATATTAATCTGTAGTTTTCCTTTATTGTAGAAGGCTTTTGGTATTAGGGCAATGCTGGCCTAATATAATGAGTTAGAAAGTGTTCCCTCTGCTTCTATTTTCTGAAGAGATTGTGGAGAATTGCTATCGTTTCTTACTTAGATATTTGGTAGGATTCACCAGTGGAAATATCTGCTCCTGGTCTTGTCTGTTTTGGAAGTTTATTATTGACTCAATTAATTTAATAGATATGGTCCAATTCAGATTATCTGTTTTTCCTTGTTGGAATTTTGATAGTTTGTAACTTTTAAGGAATTGGTCAATTTTATGTAAGTTATCACATTTGTTGGCACACTATTCTTTTATTATTCTTTAATATTAATGGAATCAGCAGTTGTGACCCCTCTTTGATTTCTGATATTAGTAATTTGTGTCACCTCTCTTTTTTCTTAGTTATATTGTGGCTAGAAGTTATTACTTTTATTGATTTTTAT
This sequence comes from Tamandua tetradactyla, assembly GCF_023851605.1. Taxonomy (NCBI): domain Eukaryota; kingdom Metazoa; phylum Chordata; class Mammalia; order Pilosa; family Myrmecophagidae; genus Tamandua; species Tamandua tetradactyla. The sequence goes on along the minus strand of NC_135343.1, from coordinate 32,584,835 downwards.
TGAAGAATCAATTTTTTGTTTCATTGATTTTTCTCTATTGTTTTCCTGTTTTCAATTTCATTGATTTCCTCAAAAAATTTTATTAAATCTTTCTTCTGATTGCTTTACACTAAAATTGCTCTTCTCTCTAGTTTCCTAAGATGAAAGCTTATATTGCTGATTTTAGGTCCTTATTTTCTCCCAATATACATATTTAACGGTATACATTTCCCTCAAAACACTGCTTTTGCTGCATCTCACAAGTTTTGATGAGCTGTATTTTCATTTTCATTTAGGTCAGTGTATTTAAACTTTTTTCCTTGAGTCTTAATCTTTTTTTCTTCTCTACCAACAGTGAATAGGTCCATCTCTCTCTCTCTCTCCACATTTTCTTCAACACTTGTGTCTCTCCGTTTATTTATAAATAATTTTATTAACACATCATACAGTCCATCCTAAGTAAAAAAATCAATGGTTCCTGGTATAATCACATAGCTGCAACTTCACCACCACGATCTCTATGAGGACGTTTCCATTTCTTATGCAAATAATCCCATACTCCTCCCCCATATCCCCCGCTTATTGACATTTTAGCTGTAATGTATTGCCTTTGTTATATTCAATGAATGCATATTCCAGTGTTACTGTTAACTATAGAACTTACTTTGCTTTGGTTGTATTTTCTCTGTATACCATCCCATTTTCAACACCTTGAATGTTGACATTCAATTGTTCTCCTTCATGCAAAAATATTCTTATATGTGTACATTTAATCACCATCATTGTCCAGCTAGGCTTTGATAAGTTATACTGTCCCAGTCTATCTTTCCTTCTGGTGTCACACATGCCCCCAGACTTTTTTCCTCAACCATACTCACATTCAACTGTGTTCACTGTACTTACAATATTGTGCTACCATCAGATAGTATTGTATTATCCATTTCTGGATCTTTATAACCAATCCTGTTGAACATTCTCTACTCCTTCAGCAATAGTTTTCTTTTTTAATAATGGCCATTCTAGTAGGTTTGAGATGATATCTTATTGTGGCTTTGATTTGCATTTCCTAATAGCCAGTATGGTTGAGTGTCTTTTCATGTTTTTGAACCATTTGTATTTCCTCTTCAGAAAAGTGTCTGTCCATGTCTTTTGACCATTTTTAAATTGGGTTGTTTGTCTTTTTGCCATTGAGTAACAGAATCTCTTTATTCTGGATATAAACCCTTATCTGATCTGTGGCTTCCAAATATTGCTCCCCATTGCATAGACTGCCTTTTTTACTTACTTGACAAAATCTTTTGATGCAAAAATTATTTAATTTTGAGGTCATCCCATTTATCCATTTCTTTCTTCAATGCTTGTGCTTTGGGTGTAAAGTCTAGGAAACCACCACCCCATCGCAAGATGTATAAGATATTTCTCTACATTTCTTTTATGGTCTTAGCTTTAATGTTCAGGTTTTTGATCAATTTTGAGTTAATTTTTGTATAAGGTATGAGATATAGGTCTTCTTTAATTCTTTTGGCTATGGTTATCCAGTTCTCTAAGTACCAGTTATTGAAGAGGCTGCTCTGTCCCAGTTGTGTTGATTTGACTACCTTTTCAAAGATCAATTGTCTGCAGATGAGAGGGTCTATTTCTCAACATTCAATTCTATTCCATTGGTCAGTATATCTATCTTTATGCCAGTATTATGCTGTTTTGACCACTGTCACTTTGCAAAATCCTTTAAGGTCAGGTAATGTGAGACTTTCTACTTCCTTCCTCTTTTTCAAGATATTATTAGCCATTTGGAGCATGTTGCCCTGCCAAATAAATTCAGTTATTGATTTTTTAATTTATGTAAAGTAAGTTGTTGAGATTTTAATGGATATTGTGTAGAACTGACATCATAACTATAATTAGTTTTCCAATCCATGAACACGGTATGTTCTTCCATTTATTTAGATCTTCCATGATTTCTTTTGGCAGTTTCTTGTAGATTTGTGTGTATAGGTCTTATTTTTTTGGCCTTGGTTAAATTTATTTCTTAATATTTGATTCTTTTGGTTGCTATTATAAATGGAATATTTTTCTTGATTTCTTCCTCATATTACTTGTTACTAGTGTATAAAAACATTACCAATTTTAGTGCTTGATCTTGTATCCTGCCACTTTGTTGAACTCATTTATTAGTCCTAGTAGCTTTTGCTGTAGATTTTTCAGGATTTTCGACATATAGGATCATACCTTCTGCAAACAGTGAAAGGTTTACTTCTTCCTTTCCAATTTGGATGCCTTTTATTTATTTTTCTTGCATAACTTCTCTGGCTAGAACTTACAGCACAATGTTGAACAACAGTGGTGACAGTGGACATTCTTCTCTTGTTCCTGATCTTAGAGGGAAAGCTTTCAGTCTCTCCCCATTGAGTATGATGCTAGCTGTGAGGTTTTCATATATTCCCTTTATCATGTTGAGAATGTTCCCTTCTATTCCTATCCTTTGACGTATTTTAATCAAGATCGGATATTGAATTTTGTCAAATGCCTTGTCTGTATCAATCAGGATGATCATGTGGCTTGTTCACTTTGAATTATTGATGTGGTTATTATAGTAATTAATTTTCTTGTGTTGAACCAGCCTTGTACACCTGGAAAAAATCCCACTTGGTCCCGGTGTATGATTTTTTTAATGTACTGTTGGATTCAATTTGGGAGCACTTTGTTGAGGATTTTTGCATCTACAGTCATTAAAGAGAATGGCCTGTAATTTTCTTTTCTAAGCATCTTTGTCTGGCTTTGGTATTAGGGTGATGTTGGCATCATAGAATGAATAAAGTAGCTTTCCCACCTCTTCAATTGTTTTGAAGAGTTTGAGCAGGGTTGGTGTTAATTTTTTCTAGAATACTTGGTAGAATTCACATGTGAAGCCATCTGGTCCTGGACTTTTCTTTTTTCAGGTCTTCTTGATGACTGATTCTATTGCTACTTGTGATTGGTTTGTTGAGGTCATCTATTTCTTCTCAAGTCAATGTTGTTCTTCATCTATGTTGTCTAGCTTCTTAGCATATAATGGCTTATGGTATCCTCTCACCGTCTCCTTTATTTCTGTGGGGTCAGTAGTTATGTTCCCTGTCTCATTTCTGATTTAATTTATTTGCATCCTCTCTTTTTTGTCAGCCTAGCTAAGGTGCATCAGTTTTATTGATTTTCTGCAAGAACCAACTTCTGGTTTTGTTGATTTCCTCGTTGTTTTCACTTTCTCAATTTCATTGATTTCTGTTCTGATCTTCATTATTTCTTTCATTTTGTTTGCTTTGAGGGTTGGATTGCTGTTTTTTCTCTGGTTTCTCCAGGTGAACGGTTAATTCCCTGATTTTTGCTCTTCTTTTTTTTGCATTGCAGGGACAGGGAATTGAGCTAGGGTCTACAGCATGGTAGGCAAGAACTCTGCCTGTTGAGCCAACATTGGCCACCCTCTTCTTTTTCAATATAGGTATTTAGGGCAATAAATTTCCTTCTCAGCACTGCCTTTGCTGCATTCCATAAGTTTTGATATGCTTTGCTTTAATTTCCATTTGTCTCAAGGTATTTACTAATTTCTCTTGTAATTTCTTCCTTGACATACTGGTTGTTTAAGAGTGTGTTGCTTTGCCTCCATAAATTTGTGAAGTTTCTGGCCTTCCACATGTTATTGATTTCCAGCTTCATTTCATTATCATACAAAAAATGTTTTGTATAATTTCAATCTCTTAAAATTTATTGAGAATTGTTTTGCGACCCAACATGTGATCTATCCTGGAGAATGATCCATGAGCACTTGACAAAAATGTGTATACTGCAGTTGTGGTGTAATGTTCTGTAAATGTATGTTAAGTCTAGTTCATTTATTATACTGTTTAAAATCTCTGTTTCCTTATTGATCCTCTAAGTGTTTTGTCCATTGATGAGAGTGATGTATTGAAGTCTCCAACTATTGTTGTTGAAGTGTCTACTTCTCTCTTCAGTGTTGCCAGTATGCGCTTCATGTGTTTTGGGGCACTCTGGCTTGGTGCATAAATATTTATGATTGTTATATCTTTTTGATGAATTTTTCTTTTTATTTTTTTTTGTCTTTTTTAGTTGTTTTACATTTGAAGCCTAATTTATTGGGTATTAGTATAGCTGCCCCCATTCTTCTCTGGTTGTTGTTTGTGTGAAATATCTTTTTACAACCTTTCACTTTCAACCTATTTTTGTCCTTGGGTCTAAAGTCAGTCTCTTGGAGACAGCATGCAGATGAGTACTGTATTTTTTAAAAATCCATTCTGTCAGTCTCTGTCTTTTGATTGGGGAGTTTAATCCATTGACATTTGATGTTATTACTGTAAAGGCAGTACTTTCTTCCACCATTTTGCCTTTTGGATTTTATTTGTTGTGTCTTCTTTTTTTTTCTCTTTTTACCCTTACTGATAATCTTCATTTCCATTCTTCTCCAGACTTCTCTCTCCTATCTTTTCCTGTCTTTCTGTAGTGCTCCCTTTAGTATTTCTTGTAAAGCAGGTATCTTATTCACATACTCTCTCAGGGATTGTTTGTTTAAAAATATTTTAAACTCTCCTTCTATTAATTTTTCTTGCATGGGCAGGCGCTGGGAACTGAACCTGGGTCTCCAGCAGGGCAGGCAAGAACTCTGCCTGCTGAGCCACCATGGCCTGCCTTAAACTCTCTTTCACATTTGAAGGTCATTTTTGCCAAGTATAGAATTCTTGGCTGGCAGTTTTTCTCCTTCAGTATATTAAATATATCATACCACTGCCTTCTTGTCTATATGATTTTTGCTGTGAAATCTGCACATAGTCTTATTGAGTTTCAGTTGTACGTGATGGGTTGCTTTTCTCTTGCTGCTTTCAGAATTTTCTCTTTGCCTTTGACATTTAACAATCTGATTAGCAAGTGTCTTGGAGTAGGTCTATTTGGATCTATTCTGTTTGGGATTTGTAACTTTGTGTGTTTCAAAAGAAATGGGAAATTTTCAGTGATTATTTCCTCCATTATTCTTTCTGCCCCTTTTCCTTTCTCATCTCCTTCTTGAACACCCATAATACATATATTTGTGCGATTCATACTGTCATTTAATTACCTGAGATCCTGCTCATATTTTTCCAATCTTTTCTCTATCTGTTCTTTAGTGTGTAGGATTACAGATGTCCTGTTCTCTAGTTCATTAATCCTTTTTTCTGTCTTCTTCAAATCTGCTGTTGTATGTCTCTATTGTGTTTTTCATCTCTTCCATTGTGCCTTTCATTCTTATAAGTTCTGCCATATCATTTTTCATGCTTTTGAGTTCTTCTTTATGGTCACACAATGTTTTCTTTATATCCTTCATCACTTTCACCATATCTTCCCTCAACTCATTGATTTGATTTAGCATGTTTGTTTGAATATTAATTAGTTGTTTCAACTTGGGTATTTCATTTTTTAAAAAAAATTTTTATTGACAAATCTTCACACTCATACAGTTTATACATGGCATAAAATCAATGGCTCACAATGTCATCACATAGTTGTGTATTCATGATGATCATTTTTAGAACATTTAAGTCACTCCAGAAAAAAGAAATAAAAAGAGAAAAGAAAAACTAATACATTCCATACTTCTTACCCCTCCTTCTCATTGACCACTGGTATTTCCATTTACTCAATTTATTTTATTTCTTATCCCCCATTATTTATTCATTTTTTATTTTTTATTTATTTATTTATTTTTTTTACTCATCTGTCCATACCCTGGATAAAAGGAGCATTGGACACAAGGTTTTCACGATCACATAGTCACACTGTGAAAGCTATATCATTATCCAAATGTCTTGAAGAATCAAGGCTTCTGGAACACAGCTCAGCAGTTTCAGGCACTTTCCTCAAGCCACTCCAATACACCATAAACTAAAAAGGGATATTTATATAATGCATAAGAATAGGCTTCAAGATAACCTTTCATCTCTGTTTGAAGTCTCTCAGCTACTGAAACTTTATTTTGTCTCATTTCCCTCTTACCCCTTTGTCAAGAAGACTTTCTCAATCCCATGATGCTGGGTCCTATCTTAACCTGGTAGTTCTTTCCTATTTATACTCTTAGGAGTCATATCCCACATAAGGGGGAGGGCAGTGAGCTCATCTGCCAAATTGGCTTATACAGAGAGGCCACATCTGAGCAACAAAAGAGATTCTCTGGGGATGACTCTTAGGGCTAATTAGAAGTAGGTTTAGCCTATCCTTTGCAAGAATAAGTTTCATAAGGCCAACCCCCAAGATTGAGGGCTCAGCTTATTGATTTGGTCATCCCCACTGCTTGCAAGAATATCAGGAATTTTCCAAATGCGAAAGTTGAATATTTTCTCCTTTCTCCCTGGTTCCCAAAGGGGACTTTGCAAATACCTCTTTATTCACTGCCCAAATCTGGGATGTATTAGGGGCATCACACTAACTTGTACAAACCAACAAAATCTCATGCCCTATTCAAGATTCCATGTACTTATGATTTTTAACTAAACCTACCACACAAGTTAAATTAGGTAACGTGCTGCCCAAAACATAACTTTTGCCCCAAATGAATATCTCTCTCTTTGGCCTCACACAGAAGTTGAAGTTTTAAAATATGGACAATATCATCCTTTGCCCTGTATTCTGATCTACCTCAGTCCTATCCAGATCAGCTTCACTCATATCTCTACTCAAAGTGTGATAACTTTTCCAACAGTTCCTGTATGGAGTACTGCTGACTTTCATAGCTTCAGAGTTTTAACTCTGAGTCTCGGGTGTCACATAAATACCTGAAGATTCTGGGAATGACCATGTTATATACAAACAGCTCAGTATACCAGAATTTAGATATAACAGTTACAACTCCTAAATATATTTGACTGTTGCAAGAGCTTACAATCAAGGACCCTTTACAATAAGCCACAACCTGATAACCCAAGGTTTTGAATTCAATTCACCAAGTTTTTATATTATAGTTAGTCCATATGAGTGAGGCATGATAATATTTGTCTTTTTGTTTCTGACATTTGATTCAATATACATTCCTTAAAGTTCATCCACTTAGTTGTATGCCTCACAACTTCATTTTCTACTCGTGGCTGCTCAGTAGTCCATGGTACGCATCCACCACAGCTCCCCTTTCCTTCCCTCATTTGTTGTACCCTTAGGTTACCTCCATCAATTGTGAATCGAAAACACTGCCACCATAAACACCAGTGTGCAAATGTCCTTTCATGTCCTCACACTCAGTTCCTCCAGATATATAATGAGCAATGGAGTTGCAGGATCATATGGCAACCCCACCTGCAGCCTTCTGTGGAACCACCACTCTGCCCTTTGGAGGGGCTGTACGTCTCACCTTCCCTGCCAACAGTGAGTACGTACATCTGTTTCTCTGCATTTTCTCTAGCACTATTTCTCTCTGTTCATTTTTAAACAGTTTTATTTGTACATCATACAATCCAACCTAAGTAAATAGACATTCCCTCACCACCATAATTTTCCTGTATCTCATTTGACGTGTTCATCTGTTCATTTGAGTAGGCCATATCTTTGTTTTTCCAGGTGTGACTCATATTTGTTTTGGTGTCTTGCCATCTGATTTCTTTGATTAGCTTATTCTGGAGGCCATTTTCACTCTTTTACTTAGGGTTTTCTTGTTGTTTGGCTTTGTGCTCTATGTGTTTTTTGGTATTCAGTTCAACATATTCTAGACCTCTAGCATAGCTTCTATTAAACTGATCAGACTTTTTTCAGCTCTTGTTTATCTGGTTCATGCCCTGTTTAAAATGGAACATTTTTTTAGGGGGAGAGTCTCCCCAGATATGATCAACCCTAGTCAGATCTTCTCAGAAAAGACAAGCCAGGTCTCAGGAGGAGGGTGTAATCAGTATCAAGTTTCCCTGAGGAAGAGACCCAGCAGGTTGTCCGATATTCCTGTGAAACCTCTAGACTCTGTTTTATTTTTATTATTTAGAAGCTTATTTCTCAATTTACAAACATTTGGAGATTTCATAACTATCTATTCTTATTGAATTTCCACTTAATTACACTTGTGGAAGAACATATACTGTGTAATCTCAATCTCTTGGAATTTGTTGAGACTTGATTTATGGTTCACTATGTCCTCACATTTGGTAAATGTTCCATTTACTCTTAAAATTAATGTATATCCTACAGTTGTGTATACTGTTTTATATACGCCAATTAAGTTGGACTAAACTGAGGTTTGGATATCTTTGGTCAATTGTTGGATATCCTCAGTTATTATCTCTTTAAATACTGCTTCTACCCTATTTTCTCCCACCGCTCTCTGGGACTCCAATTATACATACTTAGATCTTTTCACTGTGGTCTATGAGTTTCTTATATGCTTTTATTTTTAATCCTTTAATGCTACTATGCTTTTATGTATGTATCTAGCGACCTATTTCCCAGTTCACTTATTCTCTGCTCAAAAGTGTTCAATCTGCTCTTAATGCCATCTCTAGTTTTTTATTTTAATTATTTTATTTTCAGTTTTTAGAATTTCCAACTGATTTTAAAAAAATATTCCAGTTCTCTAGTGAACATTTTCAGCTTGAAATCTCAGCTGTTTTGAACATATTAATTATTGTAATTTGAAAGTGTGTGACATAATTCCATTATCTATATCACCTGTGGGTCTATTTCTTTTTCTTTTTTTTTAAATAGCCCTACATTTTGGTATGCCTAGTCATTTTTGATTGAATGCTTTGCATTGTGTATGAAATTAGTGAATGAAATTTTCTCTTTCCTGAGATCTATATTTTAACTTGTGGCAAGCAGTATTTTAAGGTAGATCATCTCATTCCAAACAGATGTTGAACTGACTTGAGCATATGCTTTAATCATCAAAAGACTATTATGCTTCCAGTTTGCCTTTCATTTCTTTTAGGAATTAAACAGAGATCCTGAAGTTTTACCAGGGGCCCCCACCCTACTGTTTTTCAGGTCTTGAACTCCATTTTTAAAAGTTTTCCCACCACCATTAGATTGCTGAGAGTCATACTTAGTTTCTCAGCCTCTTGGTAACTGCTTTTGTTTAGATTATCAGACTTTTGTCTTTACCTACATATGACTTGGCAGATGCTTCAAGGGGAAAAGCAGGGTAGAACCTCAGATGCAGTTCAACGTGTTTCTCTTCTTTATTAAATAGCTTCTCAAATCATGGCAGCCTTGATGTATTTTGTGTGTATTTTATCTTTCATCTAGCTTTACTAGTTGTTCTCAGAGAGATGTTTAGTGATATTTAAACTAGTACATCATTGCTGGAAGTGGAAACTCCAGGTCCTATCAACTCAAGTTTTTTTAAATTAAGACTTCTACTATAGTACAATATTAGTGGCCAAAGGGCATTTAAAAATAGTTAACAATCACTATAGCTGAATAATTAGAATAAGTATGACCATAAACAACCATTATGACAAACTTTTAGTGAACTGGTTGAATATCAGCATCATGACATAACTTTGAATTATTGAAATCAGATTATAAAGCCAACAGCATATATAGGGAAAAAAATGTTTGTGAGGGTTTGGGTTTAGAGAGTTTCAGACTTAGAATTACAAAGTGATTTTTTTTCAGGAATTTCAATAATAAAAATTTCATTGGCTGTGAATATATTTTATTGATGAGCCAAGAAGACAATATAGTAAATCAAAATTGAATTCCCTTCTTATAAAATCATTGAAAAAAAATTCTAAACAGCTCATAGACTTGAACAAATTTCTAGCCACCGTCTATAAAAGAAAGAACATGATGCCATTTGAATAGCCAGACACGCAAACAAAACAACAGTTGTTTTTCCAAGTAGAGCAGTTCTCGTTCTCAATGACAACTGTTATTACCAAGAGTTGTAGACTTAATGAAAAATTGTATCCCCTAAAATGTAATCGGTTGCTATGTCCAATGTGCACTATGAAAACTTAAGACAGGAGGAGAAATGCCTGTAATAGCTGTCTATAACCCTTTGTCAAATGAGTCATGGCACACCTAAATAAATGAGAAAATGAAATAGAATGTAAAGTGGTATTGAATCATCTATTCTTAATGCATAAAAGATTGGCAGGTTAATTTATTATATAAAAATAATAACTTCTCACTTGTATCCAAGTGGCTAGAAAAAGTCAATGCCATTTCCCAGCATGCTTCATGTGATCTTAGTGAAAATGGCTTTCACCCCTCAGTTACCATCTCTCATGAATTCCCATTATACAGCCATAAAACTAGAAGGAAACCCATGGAATATAAAGGGACACATTAGCATGTAAAGGCCTGCTCCTGCCCATCTGCTGATGAAAGGTCACAAAACAGATATTCGCAACGAGGAAAAGCAAGTTGTGACCACTCTCCAGATATGTACCTGTCAGAGAGAGGTTGACACCTGTGACAGGTACACCGTGATTTCCACATGCCTTGTGCAAAATCAGACGTGCTCACATCAGCATGGCAGCCAAATGTCAAGTACTTCACCTCTCAGCATGGAGACACTCAGAAATATTGGGTACAAAAGGCACTTGGAATCACCTCCTGAAGTCCAAACCGTACAGGAGACCAAACCAGGAAAGGGTTCCGATAAGCCTCGTCGGACACCAGGTGTGAGGACTCATGAACGGCAGCTCTCCTCGTCCCGGTGCTTCTGTGCCTCCCTGACCTGGCCCTGCTCGGTGGGGAAGCCAGGACTGAGGCAAAGGCAGAGGCAGGACAGGGAGTGTGTCTCTTTGCATCCCTGGGGTTTAGTGGCTGGTGAGAGGGAGTAGGATGTGTGATTTCAAAGCAGAAAATGAAGTTTGATTGTGGATTTGAACTTGGCCTGCAAACTGTAAATCTTCTGACATACTGGATTGTTCCTTGGGATTCAGGAGCTTTCACGAGGGAGAGAATGATAAGAAAAATTATATTTCTAGAATCCTTTAAACTGGAGGAAAGATCTTGGTAGACTCTTGGAATTGGTCTAAGTAGAAATTTCAGGTAGACCCTTAAAAGGTGGGCTTTGCCAGACCTAGAGCTTCCTGGGAAGGGAAGGAAAATGCCATCATGACTTTGGGTGTGGCTCTGGGTCTTTAAGGATACTACTAAATCCTCCTTTGGAATTCAACTATGGGGCTGACATCTTCTTCCACAGGGCTGAAGTATTTCTCCCTGTGTATGGTTTGCGGGATATGTGCACATTCCCTTGTGACCTTCTTTATGACAAACAGCAGGCGTGGGATGCCTCCTGGCGTGTGTGGTCTGAGGCCTCTGAAACTGAGATGTCAGCCACTCTCTTAGAAGAGAGCCAAGCACTGAGCTTAGCAGACAACATTGCACAGACTCTGAAATGTTCTGTAGGATAAGAGCGGACTTAAGAACGTCACGCAATGAGTCCCCAGACTGTTGGTAAAAGGGTAGTCCGAGATTGTGTTGTTATTTCATCAGGTATTTTTGTTTTTTTCTTTAATTTTTGGGGACACAGTGAAACTAATGTTATTTTCCCTCCCTCCCTTCCTCCATTTCTCTCTCCCTTCCTTCTTCCCTACTTTCCCTCCTTCCATTTGTAGATCCACGCTAGAAAGCTCAGAACCGCTGATTTGAGGTCTGCCAGACATAAAAGGGGGTGTTATTGGGCGTGCATTTTCCTTGGCTTTGTTTCTGACCACTTTTGAGATCTTGTGGAGAGCCTGGGGAGCTAACTTTGGTCCTTTCTGGAGGGAGGCTGGTGGAAATGCACACATTAGTAAATGAAGTTCCTCACGCAGACTCTGGGCCCGGGGCTTTGCTTTTCAGTAAAGAGCCCTGAGAACCTGGCTAAAGCAGAACACAGGCTTTGGTGGACCCAAAGCGAAAGGCCAAACAGCCTAATTTACAGAGATGTGAGCAGTTAGGCTGATGAGAATCCCACGCGGAACCTTGGAAACATTAATATTTCTTTTAAATGGTGGAAAGGGTGTGGACTTTGATCTCTGTTGGATTCTGGGACTATTGGTTATTATGTGAACTTCAGCCAGCAACCAAATCTCATTGAGTCCTCAATTTCCTCATTGATAAAATGGGAAAAGTAGCACCTCCATGGTTGTTACGAGTTTTAAGTTCAAGAGCATCCGAATGTTGGTTCCTCATCCCCCATTCTCGTCCACCCAATTGGGATAAATAACTGCGTTTGGAACAGCCCTGCCTTTTCAAACCTCTGGGAAAGATGTGGACTTTCATGTCTTTCTATGAAACAATCCTGGCACCCCAGGGACTTGTCCGGAAATTTAGCTCGTGTTTGAGCCTGTTTAAGGGGCTTTTGCTTTCATCTTCAGGAGCCAAATGCCAGTGGCTGCTTTTAATGAAACTAAATCCTTCCTAGTTCTGTGTGATTTGAGGATTTGCTTCCCCAGCCTGGGCAGCAGTCAGATACATTCTGTTTTCTTTATTTTCCAAGTGACCCTAGAACACTTTGTGATTCTAAAACTGACTTGCTTGGAGAAACAAAATCAACTCTTCCTCTCTACCTTCACTCTCTCTGAACATATTGAGGTGTTTTTTGACTTTATATACCTACTGTCAGATTGGCTGGGTCCACAGCCAATGAACATAACTCCCACTTGTCATTTATGTATTCTGGGAAGGTCCTGCATGGGGTCCTTGACATACTGATATCTTCTTCAGCCATTGGTAGCTCAGGAGCCAAAGGAGTAAGAAAAATCACAGAAAAAAAAAAAAGGACAGGTAAAAATATTAAGCCTTTCAGTTCCCCAGGGTGCTTTTCCCATTTCCATGACTCATCAATACCTTAAAACATCTTCTCAGAAGATGAGTGTCAAAGTAGCATAATAATTCCTTATTTTGGGTCTGTCCTGTGGGATGATTTTGGAGAGGAGGTGGTTTATTATGGGAAAATGGTGAGGTTTATATTTGCGTCTAAATTTTGATGCTTTCTTTTCCTCTCTGCCTTTTTCTTTGGCCCTGAGCAGCTGACAGGTTTCCACCTCACCTCCCAGGAGAGGCCCGAGGTGTAGGTGATCAGTTTGGCCACAAGTAATTTGGGCCCTGCTGTTTTTCAGCTGAGCCTGGGGTCCAGGTCTCTCTCATTAGCAGTGCTTCATTCTACAAGGCCACTGTCTTGTCCAGACTCTGTCCCAGTCTTGAACCCTGGTTCCTCCCCTTATTAGTGGCATGACTTTGGGCAAAAAAGTCAACCACTGTGTGGTTGGTTGTTTTGTTTGAAAAATGGAGAGAGTAAAAGCATCAGGTTCAAAGAGTTGTTCTAAGGATTGGATGAAGTAAGGTGAGAGCAGGGTTTAGCATGATGCTGGCACTCTCTAAGCATGACCACCACTATTACCATAGCAGCTTGGCAGTGAACGTTCAGTGGCGGGACTGCTTTCCTCAGGGAGATAGAATTAGAATGGACTCACCAGAAGCTTCAAAATTAATAAGATGCTGGGAAAAATTCTCAGCTTCTCATGCTCCCCAAAGAGAATGTAAAATCTTTAGGGAAGAAATAAGAGACAAAGGTACCATGCTTAAGGGCACAGGTCTCTACTTTTCTCATGTCAAGGTACTTAATGAACCCGGGTTTCCTGGGCTATACTTACTGTACACCCCACTTGGCCAGAAGACACCTTCCAGCCTAATATACACACCAATGTTGGGCTAGTCTTCTGACATCCTGTTTTAACCTTGTATTTGTCGTTTACTCAGAGCCTTCCCCTCTTCCATGAGGCTCTTTGCCCACAGACTGTTAGCTTCTTTTCCAGTTTGTTCTCAGTTACTCCCTTGCAGTCAGACTAGTCTATCTTATCCATTCCCACTTCGATTCATTGCCCTGCCCTATTCCTTTCATCTGGAGAGCCTGGCTTGTGTATGTATAAATCACACATGTTCATTAAGCCCCAGTTCAAGTCCCACCTCTTCTGTGAAGCCATTCCTAAACGTGCCAGATCATTGCTCTCTTTTCTTACACTGAGCACATATAGCACCTTATGTTGCTGTCATGTATTTGGTGATGCTCTAAATTCATGAGCCCAAACTACAGATGGGCACTCAGCAATGCAAACCATTCTACAATATTTTCCCTCTCTACTCAAATCTCTTCACTTACTTTTCCTGCTACCTCTCTTACACTGACAACAACACCTCTTACTTTCCAGAGAAGATTGAGAAGTCATAGCAACTGGTCAGCTTTTCTATTCTGGAATGGAATCTTCCTGCATCAGTAGCTGTACTCTCTACTTTTTCTCTCATTGAATGGGCAATGAATCCCTGCTCCTAACAAAGGACAACCCTTTCCTCTGTGCTCTAGCGCTCACCTTTTTGGAGCATGGTAGTTGGGGAGTTAACACATGATGGCTATCGGGTCTCTGTTTGGGGAAATGGGAAAGTTTTATTTAGTAGGAAGGTGGTAACCACAATGTTGTGAATGTGATTAATCCTATTGAATGGAATGTTTGGGACTGGTTGATATGGGAAAGTTTATGTTGTATATGTTCACACAATTAAGAAAAGAAAGAACGAACTAAATAGACAATGACAATTGAATGCAATACATGATCCTGAATGGGACCCAACAAAGGAGGAAAAAAGCTCAAAGGAACATTATTGGCATGTATGAAAATATTGGAATATCGACTGAAAACTCTATATCAATGTTGAATTTCTTGACCTTGATAACTGCACTTAAGGTGGTTACATTAGTGAATATCCTTGTTCTTAGGAAACACACATGGCAGTAATATGTGTTCAGAGAGCATGATGTATACAGCCTACACTCAAGTGTTTAGAAAATGTATTGATAAATAGATATTTAGAATGATATAGCAAATGTTGTGGAATGTTAAAATTGGTGGATCTGGTATCTGGGGTGGGGGTAGAATTATGATGAATTATTGAAATCAGTGACCAAATTAATTGAGCAAGGTAACTTCAGGCAGTGATCAGTGCTATGAAGAAACCCAACAGGATGATGTAACGAGAGGCTAGAGTATGCACAGCAACATTACACACCATGGCTGGGGAAGGCTTCTTTTTTGAGGAGGTGACTTTCGTGTTTAAACTTCAGTGATGAGAAGGAACCACTAGAAAATCAAGGGAAGGAATTTTACTCCTTGTCTCCCTAACTAGTACACAAGATTTTGCTTGAAGATTGAGTGGAAGGGACTACATGAATCGTATTCACAATACGTCTTTTTCTGAACCCAGAGTTGAGATACTGTCAAAAGAAGAAGGATTTTGAAATTGGGACAGTTTCAGAAAATCCATACCAAGCCAGCCCAAGACAACCTCATAATTGCTGACTGCCAGGCCTTGAGCTGGGACAGCAGCTGTTGGGGATTGACTTGTGGCCCCCCCAGTTGCATCCCACCCCTGGTCCTACAGGTGTGAATGACTCAAATGTAGAATCTTTGATGATTTTAAGGCCAAACTGAATCAGGGCAGGTCTCAACTGAGTATGACTGGAGACCTGAGCAGCAGAGGACATTGGACACTATGGTAGTAGAAGCCATAGAAGGAGACTGAAGAAGATCCCTGCATGATGGAGGCAGAGATTGAGGGCCAATACAAGAATGCTGTGGATATGAGAGGAAGCATGGACCATCAATAACTTGGTTTGGGACTTCCAGCCTCCCAAACTGTTGAGAAAACAAATTCCCATTGTTGAAGCCAACCAGTTTATTATAGCAGCCATGGCAAATGAAGACAGTAGCTTCATGCTGCCACAACTCCTTCTCTGAGGGGCAGCTCGCTCCATTCCTATTGACACAATGCATCAGTGAGGCAGTGCCCACTTTTGTTCACCAGCATCCTTCCTGGGATTTGAACCGATGACCTTGCCATTCTGAATGAGTCAGATTTTAGACAAGAGTTCTTACTTGTATGCCCAGAAAATCAGTATAATTAACTGTGAGTTACAATAATGATGCTGTTGGTATGAGTGCTTGGGGGCCTTTGGAATATGAGGCCTATAAAAATACAACTTATTATTATCATTACTATAATCAGGTACAGATAACTGGTTAAAAGACCATTTCCTACTAGTGTAATAACACGTGACCATAAAAGTTCTTAAAAACTTTATTTTTCCCTCTTTAGAAATATGACCATAGAACCATTTATCCTGGTAATTAAAGCTCCTTTAAAATCCCCTCCAGGATCTGGATGGAAGCAGGTACTGCCCTTTTTCACTGTACATGTTCCCACTGGCTTCTATTAAATGGTTTCTGAGGAATGGGCTTTTTGGTATTGTGTTTTGGAAACAAGAAAAGGGAGACATCTGTTTTGGTGAAATGAAATAATCTATAAAATACAAATTAGCCTACGATGGCACACCTACTTACAATGAGTAAGTTCCAAAAGAATTGGAGTTCGGGCCATGCATGCTATACCTGGAGAGAATATGAATAAGAAGAATTTTATTAGCCGAGAACGTAGTAAAATTCTAAGCCAATTTGAAGGGCGTGTGCAATAGGTGGGGTAATTCTAAGTGGTCATGAAATTGCTTGTAAGCTGTTTCTGTAGGGGCATGGAGAAGGGCTAAAACTTTCCTTTTCTTTTCTTCTTTCCTTCTCTCTCTTCCCCTTTTCTCTTTTCTTCCTTTTCTTTCCTTCTCTCTCTTCCCCTTTTCTCTTTTCTTCCCACTCTCCTATCGTCTTTCTCTTTTCATTTTCTTTCTGCCATTTTAATTGATTTTCAGAGGTTTAAAAGAAATTTGGGAGTAGAAATGTCCCAATTAGCACCACTAAATCTGCTTTCTCCAGGATGGGGAAACTGAGGTATGTGGACAGCCTAACTAACTAACTAACTAACTAACTAGCTAGAACTGTCTTTCTGCTCCCCTCCCCCTCCCTCCTCATCTCCCTTTTTCAGCCCTATGAGACTTTGCACAAAAGCCAAAGAAGGAAGAGAATAAAGGAAATTTCAGAGGGTTTTTTTGGAGTGAAAGCAGGTTCTGAGGACACGTGGTAATTCTGAGTGAATGTCTGAGTGGTGGCTTCGGTCCCTGGGGCTTGTGAAAAGAGCCAGGAAAGTAGCACCTCAAAGAGCGGCTCAATCTAGTCAGAGAAAGTTACTCATTCAGATACCCACATAAAGGGAGCTGAGTTGAAGAATATTGGTCTGGAGAACAGACCAGGGTACATGTCAGTCCTTACTCAAAGCTCCTTTCATTTCTCTGATCTTCGCTGTTCTCATTTACACAGTGCCCTTCACATGCAGATTATGTCTGTACAGTTCAACAGATCGACAAAAAACAAACACTCCCTGTCTTCAAAATATTCTTCTCAACCAAACCCTGAAAACCAACTAAGCAAATTAACTGGTTGAAAGAATAAATGTAGTTAAACTAGTCATTTAA
Organism: Tamandua tetradactyla; assembly: GCF_023851605.1. NCBI lineage: Eukaryota > Metazoa > Chordata > Mammalia > Pilosa > Myrmecophagidae > Tamandua > Tamandua tetradactyla. The sequence continues at coordinate 32,567,518 of NC_135343.1, read as the reverse complement.
CATTATAATAGAACCTAAGAAACCAAACTTTTGACTGTACATTTTTCTCTGTCCAACAACCAGCTGGTTGATATATAGATGTGTAAGCTTGGCTCATAAATACCTTGGAGTGTCTTTTTGCCTCCAACAAAGGTGTCTAAACACCTTTACCTCTGGTTTTCAAGGCCCCCCAGTGACTGTCTCCACCCTCCTTCTCTAACCTGATTTCTCACCACTCCTAATGTCCACCTATGACTTAAGTCAGGCTGGCGTTTTCTCCCTGTGCCCTCCACATGTCTTGCTCCTTTCCTTTTCTGTGCTCTTGTTCATGTTGTTTGCTTTTCCTGAAATGAGCGCAATGCCTTTAAAAGTGCCTCTAGATGTCCATATCCGTCCATCCATCTGTCCGTACACTCATCCATTCTCATCCATCCATCCAGTTCATGTCTTGAATACCAGGCAGTATGCATCAGATGCTGTGCAAATTTCCATGGGGGAATAAGAAGGAATGAGACTTGCAAGCTGTTTTTTGTGGCTTTTTTTCTCTTGAGAAGGGACAGAATGGGTGATGGATACTCATGAAACTCTGAAATGGGTCACTAAGTGCTGTTGTGATATTACTGGTATGTCATTGTTTTCTGCTCTACCTTGGCTCCCTGAAAATGAATAAGGAGTTGGCCTGGCCTTCCTGGGGTTTACCAGTTGCCTACCTATGTGCTCATATCCACGTCTGGTCGGCTAATATGGTATATGGTATCTGCTCTGTATTCCTCTTCTTGCTCTGATTTTGTTATGGCCACTATGTGGGCTTCGTCTTCTGGGCTCTGCTGCCCCTGATGCTGGGCGCTCCTCTTCTGTAGAGGTCCTGCCCCTTCCTCCTTTGGTCACAACTGCTGCTTCTGCCGGTACCATGGTGTCTGCATAGTGCAAGTACCACAAACAGCACACTGATGTTGGAAATCAAAGCAGTGCTGCTTGTGCCCTGACATCTTACAGAGGTTTAAGAGAAACAGAGATTTGGGGTTTTACTCATAGCCATCTCTCTCCCTGGAAACCAGATGCAAGTCCACCAAGGGTTGCTCAGTGACTTGTCCCCCAATGACTAAGGCTGTTTTGCCTTACTCCATCTCTATTCTGGAGAAGTTCTAACTCAGGAAGCTCCTGCGCCATCTGTTCACTAAACATCCCCCAACAGATCTAATTCTCAGCAGTGAACTCAGCTTAGACTCAGTCCAGAGCTCCTTGCTACTTTAGATTGTGTTCCAAGTATTATGGCGGTAGAGGAGGAACATTTTCACTGAGAGTGGAGGAAAATGTCAATGAGGAGCTAATAGAGAAGGTAGTGAAGGATGAATGCCGTGAAGGGGGTCAGGGGATCAGTTCAGGCAGAAGGAGCATCATGCTCAAAGGCACAGAGATCTGAATGAGCCCGAGATGACATAGCCTGTGACGGTGGTCCAGGCTGGGTTTTAGGAAAAGGTAGGATGTGAGGCTGAGAGGGTAGAGCACAACCAGGCCATAAGGCATTTGAATTTCGTGTATATGTGCTCCATGGCAGATCAGTCAATAAATACTCGTTGGACTTAAAAATGTGCCATCAATCAAGTTCTATTTCATATACAGATTCATCTTTTCTGTAGGTTCCCTCTGTTAAATATATTTTTTTAGCATTTGAATTTTAATTTTTCTAGTTTTATTCTAAATTTCTAATAGAAATAACCTAAAGAGGAAAAATGGAGCTAGCTTAAATACACTAATCAATACCTTGATTTCCCAACAAGTGCAAGAAGGTAGACATATATAGCTCTCTTAATTCCTGGGTTTAAAACTTTGCTGGAAAAAATTTGATGAAAATCAAAATGTTCAGCTATGGGTGATGATTTTGTATGAATTGAGTAATTTCCAAGTTCTTGCTGGTGCATGATGAGGTCTTTGCAATCTCCATCTTCAGTCAATCTGTGCATTTGTCTTATCTTCATATCACAGAACATACAAAGGGAGGTAGACCCCTTAGTCAGGTATCATAATTCAAGTCATCAACATTTATTGGGCACCTCCCCCATTCATTGTTGATGACGCCCTTGAGAGTTGGCCATCAGGCCCCCTACTGCTTTTGTTACTTCCACAGGACCTATACAATGTCCTGTACTTTGTTGGCTCTCAGAAAAGACCCACCAAATCCGGGGAGATGAATGGTGGGACAAAGAAGTGACCTTGAATATTGGAGTCAACTGGGGCTGAATGAATCACTTTGCACCGTTGATAAAAAGCTGTGTAACTGTGCCTAGTTAATTCATCTCCCTCTGTGTCCCTGTCTGTGAAGTGGATGTATCTAACACTCAGACCTATGGGCAACTCTAATGAGTCTTATTACTATATGAGCAGGGTTGGGCACATATGAGATACTCAACTGCTTAAAAATCAACAAACAGAAGCAAAATCCAGAAATGCCAGGGGCCCCCCAAAATGTGGCCTGTTTTGTAAAATACACTTCAGCCAGTTTTGATTTATTCAAAACTCAGTCTTGTTTCCAGGCATTATATAGAGAAATTTCTCCATCCACGTTTTCCATCAATACTGAGTAATCCCAGCCAAGCCCTTGTGCTCAGATTAGTAGACATTCAGCTTCACCCTAGTAGAGTCACATTCCTGTACTAATTTTGGGAAAGCAGACCTGAACATAACAAAAACAACCACCTTCATTTATCCTAGAGAAGAAAGGAGTGGTCCACCCAAGCAACAGCAGATGCTTCTGTCAGAGGTCTCTCCTTTAAAGAACAACCACCATCAGCTCTTCTCCTTGTACCCATTTTTGTGGAAGGGGAAGATGAGGCCTGGGCAGACAGTGGGAACCACCTTGGAACTCACTGCCTTGAAAGTCTCCCATGAGTTCAGGTGTTTTTTTTTCTTCAGCTTTTCTGCTCTGGATGTTGACTTTTTGAACAATTTGCTCCTCAAATGGAACTGAAGAGACTTAGTAAAATGCAACTGAGATCTGGAATCTGGGTTTCTGGAGTCAGAACTTCCTTGTTCATACTGGGGCTTTCTCCCAGCCAGTTCCTTCTTCTATCTCTTCTGTCCCATTCCCTCAGAAGACTGGGCTCTAGCTGTCCCAGAGCACCTATTCTAGTTAAAGGAAGCTAATTCAGACTGAAGAGCTAGTGATTTGATGCTTTAACTCTCCTAGGGGCTATTGCAGCCATCATAATTTCATTTCAACAAATATCTGCCCAACTCCCATACTTCTGTATGATGGGTGCCATAGATACAAAGACAAAAATAAAGGAGGTTCTAACCCTGTCATTCAAAAGCCTAGTGGGAAAAATAGTCATATGGAAAGAATTTATTTCAAAAGATTGTAGAAAGTATATTGTTAGTGAGCTCGCTGAAAGAAAGGCTTTTATTTTGACAGGACTTTTAGATAACCCAGGAAAAAATGACGATGCATGACATCTAGAGCTGAGTCTCTGGAGTGAAACCCCAGGAGCCCTGAAGGCGAAAGTTGGGACACCTCTTGTACCTTGTGAGGGGGCAGCAGACACAGTGGCAAGCCCGTGTTTCTCCATCATAGACTGAGCTCATAAAAGCCAGTGCCTGCTTGCTCCCTCCTTCACCCTGAGGGTGGAGAAAGGTTCCTGAGGACACAAAGTAACTTCCACAGGAGGGCAAGGAGCCATCTGCTGCTGTGGCTACTGCTGCACCCACATTCACTCTTTCGACTCTTAGAGTGTTGATGATTACTGGTCATGGGATAATGCCAGGCAGTAGTTCAGGAACCCTGAGTCCTAGCTGGGCTGTACTCCTCCCTTGGAAAGGCAGGTATCCTTTCAGAGCCTTGGTTTCCTGTCTTTGAGTTGGATAACTCCTAGCCTATCAGTTATGCATATAAAAGTGAATGTGAAAGCAATAAAAAAAATGGCACATGTGCTGCAATAAAGTTTTATTGATAATTAGTTGAAAAGCATTTATTGAGGATGTGCTGGGCATCCAGAATTTGGCTGGGCACTAGCTACAGTCCACTGGTTCAGTAGGTTTCCAATAACAAAGTATTTTTCCAATCTGTCTGGTACAGAGAAATTGTCAACATGGAGTAGAGTAGAGAAGATATTGGCTGGATGGTCAAAGACTGCTATAATTCTGTCATTGATTAGCTGTGCAGTGTGTGATAAATATCTTTATTCCTTTGAGCCACAGTTTCCCACTCTGTAAAATGACGTTTTTCACTTGATTCCCTCCTGATCTCTCTTTCTCTTCCTCTCTCTCTAACTACACCTTTCCACCTGGCTGTGCTGGTAGAATGGGGCTCAATAAATCAAGGCACACTAAAATGGTTGACTATTGGATGAGTACAACAGGCCAATGGGAGAATTATTTGGGGTTAGCGGTCAGGAGGCTGGCCTTGCTGCATCTTCCCTTTGAAGGTGGGTGTCAAGCAAATTGAAAGTTCCCAGAGTCTCATCTTAGTCTGGCTGTCACCTTACAATATTGCCAGTCAGCTCTGTTGGAGTCTACAAGGAATGCAAATCTCCAAGGCAGAGTCTAGAAATACCTTATATTTGTATTCACTTTTATTCTTTAAAAAATGCTCTCCTGGGCATTATCTTGCTGATCCCAGTAACAAGTCCATGAATAGTTAAGACATTATAATTGCCATCCTATTTAGTAGAGGAAGAAAGAAAAGAAGAGGTCCAGAAAGGTTAGGGATTGACTTGACAGCACGGAGTAAGAAGAGAGTGGCGCGGCTGAAACTAGCAGCCAGGTGACATCCCTTCCGGTCTAGGACTCTCAGTGTGACCCCAGCCAGGGAGAAGCAAGTGTGTCCCAAGGGGGCCCCACACAGCCCCATGTCCCTTGACCATAGGGGATCAAATACATGTGTGCACTGCCTAGAAATAAGACGATAATTTTTAAGAAGACAGGCATTGGCAAATGGTAGGAGTCAGTAGATGTTTATGAATAAATAGATAAAGCTGCTGTAACTATGGTGGAGAATTCGGGGGGAGTGCCAAAGGCTAATGCGGCAGTTGCTACTGCCTTCTTTGTTAGTCTTTTGTCATCACTCCTGACTTTGCCTGCAAGAAAAGCAGAGGGGGTGTTCTCTACCTGGGGACCCCAGATTCGTCAACTTGATTCCCTAAAAATTCAGCCCCATGATTTAGATGGAGGGCTCCTTTCGCCAAAATGAGAGCTAATCAGCCAGACACGTGGAACACATACTAAGTCGGCCTTGTCACCTTTGGTGATGCTACAGATACGCAGAAGGCAGCTCTTTTCCATCATGGGATCTATCATCTTGTTGGGGACATGAACTAAGTTCATTCTAAACTCTGTAAGTTGTGAGTAAAATACTATGCAGCATTTGTAACAAAATATGATGACGAGGCTTACGTATATAGAGAGAGTTTATAATTTTAGCAGAAAAGGCGCACACAATACATTGTGTATGTGTGTAGAAGGGCTGGAACAAACAAACCTGTTTGGTGGGATGTGAACATCAACATTTTTCTCCAGTTGTCCTTAGAATGTAATAATCTAGACTAATAATATAATGCTATGTAACAGTTCATGTGTTAATCTAGAGTCCAAATATGAAATAGTGTCACAACTCTGTGCAGGGTGAGGGGTCTCTGTGGGTTGCGTCCCTTCCTCTCCTCCTGGGTCACTCCTTCTGCCTGCTGGTTGCCCCAGGATAGGTGGGAACAGGGCATAATCAAGTCTGGCATGAGCTGTGATGTTGGAGCCAGCTTCAGACTCTCTGGGCCTGGCTGATGATTCTCTTGTGGGTCCTTGTGTGGGGACCCCAAGGGCTCCAGACCTCTGGCTGCAGTGCCCCTTGATGCCTGCCCTTTGGCCGACTGCTTCCTGGTTCTCCAGGAACCCAGGCCACACACGACGCACCTATTGGCCAGCACTTACAATGGCTGTGGGCAGGCCCGGTCTCCCTTGGGGTCCCCATCCGGTAAAATGGCATAAAGTCACACAGTGCTGTGTCAAACACTTTCATACCTGAGCTCATTTAATTATTACAATGATTTTATGACACAGGTACTTTTATTATCTCAACTTTATAGAGGAGGAATCTGAGCTTCAAGAGGTGAAGTCCCTTACCCCAGGCCACACTGCTGCTAAGCATCAGAGCTTTAGCCCCAGGCGTCCTGGATGTGGGGTCTGTGCTTTGCAGAAAGGCACCAACTCCACAGGAAATGCTGAGGCTCCTTGGTCTGCCTCCTTCTTTCTAGATTTCCCCAGTGGGAGACGATTCTGGTCCACTTCGTTCCTAGACCCCAGGGCACGCGTATCAGCTACTGGAAGGCTCCAGCAGCAAGGTTTGAGTGTGGGCAGCCCCTGTTTCCCAGTGGGAAGTTTCCTCACAAAATCGTCTCTTTCTTCAATCTTTTATAGTCTCCAAGTGGGTAAGGGGTTCAGGAGTCAGTTACAGTTCATTTCCTCAGAAAATTCTGTATAGGGTGGTCCAGCACCTCAGTTTTATTTTTTCACATTTATATGTTGGTGCCTCCAATGCAACCTAAATTTTTACATCTTATTATATATATGCATATCATGCATGTATAAAACCATGTTTGTGATGTATGTAATTAAGTACACATGGTAAGCAGTTCACCTAAATGACTATAATTGGTATGAAGTAACCTAGTATTTTTCTTTTCTTGCTTTGCTTGTTCTTCAATATGTAGTTTCTCCTGACTCCATTATCGTTGTTCTCATTTTCTTTCCCTTCTCACTCAAGCTCATACATTTGTGCATACTAAGCATCGATTTCTGACCAATTCCAAGACGTTTCCTCATATGGCTCTTTTCCCCTCCTGGGTGGGGTGGGGTCTCACTTTGCCTGACAGCTCTGACACATACCATGTAATAGTTTGGCTTAACAATAGGAATTTATTGATTCACAGTTTTGAGGCTAGAAGAAGGTCCACATCAAGATATCAGCAAGACTTGCTGTCTCCCCAAAAGTGCTCTGGTGCTGGCTGCCGGCAGTCCTTGGGGGCTGTTGGTTTGTATTTCTGGGTCCCATCACATGGGATGTCCTCTCCTTTCTCATTTCTGTGAGCTCCGGGTTCCCTTTATAAGGCTTCCAGTTATCTAGCCTAAGCCCACCCTCATTCAGCTGGACCACACCTTAGCTAAAAATAGCATCTTCAAGAGGGCCTGTCGGCAGCGGGTTCAACACAAGGGATGTGTATTAAGATGAAGCGCCCCTACTTCATCCTAGGACAGGTGGGATCTTGGTGACCCACAGTCCTGCTTTGGCTAGGACTCCTGGGTGTTTTGGGGCCTTGATTCCCACTCCCTAGTGCTGCCTGGCTCCGTGAACCCATCCATCCACATCCCCTGCAGACACTGCCCTAAGGCCACCCCTTTGGGCCTAGGGATGTGCACACCAATGGCACAGCCTACCCTCAGGAGATGAAGGGAGGGAAGAGGCCCATGAATTCCATGCAAGCAGGCTTGGGGATACTTGGGCAGGACATTTTGGGGAAGGACAAGCCAAAAGGACAGAGCTAACCCCTCTGAAGCTTGGGCACAACGGCTGGGTCTCTTGCCCTGACTAAGGGCAGCACTGGTCACTGGTGCTGTCCATTTCTCCAGGAGTGCCCTTCCCCACATTGTGTTGCCCTAAATCACCTCCACGCATCTGCACGACAGCCCCACTTTATTGATGTAGGCACTAAGAGCCTCTAGGTTGAGGTAGAAAGATCATCATGGCTTGGGAGTCCAGCCTTTTAGGTTGAGGGTATTTAATTAACCAAACAGGCTGTTGTGCTTTAAATAAGAGAAGAGGCAGAACATTCATTAAGGCCACAGATTTCCATATGTTGAGGTTTTGTTATTTCTTTTTTATTTTTAAAACTGTCCCGTGAGGTCAGTTGAGCTCTTAGAAAACTTCTCAATGACAGGGCAACCCTGGACAGACCTGTCTTGATCCTGGCAGGGTGGGGTTTGGGGGCTTCCACTTTTAAAAGACTTTATTCTCATGTCTAGACAGGTGAACTTGAAGTTAACCATCTTATTTCATAAGAACTGAGCCCTCAATCCATTTACACGTTTTATTACCTTGCTTATATAACCTAAGGTTTAAAAGATATAGGGAGAGAGATTAATGTTATTTTAAAATGACCAAGAGGTGCAAGACCATAAAATCACAAGTCAGTACTTTGGCTGGAGAGGGCCCGGATCGTGCTGGCGTTTGGCACCTTTCTGAACCGAGCTTTTTTTGTGTGAAATATCTGAGAGTTGTATTCCAGCTAAGATTTTCTAGACTGTCCGTTTTCTTCTTCACTCTCTGTCCCTGGTTTGTCTGCTCTTCTGGGTTTCCACTGAAGTTGAAATGATTAATGAGGATTTTTGAGTGTATCAACATATTTGTATGTGGCATCAGCATAAAGATCTGGGTTGGACTGAGCTTTTCTTCTATGTGGCTCTCCTAAGTGTGAAAATAAAAGAGGGCCTTATGTCTGTCTCCATCACCATGTGTCCAGAGAGAGCATCACTTACCATTTGCAAGGAAGGTGTGCTTTCGGCCTTAATTCAGGGGCTCTGGCTTTAATCCTAAACTTTGTCGGGTAGAGGAACGTATTCATTCTAATTGCAGTGTTGACCATTATCAATGCCGAGATGGTGCTGAGAGCCTAATTTTAAATATGGACGGTGTTCTTGTTGCTTCCTTGTATATTGGCAGAACAAAGCTAATGGGACGTCGCACTTTACATTATAGATGCTTCTTAAAAGGTACCTATACATAATGAATGTTTCTAAAAGGACATATCAACCATTTAAAAATCAAATCAAATACATTTTCTTTTAAATGCGACTGTGAACTTAACTTTTTCAAGAAATCCTTTTGTAATAATATCAATTGCTTATCCAATATTTTGATAAATGCATATTTTTGCTTATTTTTAAAAGAAGTGAGTCATGCCTCCTCTCCAGTACATTAGCTTGCCTTCACTCAATTCTTCATATATACTACATATATTTTGGAGTTAAAATGAAAGTGTGTTCATCTCACCACATTTACCCTTGACTTCATTTTTAATTTCTGCAATGCATTTGCATGAAAAAACTGCCTAACTAATGAACCCTCATATTAGGTTTAAGAAGCATTGTGTTTTTGATGGGTTCAAATTCATACAAATTAATGGAGAGAATGGTATCCAGTGGACCCTCTGACCTTTGCCCCCATCCTCACTGTAATCAGTGGTCACACCTCTCAAGAAGCCCCACTTGAAAACCAATGAATTTAAATCAACTGCCCAGGCAGTTTCTGATTGTCTTTTAAAGAGAAAGCTTTGGATTCAGGAACAGTGGGCTAAATCCTGGTTCCTCCGTGTTTTCTGTGGTGTTGGGCAGATCGCTCAGCCTGGCTGAGCCTTCTCCTCTTCAGCTGCAAAATTGGGGCTAGTCAGATCTCGGTTACTTAATCGAAGCTGCCATGGAATGTGGGTCCCCGGAAAGCAAACATCCATGAATGCCACTGTTGAGGAAATGTTGGCCTTGAGCATCCAAGGTTATCCTTGGATAGACTGTCCAAGGCAGGAATGGCGTTCTTTCACTCCACGCAGCTAAAGACAAGTGGCCTGGCAAATCCATTCCTTTTAAGGAGGGAAATGGTCATCTCGAATCATTCTGGAAGGGAGGCATGATTCAACTTGTTTAAGGAGAACCAGTAAGTGAAACTATTTACAAAAGCAAAAAGAAAACTTTAGAGAAATGTATTGTATTTGAGGGTTGCAAATAGTTTCCCCAAATTGTCATACAAAATGTAGCTGAAATAAGTAAATTACCAAGGGAATGGAATAGAACTGAGAAGAAAGAAATATTTAACTGGAGCCATGAGGGTCAGAATTGTCATACCATTGCCATTATGTCATTGAAAGCCCATTTTGAGTTGTCTGTGCATATCTGCTGATATTGGTATTGATAGGTTTGGTAAGGTGGTCAAATTGTGACCACTCCATGGGGCTTAAATCTTGGAGTTTGGTTATAAAATCTATCTCCGAAGGACTTTTGTCTACACCCCTGCATCTGCTGCCACCACTCCTCATCTGACCTGGTGGTTGGGCTTGGCATTCTTCTTCCTGATCCTGACCTCTCTGTCTCCCTCAGTTCTGAGGATCTGAGGTCTGAGAATCAGAAAACTGCCTGGGAAGTTGATTTAAATCCACTGGTTTCCAAGTGGGGCTTCGCAAGGGGTGTGGCCACTGATTACAGTGAGGTTGCGGGCAAAAGTGAGAGGCCCCACTGCATACCATCAGGTGCTCTGTAGGGTCAGAGGTGAGATTGGGGCTCTAGACTAGTGTTTTCCAGACTCTTGGTATTGACTCATTAATGGGTTGTAAAATCAATTTAATGATTGAGACCAGCATTCAAAGATATTTGAAATAGGTGGGACTAGAAAGTAGAGTGCATTGTACATGGTAAGAATAAATACTGTTTCCTGAAATTCTATTTTAGTTGTGCATATATGTATATATTTTATATATCCATTTGTACATAATATTCTATATTGAATTGTGATATAATGTCTTTTTTCTCTTAGGCTGTGACAAAAAACATGAAAGCCACTACTTTTCATGACCAAGCAACAATTACAACATTTATAATCAATTACAAAACACACACAAATTTATAAAGACACACACACATACACTTTAATCTCCTTCCCACAAAGCAACACAGAAACCTCACATCTTAAATTGCAGATATGAATGAAGTCTACTTGAGACCATTACTTCAGTTTTATAAATCCAAGGCAATCAAGCTAGGGAGTTATAGAGGGCTGTTATGTCCCAGGGCTAAAGGCTGGAGTGAATATTGGGACATTTCATTGGGATATAAAGGATGGTGGTTTGGCAAACTGCCATCTAAAGGGGTGGGGGAAGAGTCATTCCTAAGGCCTCGTCTGATCATCTTGGAACCAGAAAAAGAAACTGAGAGAAAGGGGGGAATTTTAGGGAAAAGCAAAGGTAGGTAATACTCCTACCCTTGACACATGAACCTAGAGAAAGCACTGGAAGTAGATAATGAAGGGCAAAGAAGAAAAACCCCCATGCAGTCAGTGGTATTGTTTCCGTGGATTTCTAGATGATGAGGCATTCATGCCAGAGTCTGTCTGCCTAAATGCTATGGTGCTGGACCTTGTGAGTATGTCTCGCTAAAGCCACCGGAGCCGTAATTAATCTGACAAGGTAGCTCTACTGGAAGAAGAGATGGGGTGCTTAGCTTGGTCCAATGGGTATGTCAATGAATAATGGGATGAAGCTAAGAGGAGGTGAAATTGAGCTGAATATCAAGGAAAAAAAAATTCCTTAACTATAAGTTCTATTAAGTAGTGGAGTGATCTCTCCAGGGGGCTGGTGGCAGAGCTGGTGCTGCTGGAATCATTTACAAATCAGCTGCCCAAAGCCCCTGAGAATATGCTTTGGGGAAGAGGGCTGAGTTGACAAGAGAGTGGACAAGATGACCCTGAAAGTCTTTTCCATCTTTAGAGCCTACGTTGCTGATTGTCCGCTTTTCACCGAAGAGCTCCAGCCACGGCTACTCTCTGGGGCCCAAAACACATGAAATAATTGTTAGTAAGATACCCAGGGATGAAACATTTCTGAGGAACCATCCATTCCTGACCATCTTTTTTTCAATTCAAAAGTGAGCTGGAGAGAAATGAACGGGATAAAGGAAACAAGGAAGAAATTGGAGCTTATTTCTCTCAAAGCCGACATTATTTTTCTCGTCTGTATTTATTCATTCAAAATATTTGACTGAATGTAAGGATATTTTGAAAGGTTGTATTTAAATGTAAAGGCAGTTGTTTTGGGGGATAAAACCATGCTGGATTTTGTATATCTCAACAGGTTATTTTAGTATAGTGTAGATGGAGCCTGCTTTCGGGGCTGTTTAATGAAACAAGTTTTTAGGTGAAAGGCATTGTTCCATCTGCATCTTGGTAGCAACTCTTGTGTATTTGCATTTGCATTTCTGTGTTTCAGAATTATTCAGGCCGTAGATTACTCAGGATGCCAACCTTATGTTGAAAACAGATGACCTATTTTGTGAGTGTCCCATGTATTTTAAATTTAACCTTGTGCCTTTTCTTTAACTAGGAACAGGAAACAGTGAGTTAAGATGGGTGGAGTGTTGAGTTTAGGAAGCACGATCACAAGGAAAACCAAAACTATCTAAAATTTAATGAGCTTTACTATGTGCTAGACATTGTTCTAAGGGCTTCATCTTTATTAACTCATTTAATTTCTCACAGCAACCTAGGAGGTAGGTGCTGTTACAGTTGAAGAAATTGTAGCACAGAGAAACTAAAAATCTTGCCCAAGATCACAAGGCCAGGAAGAGGCAGAATTTGGAATTTAGCAGGTAGTCTGGAGCGCAAAGTGTTCTCTTTACCATTTTAGTCTACCACTTCTTTGTACAGAGTTTCTCACCTGTAATGAAGAGGGGAGGTATTTTGGTCTCTCTTATTCATCATATAAATCCCAGAGCCTAGAACAATTCTAGGTTCATAGAAAACACTCAACAAAATTTTGTTGAAAGAATGGGTGCAAACTGGTAATGTGGGTTGAATTGTGGCCTCCACAAATACATGTTGAGATCCTAACCCTTAGAACCCCAGAATGTGACTTTATTTGGAAATACTGTCAGTTGTAATTAGTTAAGATAAAGTCATGCTGGAGTAGGGGGCCCTTGATCAAACATCATTAATGTCCTTATAGGAAGAGGAGAAGAGGTCCAGACACGGAGAAGACAGAGACACCCAGGGAGAAGATGGCCGTGTGCAGGTGTAGGCAGAGACTGGAGCTATGTTGTTTTGAAATGAGGAATGGCTGGGGTCACCCAAAGGTAGGGAGAGGCAAGGAAGGATTGTTCCCTAGAATCTTTAAAGGGAACATGGCTCTGTAGGCGCCTTGAGTTTGGACTTGAAGTTTTCTGACCTGTGAGATAGTAAATTCCTGTTGTGTTAAGTCATCCAGTTTTTAGTACTTTGTTACAGCAGCCCAAGGAAACGGATACGGTTGATATTGGCAAGTCTGAGTTTTTCAATGCTAAACTCATTTACTCCAAATTTGCTGACCAAAGAGAAAAGGCTACACCTAGCTTCTATAACTTCTATTTATCCCAACAAACTCTTAGCTTCAAAAGTTCTTCCTCTAGTATGCCTTCTTCGACCTCTTGGAATAGGCTAATTATCCTTGATACAAGGTTCAAAAGCATCCTGCCTTGCCATGGCAATTTTTATACTTTTTTAAACTAATAATTATTAGTTTACTTGTCTGTCTTCCTGGCTACATTTTTAAGCTCCACAAGGGCAGAATCTGTGTTTTGCTTACCACTGTTCCCACAGAACCAGCATTGAACTGGGGGCAAAGAAGTCTGTCTGTAGGTAGTTGTTGAATGAATGGTTGAAAGAAGAGACTCTTTCCAACTTAATTTTACCTATTTGCTATTTATGTAGAACTTTCTGTCTTAGCTTTTTCCTATAGTATATCAAGCTACCTTGTGGTTTAAACAGCAATAAATATTTACTCATGTCTTGGTTTTCTAGAGCTGCTATCTCAAATACTATAGAATAGGTGGGTTTAAATAATGGGAATTTATTGGCTCATGGTTCTGAGGGTTGGAGAAGTCCAAAAGATTTCAGCAAGGTTTGTTTTCTCCCTGGAGACTCTGGTGTCAACTTCTAGCAATCCTTGGACTTCCCTGGCTGTCCTGTCACATGGCAATGTCCTCCTGTGACTTCCGGGTCCTCTTTATAAGGCTCCCAGTAATCCAGATTAAGACCCACCTTCATTCAGTTGGGCCACCCCTTAACTACAAATAGCATCTTCAAGAGGTCCTATTTACGAGGGGTTTACATCCTCGAGGGATGTGGATTAAGATTAAGAACAGGACTTTTTTCTGGGGGTGCAAAACTCAAACTATCACAATTCACTTTTACAATTTCTGTAGATCAGAAATTCAGAGTTGGTTTGGCTGGGCAATTCTGGCTTGGGGTCTCTCATCTGGAGTCATCTGTCCCCCAAGGTTACAGCCCCATGAACGTGTAACAAGGCTGGGGGATCCACTTTCAAGACACGCACTCATGGTCTGTTGTCGGTGGCCTCAGCTCTCTTCCAAATGTCCTTTCCACAGGATTGCTTAAGTGTCCTGATGAGCTGGTGCCTGGCTTCCCTAGAGTAAGAGACCCCAGGGAACACAGCAGATGCTGCCATGCCTTTCATCACCCAGCCTTGGAAGTCACACGCCATCCCTGCCACTGTGTTCTGTGGGTCACAAAGATCAGCCCTGATTCCATGTGGGAGGGGCTCCACAAGAGCATGGATACCAGGAGCCAGGGACCTTCGAGGGCCATAGCGAAAGCAATTACCATATGTAGCAGATGGCTCATATCACCTCTTCCCGTCATGCCTGTGGGGAAACTGAGGCAATAGTGACCTGCTTAAGACCAGGACCTGCACTTAAACTCAAGTTTTGTCTCTCCAAGTTTAGTGTTGTGTCCCTTCCAGCAGACCACAGCTGTATGACCAGTTCAATAAATCATAAACAATTTTGTGTTATAAAATGATTTACTCCACCAGAGGATTACTTAAATGGCATATTCAAAATGATTCAACAGACTTAAGGTGAGTTTTATGTGACTTTTTTGGGGAAAAATAAGGTAATGAGAAATAGACATCTGAAAATGTGCGTGTGTTGGAAATGATCATACTAGACTGTGAGTTTCTTGAAGGCAGGGATGGAGACAGCCATATCTTCAAGACAAAGCCTGGAACTAGCCCAAAGGAAGCTTCAATCAGAGTTTATTAACTAAATGAACGAGTATGATAGAATATCTGTAGCTACAGTTTCTTAAGAATATATGTATTTTTCCATTCTACATATATAATCAGTAATTCTTAATATCATCACATAGTTGCATATCTTAAGAATATTTTTATCTATGAAAAGTTGACAAACTATTTTTAGAATACATTTTATATACAAAGTCAAATCCCTAAGGGCTTTATATTATGAAACGACCTAAAAATTAGTATTGACCCAATGCAACATAATGTGAAAATTTTAATCCCTGCTGAGTTATGAAGTTGAAAAACTGACAGATGTTTATATGAAAGCAAAGAAAAAGGTAAAAGGAAATATCTTACCCAAAGAATGGATAAAACACCTGTTTTTCAAAACATGTACTTAAGTGGAATGGTATTTGTTGGTAGACTCAATTAGCCAACTTAACTGATATTTTAAATCTGAATAAAATCTCTTCTATTGGAAAAACATTATGGAGGCATTAAAAAATAATAAAAATGTTAAAGAAGACTGTATCGCTCTCCAATTGGGTTGAAGAATTGAAGAGGTTCCTATCAGATTTTTCTTTAAAAGAGCTGGGGATCTAATGTTTCTGATTTGAACATTATTGCTATTTGTAAACATTTTCTAAAGGAAAACAATTTCTTTGAAATAATTCCTTCTCAACTTTTGTTACAAAACTAGTGAATTATCAGTTTTATCTTAATGCCATTGTTATCATCAGCTCACGGAGGTGACTAAATTATGGTGGGACATAGACACTGTAGATAAAAAGAGTTAAAGAAAGATGTTTGTTGAGTACCTACACAGCTAAGTATAGGAAGGTTATCATTAGAATCCTGATCACGTTGATAGCCTGGTATGAATATTTTAAAACTTTATACAGTTTCCTTTTGTAATGGTGGTAATGTAAGATGAGATCTGTCTCTCCTAGTTCAGGTAGGGTATATGCATATTTGGAAACATAAATTTTGCAGCTCAGTTGTCTCTTGGTTTTAGTATTAGTCATTCTTTGTTTAAACACTTAGCGTGAAAGGAGAAGCATCTATAACAGGAATGGCAAATATATGTCATGTGACATCCATCCCACTTTCTCATCCATGGCAGACAATTTCTCACAGCACATTTCCTCATGAGTTTTTGGGTGGAGTTTGCAAAAGAACCAGAGATTGGTCAAAGTCAGGAAAGGTCAGAATTATCCTCCATGAGGGTGACCTATACAACTAATATCAGATACATATTTACCTTGATAAATCAAAAATTCACTTGTCATTGACTGAAGATGGTAAAATAGACTCACTTGAGAGGAGACGTAAGGAAAGTATTTGCTTTTTTATGTAAGTTGTTGTGGATTGACATTAATGTTTTGAATAGAAGAGGGAAGTTTACAGAGGTTTTTTAAATTTTAGTTTTAAATATTTCTTAAAGCAGGAACATTCAACAGAATGACTCCTGTTTTTTATATTGTGTGTGTGTATGTGCAAAATCTACCCATAAAGCCATAGAAGAAGGAAACTAGGAAGGATGTTGAGGTCATTATTCCAACACTCTCCCCATTTTTTCAGATTGGTAAACTGATGCGCTTAAATTTATAAAGCTCATAAATGATAGATAGCAGGGGGGTTAGTGAAATTATTCCATTCTCAATTGGCCATTCCACTCACGTTACAGGTGACTCTATAATGAGCACAGAGGTGAGTAGATTCAAAATCCTTTCAGCTCTAAGGGATGATGTTCCTTCTAAATGCTCATGAACTCTCTGCTATCACTTATGTATTTGTTTATTATCTCTGTGCACTTACTAGGATGTACACTCCATGATGGCTAATATGGTATCTTTTTGATCTCTGCCATATCCCCTCATTCGTTGAGGACCTGTCTCTTTACTGAAATGTTGAATGAAGGAGTTGGGATGAGGCTCAGAGTCTTTGCTGATCCCACACTCTGGGTAGTTACCACCAATTTATTGGCATTAGCCTTTGTGGTAACCTGTGGTGACCAGACTCTGAGGTGGCTCCCGTGATCCTCGCCTCCTGATGTCCCCAGCCTTGCCTAATTCCCCACCCTCCTGTGACTTGCTCCTATTCAATAGAATACAATGGAGATGAAGGAAGGCACATGATTACATGCATGTGATCACATCACGTAAGACTGTGATGCCCATTTTGCTAGGGAACCTGCTCCCTGACTGGCTTTAAAGACATGAGCTGCCATGTTGCGAGTTGCCTATGGAGAGGGCCACCTGGCGAGGAACTGAGGGTGGCCTTTGGATGACAGCCAGCAAGAAACTGAGGCCTCTGCCCCACGGTCTGCCGGGAACATAAGGCTGCCAACAACCACGTGAGCTTGACAGCAGATCCTAACCCAGTTGAGCCTCAGCCCCAGCCCTGGCTGACATCTTGACTGCAGCCTTGTAGAGGACCCAGCTAGACTGTATCTGGACTCGTAATGCACTGAAACTATGAGATAGTAAATGTGTACCATCTTAAGCCACTAAGTTTTTGGTAATTTGCTATGCAGCAACAGACAACTAACACCTAATCTACTTCCACCCTTCATTTAGGTTTTTTTTAGCATTTTTTCCTTTCACTTGGATGCTATTTTTCCCCAAATAGCATCCTAAATCATGTTTGGAATTCATTAAATTTGGTAACATAATCTAGGAGAAAATAAAGGTCTCTTTTGAAAATGAAAATGTTTAGTTACAGGTTTGGGTTCATCTTCAGGCTAGTGGTGCATCATTGAGAAAGCTAATTATCTTAATCTTGTGCTATGACTTCTCATTCTCCTACATTTTGGGTCAGCCCAACAGGTATATACAAAAGGTATAGAGTGTAGTGGAGAGTGGCTGGACTTTGGATCATAAGCTATGTACCCTCAGCAACTTATTGGATGCCACTGAAACTTGGCCACCCATCTCTACTGTGGAGAATCACGGGCTGGTCACACAACTGTTACCGGCAAAGACAGGGCAAGAGCCCAGGTCTCTCGTTGAATTTCTGGGGCCACAGTGTTTTTGCTCTCTGTAATCTCATGCCCAGATGCTGACATCCCCCCTCTTCTTACTTCTACTCTGTTGGCTGCCAACATTCAAACTAACTCAGAAAATAGTTAGGTTGAGCATAGAGTCTGAGTGGGAACATACGTATTTTATTTTCTATTTATATCCAAAAATTGTTCTCAACATCTTGACTGGTAAATTGGTCACTTAAAGTCTAGATAACAAACCAAACAGGAGATGTTGCTTTTTAATAAAGTCCTATCAGTTAAATTGGTTTGTGTCTGTATACTGCGTGTTAGCAAGGATCCACAAGCCCCTTTGAAAATGAAAAAAAAAAATGCAGTTAAATACTTTTTTAAGCCTATTGATTTTTAACAGTTTTTTTTTTTTAAAGCAGGGATTTTTTTAATTTTTATTTATTTATTTATTTTTTATATGGGCAGGCACCAGGAATCGAACCTGGGTCCTCGGGCTTGGCAGGCAAGCATTCTTACCTGCTGAGCCACTGTGGCCCTTTAACACTGTTTTTGAGGGTTTGGCAATTTCTATGTGCCAGGAAATTGGGCCTTTGAATTTCAAAGTCAAAAAGAAATAAAATGAATTATGTGTAATTTTGTTCTGTCCTGGTCCCATCTTTGTATTTTCATGAGTAATTTATGATATCGATATATTTCGCATTACAAAATCATTGCCATTTGGCAATATTGGCTTTATATTAAATCTTATATTTCCAGCTGATTGTATAAAATTTTGCTTGGATTCTCATTAAAAAGTCACTAAATAATGAGTTGAAAATGTTATAGAATGATGGTGTTAATTTGGTGGCCAGGTCTGTGGATTCTGGGAGATATATGCGGTGTGGTTTTACAATTATTTTAAAACTATGAGACTCCTGGCAACACTCTTCTATCATCACCTCTTTTATCCCTACCTTTTCTAGAGCAAGGAACACAATTTACTTTGGAGAATGGCCTTTTTCTATATTAAAAGCACTCAGAATTTAGCCCTTCTTAGGCTTTTTTTTTTTTTTTATTAATTAAAAAAAGAATTAACAAAACAATTAGAAATCATTCCAATCTACATGTACAATCAGTAATTCTTAATAACATCACATAGTTGCATATTCATCATTTCTTAGTACATTTGCATCGATTTAGAAAAAGAAATAAAAAGACAACAGAATAAGAATTAAAACAATAATAGAAAGAAAAACAAACAAACAAACAAACAAAAAACAAAAAACCTATACCTCACATGCCGCTTCATTCAGTGTTTTAACATAATTGCATTACAATTGGGTAGTATTGTGCTGTCCATTTCTGAGTTTTTATATCCAGTCCCGTTGTACAGTCTGTATCCCTTCATCTCCAATTATCCCTTCTCTTTTTTTTTTTTTTTTAATTAACGGAAAAAAAGAAATTAACCCAACATTTAGAGATCATACCATTCTACACATGCAATCATTAATTCTTAACATCATCACATAGATGCATGATCATCATTTCTTAGTACATTTGCATTGGTTTAGAAGAACTAGCAACATAACCGAAAAAGATATAGAATGTTAATATAGAGAAAAAAATAAAAGTAATAATAGTAAAATCAAAACAAAACAAAACAAAACAAAACAAAAACCTATAGCTCAGATGCAGCTTCATTCAGTGTTTTAACATGATTACTTTACAATTAGGTATTATTGTGCTGTCCATTTTTGAGTTTTTGTATCTAGTCCTGTTGCACAGTCTGTATCCCTTCAGCTTCAATTACCCATTGTCTTACCCTGTTTCTAACTCCTGCTGAACTCTGTTACCAATGACATATTTCAAGTTTATTCTCGAATGTCCGTTCACATCAGTGGGACCATACAGTATTTGTCCTTTAGTTTTTGGCTGGATTCACTCAGCATAATATTCTCTAGGTCCATCCATGTTATTACATGGTTCATAAGTTTATCTTGTCTTAAAGCTGCATAATATTCCATCGTATGTATATACCACAGTTTGTTTAGCCACTCTTCTGTTGATGGAGATTTTGGCTGTTTCCATCTCTTTGCAATTGTAAATAATGCTGCTATAAACATTGGTGTGCAAATGTCCGTTTGTGTCTTTGCCCTTAAGTCCTTTGAGTAGATACCTAGCAATGGTATTGCTGGGTCGTATGGCAATTCTATATTCAGCTTTTTGAGGAACCGCCAAACTGCCTTCCACAGTGGTTGCACCCTTTGACATTCCCACCAACAGTGGATAAGTGTGCCTCTTTCTCCGCATCCTCTCCAGCACTTGTCATTTTCTGTTTTGTTGATAATGGCCATTCTGGTGGGTGTGAGATGATATCTCATTGTGGTTTTTTTTTTTTTTTTTTTTTAATTTTTTTATTAATCAAAAAAAAAGAAAAGAAATTAACACAACATTTAGAAATCATTCCATTCTACACATGCACTCAGTAATTCTTAGTATCATCACATAGATGTATGATCATCATTTCTTAGTACATTTGCATCGATTTAGGAAAAGAACTAGCAAAACAGCAGAAAAAGATATAGAATGTTAATATAGAGAAGAGAATTAAAATAATAATACTAATAATATATATATATATATAAAGGAAAAAGAAAAAAACAAAAACAAAAGATACAAACACACAAACAAACAAACAAAAAACCATATTTCAGGTGCAGCTTCATTCAGTGTTCCAACCTAGTTACATTACACTTAGGTATTATTGTGCTGTCCATTTTTGAGTTTTTGTATCTAGTCCTGTTGCACAGTCTGTATCCCTTCAGCTCCAATTACCCATTATCTTACCCTGTTTCTAACTCCTGCTGGTCTCTGTTACCAATGATATAGTCCAAGCTGATTCTCGAATGTCGGTTCACATTAGTGGGACCATACAGTATTTGTCCTTTAGTTTTTGGCTAGACTCACTCAGCATAATGTTCTCTAGGTCCATCCATGTTATTACATGCTTCATAAGTTTAGTCTGTCTTAAAGCTGCATAATATTCCATCGTAGGTATACGCCACAGTTTGTTTAGCCACTCGTCTGTTGATGGGCATTTTGGCTGTTTCCATCTCTTTGAAGTTGTAGATAATGCTGCTATAAACACTGGTGTGCAAATGTCCGTCTGTGTCTTTGCCCTTAAGTCCTTTGAGTAGATACCTAGCAGTGGTATTGCTGGGTCGTAATCCATTCTGCCATTCTATGTCTTTTGATTGGGAAATTCAGTCCATTAACTTTTAGTGTTATTACTGTTTGGATAATATTTTCCTCTACCATTTTGGCTTTTGTATTATATATATCATATCTGATTTTCCTTCTTTCTACACTTTACTCCATACCTCTCTCTTCTGTCTTTTCGTATCTGACTCTAGTGCTCCCTTTAGTATTTCTTGCAGAGCTGGTCTCTTGGTCACAAATTCTCTCAGTGACTTTTTGTCTATAAATGTTTTAATTTCTCCTTCATTTTTGAAGGACAATTTTGCTGGATATAGGAGTCTTGGTTGGCAGTTTTTCTCTTTTAGTGATTTAAATATATCATCCCACTGTCTTCTAGCTTCCATGGTTTCTGCTGAGAAATCTACACATAGTCTTATTGGGTTTCCCTTGTATGTGACAGATTGTTTTTCTCTTGCTGCTTTCAAGATCCTCTCTTTCTCTTTGACCTCTGACATTCTAACTAGTAAATGTCTTGGAGAACGCCTATTTGGGTCTATTCTCTTTGGGGTGCGCTGCACTTCTTGGATCTGTATATTTAGGTCTTTCATAAGAGTTGGGAAATTTTCAGTGATAATTTCTTCCATTAGTTTTTCTCCTCCTTTTCCCTTCTCTTCTCCTTCTGGGACACCCACAACACGTATATTTGTGCGCTTCATATTGTCATTCAGTTCCCTGATTCCCTGCTCAAGTTTTTCCATTCTTTTCCCTATAGTTTCTGTTTCTTTTTGGAATTCAGTTGTTCCATCCTCCAGTTCACTAATTGTAGCTTCTGTCTCTTTAGATCTACCATTGTAGGTATCCATTGTTTTTTCCATTTTTTCTTCTTTGTCCTTCACTCCCACAAGTTCTGTGATTTGTTTTTTCAGATTTTCTATTTCTTCTTTTTGTTCAGCCCATATCTTCTTCATGTCCTCCCTCAATTTATTGATTTGGTTTTTGAAGAGTTTTTCCATTTCTGTTCGTATATTCAGCATTAGTTGTCTCAGCTCCTGTATCTCATTTGAACTATTGGTTTGTTCCTTTGATTGGGCCATATCTTCAATTTTCCGAGCGTCATCCATTATTTTCTGCTGGTGTCTGGGCATTTGATCAGATCTCCCTGGGTGTGGGACCCAGCTGGTTGAAAGGTTTTTCTGTGGAATCTCTGGGCTCTGTTTTTCTTTTCCTGCCCAGTAGGTGGCGCTCGTGGCGGTCGTTTGTCTGCGGGGCAGTCGGCCAGGGAAACCGCGCGTGGAGGCGGGGGTCGCTGGCCGTGGCTTGGGGGAGTGCCGGTCCAAATTGCCCAGCTGGCCCGAGACGCCAAGCGTGATGGGAGGGCCCCGCTATCCAATGTTCCCAGTCAGACCGGGGAGCCACGTGCGTGGAGGGGACCCCAGACGCCAGCCACCCCAGCCGGGAAAACGTGCACCCCTCGGGTATCTCACAGCAGTGGATTCTCCCTACCCGTTCAGCCGTTCCAGAATGGGGTACGCTGTCTTTTTTGGTCTCTGTCGTGACTCCGGGAGCTGTTTCGTATTGTTTCTGTTTCTTTAGTTGCTTTTCTGGAGGAGGAACTAAGACCCGCGCGTCTTACTAAGCCGCCATCTTCTCCGGAAGTCTCATTGTGGTTTTGATTTGCATTTCTCTAATGGCCAGGGACATTGAGCATCTCTTCATGTGCCTCTTGGCCATCCGTATTTCCTCTTCTGAGAGGTGTCTGTTCAAGTCTTTTTCCCATTTTGTAATTGGGTTGGCTGTCTTTTTGTTGTTGAGATGAACAATCTCTTTATAAATTCTGGATACTAGACCTTTATCTGATATATCATTTCCAAATATTGTCTCCCATTGTGAAGGCTGTCTTTCTACTTTCTTTTTTTTTTTTTTTTTTTTAAGGAAAGACAGAGAGAAGGAAGGAAGGATAGAAGGAAGGAAGGAAGGAAGAAAGGGAAACATTTTTAAACATTTTCTTGTTTTTTATTGTATTCTGTTTCTCCGTTTTTGTTACATGGGCTGGGGCCGGGAATCGAACCGAGGTCCTCCGGCATAGCAGGCAAGCACTTTGCCCGCTGAGCCACCGCGGCCCGCCCTCTTTCTACTTTCTTGATGAAGTTCTTTGATGCACAAAAGTGTTTAATTTTGAGGAGTTCCCATTTATTTATTTCCTTCTTCAGTGCTCTTGCTTTAGGTTTAAGGTCCATAAAACCGCCTCCAATTGTAAGTTTCGTAAGATATCCCAACATTTTCCTCTAACTGTTTTATAGTCTTAGACCTAATGTTTAGATCTTTGATCCATTTTGAGTTAACTTTTGTATAGGGTGTGAGATACAGGTCTTCTTTCCTTCTTTTGCATATGGATATCCAGTTCTCTAGGCACCATTTATTGAAGAGACTGCTCTGTCCCAGGTGAGTTGGCTTGACTGCCTTATCAAAGATCAAATGTCCATAGATGAGAGGGTCTATATCTGAGCACTCTATTCAATTCCATTGGTCGATATATCTATCTTTATGCCAATACCATGCTGTTTTGACCACTGTGGCTTCATAATATGCCTTAAAGTCAGGCAGCGCGAGACCTCCAGCTTCGTTTTTTTTCCTCAAGATGTTTTTAGCAATTCGGGGCAACCTGCCCTTCCAGATAAATTTGCTTATTGGTTTTTCTATTTCTGAAAAATAAGTTGTTGGGATTTTGATTGGTATTGCATTGAATCTGTAAATCAATTTAGGTAGGATTGACATCTTAACTATATTTAGTCTTCCAATCCATGAACACGGTATGCCCTTCCATCTATTTAGGTCTTCTGTGATTTCTTTTAGCAGTTTTTTGTAGTTTTCTTTATATAGGTTTTTTGTCTCTTTAGTTAAATTTATTCCTAGGTATTTTATTCTTTTAGTTGCAATTGTAAATGGGATTCGTTTCTTGATTTCCCCCTCAGCTTGTTCATTACTATTGTATAGAAATGCTACAGATTTTTGAATGTTGATCTTGTAACCTGCTACTTTGCTGTACTCATTTATTAGCTCTAGTAGTTTTGTTGTGGATTTTTCCGGGTTTTCGACGTATAGTATCATATCGTCTGCAAACAGTGATAGTTTTACTTCTTCCTTTCCAATTTTGATGCCTTGTATTTCTTTTTCTTGTCTAATTGCTCTGGCTAGAACCTCCAACACAATGTTGAATAATAGTGGTGATAGTGGACATCCTTGTCTTGTTCCTGATCTTAGGGGGAAAGGTTTCAATTTTTCCCCATTGAGGATGATATTAGCTGTGGGTTTTTCATATATTCCCTCTATCATTTTAAGGAAGTTCCCTTGTATTCCTATCTTTTGAAGTGTTTTCAACAGGAAAGGATGTTGAATCTTGTCGAATGCCTTCTCTGCATCAATTGAGATGATCATGTGATTTTTCTGCTTTGATTTGTTGATATGGTGTATTACATTAATTGATTTTCTTATGTTGAACCATCCTTGCATACCTGGGATGAATCCTACTTGGTCATGATGTATAATTCTTTTAATGTGTTGTTGGATACGATTTGCTAGAATTTTATTGAGGATTTTTGCATCTGTATTCATTAGAGAGATTGGTCTGTAGTTTTCTTTTTTTGTAATATCTTTGCCTGGTTTTGGTATGAGGGTGATGTTGGCTTCATAGAATGAATTAGGTAGTTTTCCCTCCACTTCGATTTTTTTGAAGAGTTTGAAGAGAATTGGTACTAATTCTTTCTGGAACGTTTGGTAGAATTCACATGTGAAGCCATCTGGTCCTGGACTTTTCTTTTTAGGAAGCTTTTGAATGACTAATTCAATTTCTTTACTTGTGATTGGTTTGTTGAGGTCATCTATGTCTTCTTGAGTCAAAGTTGGTTGTTCATGTCTTTCCAGGAACCCGTCCATTTCCTCTAAATTGTTGTATTTATTAGTGTAAAGTTGTTCATAGTATCCTGTTATTACCTCCTTTATTTCTGTGAGGTCAGTAGTTATGTCTCCTCTTCCATTTCTGATCTTATTTATTTGCATCCTCTCTCTTCTTCTTTTTGTCAATCTTGCTAAGGGCCCATCAATCTTATTGATTTTCTCATAGAACCAACTTCTGGCCTTATTGATTTTCTCTATTGTTTTCATGTTTTCAATTTCATTTATTTGTGCTCTAATCTTTGTTATTTCTTTCCTTTTGCTTGCTTTGGGGTTAGCTTGCTGTTCTTTCTCCAGTTCTTCCAAATGGATAGTTAATTCCTGCATTTTTGCCTTTTCTTCTTTTCTGATATAGGCATTTAGAGCAATAAATTTCCCTCTTAGCACTGCCTTTGCTGCGTCCCATAAGTTTTGATATGTTGTGTTTTCATTTTCATTCGCCTCGAGGTATTTGCTAATTTCTCTTGCAATTTCTTCTTTGACCCAGTCGTTGTTTAGGAGTGTGTTGTTGAGCCTCCACGTATTTGTGAATTTTCTGGCACTCTGCCTATTATTGATTTCCAACATCATTCCTTTATGGTCCGAGAAAGTGTTGTGTAAGATTTCAATCTTTTTAAATTTGTTAAGACTTGCTTTGTGACCCAGCATATGGTCTATCTTTGAGAATGATCCATGAGCACTTGAGAAAAAGGTGTATCCTGCTGTTGTGGGATGTAATGTCCTATAAATGTCTATTAAGTCTAGTTCATTTATAGTAATATTCAGATTCTCTATTTCTTTGTTGATCCTCTGTCTAGATGTTCTGTCCCTTGATGAGAGTGGTGAGTTGAAGTCTCCAACTATTATGGTATATGAGTCTATTTCCCTTTTCAGTGTTTGCAGTATATTCCTCACGTATTTTGGGGCATTCTGATTCGGTGCGTAAATATTTATGATTGTTATGTCTTCTTGTTTAATTGTTCCTTTTATTAGTATATAGTGTCCTTCTTTGTCTCTTTTAACTGTTTTACATTTGAAGTCTAATTTGTTGGATATTAGTATAGCCACTCCTGCTCTTTTCTGGTTGTTATTTGCATGAAATATCTTTTCCCAACCTTTCACTTTCAACCTATGTTTATCTTTGGGTCTAAGATGTGTTTCCTGTAGACAGCATATCGAAGGATCCTGTTTTTTAATCCATCCTGCCAATCTGTGTCTTTTGATTGGGGAATTCAGTCCATTGACTTTTAGTGTTATTACTGTTTGGATAATATTTTCCTCTAACATTTTGCCTTTTGTATTATATATATCATATCTGATTTTCCTTCTTTCTACACTCTTTTCCATATCTCTCTCTTCTGTCTTTTTGTATCTGACTCTAGTGCTCCCTTTAGTATTTCTTGCAGAGCTGGTTTCTTGGTCACAAATTCTTTCAGTGACTTTTTGTCTGAGAATGTTTTAATTTCTCCCTCATTTTTGAAGGATAATTTTGCTGGATATAGGAGTCTTGGTTGGCAGTTTTTCTCTTTTAGTATTTTAAATATATCATCCCACTGTCTTCTAGCTTCCATGGTTTCTGCTGAGAAATCTACACAAAGTCTTATTGGGTTTCCCTTGTATGTAATGGATTGTTTTTCTCTTGCTGCTTTCAAGATCTTCTCTTTCTCTTTGACCTCTGACATTCTAACTAGTAAGTGTCTTGGAGAACGCCTATTTGGGTCTAATCTCTTTGGGGTGCGCTGCACTTCTTGGATCTGTAATTTTAGGTCTTTCATAAGAGTTGGGAAATTTTCAGTGATAATTTCTTCCATTAGTTTTTCTCCTCCTTTTCCCTTCTCTTCTCCTTCTGGGACACCCACAACACGTATATTTGTGCGGTTCATATTGTCCTTGAGTTCCCTGATACCCTGTTCAAATTTTTCCATTCTTTTCCCTATAGTTTCTGTTTCTTTTTGGAATTCAGATGTTCCATCCTCCAAATCACTAATTCTATCTTCTGTCTCTTTAAATCTATCATTGTAGCTATCCATTATTTTTTCTATGTTTGCTTCTTTATCCTTCACTTCCATAAGTTCTGCGATTTGTTTTTTCAGTTTTTCTATTTCTTCTTTATGTTCAGCCCATGTCCTCTTCATGTCCTCCCTCAATTTATCGATTTCATTTTTGAAGAGGTTTTCCATTTCTGTTCGTATATTCAGCATTAGTTGTCTCAGCTCTTGTGTCTCATTTGAGCTATTGGTTTGTTCCTTTGACTGAGCCATATTCTCAATCTTTTGAGCATGGACAGTTATCTTCTGCTGCTGGCGTCTGGGCATTTATTCAGATTTCTCTTGGTGTTGGACCCAGCAAGGTTGTAATATTTTTCTGTGAAATCTCTGGGTTCTGTTTTTCTTATCCTGCCCAGTAGGTGGCGCTCGTGGCACACGTTTGTCTGCGGGTCCCACCAGTAAAAGGTGCTGTGGGACCTTAAACTTTGGAAAACTCTCGCCATCCTGGGGGTTCGCTAGCCGAAGCGACTTGAGCCGGCCCGGGGTCCGAACGCAGGGAGGGTTGCTGGTCGCCGCAGCCAGGGAAAGAGCCCGTCCGAATTTCCTAGTCGGCCCTGGGCAACAAGCATGGCGGGAGGGCGCCAGCGGCAGCGGCCCACCCGAGAGAGTGCACGTTCCCCGGCAGTCACGGGGTCACCGTTCTCCGTGGCCTGGGGGTTTCCGATCCAATTCTCTCAGTTGGTCCGGGGGCTGCGCGTGGTGTGGGCGCCAGTCGCCTTGGTTTCAGGGGACCACCTCTCCAATTCTCCCAGCCGGCCCGGGAAGGGGGAAGGGAGTAACTCCGGCCGCTTGCCACCCCGCCCGGTAAGGCCCGCGCGCCTCGGCGATCTCACCCGAGCTGCTTCTCTCAGCCAGCCAGCCGTTCCAGGAGGGGGTACGCTGTCTTTTTTATCTCTGTTGTGGCTTTGGGCGCTTTCTGTATCGTTTCTACTCCCCTAGTAGGTGTCCTGGAGAAGAAACTAAGATCCGCGCGTCTTACTAAGCCGCCATCTTCCAGGAAGTGCTTCTTAGGCTTCTTTTGCCAGGCATATTTCCAATGCCTAAGAGAGCTAGACTGCAATACCTGATTCTACCATCAGGTGCTGCTCTTTAACATACGATATGTAACAGTGATTTTTCTCCCCCACCCCAAACTAATCCGAGGGTACAGAAGCACTCCATGCTTTCTTATTTTGCATATTAGGCTTTTCATAACTCCCCATTTGAAGAAATATTCACTCTTCTAAACAAATTGGAAGCCAAAGCCCTAGTTTGAAATTTCTCAACTTTGATATTTGAGTTTTTGTAAAATTAATGAAGCATCTTATAAGTCTTATAACTTATCCATGCTATAAGTCTTCAATTTTACAGAATAAGTCTATTTTAAAGAGGAAAAATTCTTTCTTACATAAATATGTTAAATATTTTCAAAATGAGTTACTTGGGGGTATCTTTGAAGCAAGTTTTTTAACGTTCAAATTTTTAGTCTCTTCTTTTTTATTAAAATATAAATTATCTAGAAATTTTGGTTTCACTGGTAACTGCATAGATTTTCTAGGTACAACTGAATATTTTGGAGGGTTTAAAAATGATGCTTTTTTAATTAAAAAAAAACAGTGATGGAAAGAATTCTAGAGAAGAAAGAACTTTTACTGAAAGAGTGATATTTCTAATCTTTGTACTTGTACATCAGAGCAGGGATTAACAGTTTTGGCAGCATCAGTAGTGGTTATTTTTTTGGGGGGGAGGGGCACATACACAATAAATCTGAGGCAATAATTCAATGCTGAAATGACCTTTTGTTCCATGAAAACCTGAAGAAGGATATCAGAGTGGCTCAGACACAATGTTTTGTAACAATAGGCAGCGGAGAGCTATTGGCATAAGCTGGAAGACTTACGGTTGCCACCAGGTACACTATTAAAGCTGCCAATCCTTCAGTATCAGTTCCTAGAAAGCTACCTGGGCGGGGGAAGGTAAGGGTTAAACCCAGAGTGTGAAAGAGAGGTCTAATAAAAATAATGAAAACCTCAGAGCTCACCATATTTCAGCATAGAGATTCTTACATTCAGATATGAAACTGTCTTTACAGGAGTGGTAGGTTGGTTCCCCCCCCCCCCCCCTTTTAGTCTTTACTTTTTCTTACCTTATAAAAAAGTATTTGCTGATTTCAGAAAATTGTTTCTCGTGAATGAAACTCTTCACTTTAGGGGTGATATGTTGTGACTTATGAAAATTTGAAATACCTGTTATGGATCAGCTCTCACTTAGCAAGGGCTGTATTTGTCAGGTGATGATTGAAGCCGTAAATCAGTATTCTTGGATCTGGAATTTCCTATAGGGAAGCAAATCGCCGCAAACATCAGCTTTGAGAATAAACTAAAACGAAACAAGCAGTAATAATAATAAAAAAAAAACCTTGACAGGCAAATTTGGTGTTACACGTTGTGCATTTCTTTTCAGTCTCTCAAACTTTCTGAACACTATAATTTGTTTGTACTGCTGCATCACTATCATCAAAGATACGGGACTTTATTAGCTCTTCTCTCTCAGGAATTTTTTTTTAGGAGAAAGGAACGCATAAAAGTTCAGCCGCTTGAATCTGTGTGTCGTCACTCTTCCTAACAAAAGTCATATATTTCTTTAGTAAAAAATAAGAGAAAAAGAGAAGGAAGATTATAAGAAGGGGAAGGGACAGTCAAATGGAGGAAAGGAGAAAGGAAAAAAAGAGGAAAGTAGGGAAGAGAAACTCAAAGACAATTTTTCTTTTGAAAAAGTAAGACACCAAGGTGACAGTATTGTGCCATGAGGCTGAGATATATTTTCAGAGCTGCATAGCCACCCACCCTTCCACGTTCAAGAACTCTTAACAGCAATAAGTAGCTCACATTTGGGTCGTAATGTCAGTCAACGACAATTCCGCCCCTTTATTGTCTGTCCTTGCTGTGGGACATGGCTGGGTGGTCATCTTATTTTTGGTTCAAGTGCCTTCAAACATTTTAAGGAAATTAGGATGAGATCAGATGGGAGGCCAAAGGGAAGTGGCTTTACCTGCCTGTTTGGCCGGAGGAATGGGTTATTAATGGCCTGAGCTGATGAGTTCATCTCAGGTCTAAAGTCCTTGTCCCCAGAGGTTGCGGTGAGCTCTTAAGACGGCTGTCCAGGGCACAAAGCGGAGCTGACAATGTTAAAGGGGAGCTTCCGACAGGTGGTGGAAGACTCTTGCGTTGACCGCTTCTCTGTATTAATGATGATTCTACCTCTAAATTCAAAGATACGCTCATCAACTTTTCAGAAAGAAAACCTGAGGGCCACGCCGTTTAACCAGGTTCAGCACCTGCTTCATTGCCCGTGCCCCAGCACCCGGGTGTTCCCTCTATGACATTTACTACCGCACTGTCATCACGGCCGTCTGTCTTCTGTCATCCTTCCTACTTGTTCTCTTCTCCCTTGAACTGGGGGTGAGGGGCACCAACGAGTCGGGCCAGGTAAGAGTGGCTGGGTGCGCGGGGTTTCCGTGGAGCTGGGTTTAGAAGTGCCTGGCAGTCGGGCTGTCCTGGGAGGGCAGGAGATGGTCCTGGCCTTGTCGTGAAAGAACCTGAGATCACTATGTGGACCCTCAGCCCAGGCTCCTGCCTTCTGCTCGGAAAGATAATGTGAAAGTAGCTCGCTGGCTGCCAGTGAAGGCTGTGGGCCGCCAGGAGCCGTAACTTAGCAGGAGAGATTGAGAGCGGGGATGGAGGAAGAGGATTCCTCTTTGAAGGTCTCGAAAGCACATTCATTACTCCCGCAGTGCCGCCGCCCCACACAGGATGTTTCTGCGTCTGGGATTCTCGTAATGGTTCCACATTCCTTACAGGACTTGCAGCCTGTTGGCAATTTATCCACATGTAGGAAACAGTCTCCAAAGTTAGAAAAACTATGCCCTGCTCAATCTCAAAGCAAGCAAACAAACAAAAAACTGCTTCTGCTTTACTCTGCCTAATCACACCCACGGGGACAGCTGAGGAAGAAATGAAGGATGCTGGCACCACCTTCCTCAATAGCCCGGGGATGGGGGGCAGGCGTTAGGCCGACAAAGACCCTGCACCCTTGCGGGGTGAGGTTGGGAGACACCAAGCGCCTGAAGGTGGGGGCGGGGGAACCTCCCATTAGCAAATCACAGACACTTAGCTCCCCCAGGGCGGCCTCACATTTCCTCTGATCTCTGGCAGCAATTCATCTGGTTTTCAGACCCTTCCTGTGGGGCTGCCGGCTAACGCTCTCTGGACAGGGCTCTGTCTGGCTGGGAGAACCATCTGGGGGAGAGAAGGAGGGTGGGAATGCAGAAAGGTCACTCTCTCTCCAGTTAGGCCTGGCCACAGCCTCCAACTGATTGCAACTCTTCACTCTGGAGACCAAAGGGCAAGCAAACAGAGCACAGGGGGAGCTGGAGGAAGACTCCTCGTGCAGTCTCGGCCATGGGTTTTATGATTTGAGGTGAGAGATGCTGAGTGGGCTAACCACAAAGACTTTCACTGTTAACCTAGAACAGTAGGTCTTAAACTTCAGCCTGCGTCCAAATCACCTAGAGGGTGTGTTAGCACACAGGTGGCTGAGCTCCACCCCCAGGGTTTCTGACTCAGTAGGTGAGGGGGGCCCACTGGTATGCAGGCCCAGTAAGCATACAGCTGATGCTAATTCTGCTGCTCCAGGGCCCATGTGCTCGGAGAACAGGGAAGCTGGGGGCCAGCACTGGCTCATTGTATAACTCACACGGTGATCTCAGTAGGTAGCTTTCACCTGACCTGACCTCTGGGAGTTGCTTGGCAGGTTGAGGGTGCCCAGAAAGTGTGTTGAAGGGTAAAATGTTGAGCTGCTTTCTAAGAGGCTTTGACATGCTTAGAATCACAGAGTGTAAGAGCTGAAGGAACATCGAGGGTTGGCCTCATCCAAATGAGCTGTTTTACAAACAGGGGAATTGAAGTTCAGAAAGACCGAGATAATAAAATCACCCAAGATTGTCCAAGATTACACAGCCAGGACGTCTTATACTTCATTTGGAGTGCCTTAAGAACCAAGTGTTTACTATGTGTTTGACACCAGGCTAAGCACTTTCTGTGTATTACCTCATTTAATTCTCAAAATAGCCCTATGAGGTCAGGAGATTGTTGTCACTCTCCCAGTGCCAACCCTAGAGCTCTGAGAGGTCTGCAGCTTGACTCGGTCACACAGAAGTAGGCGAGGGAGCCAGGATCAAACAAAGGCAGCCTGACTCTGGTTGTTAATCACTATGTTAGTCTGCCTCGCACGTAGTTGGTGCTCAATGAATGCTGAGGTTCTGATAAATTCGCTTCCCTTTTCTGTGAAACGGGGAACCACTTATTTCACACAATTTTGAAGGCCGACCTGGAAAACATCTTTTAGAGTCCTTTGAGGCTATGAAGTACTGTAGGACTGAGGGGCACTGCTGGAAAAATGGGGTGTTGAATTGTATCCTCCAGAGTGTTTTTGCAGGCACTCTGCTTGTGCCTCAGCAGATGCTTTTCTGTCTGGCTGTAATGCTCTTCCCTGTTCACCCACAGCCAGTCTCCTTGAGATGAAACCCACTCGCCTCCACAGGCCTGTGTTCCTCACACACACGTCTCTTTGCCTTGCGTTTTTCCTTGTACATGCTTTGAGCGTGGTACTTGTCACACTCCATTGTACTCTGTGGGGTAGCCTGCCCATTGGCTGTAATGGAACGATAGATGGGACCCTCCCCTCCTCCTATCTGTGTTCCAGGCACATCCCACGGAGTTGGGAGAGTGGAGGTCTTCACGATCTGCAAGGTGGGCTGGGCAGCGATTATTCTCCCCAGACTGAAAGAGGTGAGAGGGTTGGGCCAGGCAGAGCCTGGGGTCTGCCCATGCCGCAGAGGGGGCTCCTGGCAGCGCTGAGGAAGCGCGGACCTCTCGCTCCTCTTAGTACGGTTCTGTTTCCTTAACCGTACTTCACTGCACCTCTGGGACCGACCTAACTTTCCCTTGCAGTTGCCTCAAGTTCCTCCCAATCTTTGACCAATCTCCAGTTATTCTTTCTCTAATAGAAGTTCCTTCGGACATGCTCAGGAAACTTCCTGAGCTCCCCCAGCTGCTGATCTCTTGAGAGTTGGGAAAACCATGCCGCTGATGGTGGGGGATCTTCCTGGGGCCGGACAGACACGGTCCTTCCAGAATCTCAGGTTTTGTGAATCCTTTAAGCAAAGCTGGGCCTCGAGTGAGGGAGGCAGTGCCTGAACAGGACATCTTGCTGTTGGTCCCCAGCCACCCCCAGCCCCTCACCACCACACACACACACACACACACACACACACACAGACCGGGTATAGATCTGTTTATGGTTGTTTTGGGATTGACCGAATTTTCTTCCTCATAAACTGAGTTTCCTTTGGGAACACGGCCCTGGTGGTAATTTTGTAGTGTTTGAATCCGTCTATGCCATCCTACACTCAAGGCTTTTTTTTTTTTTTTTTTAACTTTTGGCTGTTAAAAAAGCTCTTTTTTAGTTGGTTCTATATTGTATTCTCAGCTAGAGATAAAACACCGCTGAAACTCCCTGGCTTGGAGGGGACTGTTCACCAGAGGTAGGACCCCTCAGGAATAGTTTGTTGACACGGGAATTAAAATGAGCCCCGTGTCCCCCTCGGCGCACCCTGCACAGTTCAAAGCCAGGGTGGGAGCCCCCTCACAAACACACCAAGCACAAAGGTGGCTTTATTCAGACGACTCCACTCCCCCATAAGGCAGAGGGGGTTCTCTTGTTCCCTCGGAGTGAATGTGGGCGCCCCACGGGGGTTCGAATTTGAATGTGGCCACTTCTCCCGGATGCGGGAGACGGTGGGGGCAGAGCCCAGGGACGGGGTGGGGGGGTGGGGGGGGTAGGGGGCACCAGGCCGCCCAGCCCGGCCGCTGCCCAGCCCGGCCGCAGCCCAGGACTTAGCGGGGTGAGGACCCAGCAGGAAGGCGTGCAAATCTCTACCGTCCCAGTCCACTGGGCAGGGAATCTCCTTTCCCTTCTCCTCCACTCGGCCCACCCACAACTGACTTTCCCTTGGGCCCGTGGCCACAGCGGCCTTCTCTGCAGGGTAGCTGTGGGACCTCGATGCAGGGCGAGGCTCTCCCACAGGCATGCCCAGATTCGTCAACCAGTAGCTGCTAAGAGATGGTGTGGGGGGGCCTCAGACTGAGTACCCACTGACCAGAGCCTCCTCTTCTGTTTTCTGGAGAAGGTGCATTTTAGTTTCAGGCTCATCTCTCAGGTGGATGCAGGTGGGTCTGTTTAACTCCTGGGGAAGGCAGGAGAGGCTGGTGGGGGAACAGTAGCATCCCTTTTTTTGTTTTTGCATGCTGTATGGTGGGGGTCACATTTCATTCTTTTCCCATTATTGCAGCACCATTTGTTGAAAAACTTTTTGAGGGCGTGGGGGGAAGTGCATGTGCCGGGAATCAAACCTGCGTCTCCCACGTGGCAGGTGAGGATTCTACTGCTGGCCCTCCCTGGCACCCCCTGAGTAGCGTCCTTTTATAGCACTTGGGAAGCCACAGCGTACAGATCTAAGGCACTCATCTGAGAGTTTATACCCCTCTCATCACATGTATTCTCTCTTTGTTCTCTGCTCTTCCCTTCTCAAGAGCATGTTGTGTGACAGTGACCTTATCATGGGGAAAAAATCTTGAGTCCCTTCCCAATTAATGCAACCAAATTATTTTCAAATCATAAATTGTTATGAACAACAAATTGCCTGTGCTAAAACATGTCACACCTAGTAAGAACCCACGATTTCATCCCAATACAGCTTGAGAACTGCAGTTCTGGCTCACACATCCACCTTTGATAAATAATAGATGGTCCTATAAAGTTCACTGTTTTGGGCTTTAGGGTAGTCTTAATGATATTGTAGGATCAAGTTGTTAGGGCTGAAAGGAATAGTCAGGTCAGCCAGACCAATGCTCTTGTTTCATAGATTATTAGCTCAGTATGGTTCAGAGAGGTGAAGTGACTTGCTCCAGGTCCCGTGGTAGATGACAAGCTGCTAATGGAATAGGGTCTCCCAACCCTTGGTCTGGTACTCTTTTTCCTTTATGATGCCACCTGTGCCATTGTGGCATGGCGACCGTTTATCTGGTTCATAGAAGGGTCCGGGGAAGGAGATAACAAAATTCAACTCAGGCATCATTTCCATAGAAGAAAGAAGGAATGAATTTTAGGGATGAAGCCCTACAGATGGACTTCTGCCAAAATACCTTATCCCTTCTTCACGCATCTGGCATCTCCTTCACAACTTTATTTACAATTGGCCATATTTGGAGGCAACTTAAAAAAATCCAAAAATAAGGAATTGGTGAAATAAATTATGGCACATCCCTACAGTGTATTATTACATGGTTATTTTAATTGATGTTGTAGAGTAACAGTTGGCAACATGGGGAAATACTCACAATAGAATTTTGAGTGTAAAATGGCAGATTTTCAAGTACATAGGGGCATAACCTTAGTTTGGAAAAGCTAAAGACATACATACAAAAAAACACTAGAAGGAAACCGAAATGTTAACAATTCTGGTCTCTGCATATTGGATTATGGATTGATCTCTATTTTCTCCCTTTTTTTTATTTCCACATTTTTTCCAAGGAAGATTTATTGCTTTTGTATCGAGAAGAAACAAAAGATGTTATTTTTGAAAAGGGAGTCTTTATTGGGAAGATTTATACACAGTACTCCCCAAAAGCCTCTTGGGAATGCTCCATGGCCTACTGAACAAATTCAGATCTTAATGTGGCCTGTAAAATTGGCTCCAAGAAATGGAAATTCTGATTAAGGGATAGGAAATGTGATCAGAATTTGATTTCCTCCTTTTCTATTGGTTCCGGGCCAGGTCATTTGAACTCTCTCTGTTCTCAGTCTTCTCATCTCTCATATGGGTATAATTCATCTGCCTTCCCTGGAGAGAAGAAAGGAGAAGAAGCGTTGGAAGGAGCCTAACTCATGCTCACGAGCTCCCTGGAAATCTTAAGTCTTGGATCATAAAGAGCCCAAAGTGAGCTGGTGGTACCGACTGAAGGGACCTCTGTAAATTCAGCTCGAGCCTCTGAAATGTAAAAAAAGATATAGCTGGATCCTGCTATTTGGCATTCTCCTGCTGTGTTGGAAGTGAGGCATGGAAGTCCCCTCAGCAGGCACTTGGCAACTCTGCACAGAATAAGCTTTGATTGAACAGGCTTTACTTTCGCAAAGCTGATCAGGGGAATTTGGGGGAGTCTGAGGCTTCTGTCACCACAGCCTTTGCCCCTGCAGCCCAGTCCCAGGGAAAGTATTTGCTGCTGGGATGCCTGTTGGCCTTTCTCAGTGTAAAAGGATTTGGAAAAGCCCTTTGTCTGCATTCACAGGTGAGCAAAGTGCTTGGAGACCCTGTGCACCAAAAGTCAGCTGAGGGATTCTTCTCCCTATCTCTTATGGGTTTCCTGAACTTGAGAAATGGGTACATACTTTGTCTTGCAACCAGGACTACTTTCAAATTGAGCACGGGGAGAGAAGAGACACCCCCTCCCCACCTCCCTTTCCTCTACCAAACAGTATAAAAGCACAAGTCTTTCTCAAGGGTGGATCCACTGTGGCTGTGAGCACTGGCCCCAGAGTGACTTTGACATAGTCCGGGAGGCTGTGAGGGGCTAAGCCGCTCATTCTTATTCTAGGGGGTGACAGATTAGGGCCGCTGGTTGAAACAGTCTACACTCTGGAAAACAGAAACCCCATTACAATTGGCTTTACATGTTCCCTGGAGCCAGGGGTGAGGCCTCTTCCCCTGAGCCTCAGAGCTGACCACCAGGATGACCTGAGCAGCCGGCCTCGGGGAAAAATCCTTGACCTTTGGCTGCTCAGTGTTCTTCCCAGCCTAGGCATTGGCAGAGGTCTGGCAGCCAGCAGGGCAGGTCCTCCAGGACCGCCTGTGACCTCCCGCTTTAATCTCGGGTGCGCTTGATCCCACTGCACGAGGGAAACTGAAATGAGTCTTACAAATGGAACTATTGACATGTCTCGAAAGTCTCTGCTGGTGACATCCCTGCCGACTTTCAAGGCTCAGCTCAGATGCTACATTCACAGTGCAGTCGTCTCTCACCCTTCTTTCAAAATTAACCTCTCTTTCCTATCTCCACAGGCTGTATCGCATACCTCCATTTAGCTCTCATTGCTTTCTGCCATGCATTTTTGTTGATTGTTTACCTTTCTGCTTGTACCTCTAAGCTATAAACCCCACAGCACCTTTACTGTGCTTGTCTGGTGTAAATGCCCAATAAATGTTTGATGATTTAAATAAAATGGTGGAGCCTGGTGGTACTGAGCTCCAACCTTGCCAACTGCTTTGAGACATTCTTGGTACCACACAGCTTTCTTCTCTCCGATGCTTGAACTGGCTATGGTAGGTTGAGACAATCAAAAGGTTAAGCAATAAATGAGAATTTATCAGGAAGAATATGGCATGGCCCCATCTTTGAGGTGCTTGTTGGCGAGCTAGAGAGAAAGTGTTACTCTTTACTTACTGGAGCAACCCAAGAATCAAACCAGATGGTGCTAGAAGTTGTGGTTTAGATCACAAGGACTATCAAAGAGGACTTTCTGGAGGAGGTGGGATTAAAGATAGGAAGGATTCTGATAAATCAGCCCCTAATTTTCTAAGGAGGTAGAGGAAAGAACTTGGGGTTTATGTTGGAAGATTTGAGTTCCTTTTCTATCATGTACCTGCTACATGGCCTTGGGCAAACCAATTAACTTCTCAGGTATCATGTTTTTTAAATGGGAATCATAAAACAGTGAAATATCTACTTGGCTTTCCTTATGGTATTACTGGTGACAAAGAATATGAAAACCCTTTGCAAGTGATGAAAGTATGCATAAATATTACTTATCACATCCTCTATCATTAGACTTTGGGGACGTGAGATCTGCTTCGATGATCACAAAGGCAGCTCACTTCATTTGTTTTAGGGCTGTTAAGTGTCTGATTTCTTGTGGAACCCTTTGGCATCTTTCTGACTATCTCTGATTTTTTATGCATGTTTCAATGCATTCTAAAGTGTTCTAAACATTGTTTTGATTTAATTTACAATTATTAATACATTTTAAAACATTATACACTATACAAACTTAATGTTTCTGTATATAAAAATATACACATTCATATCAAAAACAAAGTTTTCACAAAAGCAAACACCCTTACTATCTGCAATACACTGGTCTTCCCTTCCCTTCCCTTCCCGTTGCCTTCCCCTTTCCCTTCCCCTTCTCTGCTTTACTTTTCCAACATTTCATTTTACAAATTCTGGTTGCAATCTTCTAAATTGATTTCACATCTTACTAAAAGAGCTTGACCCACAGATCAAAAAACCCTGTTCTACAGTGTACAAAGAACCACCTCAGAAAACAAAATATTTGGCATAGCAAACTACTAGAAAAGAAGATACCAAATAGGAACTAAATTAAATAAATTAAACTCAGACTAGAAAATTGGTAGTTTAAAGGAGGAGAATATGAGGTTCAAGTCAGTTCCTAAAGGTTTCCTGGAGGAGGTGAGAATGAATCTGAACCTTCAGCTCCTGGGTTATAACAGATGGTTAAATAAAATAAGAGAAAGAAAAGCAACAGCATGGGTAGATGAGAAGAGCAAGTAAAAGTCATGGTTGGCACTGACCAAACTATGGCAAAAGGAATGAGTGTGGTTTTTTTTTGGGGGGGGGGAGGGGGGACTATCAAAATTATGCTGAGCAATTTTGGAAAATTTGGAGTGTTAGGCAGGTGGGTCAGACTATGGAAGATTTTCAGTGTCAGGCTGAGACAAAATTCATGTGGCAAATTTAGCTTCATGTAGTAGGACATGGGTTGCTGTTGACAGTCTTTAATAAAACAATGCAACTTGTTGAAAGCAGCATTTTGATAAGGATAATCTGGTGTCAGTAGTTAGAAGCAACCTCCTCTCATATCAGAAGGATATATTTCTTCTTCCTTCCTAATGGGTACCTCAAATATTTTTCCTTGAAACACAATAAGGATATGGTGGACTAGCACAAAGCAAACTTCTTTTCTCTTTTTCCATCCTTCCTTGTGTGTGTGTGTGCGTGTGTGTGTGTGTGTGAAGGCTGCTACCATGATTGAAATGAGAAAGTTTGATTTTTTTCCTCTTCTTTCTTGTGTCAATAAAGCATGTTTGGCATGTTCCCATCTGAGGGTATCCCAAGAGGCAGGGTCTATTTTAGAAACACACACCGGACCACCTCCTCAGGCCTACTGATGTCTTCCTCTAAAGGAGGCCCTCTGGCCCTCTGGCTTATAGCTGCCCATCATCCAGGGAATTCTGGAATGTCAGCGGTTCCTTCAAGAATCCACGGACAAAAGTTGGGAACCTA
Source organism: Tamandua tetradactyla (assembly GCF_023851605.1). Taxonomy (NCBI): domain Eukaryota; kingdom Metazoa; phylum Chordata; class Mammalia; order Pilosa; family Myrmecophagidae; genus Tamandua; species Tamandua tetradactyla. The sequence continues at coordinate 32,528,175 of NC_135343.1, read as the reverse complement.
AAAACAATTGACTTTGTGGATGAACTTAGTCATCAACAGCTTAGGAGCATTTGCAGAGATAAATGTCATATGGATATATGACATTTCTAAGACAAGGTTTCGAACAAGCATTGGGCCAAGGGGGGAGGGTCAGTCTGGGATGTCTCTCTCTAGAGGGGGCCTGTGCTGGGCAGAGTTCTAAGATGGCCCTAAGAGCTCTGACTGCTGGTGTACACACCCATATGTAATACCCTCTCCTTGAATGTAGGTGGAACCTGTGCAGATGAAGGATTAGCGAGTTCATGATTAGGTTATGCTACATGACAAAGGCAAAGATATTTTGTGGGTGTAATTAAGGTCCCTCCCTAATCAGTTGAATTTGAGTTTCTAAAAAGGGAGATTATCCTGGGGGCAGGGGTGGTGGTGGTCTGATCTAATCAGGTGAGCCCTTAAAAGAAGTCCAGACATGCTCTTGCTGGCTTGGAGGGAGCAAATGAGGATGCTCTGAATAGCTAATGAGAAGACACTTGGTAAAGGCTTGAGAATGGCCTCTAGGAGCTGAGAGGTCCCTGGGCAACAGCCAGGAAGAAAACAGAGATTAAAGGGACTGGATTCTGTCAACCACTTCTGATTTTGGAAGAGGCACCTGTGCCAGGGGATTGCAGTCTGTGAGACCCTGAGCAGAGGGCTCAGCTAACCTGTCTCCAGACGCCCAACTCCAGAAACTATGAGGTAAATAAGTGGGTCTTTTAAAAACTACTGTGTTTGTGTTAATTTTATACATTGCATAAAGTACTAATATAGGGCCCTGATTTATCATTGACATGAGAAAACATCCTGGGAAATGTAATATTTCCAGGCTTTTTAACCCAGAATTTTTATCAGGAGATTATGGTTTAGGGTTAGAAGAAATACTTTGATCAGTTTTTTGGGGAAAAGAATGAGACCCTAAAGAGCATGCTCAATCATTACTAGATATCACTACACTGCAAGGTTCTTGTTTTCTGGGTGGAATATGCAAGTTTGGGGCCAGAGCAAAATTGCTCAGTAAACTAGGCAGACAGGAAGATGCCACCTAAATCGTTCCTTTCTTTCTAATATTTCCAAACTTGTACATGATCTCTCTTTTCTCCGAAATAAGTGTTGAGCTTTTTCTTTTTTCTTTTTTTTTTAATATTAAAGGAGGGCTGAATTTTTAGCTACCAAATTTGTACCAAAGTATTATCCTTCTCGGGACAGCCAAGTATTTGAGCTGACCTTGGAAGCACTAATAAACACGAGTTCCTTTCCCTTTCCCTCCTGTTAAGGCTCCCTCTCTGAAGCAGGGATTCTCCATTGTTACCACCTGCCTTGTCTCTTGGTATCACTGATAAGGCTTCAGTTTCTGATAAGAACTGTGGAATAGAGGTCATGCCAGAGAGACTGTGCTGCTGAGGGAGACTTCACACATTAAGATAGAGATGGGTAAAGAGTAAAACCTGAGTAAGGCACTGGACACTTACCATTGGTTTCACTGTGTGCAATGAAAATAGGGTCAACTAATTTGAAGCCTGAGTCTCTATGTATGGACTTGACTGAGAACTGAGATGACTCGAACGGCGATATTCGGTAGGGCTGATTGTGAGAAATGGAGCTAAAAGGTCAGGTGGAAGACCACATAATTGGTAGCCTAGAAAGAAAGGAACAAGCAAGTCCCGGTATTAATTTAGGGCTTATTTACAAGCCCCTGGGTAGGATGTGGCATAACAAAACCCAAGCATCAGAGGAGGGACAATGAGTGAAAGGACCCAGGGTTGGAAAGGAACAGAGCTTCCTGCTCCTCTTATTCCCATGTGGTATGTGTCGCACTGACAAAGACAGGGGGTTTTCTGATTGCCTCTGCCACACTGACCTTTCAGTGTATTTACTTTTCAGTAGGTTTGGGGAAGGCACGTTTACACTCTTCGGAATGAGAAAGTTCACGCCTCCTCCATTTTTTTCTCTTCCTTCCCCCTCCCCTGCTGCCCCAAATGGTTTGCTGAGTGACAAATAAACACAAGTTGTTTTTACAGGTGTAAAACCAGCAGATCAAATGCTGACCTGTGCCTGGGCTTGTGAATGCGGACTGTGTTGTGTTTGGCAAATACCACCACATCATTTACACTTGCAAACCCTTTGTAATCTTAATCTCTTTGTTGCTTTTATGTTCTACTGCCTCCCCCCTCTCCAAGGTTAAAGAAAGAGATTTAGACCTTAAACACAAATCCAGCCTTCAAGCTCTGGAATTATCTTTGCCTTTAAATGCAACTGATCAATGCCCATTTCTTTTGAAAATAAAACCCTTTTGAACCTTGAAAGCCTTCCACTGTTGAGCTATGCCTAAGTGCCACATGGGGGAATGGGCAGAAAAGAGCCCATTTTTCCCTTAGTGCTTGCATTAGGGGTCCCAGAGTTCAGTCCAACGCAATCAATTTAATTGGCGCTAGCTCTAGTGACAAATTATGCTGGTTTACACTCCAGTGTAGCAGAGATTCCTCAAACGCAAGGGAAGAAGGGAGATACACTTCTTGGTCTCTACTTAAAGAGGGCAACAGTATTGGAAAAGGAGCACATTTAATTTATCACTGTCAGAGCAGGTGCAAAGTTTAATTCTAACTAAAAGCATTAAACAATTAACCCAGACAGTCAGGCCTTCTGAAAATGCTCAGTAGCAGGGAATACGCGGACCTGATTACCAAAGGAAACGTCGATGCTTCTCTTTTATTCCACTGAATATCTTCTTGCACTTCTTTTTTCCAGCAATGAAAAGTCTCAGAAATACAATAACTTCTCAGGTCTTTTAGTAGACAACTGAATTGAAAGGGTCAGATAGGACACCACCCTACACTCAGAGATCAACAAATAGCTGTCTCCTGAGTCCTGGTTGATTAGCTGTGAGAATAGAAATAAGAAGTCACTTAATTTTGCAGCTCTCATAAGCTGATTGCCACCCCTTTTTTTTTAATGACTAAGTATATTACCACGCAATAGACATTTCACTAATTCAAATGGTTCTGCAGCATTCACATTCTTGGCAGTTACCTGTTATATGGGAGGTGAGCAAGAGAAAGGACTGAAGGGGAAAAGGGTTCAGCAATGAAATCCAATAGATATAGAGATGGGTCTTGCTTCACAGAGACTAAGGACATTTACTTTCTGGGGTTGTTGAGTTGACCAGAGAATCATTGAATTTAAGACTGGGAAGGTCCTTGGAGAACTTTGAAGCTTAACCTGAAGAATTTTGTTTTGAAAATGCTGAAGTCCAGAGAGCGCAAGTTTCTGCTCAATGCTATGAAGTTTCTGCAAAGTCGTCACTACAAGTCAGTGGACTCAGTGCAGGCAGTTGAGGGCAGCAGATGAGCTTCTGAGATGGTCAGACCCCCATTGAATCTGTGCCTCATACCTGCGGGGTGATCTGGGCCATCTGCAGATATCGGGTGATGATACACTCCTCGTCCTGCCACACGTGCTTCAGCCCAGGGTGGAGCACGGCACCGAAAGCCCTCCCTGGGTATTGGGTTCCTGCCTCTCTCCCTCTGGGTGCTCAGATGAAATGAGGGGCCTGGCACATTTTAGCAGTGTGTTTTCAGCACTTTAATGAAATAGGAAAAGATAGTTTAACTTGTTATCCTAATGCTTTGGAAGTTTAGAAGCACTGTCTTGTTCTGGATTCATTTGTCAACTCAAATCTGTTATTGAGAGGAAAGGATAACAAAATAAAAACCAAAATGCATAGCTAGAAGGACATTCAGGCTGAGGGGGACCTTAGAGATTATAGTCCACCCTCCTCACTTTAGAGGTGAGGAAACCTAGGCTAAGTTTGGGCAAATACCCTACCGGTGACACATGGCTAGCTACCAGAACCAGCCCACGCAATGACCTCCTGATCCGAGAGCTGCTCAGGTTGGTGTGGGACGTGTGTGTGGTCTGGAGTCCCATCAGTCCAGCCACCTCACCCCTTGTGGACCCTCATGGCTCCACTGACACTCTTTAAACCTTGGGACCTGTTCTATAATTGTCACAAAGGTAACTGACTTTGGCAGAACTTACTAGATTTCTATATGGGAGAAAATTATGGTGATGCTCTAGCATTCTGCATAAGTTAAATACATTAAATATGAGAATCTTTTGTTTTTATTATAATTATAACATAGCATTGCAGAGAATTTTAGGAGGAAATGAATGAACAAACAAACCACACATCATTATAAGTCCCACCCCAGCTTTAAACATAATGTCTCGAGCACGGGTTTCATTTGCAGAAGCGGGTACAGTCCCATGATTCGAAAAGATTCAATGTCTGGGTCTCAATTCCCCAATTTGTGACTCAGTTTCTATTTTGTTGAAAGAGTCCTAGTGTGGACTGGAGGGTCTACATAAATGTCATCTGCAGAAGCCTGGAACCCTTCTGGAGACCTACACTGTTCACCTAATGGAAGGCGAAGATGTTTGCTCAGTGCCTGCTGAATGCCAGGCATGGAACGAGAGTACCTTGCATCTTTTTAAATCCTTGCACCAACTTTGCGATGTAGGTGTTATTATCTCTTTATATGGAGGAAGAAACTGGAGAGGGAGAATGCCACAATCATCAGGGAGTTGAGATGCCAGGATTTGAGCCCAATTCCACCCAAAGCCAGTGCCCTTTGTAATCTACATGTTTCTGTTCAGCAGTTATGACCTCACTGGACTTAAATTACCAAAATGGCATGCAGCCAGCATCTCGGCAATCACAAAGACATGAACTGCTTATAGGGTGTGTGGGGTCATTAGCTACCCATGCTTTTGTTTGGGGATGTATGGTCAGTAAGATTTTTTTTTTTTTTTCTTTCTAAGTTTGTTTCCATGATCTAAAGAATTTTTATTACTCGGAAAATATTCAAAAGAGACCTACATGCCCTGATTGCATGTCGCTCCCTAGGAAGACACATCCAGCTGGCATATTCTCCACGGGCTTTGTCAACTTTTCAAGACCCAGAGGCCATCTCTTTATAATATTGGTTTTGTGAGGTGCAGAGGGCTAGCGACCAAAGATATTTTTTTAGAAAAACCCAACCTGATGTAGCACCTGTTCACTCTATAGAGTTGTACAAAGAGGAGGATAAAATGACCAGACTGGCACCCACTTATTCCCCTTTGAGATCAAGGAGAAGATGAGGTGAGGCTCTAACAATGGCTCAATTGAGGTCTGGGGCAGACAAGCCTTCCAGTGGTGGCCGAGAAGTGTGTAATTAAATTATTAGCACAACTCCCAAAGCCCTCATTTATTATATCTAATTGCAAAATAAGGGATCTTACATGCATATGTCTCATCTCCTATTTCTCCATTATTTGCTTTACTCATTCATCTAGATTTAATTGCCATTTCACAGCAGTCTCCATGAAATCTGGTTAAATTGTCTATTGCCACTATGATTTCTGGAGTCTTATATAACTTAATGGTATGAGCACGACCTGCCCCTCTCTTGTGGTCTTTTTGTTTTGCTCCTCACTGGCCCTGCTAGTCTCCATCCGTTCTGTTCCAGGACACTCCTTCCCCAAAGCCACTTCTGAGGAGACCTTCACATAAGGGTGAGCTTAAGGCCCATGAGTCTTCTAGGCATCCTAGGAACGTGCGTGGGGCATTATAGAAAAAATGATGAAGGTCTAGGCAGTCTCAACTTGTTTTAAGACTTCTGAACTAGAAGTATTTTGATTTTTCTGGAAGAGAAGGAAATAGAACTTTGAAAGGTCGAAGTCATTTTTTTAGAATAACTTTTCTCTAAACTTACAAGTGTGTGTGTCTGCGTGCTATGTGTGGTGTGTGGTGTGTGGTGTGTAGTGTGTAGGGTGTGTGTGTATGTATAAGTCCCCCCTTTATTGCCCTTATCTTTTAAAGCAAAAGCAAAAAACCCCACAAAAACACAAATACTAAAACGCATTTCCTTATGGTAGGATAAACATTCAGCTGTGTCATTTGCAAGAACTCAGTAACATAAACAAAAATAAACCAAGCAATTTTCATAGTGAGTTTTTGTGTTTGGTACATGGAGTATTTCTGGATTGTCATCAAGCCAGCATTTATGACCACTTTAGAGAAATAAAAATTTTAGTAACAGAAAATTATAGCATCGTCCAGCTCTTGATGGGGGACAAGGGAAGAGAAGAGACTACAAATGATCTAAAAAAAAAATAGAGATAACATTTGCCAAGTTGTGAGAGGACAGAGGACAGAGTAGTGGGCTATCTAATCGAGTTCTGAACCCAACACCAAGCCAGGGCTCCTCGGTGCAGCCCAGCTTGGAGAAAGGCTTGCTTCCTATGGCTAATTAAGAAAGCTTCCAATCTCGTCTTAGAACCTACCCAACTCATCTTGCAAAATGAGGATTCTCTTCTCGTTGCTGTCCCTGGGCCGAGTGAGGGCTGTCCTTAAATCAAATCAGTCCAAGGTTTTACTGTCTTAAAGTCCATGAAATTTACCTTGCGTCTCATTTATATATAATTGCCAAGTTTCCTTACAGTTTAAAATCACAGTTTCCTTATAGCAAAAAAAAAAAAAAAAAACCAATAAAAAAGTGAAACCTAAAACATATTCAGTTTAACTTTGGGAAACCATTGAAACAATTAAAAGCATCCATTTTTTGGTGGCCCTTACAGGAATGCAGTTCCTTTTTTTTCAGCATTGGGATTCCTCTGCCCACTGGCTGTCCACATGGGTTTCATTGCTCCTCACTGCTCTCTGCCGTGGTCAGCAGCGGCCTTAGCTCCGGCTTCAGTTCTGCTCATTGTCACCCATTCGGTTCTCTCAGGGTGGCACACAGAGTGAAATGACCTCTCACTTCCGCAACCTCTCCAAAGTCAGGGCGCCATGTCCTGTCTGCCTTTGCCCATGTCTCTGCTTCCATTTGGGGTACTCTCATTCACTGTCCTGTCTTCCCAAGTGGGTGTTTTCAAAGCAGGTCTGAGAGCTGCTCTTTTCTAGCGCTCAAGTTTCCTACATGATCAGGTTTGTAGTTTTGATTCTGGCAGGAATTAATAATATCCTTGTTATATTCCTAATTAGTTTTTCATCAAAATCATTGTTAAGGTCTATTCATTCTTTATTCTGTTGAGGCTTCTCTCCCCCTCAGGTGACAAGCCAGAGTTGGTGGCAGAGGTATTCCAAGGAGGTTTTAGCTCTATTAAGGGCTCCATGGACATAGCTTTTCCTCCATTCAATTAAGAATTTCCCCTAAATCTATCCCAGTAGGAACTAGGTATTTTGACAGAGCTCTCTGCATAACTCAGGTTTTCAAGAAAGACCACTAAATTGTCCTTCTCATTTCAATTCACTTCCCAGGTTCTAGGCTTTGGAAAACATCCAAGTATTATGCCACCAGACTACAAAATTGTCTGATGAAGCGTCCTGACTCCTTAGCACAAGTAGTAATTCTTTTGTAACTTTAAAACAACAAAAATAGCAATAGGAAAAAGAACATGTTAGCTTCACCAAAAAAGAACTTTCAGTCAGGACTTGTTTGTCTCTCATCTTTAAATAGAAATGATTTAGGTCGTACAATTAGATGCCTGTTCCGGTCAAATTTGTAGTGACATGTCCTTGTTGAAATAGAATAGAGCAGTCTTATTGCTGATCTTGTCAGCTCCAAGACTCTCTATGAACCATTCCTTCCCTCTAGCTACTCCCTCTTTTCATTAACTCCTGCATTGCTTAAGACTCAGGGTTTTGGGAAGGAATCCCATGGAAAAGCCTCATTTGAATGAAGAAGCTCATCCTGTGGTCTGTTATTGTGTTTCCTCTACTTTCTTTGTATGGCCAGACTCTTAAGGGGCAAAGAGAGCATACGTAGGTATGCTTGTTTCTGAGTCCAGTCTCTCAACTGCTTTTTCTGCCCTGATTAGAGTGAGAACCTGGAAGACTCACACATTCTCAAGGCTTAGGTTGGAGCTTAAGAATTTCTTATCCTCTCCCTTTGTAATTTTTGAGACAGCAAGTTTTGGGAGACAGAAAGCACCTTCAAAGATGCTAATGCTGAGTTACCCCACCTCTCCAACTCCCAGAAAGTTTAAACCTCTTTGTTGATGTGCTTGCTAGCAGGAAGGATAAATACTTGCTTTGGGGCTTATAATTTCTCTCCACTCCCATCACCTCCCAAAGCTTAGGTTAAAATACAAGCAAATCCACCAAAGTAGTGTCTACGACATCAGGCAGAGACATAATTTTTCTTCTTGCAAGAGCACATACTTCAAATGCTTTGGACATGTCACACCAACGTTTTCCTAGCACATGTTTGGGAAGACAGTGCTGGCATCAGGACAACTGAGGAGATTTCTTGGGGGTGCTCAACCTTGACCAACTGTAATGATGGTACAAATCCACACAGTTGATATATCTCAGCTCCACCCCATTCTGAAAGTTGTTAGTGAGCAATATTTCTGTGTCAGTTACTCAGAATATAAGGAGGAATGAGACATCATGTAGCCATCAAGAATTTCTCAGAGTAGAGGAAACATGTACCCCATGAGATCAAGACCCTAGAGAAGAAGATGGGAATCTGGCTCTAGGATGCTGCTGGCAGGTTGAGATCAAGAGGTCAGGGATCATTTGATGGTTAAGGGTGGAAATACTCATGCCCAAATCAGGGGTTTATTGGAAGGATAGGAATGTCTGTCATCAGGATTGCTGTGTGAATGTTCTAGTTTGCTGGCTGCCAGAAATGGAAGGGCTTTTAAAAAGGGGAATTTATTAAGTTGCTAGTTTACAGTTCTAAGACCATGAAAATGTCCCAGTTACAGCAAGTCTACAAAAATGTTCAAATTAAGGCACCAACAAGAGGTTACCTTTACTCAAGAAGGGCTGATGATGTTCAGGGTTTCGCTAACTGGAAAGACACATGGTGAGCATGGCAACCTCTGCTAGCTTTCTGTCTAGGCTTTTTGTTTCATGAGGCTCCGCCAGGGGCATATCCTTCTTCATCTCCAAAGGTCTCTGGTGGCTCTCTATTTCCTGGCACTCTTGTCCTTTTGAAAAGGGACTCTCTCCAAAATGCTTCCTCTTTTAAAGAATTCCAGTAAACTAATCAAGACCCACCTCAAATAGGTAGAGTCACATATCTGTGGAAGTTCCCACCCAACAATATTGAACAAGGATTAAAGGACATAGCTTTTCTGGGGTCCACCACAGTATGCTTGTGCAACGTTTTCCTTGGACAATGCTCCTGGCTGAAGTGGGACATTGTATTGAAATCCAGCCATGTATAATGCTGACCTGGGGCTATAGAGGACACATTTATTTCCTTTTTATCCCCTCATTCTTTTCTATTTTATTTTTGGAAGTTTTTAATTAGAAATAATTTCATACTTACAGAAACATCACAAGAATAATACAGAGAACAGTCATACCTTTTATAGAGATTCATTGATTTTTGTTTTGACACGTTTGATTTATCTAGCCATCTATCTATTGTATTATTTTCTGAATCATTTTGCATTGTGTCATACTCTTTGTGCCGTTATACCTCCATGTGTATCTATTTTCTAAGAGCAAAGATTCTACTACATAACCAGAATATAGTTATCAAATAATAAATTTAATAGTGATATGCTTTTATTTAATCTTTTCTGAGGCATCTACTTGTCCTGGGTTTGTTTTTGCTCATGGCCTCAGAAATTCCCCCATTTACAGGAACTCAAATACCCTCTCTATTCCCTAAGAAACAGACTTTCTTCTCCTCCTAGTTACTCAAATATCTCTAAGCAGGTAATCCTTTGCTCCAGGTCACTTTGACTTAATTGTTTCTTGCACCATTATAGCTGTCTGGAAACTGCTTCTGCCTACAGGCAAATTTTCAGAGGGCAAGCCAGAGAAGAGTTTCCTGGTTCAGTCTCTCAGCTGGCACCCAATAAACTGGTACAACACACAGGCACCCCTGTATGTTCATAGGGGTTACTCCACTCCCTCGGGAACAGGGCCACAAGGGGAGTGTAGGCTGGCTTCATACTGTGCCAGGGAAGGGGGGCTGGTGGTGGGCCAGCAAGGGCGCTACATGCTTCTCCTACCATTTTAAATGCTGCGTTTTCTTGATTTGGTGCTTACCCAGTTGCTGCAATCCTTTAACTGTTTTCTAGAGTCCTGAGGAAGATGGCTCTGCCAGTTTTTGCAAGGATTCTGTTGTTCAAGGATTCCGTGGGGCAGTGGCACCCTGGAGCTTACAACACCCTCTTGGTCAACTGGAAACTGCCACATCAAATTTGATAAGATTGAGTATCCATTGATCATTCTTGTTGGTGGTTGAATATGGTGATTTTTGTCTGTTGTCTTCATTTCTGATGTTGGATCTTGAAGTCCACAGGCAGTTGGGACAGGATGGATATAAAATGGGGGCAACTGAGAGCAAGCTAGAACTCACAAGCACAAGCTAGAATCTAATGAAGATGGAGTGAAACCCATGTCAGTTCTTAGTACCCTTGACCTTGGTGGTGTCAATGTCTTGTATCATCAGGGGTCCTTGATCACGGAACTGAACACACAAGTCTGGTCCAGGAGTCAGAGAATCTGAATGAGGATCCAGGGCAAGGTAGAGCAGTGTACTTTCTGCATTACACCATTACACCAATGAACTGAATCTGTAGATCGACAACAACTTCTGTCAGCTACAAAATGACTCCTCTGTGTTTCAAAATCTCCCTTGTGGCTAACCCTAACTGAAAACATGTAAGAATACATTCTAGAAAAGTAGTTTCACCTACCCAAACTGACACAATACAAAGCCATCACAATCATTCCTTTTTCCTTGTAGACCTTTAACGTAAGCTCATTTTTTTTTCCTGCTTTAAATGTACCTTCTATAATTTTCTTTAGTAACTATTTCTTGGTAGCAAATTCATAACTTTTGCTTGCTTGAAAATGTTCTTATTCTTCCCTGGCATTTGAAAGATGTTTTCACTAAGAATACAATTTTAGATTGATATGACAAGTATTTTGTTCAGTACTTTGAAGATACTTTTCCCTCTGGTCAGGATGCCATTGTTGCTGATGGGCATTCAGTTGTCAGGCTAATCATCATTCCTTTGAAATAATGTTCTTTTTACCTCTGGCTACTTTTAAGATCTGCTTTTTGTCTTTGGTGTACTGTAGTTTCACAATGATGTATTATTTAGGTGTCCATTTTTATTTAGCTAAAAATATGTTCTGCTTCTTGAATCTGATTCATCAATTTTGGTAATTCTTATCTATTAATATTAATAATAATAACAACTATTATTATTATTAAATATTGCCTCTGCTCCATCATCTTTTTCCTCTCCTTCTGGGCCTCTAACTAGATATATGTTAGAGCTTTATAGAAGTTTTTCCTTTTTATTTTTAAAATGTAATATAATTGCATTATGGTCAAAGCCTATGGTCTTTGAGATTCTTTTCAATTTGTTAAGGCTTGCTTTATGGCTCAGTTTGTGGATTTGAAAAGGTCTGAAAATGAAGTTGTTTTCAACTCTTGTCTCATGTACTGATTTAGGTATTTTTGTCTGTAATTGTACTTAATGGAACTTGAAGGCAGGGACCATATGCCATTTTTATTGTCTGTGATGCCTAGTATAATATCAAGACACAGATTTAAGTGTCTGACAAACTGGTATTCTTGTCCTAACTCAGCCACCTACCAACTCACACTCTCGCAGACGTTTTGCTAGGTTACTTCTGGACTTTTCTGTGAGGGGCACATGTCAGTTTGCTCTAGAAAGGAGGGAACTTGAGCAACCTGAGTTTTATTCCTTGTATTCTAGATTTCTTGTTGTAGGGCATTTCTGTGTGCAAACTGGGCTTCCCGTTACACTGTCAACATAAATTGACTTGCAGGGGGTCTGAAGAGCCCAGTACCAATTTGCCTGATGTTGAGTGTTTACTCTTTTCATTGTTAATGATTTCCTCAGAACCTGGGGTGTACGACAGAGTAATCTAAAGTCATTTCCAAAACCTGTTTTGTCAGCACTGCAGTCTATTGCAATATCTTAAATAAAAAGAGTAACTTCATAAATCTCTGTGAAGGAATGAATGTGATGGTTTGACCAGTTGGGGCCAAACATAGTTGATACAGGGTAGAGCCGAAGGGACTAGAATTTCTATCCCAAGGAGTTGAAGCCTAAGTCCCAGGTTAGTGATGCTCCTGGGTATGCAGGAGAGTTAAACTCCGACACAGTGGGTCTGACAACATCCCAGACACTGCCAGTGGCTTGTGAATGCCGATAGTGGGGGAGGGGGGTGTAAGAGGCCATCAGAACCTTGAGCACTGTTTCTTGTCCCAAAGCAGCATGGAAATTTGCTTGACCTGGTCTCTGAATTTCATTCTGTCATATCTGAGAAAGCCTCTCCAGTTGAGTTGCCCAGTCCCATTTGTTTTGAACTCTCCCAAATGGTTGATCGATGGAATATCGGGGTATAGAGGCGCCAGCCTGAAGAACTGATATGTCCCGGCTGTGCCAAGCACATAGTGAGCTTTCACTTGGGATTAGTTATTATCATCATCATTGTCATCGCAGTGCTGATAAAATATGATTTGTGCATGGATGGTACCCCCACCCCCACCCATCTGCCTCAGGTGTGTGTATATCTGCTGCCCACACATAGGGCACGATTTGTTTTGCTAAAAACATTTTCATTAACTTTCTCCTTACTGCTCTCTTCTTCTCCTTTCTCTTTGAGCAAAACAAACAAACAAACAAACAAACAGACTATGAGCTGGGTATAGCATCAGGTTTGTGGGGACAAACATAAAAACAAAAACAAACCTTTTTCGTTTGGATACTTTGAAGAATTCATAGCAGCTTCGCCAAGATGCACCCGCCTCCTCCCATAACTCATATGATTATGCTAATTTAGAAGAAATGTGTTGATGCACTATTAAAAAGCATGATCTGTTTTGAGCTTCTGGTAAAGAGGAGAGCAGCAGCCTTTAGTGGCCGTGTCAGTTTTGCCCGTGTTATTATGTGCAGATGTGCCAGCTGCCAGTAGGCATTTTCTCTCTGATAGCGCTAACCACTTAACCGTGGGTCAGCGAGGTGCATCTCTCAGCCAATAGATCTAATTGCAATCCTTCTATGTTCCCTGTGATTGCAGGTTTCTCTGGCGCTATAAACAAATAGTAATCAACTAAACCTGTTACCTCTGAGCAGAGATGTCACGATATGAAATATTAACTGTTCAGAATACAGTAATGATGGTTTAAAACTGTATTTGTTTCTTGAAAATCAAGAAAAAAAGATTTTTTAAAAAAGAAGGAAAAATCAGAAGCTCAAGAATTGAAATTCTGAAGGACCCTCTGGCTCTTTCCCTCTACATAATGAAAAATTGCATATGTATGCGACATGTTTTATGTGGTCAGATATAGCGTAAATATTGTGTACATCTTTTGCTGGAGTAACAATGCATTAGCAGCATCACAAATAAGCTGTGCCTCAGCATCTACATTTTTATGACATTTTTATGTTAATGCAAGTCAAACTTATGTTTTGTGATGTATCTAATCCACCCCAAATTAATCCATTTGTATTCCTATAATCCAATCAGCTCCCGCCTCCCCTGCTGAAAAGTTAGATGCAAAAGTCCAAGGCAGAAATATAGCAGTAAGCCTGGCCTAGGGAGGCTTTGCTTTTAGAAGGTGCTTTTTCCATTTGGCACAGGGAGGCAGTGTGGGGTTGAATGGATAGCTTTCGATAGGGGTGGCGGTGGAGCAGGGATGGGGAAATAATCCTAAGGGCTGAAACTACCAGTGTGGATAATATGATGTGAGTAGTCATTGTACACTTAATTTTATTTAACTCTATTTTTTAAGTTGTTTGGATACATTTTCCACCCATTCCAACTCACAGTTTCTGCTGTTTCCTAATCTCTGTACCAGGATTCTATTGAGCGCTTACTATAAGCTAGGCATTGTGATAAGCCTTTATTTAGCACCTGCTGTGTACAAGATGTGCATCACAGTTATTGAACATCTGCTATGAACAATGCATATAATGAAGCTGGATACCAGCACTCACCTAGAAATTCCATTTTGCCTGTGTCTGCCCTCTGAAGATGGAGTATCCATCAAACCTTGTTTGAAATCTTGGGTCATGGTGCCATGGTCCCTTGTTAGTTTTTCTGAGACCTATGCAGAGATGGATGAATTCCTCCAGGAAACTGAAGAAAAGCAATTTGGTGTAATGGAAGAAACACTATACTAAGATTCTCGAGTCTATATAGTCTATATAGTATCAATGAAAAGCCTGCTTTAAATTGATACGTTATACTACCAATAAGCTATGTATGGTAGGGTTCAAATTCCTATCCTGCCACTTAACCAGTTCAAGAAAAATGATTTAACTCTCCTTGGCTTTAGTTTTCTTATCTATAAAATGTGGATAAGAACACCTATCTCATAAGGTAGCTTGAGAAATATTGAGCTAAAGTATTTAAATATTTAGTCCAATTACTGGCACTTAGAGTTCAATATATGTTAGCTCTGGCATTGCTTTTCATGGAGTTTTTGAACTTTGGAACTGGAGGAGTTCTTAAGGGCAAACTTTTTAATTTTACAGATGAAGAGAATTGTAGGTCTGAGCCCAGAGGGCTGAATGCCTTACTCATCATCACACAGCTGGATGGGGAGAGAGCCAGTGTAGGAATTGAGGTCTCGGGATTCGTGGGCCAGCGTGCTTTCTAGGCATCTGGCTGCTGCCTTTCTGACAGAGGAGAGCAATTTTAAGGAATGATATAAAGATGCTACATCTTTATTATTGCCCTCAAGTATGTAGCTCAGGACAAGTGCTTACCGATTATCTTTTAGCTTACTTAATCTTGAGACAAAAGGCACACGTTCCCTGGCAGGCTCTGAATATTGGACTTTGGGAGCAAAAGTGCTTACTCCACATCCCCATCCTAAACAAGCTCTTCTCCTGAGCACGTCTCCCAATTGCCCCCTTTCTGATGATTTTGAAGACTGAATCAGCAGACATTTTCCCAGGGCTGTCTGGGAGAAGCCCAGGAACTTCTAGGAAACAAAGGCTGGAATTTGCCATCTCTTCCTTCCTTAGAGTTGGGTCTACATAACTCCAAACATCTAGCCAGAGTTTGGGCAAGCAAATTTCTGGTGGGTTGGAAAAGGAAAGAGACCTTAATTTAACATAGGAACCAAAGAATGGAATAATTTTTTAGGCTTTTCTCCCTTATTTTGGCTCGCTGTGCAAAGGGCCTCCACTGTAGCACATATCTTTTGTCTTCCTGCCCCTCGCCCCCTTTGATTTACCTCATGTCCTTGCCTGTGAGATTATAAGGTAGCCTCGACTCTGGCAGGAAATTTTTGGAACATGGCTCTGCCAGCTGGGACCAAGGGGATGGGACTTTCCTCCTGGAGCTTTCTGGCATGACGCAGGTTTGGAATCTTCTGTCAATTCAGATTTAACTCAAATGGGTCCACACGGTTCCTATTCAAGGGACCACTGTCAGTCATTTACACGAGGGCAGAGAAAATGGAGGTGGTGGCAGTGGTGATTTCTGTGTGTGTTTGTGTGTGTGTATGTGTAGGTGGGGGTGGGCTCAAAGTGACGGATTGGCTTGAAAATCTGCAGTGGGCTCTTTTCTCCTTTAACACTGATGCTGGGTAATTAGCAAAATGCACACAGGGTTTTATCCATATTCATGCGCCCTTTCCCACAAGCATCAACAATCCGGTCTCTATTATTTCCTTGCGTGTGCAGCTCCCCCCTCTCTCTACCACCTGCAGAGCCCTGTGCTGCTCCCTTCACATCTCTCTGGCTCTGGGCGGGGGTGGGGGAGCCCCCCTTGGCTGGGGAGTGGGCAGGGGTGGGGGGCTCCACAGAGAGCAAGGTGGGGGGGTCATCCCCGACACAGCGTCTGTGCCAGGCTGGAAACTTTAACAAAGTACGCTCATGGCTGCAATTCCTTAAGTGGACCCTGCATGCTAGGTAGGGCTGCATGATTGTTTGTCTGACAAAGGGAAAAACGTGGCCAAAGATGGGACTAGTCGCCACTTTGCTCCTCCAGATCCATTCCTTACACACCTTCGCCTGGCACTGTGACCTGGTAGGTGGACCCCAGAAGACCCCGTCATCCAGTTTCCCTTGTCTTCTGGTTTATACTTGTGTTCAGCCAAGGGGTGACACTGACATAAGATTAAGGGGCACCAGGGGACAGAGGTTGGAGTCTTATGACCCCCGGGTGGCGTTGGCAGTAATTGTGTCCCTCTGTGGCTGCATTGCCGTGGATGGTCTCTTTCCCACAGTTATGCTCCTGCCATTTTCCAGCAATCCCCTTTTCCAGCCAACTTGCCCCTTTGGACCTAGAGATGACAAAGATTACCAGTGAAGCTAGCGCCATTCCTTATTGGCTCCCACAACCCTCCCTACATCTCTCTAAAAAGTTATTTTCATTGCAATCTTTCCTATTAGACTCTTTTGAGTGAGCAGCTGATACCCTCCAGAACCCCGAGTGTAGGATGAGAAACTTGCCAGTGACCACACAACTCAGTAGTGCTCCCCTCACTCCTCCTTGCTCACCTGGGTGGTTTTTGTTAGATCACAATGTCCACTCACCGCATCACTGGTGTTCTCTTCTATCCCCTTTCAGCAGACAGTGAAACTACCAGCTAATAAAGATCCGGATGCTGCTCCATTTTTCCCCTTAAAAATATTGGATTTCGTGGGCTGACTTTATCTTTGTAGAAGCAGGAGCCCAGACGTGGGGAAAGGCAGTGTGAGTGGCATCAGAAAAACCTCACTGCTGACTTATCTGTCTGTTCTGCCGTTTGAGGAAGTACCACATCCATGAGTGGGACACGAACAGACGTTGGTGGGGTGGTATCGTCAGTAGTAGCAGATGATGATCATGTCCTTTTATTTTAAGTCCTAATCTGTTCGTGAGCTTGGGGATTTGCTAAGCTTCTTCTAAGTGCCATGTTTGGGAGGCATGATCACTTTCCTAGTTCATACATGACTTGAAAGTCCAATTGTATATCACGATGCAATGGCATGAGAAAGTTCAGCACCACAGTCATCAGACTCAACATTCTCTGGCTCTTCCTCCCCTCACCTGCAGCCTGTATTGAGACAGGCTAACCCCACGATTAGAGAGTCTCCTGGGGCATGGGGCAGGAGCACAACCCACTCTCGGGCTCCGTTTTCTTGCTTACTTTGAAAGGAAGTATTAAGAGTTTTTGTTGGCTTACTATGGATCATTTACAACCCAATTCGATAATTATTTATTGCATACTTGCTATGAATATGGTACATGACAGATCTTAGAAGGGATATTGAAAGAGCATATGGTATAGTGTTTGCTTTCAAGGAACTTTCACGTTTCTTAGGGAAAAATCCAGAAAAATAGGTGAGAAAGTTTATGTGCAAATGAAAGAAGTAAACACTGTCTGCATATCATATATGGTTGTTATACGAGGAAGATGGTCATGAAGGTGTTAGGGAAAGGGTCATGAAAGAGCTATCAGATGGAATGGGAAGATTTGGGCACCACCGGTTATTAAATTTTATTTGACCACAGATTTCTGTCCTTTGGGGCTAAGAGTTACTTTTCTGAAAAGGACATAGGCCTGTACTGAATTTGGTCTTACAGCCATGGGGTGATTCCTTCTTTCTGCTTACTCCATTGCCTAAACTGCAGCTCCCTTTGGCCTAGGAGTCATTCTTTCTGTCCTATGTGCCATAAAAGGTGGATGGTGAAAACGTGCTTCCCATATCAGGAAAAGGATTTCCGAGGAAAGCCATTTAAATCTAGACACTCGGTTACTCGTTTGTTCTTCTCCTAACACCCCAAAGGCAGAGTAGCTTGAAAAAAAAAATCACTAAGAAGCCCTTAACCTTGTAACATACGGTTTTTGCTAAAAATATATATTAATAATATATTATTGAGCGAGCATAGATGAAGAAGGCCAGGGAGGGAGGAAGCAATAAGAGTGTGAGCAAGGTCAGTGGTCTTTGCCCGCAGACTCTACAATCAATAAGATCTGGTCAATAACTGCTTTATTACTGCACTACCACCCGGAGCAAAATCATTTTTAAATTAAGAATATATTTTGCAAAACTGAATTAACAATATTGAATATTTTGCTCTTTGATATGACTAGCCTTCAAAATCAAATTATGAAGTATGGAAAATGCTTACTGGGTGAAGTTTTTCTTTCTTCTTCTCCTCCTCACTTTGCCAGCCACATTCCCCTTCTCTCCTTTCCCTCATGCTTAACTCCACTCCTGTCCTCCCAACCCCCACCTTACAGCTTGGGAAGGAAACAATAGCAGATTTTTAAACTCTCTGGCATAAATGTGGATGTAAATCAGTATTGAATCCAGCATATGAAAATTAGGGAAGAAATGGATTTGCTTGAGTCCAATAAAACTGTGCACTTCCTATGAGTGAAACGACCGACTGGAGAAAGTTGGGAATTTTTCACTTGGGTAAAATTGAAGCCAAAAAATTAACCTTTGGACTTTTATAATCTTTGGTAAGCTTTGAAATCTCACATCCCTTCCCCCACCCTTGGTTACCTGGCTCCATCCCCTGTTCTGTTTTCTCTTCCTCTCCTCACAGATGGAGTGCATGGAGGAGGGTTTTACATGACTCATGCAGTGCAACTTTAAATCATCCATAAGGCCAAATCCCTCCCCCCACATCCCCCCTCCCCCCCAAAAAAAACTACAGAATTATTCTGGTAACTCTGGCATACAAAACTGGTTTGTGAAGGCACGTGTACACTGAGGCTCTGGGAAGTGTTAAATAATGTTATTAGCATTGAGTACAGCATCTTTCTTTATGCAAACATGAGTTTCTGGTGTTCAGATTTCCATATTTCCAAAATTTAATTTTAATAAGTTCCTCTCATGCCCCCCCTCTTCTTGTGTTACTTCCCACTTGTTGCCACTAGTGACTATAATCTGCTTTGCATAACTTGTAGGTTATCAGGTTTGGCTTATTCAAAATAACAACAAACAACAGAGAGAAAGAAAAGTTCCCATGCTCAATATGGTACAAAAGTCCATCAATGTGCTCCATGCTTTTCAGTAAAGGGATAATGTTGATCAGGCTATGCGTGCAATGGCATGTCAACTTGTTGTTAGGTCAGATGAGAGAATTGTGCTCTTTGAAAAGGGACATTTGTTCAAAGTACTGAGGCTGCTGTTGCAAGAAAGAAAAGAAAGAAAGAAAGAAAGAAAGAAAGGAAGGAAGGAAGGAAGGAAGGAAGGAAGGAAGGAAGGAAGGAAGGAAGGAAGGAAGGAAGGAAGGAAGGAAGGAAGGAAGGAAGGAAGAAAGAAAGAAAGAAAGGGAGAAAGAGAAAAAGTGGGGGAGGAAGGGAAGGAGAAAGGAAGGAAGGAAGAAGGAAGACAAAAAAGATAGCAAGTGAAGAGAGGAGGAACTAGCATTTATTGAGGGCCTTATTTGCAGCAGTGGCTTATACTCGTCATCTGATTTAACCCTTCCAACAATTCTTGGAGGTTGAATATTACCGCCCCCATTTTATAGGTTCTCAGATGGTTTAGGTAACTTGCCCAGATTAGGAAGCTGGAAGTAGCAGATTTAGAAATCACCCACAAGCGGGTCTGACTCTAAATTCGATGCTCTTTCTGTCACCCCATGCTGCCTATTTTGAGCCTGTTACCTAGCAAATGATTTTAAGCAAACTTAAAGTATCTAAGTCTTTAATCAGTTGTTTTAACCTTTTATACGGGTCATGGATCTTTTGGAGAAATACATGAAAATAATTTAAAATAATTTCAGAGGGCTCATGGGTCATCTGAAGCACCATGCCTGTCTCTGGGTAAAGCTTCCATGGGCTAAGTGTGTTAAAGTAGAGGCACCCTGTGAATCTTGCTTTTTTCATCCCTGGGAGAATGCGAGGGTTTGCGACTAGAATGCCTCTTTGGCATCAGCCGATAAGAAAGTATGTCCAGGACTGAAATCAGTTGACAGCAGTCAAAGTGGAATATGAAATGCTCAATTGTGGTTGGCTCTGCATTTGTGGACTTAGATTGGAAGTGTCCATAGGAAGTGTCCATGTGTATCATGGCTTGAGAAGGACCTTTCATATGGAAGGCCTGTTCTATGGTCCCAGAAAAGACCACAGAACATCCAGTAATAAGGGTCCACCTACTCTTTAATCTACATTATCTCCTGGACTTTCATGCCTTTGTAAAACTTAGGCGAATTTTTCACTGTTTGGTTTAGTTTAATAAACTTTAAAGAGTCCCTTTCGTGGTGCCAAACATGGTGCTATACTCTGGGAGCACAGAAGGGAGCTGAGTCAGTCTACTGTTATCATGCTGGCATTTGGTTTATCTTGATTGTGTCCCAAGATTGAATTATTGGTTAGAAAGGGCTTGACCTGGATTAAAAGCATTAAAAGTTACCAAGATCTCTAGTATCACTGGTTCTGCCTAATGCCCTGTTCCTGACATAAGTCCTATCCCAGAATTTGATTCTTGCCTTCTGGTTCTTTTATGATGGCATTGTGCTTGACTTGGTTCTGATTTATTCAATTCAACCTGCATTTTTCAGCATGTACAATGTACCAGGCACTCTACCTGGTGCTGGAGGACACAAAGGAAGGAGACCCTGAGAATGAGTCTGACCTTGAGGAGTTGCTATTCTACTTGGGGCAATCAGACTACCAGAGGCTTCCATGGAAAAGGCTGTCAGATGCTCTGGAGGGGCTGCCAAAACCTCAAGTCATATGGGGAAACCAAAACATTGGATTTTCTGGGCAGAGTTGGTATAATTGTCCTCAGGTAGCTTCTGAGCATTTCAAGAAAACACTTTAGGATTGAATGCATTAGGCTGCTTTTAGGTTCTGGGATTCATACAGGCTATCCAGTAAAGTGTGGATACTTTTTGAATATGTAGAGCAATGTAGATTTTATTGGGGCAGGTACCTTAACCCAGTGTTTCTAAAGACATTAAGACTTTTCATCTGTAAACATCTGAATTCTCATCTCCATCAAGGTTGGAGGACGATGGAGGATAATCTTTGCCTCAATGACAGGAAGATAAAGAACGCTCATGTTATTTTTTTAAATGAAGGGCTTAAAATTTACCTTGTCCTCTGTGTAGTTTAAATAGCACAAAAATAGAGTTGATATTTGGCCAAATCCATCTCCATGGTTATTTTTTCAAGATATAAAATGAAGCTTTTTTTTTTTTTTAAAGTGGTTTTACTTTGGTTTTAGAAAATTCCCCAACTGAAGAGAATTGACATCCTGGTAGCACAATTACACAGGCTCCCCCCACTCCTCCTTCTGAGTTCTGACCTCCAGACCACCATTGCAAGGCGAAGCAGCTGATGCAGTTTGTAGGGTGCAGGACTAAAGATTTTCAGTATCCACAGGGAAAGGCAGAATCCTGGAGGGATTCAAAGATCCATAAGAAGGTGTCGTTGGAAACCACATGTTAGAGAACAGAAATGATTCAAGATTAGAGAATGACTGTTGGTTCTCTTAGACGCCTATGCAAGGAAAATTGGAGGCTGTGGTTGGGAGGGAAGATTTGAGTGCTGAAATTGTAAAGAACCAGCTCTGGGCCCTAGACCAAATCCTACACTGTCCACAAAGTGTTTTTGCCCACTTCAGCGCACACATACCTCTGTCCTCTTATTTTCATGGAACTCACCACTCATCCTAGCACTCACTCACATGCCAGTTTTTTCCTGTTATTTAAGGGTTGCAAGTGCATATGGCTTGTCTTCTCAGTAAAAGTATAACAAGGTGTAGGTATAATGACACTTGCATATAGGCCTTATATTTTGGTGAAGATGCAGAGGAGATGCTCCATTAATGTTCTCAGAATTGCATTTAGTTGTATCAAATTGACATTATTCATCTCGGTTTCCTCTCAGTTTGCTACAGTCACAAACTACCCTAAAAATTTCCCTTTCCTGGTGTCTTGTGTTACAAGACAAGGGTCTGAAGGTTCTCACACCTTCACTTCCTACTGAAGGTCTACACTGTCCAGAGTCTAATGCTGCTCTCTCTCTCCCTGACCCTTCTGAAGCAGAGAATGGATCACGGTGGGGCAGTATAGGAGTGAGCGAAACAGGCTCACAAGTCCCACAGTGACCCATGGTGTCCATCAGCCTGATAGAGCTGCTGTTCTCTTCCCTGTGGGACCAGCGTGTTTTGACGCAAGTCCCAGCTCCAGTGAGTGACAGGTGCAACCAACGGCCGCATGAGTTATTTCCTTCGGAAACCACAGCTGTGGCTGAGGCCAACGGATGGCAACGGTGCCGCCAGGCTCTCTGAGAGCCATCTTCTCGGCCATCTTCAGCCCCAGGAAGGGCTTTTAAACTTGGATATAAGTAATCCAAGAGCCTGAGTTTTGGTGACTGCCGCCAGCACCTCAGATATGGGACATACACAGGAGGAAGAAGAGGGTAGGACACAGGAGCTTAAGTTTTGGAATAAGACAGACTGGATTCACATTCAAGTTCTGCCACATTCTAGCTTTGTTATTCTATACTGTTTATTTAACTTCTCTGAGCCTCAGTTGTCTAATATGTAAAATGGGGTTAATGCCTAGCATATATATTTATTGTAAAGGTGGCTTGATATAAAGCTCTAAAGCAATTTTTACAGTGTCTGGCACATTTGATGCTCAGCACATTTTAGCTATTACTCTTGTTATTCTTATTCTTAGAGAAAGGCTGAAGTTTGGAAAGGGATGCACACTCTCTTGGGAGTCTACAGTTTTCTTCAGCCAAAATGAACAGCTTTCTTTGAGAGGCTTTATAGCACAGTTATTAAGAGCTCAGAGTCTGACAGTTGGTGTACACACATCCCTACTCTGCCGCTTACTAAGCACCTGACCTTGGGAAAATACCTCAAGTGCTGCTGTGCCTCAGTTTCCCTCTCTGTGTGATGGGAATGATAAGAGTACTACCTCATCATGTAGTTGTGAGGCTCAAGTTTATATGGCACTTAGAATATCTTCTGGTACACAGGAAATAATGCAAGCATCAGCTTTCATTATTTTTTATTATTATCATTGTATTATTTACTCAACTCCATGGGCATTTTCCTAAGATGTGGCCAGAGAGTTATCCTTGTGTTGATTTGGAACTGGAATTTAGGGGGCACTACAGAAGCAGAGGAAGCGCCAACAGCTGTCTCTATTTATCTTGACATTTGAAATCCTCTTTTCTAGAATTAATTTCTCCGTCGGAAAAAAAAGAAGAACATGGAGGTTTCCACAAACACTATAACCCCATGTATTTCACTATGTGATTCTATTTTCATTTATTAATCTTTGGAGCTAGAGTTATTCCCTCCCCATCCATTCCCTTTATTTGGAGAGTTGACTCTGTCCTAGACTGCAGCTCACATAAGAATGTGTTTTTCAGCATGGTGTTTGAACCTAATAGGGCTTGCAGGCTGAACAATAGCCAACCGTAGGTGTTCATGGGCTTAAGTGGTTTTGTTTTTTGACTTTTGGTACTCAAATATCATAAAACATTAATCAAGAGATGAGCTTGTATTCAAAATAAGTGAATATATCAGTAAACTCCAGCCTGAGATATGAACACACCTTGGAATGCATGACTAGTCCATGTCTGATTAATCAGTAGATGCGTACTCTATATTTTCCATGCAGTGTTCCTGCCTTACATGACTAGGTTTTGGTCTGTGTTCATTCTTTTCATCGTTTTGTTTAAATATGGGTTCTGGATTGGGTTTCATGGCCCCGAGGCATGTTGGTCCAGGGGAAGAAGCCAGGGTTGTTTTTCAGTCTAAGCATGGAGGGGAAGGCTTTAATTACTTTGGACATTAACCAGCCAAGGGTACGGTACCTTGATTTGGATTTTAGTATATCGGTTGTTTTCTAGTTTTTTAGGTCCTTTTTGAAAATTTGGACAATTCTTCCTTTCTCTTTTTTTCTTTCTGGATTTATATGGCAACTAGAATAACTTTGGAGAGCCAAAGAAGTCATGTTGCTGATAGCAGACACAGGTGGACAAGCTCTCTAAATAAGTGAAGGAGAAATATAGGCACATTGACAATAGCCCCCTCTTCGACCCCTAAGCATAGAATCACTGGAAACTTCTCTATTTCTGGACACAAGTTCAAGTCAAAGGCATTTTTTAGAAATGTGCAATTCCAAAGCACTAGTATGAAATGTGGAGACACTACCTCCAACAGCATGCGAGGGTTTGAGAATGAGACCAGCTTAGAAAGGGAGTGACTGGTTCTAAGTTGGTTAGGGGAGGATGGAGAGGAGGGATTTAGACCCCACTGATAAAGCCTAGAGTGTAGGAAGCTTTGTGAGAGTGAGTCCCAGGGAAGGAATCTGAGAAATCCAGGAGGTATGGGTACAAACTTGGATCCTTTGGAAAGGCGAGTCCAACTCTTCATCTCCTGCACCCCGTGCCTCTTGTTGAGGGTGCAGTGATTACGTCAGAGAGTTTTTAATTGGAGAGATGATGCTCAAAAGGACACATGGGCAAGGAGCTTGGAGAGGATAAGTTCTTCTACTGTGGAAGTCAGTTCTTCTCTAAAATTAAGTGTAATGCCCAAGGCTGGTGGGAACTTTGTAGAATCGCCCAGTTTAAGCTTCTGTGTTAGAGTGGACCTACTTTTGATCCTGACCAAGAGAGCTGATCTTGTATTATACATCTCCCGAGAGATGCCTTCTAAATGTCTCCCTCTTCTCACAGTCAGGAAGTTCTTCCTAAAGTCTGGCCATATTTCCTCTCACTATCTTAAGTTTATGTCCTTCTTGAATTGCCCTCATTCTTTCTTCCTGAATTTCTTTAGCTTCACTTTTGAAAGGCCAATACTAATTACTTTAGTTCTTTTCCAAGAGGATGGTTGCTCCTAAACCTTGTGTCATTTTTTTTTTTTTCAAGTATCCCTGTATACCCACATAGGTATTTTTGTGGCTAGAAGGAGAGTCCTTCTGGGATGGTATTTTTATTCCCGGGTGGATCTGTGCTGTGAATAACCTGAGCCATTCTGGAACCATCCCCAGACCGGGCAGGTGGCAGCCCCATTTGCTCTTTCCCAAGCGCCAAGGCAGAGAAGCAACTCTGGCTCCCTCTCTCTGGACCGCATGCCTCCGGAACACAAAACTCAGTCACAGACACCATATTTAAACAGAGGATGGAAAGGATGAAAATAGACAAAAACCTGTCCATGTGGACCAGGAAAGCTGCATTTCCAATATGCTGTTAGCAAGACCCTGCAGCAATCCACATAGCAAGTAGTCAGGGTAGAACCTGGATGGTGAACAGAACAGCCACCCATTGGTTCACTCCAGGGTATTGGCATGCAAGGGGCAAGGTCTGGGGCAAGACGGAGTCAGACAAGGCCCTTTACTAAAGGATGAGGATGCAAGACTTAAACAAGCAAAATTATTAGAAACAACATGAAAGCCTATAGTCATAAGGGCTAGACTTTATGGTCTAAAGCAGTGGTTTTGAAACTTTGTTAAGATGAGGAATTCTTCATATACAATTTTGCAAGTCCAATATGTAAAGCAAAGAGTGACAAACATGTTTTTCTCTGTAGTCTTAGACTTGTGGATAAGGCTCAAGGCTGAGGACAGAAGGCAATCATGGGAAGCCACCTCTCCACAGGGCTTCCAGGGAGTGTCTATTCAGAAAACCAGCTTGACCCCCATTTCTGCAACGTAAGGACCAGGAGAGCAAAACTGGCTGTTTGGGAGGGACAGTGTACATGAAGTTCTCCCTCACTAACCCCAAGAAGGCCCGAAGATCCACTTTGCCTTTGCCCATAGGTTATCTGTGTGTCCATGGAAGGTTAATGACATCAGGAGGTATTGACCCATGGGCACTGTTGTATCAGAGGAATCTGGATGATATTATTCAGAAGCTATGACCCCAAACTATTATCCTCAGGGGAGCCGTTCGGGGCCAATGGGTCAGGTTACTGCTCTGTGCCAACTTGATGGAACCCAGAGACAATGAGTTGGAACAACAGTTTTGAACAACCAAAGAGATCACTGCAAAGCCTCCCAGGAAGGCGTTGGCTTCCCCTTTCCCACTTTACTTCTCAGAAGGTGAAGGCCAGATCAAACCTCTTGCTCTCTGCTTTATACTGTTGGAATTGAGCTCCAGTCTGGTCTTGGGGGAAGGAGAAGAGGAGGTTTAAATTAGATTTGAGAATGAAGTTGTGAAATGGACAGGGTTGAGATTTAAATACCAAAATAAAACTGCTTTAATAGCCTGTAGTGACTGAAAGGTACAGAACATGGCAAAGAAACAGGTAAGGGGGTATGTCCATGGGGCAGGAGTAGTTTATCATTGCACAGTTGGTGGGGGTAGGTTATAGGGAAAAAATGAAACTGGTAACTTTTATCCCAAGAAGTTGAGACTCCTCAGTAAATAGGTTGCACAGATACATGTGGAACTTCTCTGAAGCAAGGGTCAGGGACCTCTTATCTCCCCCTTGACAGGATGTTGAGTTGCTCCATGACACTCTAAGGCTCTGTGGAACTTGAGAAAGTACAAAGCAAAGCTGTCATTTCTCTAGATAAGGAAACTGAGGCTCAGAGAGTTTGTTTTTCAACTGCCCGAGGCTGAGCTAAATCTAAGACTCTAGTGTCCTGATCCCATTCTAATAAGACTTCCATTGCATTGGGCTGCTTCTAGAACATATTGTTCACTGGTTGATACTTCAGGCCTTAAGAGGATATAGAACAAGAGAAATGGAATGAAAATGTTCAAAAGTGGAATGGAGTGTGGCAATGTGGCAGATACTAACCCTGGGGAAATAGAGAAGGAAGGCATATGGATCCTGACAGAGAAGGTAGCCTTGGAAGGAGTAGGGAAGGATGATGCCCAAAATAGCTTTTCTTATGTTCTCATCTTGGCCTAAGACTAACACTGACTTCACTTAAATCAACCTCAACCTACACAGAATAAATCAACTCACAAAGCAGACCTCCATTTAATGGGCTATAATAAGGAGTGGCAGGAAGACCTTGTCCTTTGTTTAATTGTGGTCAGGCTTTCAGACTTACTTTTATCTTGGGTAGGGGTAATTCCAATTCAATTAAACTCCAATTACCAATTCAAGTTACATCTCCTGCGTACCTATTATATATTTATTCCTGTGCTAAGTTCGTTCATCAAGAATATGAGAAAAAGAAAGGAAGATAAGATATAGTCATCCATGAGCTGGTTTCCATATGGTTTTGAGCTGGGGTGGACTAGACCATGGTGAGGGGCTGAACTGAGAGATACAGACCACTAAGAAGCTGGGAAAGGGGTGGAGCCCACAATTGATAGTGTGGGAAAGTTTCTCGGAAAAGTGGGATATGTGTGGACTCTTGGGTAGAGGTTGGCAAGAGGGAGATGAGTGAGGATAAAAATATTGACAAAAGCATGCCACCAAGAAAAGATATGACATGTTCTGGGGTTAGGGAAAGACTCATCTTGGTAAAGTGATAAAAAAAAAACCTCTTGTTAAGTGCTGCTTTTATTGTGTCCTAGAGGGTTTCTGATAGCAGAAAGCCTTTTGTTGTGATGGTGGCTTTTAGGGGTTCTGGTTTTCAGAAGCTTGGGAGGTGTTCTTACCCATATAGTGTTAGTCCCATTGAGGCAACAAGTGATGCTTTAAGGCAAGGCTGGCTCAAAGCTCAAGGAGCAAGTGTTCCATGAGGGAGGAAATGGAAGATTCCATTCTCTTAAGGCCTGGGCCTGGAAAACTGGCACAGCATCACTTTTGCCATAGTATATTGGTCATATAATGTGGTCACAGACCCTGCCAGATTCAAGGTGAGGAGAATTAGATTTCACCTCTCAAGAGGAAGAATAGCAAAGAATTTGTGGCTATTTTTTGTTGTTGTTGTTGTTTTCTTTTTAATGATGCATAACCACATACAAATACAAACATTCTTACCATATGATCATTCCATTCTTGTTATATATCAATAACTCACAATATCATCACATAGTTGTATATTCATCATCATGATCATTCCTTAGAACATTTGCATCAATTCAGAAAAAGAAAACAGAAAAAAAATCATATATACCTTACCCCTTACTCCTCCTTTTCATTGATCACTAGCATTTCAATCTACTAAATTTACTTTAATGTTTGTTCCCCCTATTATTTATTTATTTTTAATCCATATGTTTTACTCATCTGTCGATGAGGTAGACAAAAGGAGCATCAGACACAAGGTTTTCACAATCACACAGTCACATTGTGAAAGCTGTATCATTATACAATCATCTTCAAGAAACATGGCTACTGGAATACAGCTCTACATTTTCAGGAGTTTCCCTCCAGCCTCTCCATTACACCTTAACTTAAAAGGTGATATCTATTTAATCCCTAAGAATAACCTCCCAGATTACCTCACAGCTCTGTTTGGAATCTCTCAGCCATTGATACTTTAGTTTGTCTCATTTCTCTCTTTCCCCTTTTGGTCAAGAAGGTTTTCTCAACCCCTTGATGCTGAGTCTCAGCTCATTCTAGGATTTATGTCCCATGTTGCTAGGAAGGTCCACACCCCTGGGAGTCATGTCCCATGTAGAGACGGGGAGGGCAGTGAGTTGGCATGTTGTGGCTGAGAGAGAGAGGCCACATCTGAGCAACAGAATAGGTTCTCTTGGGGTGACTCTTAGGCCTAATTTTAAGTAGGTTTAGCCTATCCTTTGTGGGATTAAGTTTCATATGAACAACCCCCAAGATTGGGGACTCAGCCTATTGCTTTGGTTGTCCCCACTGCTTGTGAGAATATCAAGAATTCTCCACCTAGAGAAGTTGAATTTTCTCCCTTTCTCACCATTCCCCCAAGGGGACTTTGCAAATACTTTTTTATTCACTGTTTAAATCACTCTGGGATTTATTGGGGCATCACTCTTGACAAACCTACAAAATCTCATGCCCTACTCAAGGTTCCAAGTACTATGGTGTTCAATTCAGCTGTATTTGTGGCTATTTTTGATCTACTATACTTTGATAAGAATAAAACCATGTTCAGAAGCCCAGTGTGTATAACAGAGATACGGGAAGACTTCAAGTCTCTCCTTTTGTTCTCCCCTTTTAACTCACATTTTCTCCATAGATGGGTTTTGGAGTTAAAATTAGAATTTGAAAGCTATAATAATAAATGTTTAGGTATGAGAATAACAGAAAAGAGGGTACTATATATTTCATAATAATTTCTTCCAGATACTCTCCCATCTAGGGATTTATTCCATCCAATTGACTCAACTTACCCCTTGAGTTAGTGCCACTGTCATTGTGGATGTGTGTCTTAGCAAGACTATAGGGACACTTAAAATCTGCCCTAGCTTGACTATCTTAAAGAATAGACACCTTGCAGCTCAAGCAGAGAGGAAACTTGATCCTCTGGGGGTCGTCTGGGAGTTTGCCCACCTATTATCTTCCGTTTACCCATGCCAGGAGGGCTGAACCTCCCTTCACCACAGCCTAGAGCAGAGGACTTTCTCCATAGAGCCCTGCCCTTTTTTGTTTGAGATTCAGAGCAGGTGTTATCTGAGAACAAGCAGGTGATTGTAAAAATGTGACCTTGAGCCCTGGTTACTGACCTGCTCTTTTGTTCTGGTGACTCATTTTCCCTTGAAGAGGGTTGGTTTCTTTTTGTGAAATGGTGCAGAGACTAAGTGGCCAGCTTGGACACCGCCTTCGTTTTTACAGGCACTCCCCTCACCAAGAGCAGAAACATTTCTGAGAGCATTTGAAACCTTCCTGCCAGAGGGATAGCCACTCCTTTACACTCATAAGTTTGTCCACAAAAGGGCAAGCAAATACAGTCTGCCCAGGTCACACTTGCTTCCTTAAAGAAAGTTATGCCTATAGGAAAATAGAGCATGCTTCATTCTAAAGACTTTTCTGTTCTCAGGCTGGAAAATCAGGTTTGGTCCATCCCACGACATTGTCAGGCATTTCTGAAAACCTGTGGCTAAAAGGAAACAACTTTGAAGAGAGAACCATCTTGGGTAATACAGTGAACTTCTTTAAACCACACTGACTGTGGAATTTAAACCAACATTCTGCACTCCATTGTATTTCCATTCTCCTAATCATTGCAAAGAAGTGTGAGTGTGTGTGTGTGTTTGCACATGTATAAGCGCACTTTCTGGACCCCTACGCAGAGTTAACGGTCTACTCTTCAGGTCTCCCAGGTCCTGAAAAGTGTGAGCTCAAATTAAACCTAAAAGTAGGACGTATGCATATCTATAAAAACCAGGAAAAACGTGTGTTTATAGAAACCAACTAACAAAATTGTGTGTTTGAGCAATTTTCTAGAAATGTCCCACAGATGGTAACACTATAACAAAATATAAAGTTCAGTATCATATAGTCCTGCTGGAGCCAGGCAATCACTAGAAATATGACCAGTAACTCAAAAGCCACTGGCATGCTAGGTAGAAGGTTGTGCCCAGTCAGATGCCACGTTTATTTCAGAATGTCACAGGCCACATGACTCTGTTGCTCATTCAGTGTCAAGATCCAAAGAGGGATCCTATGGTATTGGATCTCTGTATGATGGGAAAAAAAAATTGGAGACATTCAAGGGTCACATGGTCAATGGATTTATAGGGCAGGATGGGCTGGGCTGTTCTCTGAGCACATCACATGGTTTGGGGGTTTCTAATAAAGTCTCATAGTAACCTACAAAGCAAAAGGATAGAAGCCACTTGTGTTCTGGTCAGTGGCAGAAATAAAGATATTTAAAAACATTTCTTCATAATTATATGAGATGTGACATAGTTTGCTGATATAATTTCTTTGGGGCATCTTTTGAATTATTTTTGTGGCTCATGTAGGTAGTTTTGACCAAGAGTTGATTTAACCCACTACCAATCCTTGTAGCATCTTCCCCTATGCCTCCCCTGCCTGGAATCACAGAGAAGCACTTTCTAAACTCCCTGTCCCAAAGGCAGCAGTCTCCAGGAAGCTCCTCATTGCATGGCTGTAGTGATGGGGAGAAGGAAATTGCGTTCAGTTGGAGGCACTGGGGTTTATGATAGAGCACAGTGCTAAAGAGAAGGGCCCCCATTAGCAATCTCTTGAAGCAGAATGAGCTTCTTTGAAACATAAGTGGCCCTGTAAAAACACAAGCAGATTCTGCAATATCTATTTTAGGTATCCAGGAATGCCACATAACACGAACCTGAACGCACCTGATGGTAACCATATGGCAGGTTCTGATGACTGACAATAGGTAGAGGCTGCAGTAATTAATGAAAATGAGACTCCATTTGTGGCCCCCACAAAGAGAGATCAGAGATGAAGCCAGACTATGCATGAAGGCTGGATGTGCCCAGAGTGTGTCTCTGGACCAGGACTGGCTGGGCACATGTCTCTGCATGTGAATAGGTGAGAAATGATGGGGTGAGGGTGGAGGAGCATGTTGCTGGCCAGAAAACCACCATCCTTCCTGGGGCTGCAGTGGGAAAATGAGTTTGTAGCTCTCCCTGGCTGATCCTGCATCACTAAACTCCTGTTCCTTGCTGACATTTTTAGCTTGATGTGGGAGAGTTTCCAGGTAGAAATCCAGTTAATTGGCCTGGTGGAAGTACAAGACTCTATTGTTTATAGAGTACGGTTTGCTGTGTGTGATTTTGACTATTCAGAATTTCAGGGCATAATTCCTCTCTTTACCCTCTTAGGCATGGCATTGCCCACCTCCTTGAGTTGTACGCTGAGTTAGAGTGTGCCCAAACCTTGGCTAGCCTCTGGAAATGAAAAAGGAGAGAGGCAATGCCTCATTGTTCTATTACTCCTTTCTTAGTCCCGCCGGAGGGATGGAGGATGGGAGCTGGCCAGAGAGAAGTGGGCCATGGGGAGATTCCAGAGAGACTGATTGATCTCTTCAAAAAGAATAAAGGTATCCACTCCCCTGCAACCCCCTTCAGCATATGGGCACGTGGGATTGAGGCGGTCACTGTGAAGTCTTGTGGTTAGGCGTTCAAAAAAAGAAGTTTCTGCATGATTCCTGATTGCTTAGGACAGATATAAGCAATACCAGCTGGGGCCCAGCAAGCCTGTCTCTAGCTTTATTGTTTCTGATTTATCGGTGGTGTGTCGGCCTAAAAGAACTGATCTATCTGCCCTTCATTGCTAGCCCATCCCATTGCCAGATAGGAGAGTTGAACATTAACAAGTGGATTTGCTTTCAGTAGCTGCATGTATATGAGTGTGTGTTTAGCAATATAAAAGCATCTTGTTCAAGGGCAAATGACTCAAATTTTTACAAAAGATTCCCATTCTTCTTTGCCTCTCATCTTAAATTTTCCCTAATTTATTCAAAGTTGCCTCTTTTACTGGAGTCAGCGTAGATCCATGAGGCTGTTTTGTAAGAGCCCTTAGTAAGTGGGAGAGGATCAGTAGGAGCCAGGCTGGAAGCACCAGTCATTGTACAGTAAAGAGACATTTCAAGTCATCCCAGGTGAACAGTTTGCCCTTTTCAGTGTTGAAAGGCTCTATTGGAGTGGTTCAGAGAGCCCCTGACACGGCCCCACCTGGCAAGCAGGGTTTATAAAAGACATGCTCCACTAGGCCTACCTGGAATTTCCTGGCTTAAAGGCTGGCAGAGGAAAAGTGAAGAGCCCGAAGTCTCAAGCTGTGTAAAGGGAAAGATTTTACTACCAAGTGGGGCATCATCGTTGAGGTTAACTGTTGCTGGACTAGCCAAGCAGACAGGTGGACTGTTCTGATACAGGGGCCTGGAGAGGGGTCAGAAAGGCCCAGTGGATATAGGAGAAGAGTGAAGCGTCATCTGCCAGTCGGGAGTTCTGACCATTCATAAAAGGTGTTTTGCTAAAATCGCCATGCTCCATTGGAGGAATTTGGATTGGAGTTTGATTCCTATGGGTTGTGAGAACTTTTTCATTTGTATTGGTGTTTTCTTCTGCACTTCCTTGATTATAGGCTACAGTCAGTAGGGACTGGGGAAGAATGAAAGGTGAATACCCAATTGCACAGGGAACATCTCCTGCCATGGAAATTTAGCCTTGTCAAAGGGGAGTCTTGGGGAGGGAGGATCCTAGAGATGGGATCAGCTGGCCTCCTCTGCAGATGAAGAACTGGACTTCATTTAGGACCAGGGAGTTCAGCAGAGCAGCGTAGGTGCTTGTCTGATGGTCTCTTCCACCACCACGTTGATGAACAGTCTCTACATATTGTGTATGAAAAACATCAAGGAGAATTTTAATAGTTTTATAGAGTCCCTGAAGGATGGGCCATGGCCAAAGCACATTAGCTTTCTAAATCTTCAATCCCCCCACCAGAATTAGGGCAAATTATTATAGCATTCTCAAGCATGTGAAATTTCTTTCTTTTTTTTTTTTTAAAACATCATGCATAAAAATAAAGGCCAAACCTATTGATATTTAACTATCCCCTTAGATTATTTAAGGTTTCTACTGGAGAAAATATGTATCTTAATTTGGCTCAATCAGAAATGGGTATGTGCGAATGGGGAGGTGTTTGGAATATTTAAATGATGAATTATTTCCTCCCAAAAGGTGGAAGGACATTGCCTTTAGCACCTTTCTTGCTAGAGAGAATTGAGCATTTGGTTTTATCAGATACTGGCATGATAATGAAGCTGTGTTGATAGCAATAGCCTCTTTACTATTCACTTTTGCTGATTCCCAACTAATTCTTGAACCAAGGTTCTATTCCACCCCCCCCCCACCCCCCCACCCCCCCCCACCCCCCGCCAAGGAAAACAGGCATAACAAACAAAATGAGAAGATGATCTCAGTGTCTGAAGGTCATGACAAATGCAGACCGGTTCCCCTCCAAGGAGCGTTTTAGAGGCCTCCATCTCTGCCCCCAGTGGTTGTCAGCACACCAGGCAGCCTTGCCAGCCTGGCTCTTTCCTCCTTGTCCTCCCTTCCTATGCAGCTTACAGTCTGTTAGCATCAAAGGGGAGCGCTGACTCTACCTATCCATTCTTAGCCTGATGCCATGAGGAGGATCTGACTTTGGGATCGAGGGGACCCTGGCTTCAGCTCCAGTCCTTCTCCTGGACGTGTGACCTCGAGCATCTCATGAACCATTCTGGGCCTTGGTTTCTGCTGTGAAAAATAAGGGGTTTGGCTAGATGGTCTCTAAATTCCTTCTACTTATAGCAGTCTATGCCTAATGTCCTTCCTGCTCTTTCCATTTTTAAAATTGGGACTGAATTGTTTTTCTTTTCATTTTAGAATAGTTTTAAATTTACAGATAAGGTGGAAAGACAGTACAGAGCTCCTGTATGAAGAGCATGCACTTGAATGAAGAACTCTGTTTCCATTCTGGGCATGGCTTCCATCACTATGGTCTATTTGTCAGACTAAGGAACCAACATTAATGTATTACTATTAACGAAAGAATATATTCTATTCCAACGTCACTAATTTTCCATACTGTTCCATTTTTGTTCTCATCTAGGATTATGTATTGTGGTTAGTGACCTTGTCTCCTTAGCCTCCTCTGGTCAGTGATGGTTCCTCAGACTTTCCTTTTTTGGATGACTTTGACAGTTTTGAGGAGCACTTGTCAGGTTTTGTAGGATGTCTTTCAATTTGGGTCTGTCCAGTGCTTTGCTCATCGTTAGACTGGGGCTATGTGTTTTTGGGAGGAAGATCATAGAGGTGAAGCGCTGGGTATGATGTGGGTATCACATCATATCCAGGTTATATGCTATCAAATTATGACGTTAACCTTGATTACTTGGCCAAAGTAATGTTTGCAAGATTTCCCCACTGTTAAATTCAACTCTGGCCCACTTTCCATACTGTACTCTTTGAAAGCAGGTCACTAAGTGCAGCCCACACAGAGGAGGGGTTGGGTAGTTAAGACTCACCTTGCAGAGGAGGGGTTGTTTACAGTACATATTTGGAATGAATCAGTAAGGGAGATTTGTCTTTTCTGCCTGTCTATTTATTTATTGAATCACTTATTTATATTAGTGTAGATTTGTGTATATTTATTTTATACTTTGAACAATAATTCAATTCTGTTATTTATTTTGTTGCCCAAATTGTTCTAGTTTTGGCCACAGGGAACTCTTTCAAGTTGGCTTTTGTGGCTCTTTGCCATGCCCCATCCTTTTGCTTAGTAAGCACTGTCTTACTTCTTTGCATTGAAAGATGCTTTAGGCTCATCGTGTGTATTCCCTGCTCAGCCCTAGAATCAGCCATTTCTCCAAGGGAATTCTGGATCCTTCTGTTGGAGAACAGTATTAGAGACCATTATGTAGGCACTGGGTGTGACTATGTTTTAAAAATATACCATCTATATAAAAAATTATACCCTGTTGGTTATATAAATATATGATGCACACCTTTCCCCTCAAGGTTCATATATGTCAATATCATATGAAAGAGTATATTAACTGAGTGTTAGAGTGAGTACTATTTTAGTTGACATCAAAGGAAGGTTTAGTTTTCACAGCTCAAATAATTATAAAATATTTCCATTATTATCCTTCTCCCTTTGTTCTTTGTATTTATTATTTACATCCAGTTAGTCTGTGATGGAAATGGGAGACTTTAAGTTATTTATATGGCTATGTTAACAGTCTGAATAAACAGTAGGGGTTTCAGATCCAGATTACTAAACCATGCAAAATCCCAAGGTACTTAGAAAACAGAAATGTCAAGGGCTTAGAATATTTGGGGAAGGCTTCATAAAGAAGGAGCTCTTGAAGGACAGGAACCATTTGGGGCAAAGGAGGGTCTCTTCTATGTCTCTTTGGGACAGAGAGTGGAAAGAAACTGGGCTTGAAGATGGGAACTAAAGGCTTTATTAAATGTCATTTCTCTTGGAAGAACTGAGGTATATCATCCTTTTTAAACTTGTGATGGAGTTTCCCAATGTTGCAAATATAAGCTCTCTTTACCCAGATCCCCTTAAATGTTGACATTTAGTTGAACACTCTCAGTTTTCTATAAGAGTGAGAGAGAGCCAATTGAGCTCATGCCAATAAGGACATAATTAGTAAACGTCTGCTGAGCACTTAAAATAATAGGGATTGGGGCAAATTTTATCCTCTATGCCATGAGGGCAGCTGCATGCTAGGTCCCACCATGTTGTTTTGTGGTACTTTTTAACTCTTGACATTCTTTTATGTAAGTAGCTTTGGAGAGTCTATAGAAATGGGTATTTGAGATGCCTTTAAATCTTCCTCTAGAACAGAGTAGCCAAAACGTAATAAGGTCAGTGTGGGTACAGGCTCTTTGATGGATGCAGTCTTGCAAAAGTGTTCATTAACCTCAGTTAGGTCATCACCACATGAAAATGACCTCTCATCCAAACTCTTAGGTCAAGTGTGTTTACTTCAGACCTTTAAATCTTTAAACCTTTAGTCATTAGGTCTTTAAACACTGGACTTTGTTTTTGTTCCAATAAAAAAAGGCTAAAATTGACCTATCCTCTTTTTTTTTTTTTTAACTTAAGTTCAGCTAGACCAGATGGTTTTCTTTATTCATTAAGCAGTTCAATGTGAATTGAAACATTGATAGAAAATAGGGCTCAGGACAGAAAAAGACTTTTTCACACCTAGAGCAGAAAATATAGGAAAGAGAAATCTTCCTCTTCCACATACAAGCTTTCCAATAGCATTGAGAAAAAGTTTTTAGATATAGAAGATGGAAAAAGCTTTGTCCTTGAGGATATTAAAATAGTGCTTAATTAAGCCCATCTTATTACATGGGTCCATATAAACCTTGAATCTTACAATGTTACAGGACATATAATGATGCACAGTAACATGTGATATAGAATAGTTGATCTAGAAGGCCACACACCAATATGAAAGTGGGAGTCCACTGAACGTCATTGTGCTGGTTTGAAGGATGTATGTCTCCTACAAAAGTCATGTTTTAATCTAAATCCCATTTCATAAAGGCAGAATAATCCCTATTCAATACTGTATGTTTGATTCTGTAAAATTAGATCATCTCCCTGGAGATGTAACCCAATCAAGAGTAGTTGTTAAGATGGATTGGGGGAAATGTGTCTCCATCCATTTGGGTGGGTCTTGATTAGATTCTGAAGTCCTATAAAAGAGGAAACATTTTGGAGAATGAGGAGATTCAGAGAGAGCAGAGCAGAACAACATAGCCACAAGAAGCAGAGTCCACCAGCCAACAACCTTTGGAGGTGAAGAAGGAAAATGCCTCCTGGGGAGCTCCATGAAACAGGAAGCCAGGAGATAAAGCTGGCAGAAGACACCATGTTCACCATGTGCCTTTCCAGATGAGAGAGAAACTCTGACTGTGTTCGCCATGTGCCCTTCCACTTGAGAGAGAAACCCTGAACTTCATTGGCCTTCTTGAACCAAGGCGTCTTTCCTTGAATGCCTTAGATTGGACATTTCTATAGACTTGTTTCAATTGGGACATTTTCCCAATCTTAGAACTATAAATTAGAAACTTATTAAATTCCCCTTTTTAAAAGCCATCCCATTTCTGGTATATTGCATTCTGGCAGCTAGCAAACTAGAACAGTCATCCTAATAAAACACTCCAGAGTAACTCAGTTGGTAGATTAAATTATGTGCCTCCTCAAAAGGCATGTTTTAAATCTTAATCTAAGTTCCTGTGGGTATGAACTCATCTGTAAATAAGACCTTTGAGAAACACTATTTTTAGCTAAGGTGTGGCCGAACTGAATCAAGGTGAGCCTTAATCTATATACTAGATTCCTTGATAAGCAAAGTGAATTTGAATAGAGGAACCGAAAGCCAGAAGTCAGTGAAAATAGGAAGAGCAGACATGAGGAGAGAACAATTGCTGTGTGACAGGAGACAGAGATGCGAGCCAAGGAACCCCAAGGATTGAAGCAAGCCACCAGAATGCCACGGACTCCAGGAAAGTGCAAGGCTTGTAAAGTGCTTGATTTTGGACTTTTGACTTCCAAAATCACAAGACAAATATGTGTTATTTAAGCCTTCCCATGGGGTGGCACTTGTTATAGCAGCTTAGCAAACTGAGACACTCAGTGTGACTTTAACTTGGGCAGCAAGGAAAACGGGTGGACATGAAGAACTGTCCTTCTTGCCTCTACTTCTATCAAAAGTGTTTGCACAGCAGAGCGAATTTTTACCTCCAATGCTTTGTTCTCACTAAAGACCTCTCTGATACTTGAGCCTTACAGCTCCTGACGCCCTCTTTCTCCAGCAACCTCCACCCGAACTCCACTTTAGCAGCTGCTCCCATAGCAACTACTAGACCACATCGTCAACTGGAGTTGTTCCATTTTTGAAATCCTGAACTCTGAAACTCTCCTTTCTGACCACAACCTCTGATCCTTCTATCATTCCCCATGCTTTCATGCCCTTGAAATATGTCCTTTGATCTCACTGGACTCCTGGGCTCTTGACCTTTTCTTATGTTAGCAGCATATCACTCCCTTCTAGCTCCATTCCTCTTCCCACCTTGTTTGAGTCACCATTTCAACAATATTCTCATGAACATGCTCAGTTTTCTCACTCCTTTGACAACCTATTTTACCTGTCTTTCTGATCTCTGGCTAATGATCTCTCTCTCTCTTCATTTTTTGTCCTTGGAATCTGAGCATTATGGAAAAAAATGTCTTAACCAGGTTCATGTACTTCACTAAAAATGCATAACTTCCAATCCCACCTAGGTGGTTGAAGCTGTTTAGTAATCCCAGGGCAAGGATTAGAGTGAGAAAGGTGAGGTGCCTGGTGTTTAACATTTAAGGAGGTACTCAGTCTCAGGGCCAACCCTGCATTGGCATGATCCTGATAATGAGGGCCCCCTTAAATTTTGTGCCCTATGTGCTCACCTAGTCTTAGGTCCTAGTATTTATCCATCTATAGTGACCTCTTTTATGTGCACTAATGTAGTCATTCTAGTCTTTATCACTTTCCTCAATCTCCTGTCCATCCACACATAGAAGATATCTTTTATTATTTCAATGAAAAAATACAAGACATCAGATTTGAACTCTTTCAATTTACTTCCATCACACCACCCCAAATCCCTTTGAACACCTTCTTTCATTTCCCTGGCCTTAAGAGCTGTTCCACACTCTTCCACCATTGGTCATACTATTTCATAAATCCTCTAGAATCTTCATCCATCCTCTCTTGCATTGACTCCTTGTAAATATTATTGAGACACTCCTTTACTAAAAATACATTCTTTCCTCACCCTCACCTTCCTTTTGAGCTAGCTCTAAGCTCTCTGTATTTTCATCTCCAATATGTGTGAGGAATGGTCTACACCCTTTATTTTCTGCTTCTTTCCCTCAATTTTCTACCCAAGCAATACAACCTGATATCTGATATCTTTTCCTCATGTAATCTCCTAAGGTTCTTGGTGACCTTCCAATAGCCACATTCAATGGTTTCTTCAGAGTCCTCATCTTATCCAACCCCTCTGTGGCACCGTTACTTTGGCCCTGTTCTTCTTGACACACTATTCTTCCTTGGGTATGGGGTATTCCCTTTTCTGCATTCCCATTTACCTATCTTGTGCTGCCCCTGCCTCAAACCTCCTTACTGGCATCTCTTCCTTTCTGGTCCTTACTTGGGCTTGCTCCCAAGTTTCCATTCAGGGTTCTCTCATCTTATGCTATACTCTTCCTTTGAGTGACTACTTATTCCAGAGGTTTCAACTACCACCTATATATCCCATGAAGAAAACTTAATTCTAGCTGAGGCTTCCCTGTTGAGCTCTCCAGATTCAGTTCCTCAAGTTCTACATTTCCAAAAGCAGACTATCTTTTTCCTTATTTCTGCTCTCTTTTTATATTCTCCCCTCTTTGCTAAGGCATAGTTACTCAACCAACTAACCAAATTCAAAATCACATTTGAATTTTTCTTTTTCACTCCCTTCATATTTAATAAATTGAATTAGTCTTCAAAATGTTCCTCAAAATCAAACTATCCTTGCTTTTTTTGTCACCTTAATTTACTTCCCTATTATTTCTTAGCTGAACTAGTTCAGTAAACCCTAATAGGTCAACTTGCCCCTTTATCTTTCTAAAAGACCAAATTTAATATTGTCACTTTCCTGATCAAAATCCTTTGGTGCTGAATTATATGTGTGAAAGCAGTTAAGAGGGGAAATTTTAGGTTGTATATATGTTACTAGAATAAACATTTTAAAAATATATAGGACTGTACAACACAGGGAACCATATTGTAAATGATGAATATACTTAATAGTACAATTATAAAAACCGTTACATCAGCTGTAACGAATTGACCACACCACTGCAAGGTGTTAATAATAATAGCATGGTATATAGGAACTCCGTATTTTATGCATTATTTTTCTGTAAACTGACAACTTCTCTAATGAAAAAAAAATTCTTTGGTGGCTCTGCATTGACTGCACGAAACTCAGATCTAAATTCCTTATTGTGCTTTTCACCGTCTTTCACAGTCGACCTCTCAAGGCTCATTCCTTACCTCTTCCCCTCTATCCATCTGCCCTCTGGACCTCCGGCCACACTGCTTCCTAGCTGTACTCTAGATGTTTTCCTCTCCTTGATTGTCTTTCCAACCTTCTCCTCATGGTCAACTCCATTTCCTCTTTCAAAACCTTGCTAATATCACCTCTCTCAAAAGGCTTCTTTTTTTGTTTCTTGTTGCTTTTTTTTCAGTCTTATAAGGAATGTTCCCAATCTTCTATTAGAATATGGACTCTCTGCGATGTAGTAATAGATATCTCTATCTGTTCCATGATGCTGTGCACTTCTTACAAGCCAGAATCAAGTCTTAGTGACTTAGTTACTCTTGCATCTAACAGAGAGCTTTACATATAGTAGGTATTCAAACTCGTTTCTTGAAAGAATAATGGCTGTCTGTGATGCTTACTTAATGGGTGAAGGGCAGTTGCTTGGCCTCAGTTTTCTCCTTTCTAAGAGAAGGGAGTTAGTTTAGAGGGCCTCAAAGTTCACTAGATTTCTGTGATTCTGTGTTGGCATCTGTAGGATTTTAGGCCTATCTGAAAGGCCACTGGGGTCATATACATGAAGCGTGTATCAAATGTCCATTGACAGGCTAAAGAAAAGCAGTGTATGGGAGAAGGAAGGTATTGGTAAGGCAAGTACAAAGGAAGATAAAATGAGAAAAGCGTTAAGGAAGAATGAGCAAGATGGCAGATATGTGCCTGTGCACCTTAGACCTTCAGATTGTGTAATTCCTTAGCAAACATTTATGGTGTACCTGCTGTATACAGGCATGATGCTGGCACTGTGGGGATCGCAGTGCAAGCTTAAGACATGATTGCTGTCCTCAACAGGCTTGCATTTGAGTTGGTGAGAACTACAGAAATATATGGCTGTGTTTACAAGGATGTTTGGGTCAGTGCTTGGTATTATCTAAGATTAGAAAAATCCATTTTTTTTTTTTGAATAGACAAATGATTCCTTAGCTAGGCTGGTCACTGGCACATACAGATCTTTTGTGTGAATTACAAAGAGGTGGTCCTTTCTCCAGCAGGTGCACTCCATGCCAGGGATTATGGCTTGGGTGGTGGAGTCTGTACTTCCATCGGCCAGGCTGGTTCAAGGCAAAGCCCACACAAGGGGGAACAGAGTTCAGATCAAAACCCACTCTATGTGGTGGTGCTTGTCCTAGCTCCACTCTCCAGTTAGGGTTTTTGCAGAGACTGCCACAAGAGGCATTGCACCAAAATGTCCAGACACGCCATTTGGATCGGTGGTCAGGGGGCCAGCCTCCATGATGCTGATTCAATCATGGTCAGGCTGACCAAACATGCACAGGGGTCACTGTAAGCTTGGTTCAGTTTTTCTTGGTTTCTCCTTCCCTCCTGCCTAAATCCAGATTATAGGACTTGTGGATTCCAGGCTAGCATTCTTGTGCCAAGGTGATGACACTGGTAATGAAATCCCACCCTCCCCACTGTCTCCTCCCATATCTGCACTTCCTGATTTGCCCCAGCCTGTCTGTGCTCCTGATGGTGGAGGCGGTGGTGGTGCATGCCAGAAACATTCCGGAGGTCACGGTGCACCTTTTGCTCTGCTGACATTCCAGGAGGCGTTGGGCTGGCAGGGTGCTGGTGGCGGTGGTGGTGGTGGCACTGCTCGGTGGTCAGTGATGAGAGAGGATGGGCCCCCGTGCCCAGCGGCCAGCTGTGAGTCACTCCAGGCTTTGGCAGGTGGGAGGAAGCCTGTGAGCCAATGGAGGGCCCTGCAGTGGACCAGGGCAGCCCTCCTGGGCTACTGGGCCTCCGTTCTTTCCTCCTCCAGGGCTCCACCCGCTCCTCTCCACTTCACTCCCTGGTGGGCTGCTGAGAATCAGCAGAGGGGAAAAGTAATTGAAGTGCTTAAGAGGAATTGTTTAGGGGAGGAGGAGACAGGGTCAAAAGGAGAACAATTAAGAAGACGATGTGATACAACTGTGCGGAGAAGAATTTAGTATGAATATAATGATCAATTTCCTAATAATTAGGTCTCTCAGATGGCAGAATAGTTCCCCAAGAGGCAATGGTGGGAACCCCATTGCTTGGTCATTTATAATTAGGCTGGAGAAGCACTCACAGAAAATGCTGCGGAGAAAACCCCACACAGTGAGGGGATGGGCACGTGACCGGGGTGGGGGGTGGTCTCGGCTACCTCGCATTTCTGTGATTCATTGATGAGCACATAATTCACTGATTAGTTAGGCAGCTAAACTTTAAGGCGGTTATTGGTCTCTCATCTCACCTCTGGCCCTTCTAAATTGACCAGATCTATTATCTTCAAAGAGAAAATTCAGGGCAGGCACTGACCTAGGCCAGGGCAGATCCTGCCTCATTTCTACCAAATAAGTTGAAACAGAAAAAACCCGACCCTATTCTTCATCTGCTGTGCCCTGGGTGTGGACAGGCTGAGGGTTTTCCCAGTGATTTTTCCCTCCCGTTGAGTCTGCAGGGCACTTATGGGTTTTATTTAAAGAAAGCATGTTCTTAACCAGAGCGCACTGAGTAATCAAGTGCCTTAAAGTAAAAGCCAATTTTGTGGGCTGGTTTAGAGTATGGGCTTGTGACCATGGGCCTAAGGTCCCAGCTTTCTGCCTGTGCCTTCTAGGCCTTACTTTCCCCATCTGTAGAATGTGACCAATAAAAATAGCTGCCTCCTGATTGTTGTGCAGAAATGAGGCAGGTTAATATTAGTGAAGCGCACAGGCCGGTGCCTGTCGAGCGCTTGGTGCAGCACCCATCTTGGTGGTGGGCAGCTATTACTGTTGCTAAATTATGATCCCTGCTGCAGAAGATGCCCTCTTTAGAACTCCTGGGCTGGTTAGCATTTTATTTAATGTCTGCTGATAGAAGCAGATTGACTGTTCAACTGAAGGGTGGTGCATATATACTTGAGCATTTACCTTAACAAGTATTTATTGGGTCTCTGCTTATGATAGATGCTGCCCCAAAAGGGCGAAGAATTGTATGTATTGTCTGGGGTGGGAGGAAGAGAACAAGAGCACGAATAACTATCCTAAAATGCCTGCTGAGTACCGCAAGAGACTCTCTCCTATAGGAAGTCCAAGGACACAGAGAGTGTATCTGATTGGGGAGGGTCTGGGCTGGGGGCTTCGTGTAGGAAGTGGCAATGAAAGCCTGCCTGGATGGCTGGCAGAGCGTATTTCTAGCTGATCTTGATCTGGGAGAGGAGCCTGGGACTGGAGTCTGAGGTTCCCAGAGAAGAGGTCAGACAGATCCATCATGATGTGCTGTCAGAGGCCTTGGATGGGATGCCAGACAGAGGGGTTCTATTTCCTTTGGCAGGCAATAGGGTTTGAGGAAGGTTTCTGAGCAAAGGAGAGTCCAGAGCAGACTTGTGTGCAGGGTTGGGGAGGGCAGATACGAGGCCAGTGGGCTCCTGCAGCAATTCCATGTGCAGCTGGGTGCCAGGGCTTTGCTATTTTTGTTTATAGTTCCAGGAATCTTTTCCAGGACTCCAAACATGCTCAGTGGCAAAGACCTAACTAGAATACAGCTGGGCATTCATCAAATTGCACTGTTTTGTATCTTCCTTCCCAGCTTGCAGAGGCAAGGTGTCAGAGCAGTCCTGGAATTGTGGGGAGGCTTTATGGAAGTGTTGTGTACATAGCCGCCTCTACAGTTTCTCTCATTTAAGGCAGTGGAGGCTACTTCCTCGAAGCATTATTTAGGGAAAACCCCAAATAGCATTATTAGGGACAACCGGGCATTTGCTTCACCCCCAATGGGAGATAAAGAGCCCTCTGATGTCCTTGAAGGGCAGAGGAGGCTGAAGTTGTTTGCTTTTGGAAGGAAGGAAGAGAGGGACTGAAGGAGGAAGGAGGAAAAGAGAAAAGAGGGAGAGAAGGAAATATTTATGGGATACTTATTGTGCCCCCAGATACCTTGACATGTGCATTAATTTTTTTCTCCCAACTCTGAAAAGTAAGCATTCTACTCAAGTTAAAAGATGTAAAAAAACCTGAAGATCATGTAAATGAACACTTCTTACTCCAAAACACATATATTGTCCCACTCCGTGACCATGCCTCCCAGGTGGCATTACGTCTGAGATGCCCAGCCAGCTTGGAGAAGGTGGTCCTGGCTTCTGTACTCTCTTCTATCCACTTTGATCCTAATCAGAGTAGCAGGAAAATAATATTTCTAGTAGGGAAGCTAACCTCTTCCATTTGCAGAGGTCTTTATATTTCTCAAAGTGACTTCACTTAGGGTATCCCATCTGGTCCTGTAAGATATGATGTTCCCATTTTCCAGATGAGAC
This sequence comes from Tamandua tetradactyla, assembly GCF_023851605.1. NCBI lineage: Eukaryota > Metazoa > Chordata > Mammalia > Pilosa > Myrmecophagidae > Tamandua > Tamandua tetradactyla. The sequence continues at coordinate 32,483,481 of NC_135343.1, read as the reverse complement.
CAAGGTCAAACTGAAGGGTGATGGGTATTAGGTAAACTTCATTTCCAGATGTGGTGCAGGTCTCAGGGCACGGTCACCTTGACCTTTACTTCCCACCTCCCCCCATTTATAAAGCCTGCTGCCATCATTTACTTCACCGCCAGTGGTCTCCAACCGGGGGCAGTACCCTTGGAATACCACCTCAGGCTTCCCTCTCGAGAGAAACACGGGCCTCCTGAGCTATAGTCTCCACCTCACAGCTTACAGGTGGCTGAACAGAGCCCAGTGATGCCTCTCTCCAGTCCCTGGAGTCTGGGTTGTACCTGTCAAACGTAAGGGGCATGACTCTAAAACGTCCCCATCTAGGCAGACGTGCCCCGTTGTCAGTCATCAGAAACTATGATGAGAAATCCAGGTGGCCTCGGTTTGGAAGAAGGGCCAAGAGGCTGTTGTTTGTCCCCTGTGTGATATTTGCTTTTTACTACTTTTAAATTCCAAGGTTTTTACAGAATTGTTTCTTCCTGCTTTGCCTGAGATAGAAATGTTCTTGAATATTCTGTAACAGGTGTCCTGGAGTCCCACTACTTTCCCATGTTTGTCCTCCCTTTAGCCCTGAGCATCACAATTTCCACCCTCCCTTTCTTTCTAAGCACAGGGATTTGGGGATCCCCCCCCACGCTCCCCCAATCATTTATAAAGTTCAGGTCACCCTTGCCTAGTGCAGAGAGAATTTTTTTTTTTTTTTTTGGTGAGGCTGAACAGGAGGCCCCCTTGGGGGGGAACGGGGGGTTCTGCTGCTAATTGAGGCCATGCGTTTTGTACTTGGGTGCCGGCTGGTGAGGCAGATTTAGAAGACTATCGGGAATCTTAGATTAAATACCATTAAAGCCAACTTCTCATACCCCTGCTGTTCAGCGTGCACGTGGGGAGAGTGGAGATCGGATGTTCAGGATTCTTGTTTGGGAAAACCATATGGAAAAACCACACAGCAGTAAGTCTATAATCAGGGCTTACAGCACGCGGCCCGTTGGGTGCCAGGACTGTAGCTTCTCTCCCTCCCCAGAAGGTCCATGGGGTTCGGTTCTCTGATGAGGAAACTGAGCCCAAGAAAGGAGGTGCCGTCTCCACAGGGAGCCAGAGAACACTCCCCCTACCCCTGTATTACTCAAAGTAATAGCTCCCCAAATGCTTTTTCTATACTCAAGTTCTCACTCTCAAAG